>NW_027211770.1:24776709-25523418 GCF_022749685.1 Semicossyphus pulcher | reverse complement strand
TACTAGACGTTGTTTAGGACCTCGTCAGTACAGGAACTTTCGGCCCACCAGCAGTCAGCGAGACCGACCCCTTCATAATGAAAGGCAAAATAACGTCATCAGGTTTCCCCGGAAGAGACCGCTCAGAAGGGGAACTGAAACCGCTGTGAGACTGACCCAGTGAGCGTTCAGTTTTTAACAAATTAACAGCTTTAGGAGACCTGTTTCTATTGTTCAAGGCAAAACAATAATCAACAGTGTGACCGCGTTTCTTACAAAAAAAAAAAAACCCTGTCACTCTCCTTAGCCCCCACACTCTCTCGTCCCCCTGACTTCACGCCCCCATCCCCACTCGGCTGCTGAGGCACAGGGGGCCTGGGTGCAGAGAAACTGCGCCCCAGGGATGACTGTGGTCTATCATAGCTGTCCCTATGCGTCAAAACGTACTCATCCGCAAACACTGCAGCTTCAGAAACTCTCCGTAACTTACGGTCATTGATGTGTGTCACCATCCGTTCAGGCAGGCAATTTTTAAAGTCTTCCACGAGCACCAAATCACGTAAGTTATCAAAATCAGAAATCTGCAGAGAACGACACCAGCGATCAAACAACACTTCTTTCTCATGGCCAAATTCCACATATGTCTGGTCATCTACCTTCTTAAGACGTCGGAACTTCTGGCGATATGCCTCGGGCACCAACTCATACGCCCTCAGCACAGCCGCTTTAACGTGCTCATAATCCAGGCTCAGATCAGATGGCAAAGACGCATAGGCATCCTGAGCTTTACCTGTGAACACACACTGCAAAAGTAAAGGCCACACCTGCTTGGGCCACTGCAAGGTATTAGCGACACGTTCAAACAAGGTGAAATATTTATCAACATCTCTTTCATTAAAAGACGGAACAAAACGGATACATTTATTGATGTCAAAACCACTAGAGGAGGAGGAAGACGAAGATGGAGAGGACTGCCGCAGCTCCAGCTCTTTCAGACGAACCTGCCTCTTCGTTTCCTCCTCCATCTTCCGTACCTCTATATCATTACTCAACTCCTTCTCTTTCAAATCTAGACGGCGCATCTCAATCTCTAACTCCTTGAGACGGACCGCTTCACCCACATCTGAACATGCACCTGCACCCTTCACAGTCGCTTCACTCAGCAGAAGACCCTTCTCAGATAACACAGGCCAGAGTTCAGCTTTAATAGATTGCTTCTTCATCTGCCTAGACACAGGGATCTCAAGGAAACTGGCCAGAGAAATTAAATGCTCCTTAGTGCATGAATGAAACTCCTCTAGTGTCGGATGAGCGACAAATTCCGCAGCACTAAACTCCATGACGCGGAGAAAAAAAAAAAAAACACCGGCTAGACAAAAAGGAAAAAAACAACAGCACCAAAAAAAAACACGGTGCACGAGTGCGCTGTTTAACAAAACACCAAAACCCAGGTTGTAAACACACAGCAAACCAAAGTACCATGAACAACAATGCCGACACACACGTCACAACGACACAGCTTGCACAATAATCACAACAAACAAGCCAAACACATGTCAGTGACAACAAAGGCACACCACAAAGTCACCCCGGTACGGCTTGTACAACCTGTAAAACAAACGGCACTCACGGTTGGAGTCTGCAAAAGAGAAGACCCAACATGAAACAGACGAGCCCCCAAATATGTTACGGCCCTAACGTAAACAAAAGCAAAGACTCGAACACAACAAGGCCAGTAACATATTAAAGGACGCCGACTCAGCACAGTCAATAACAAAGGAGTATTTATTTGATGCAAACAAAACGAACGAAGCCAAACACAACCAAACCCCGATAATTAAGCAACCCAGAACAAAACAAAAGAGGCACGAGTTCCTGGCCAAAATGAACAAAAGGAGAGAAGAGACCCCAGACCAGCCTGCCACGACCGTCGCATCCGGGGTTCCTCCCGACTAAACTACCTAACCCAAAACTAATCTATAAAGAGAAAACAATAAGGACACGAAAACAGGACTACCAGGAACTCAAACCCAAATGAAAATAACAAAGCCCGGACGCTCTAACAGGCCGGGGAACTGACTTCAAATGCAAATCAGGGAAAAACCACAAAAGACTTCGCGGCCAGCGCCACCTCCCCCCTCCGGCACCACACCTGCAAATGACAGAGAGAGAGAGAGAGCCGCCCCACTGCTGTCTCCTTTTAACCTGCTCAGGTGATTGCCAGCACCTGAGCTCAGGCAGAGCAGGGCGGAGACACACACACACACACCCACACACAGGGTACTGCTATTTGGCCACACGTAACAAGAACCTTGAGCATTACATTCACAGGTAAGTTTCAGAGTCCTTAATTTACATTTCAGTTATTCACTTTCCATGTACTAGTTTGTTTATAACATTGTTTTGCATCAATTGCTTCCTGCAAAAACACCCCTTAAATAATGAAAAAGTTTGTTTACCTTCACACCAGATAATCCACCCAGACCGACTCTGAATCCTTCCACACTGAAGGTGAAGGAGGGAACCTCAGTGACTCTGACGTGCTCGGCTCGAGCTCCCTGTCTGTCCCTTTCTCCAACTCTGACATGGACCCCCGGCCTGGGTGAAGGTCAGGAGGCACTGCGAGAGAATCAGGACAAAACCAAAATCAAGACCTCTGTGGTGAAATTCACTGCATCACACCTCCATCACAAACAGGAAATCTCCTGTACTGCTGTCTATAAAAAACAAGATGGCAGCACTGAGTCATCTGTAAAGACCAGTATCACAGCTGATATTTCATGTAAGTTCATTTTATAATTCATCTCTCGACTTGCTTTGAATGAGGGATAAAACAATTGGTCCTTTGATGCAACAGAAACATATTTGTCAACCATTTTGATACGTTCAAATATGCCTCAGAAACAAAACTAGATAGTAAAGAATTGTACCCTCCAGACTGTTACATTTCTGATGCCTTGATGCCCAGATAAAAACATGGTTAATGTCATTTCATTCCACGTGTCTGATTACTTTTTACTTTTAAATAATACAAGGAATCATTTGTAATTTTCAGTTTCACCCAAAGGAACCACAGTTTCAGTCCGTCCCTCTGGTCCCGTACAAGAAGACCAAAATGTGACTCTGACATGCAGCAGCAGTGCCAACCCAGCTGTAAAGAACTACACCTGGTACGGAGCTGACGGAGGCCGGGAGACGTTTGTTGGGACTGGACGTGATTTCAAAATTAAAGCTTCTCAAGTCAGCGGTGCTTTTTTCTGCAAGGCTGAAAATGATCTTGGAGCTAGACGATCGAACAACACACAAATAGACGTTCAGTGTATGTATCATTTCAAGCAGTTTCATGTTCCTTTCACTAACAGTCTTACCCAGACATTTCTGTGCAACATCTGTTAAAATAAATCCATCTCAATATGAGTTGCCCCCTCAACTTTAAATATTCTAGATTAATACTGGACATTTAGAAAAGCCGTTTTTTCAGATGCACTGCAAAAAAGGTTGTCAGTAAACTTAATCTGTCTTACCAATGTAGATATAATCACTTACAACAGACACTGTAACTACGGCTGTGACGGTAACCGCAGACCAGATCCCGTGTGTACAGTTTTGCTCTACGTCATTTTACTTTCGATAGTACAGAAAGGTACTGAAGCTTTAAAAAAACACATCTACAGTCAGATTTTCAACCTAAAGCTGCCGGGAGCAAAAGAGGGAGAGCAGCTGTGGTAGAGCGACATAGACAGGAAGATAAGAGAGCAAGCATCGTTAATGTAAATAAAGCAGCGAAACAGAAATATTAGAGAAATATTGTGAAGTCCCTTTCACGTCTCATAAAGATGTAGAAGTTACCATAGTGTCTGTTGCAGACAGACAGAGAGCAGAGCAGAGAGACAGCCGTGTCACCTTGGCGCCACGTTTTCATTTAGTCTCGACCTACGGACTGTTGGCTGAGCTCCAGACCACTGCCCTGCGATTGACGTCCAGAAATGTCCCAAAAACAGAGCAATGATAACAACAATAGAAATATAGACGGCCGCAGTTAACCACCGAACCACACAGGGGCGTTAGTGTTTCACCTCAGAGAAATTCAGGACCGTCACAGCCCTCATTGTAACAAGTGCCATTTATTAGGATTGGGGGAAAAAATGGATTCACTTCATTTTTTCACTCAATATTATTTTGCATGTGTTGTAAAATCATCTCACATGTTGCTACTCAGGCCATCACATCTGTGCATTCTGATTTTTGACTCAGACTGGGTGTGATATGTAAATACTGGACTCCCTTAAACACAGTATTTCACACAGGGGTCTTTGCGAGTAACAGTTTGGTTAAATTAAGGCACCAAAACTACTTGGTCAGTTTAAGGAGAAGATCATCGTTTGGGGTAAAATAATACATCAACAATGTATTTTGGTTTCACAGTGGACGCAGCGTCCCTGGGTAAAAGAGAAAATGCTTCCCTGTGATGGTCAGGGCGCTCACCAAAGTGTGCATTGCTCTGCCCTGCTGAAACACACCTATACATACACAGGGCAGAGAACAAACACATTGAATCATCAACCAAGTATTGGATAGTATCAAACTGGTAGATAAGCATATCGTCTGCGACGCCCTACGATTCATATTCATGTTGTATAACTCATTTTTCAGATTCACCCAAAGGGACCACAGTTTCAGTCCGTCCCTCTGGTCCCGTACAAGAAGGCAGCATTGTGACTCTGACATGCAGCAGCAGTGCCAACCCAGCTGTAAAGAACTACACCTGGTACAGAGCTGACGGAGGCCGGGAGACGTTTGTTGGGACTGGACGTGTTTTTCAGATGAAAGCTTCTCAAGTCAGCGGCCCTTTTTTCTGCAAGGCTGAAAATGATCTTGGAGCTGGACGATCGAACAACACACAAATAGACGTTCAGTGTATGTATGAAATGCACGACGCTAAGTTGTATAAAACCTGATAGGTCTTTAGATTTATTCAGTGCACTGATTAACAAAGTAAGAGACTTTTTCACTAACTGCTTTATTCAGAAGTTTGAAGCCACTATGTTTGGGAATTCAAGATTTCTGTGGTGCACCCTGAGCTATCATCATGAGACACTTTTCAACCTACTAGTTAACCCTTTCCAACCTACAATATGCAACACGTCAAAACAGGAAACAAATCGGAATATAAAGTTTTCTGATTCAAAGTTGTTTAAGCCTCTTCTCTTCTTTCAGTTTCTAGATTGCTCCACCTCAGCAAGTTTTGTTAATAAGTGTGAAATCTTCTGGATTTCTGGAAACATTTATTAACTTATTTAATAAGTAATGGCAAATGTGATATTTTCTTTTGTTTAAAATCCTGAAAAAGAAAAGGCCTGGAAATTATTTCTACTGCCACACTCATAATTGTAAACACCTATCATAAGCAGCGTCAGTGTAATCAGTCCCCAAAGATGGAGGTTCTTTTTTTATAATAAAATTAATTCAACCTCATTCTAAAAATAAAAGTCATCCATTTGAATTATTAATTTTCCACAATGCTATAGTGTACTTGTTAATGAAAAAGTGAATGGCTTCAGTAAGGACTTAAGGGGTTGGAATTTAACACAAGATTAAAACGTTGTTTTATTTGTCCGGACTGAATTATTTACAACTTGTGGCAAAATGGGCATTTGCTGCTAATTTGTAGCGGAGTCAATGTTGCATTAGTATAACACTAGAACAGGGATATGATAAGAATATTATTGTATTTGTTATGACAGATCCTGAGCAACTTTGTGGCCCCTACGGTGGAGTTCTGGTCCTGGCTGTAACTGGGGTGTCTCTCACGGTGAACATCATCTTAACATTCTGCATGGTGTACCTCTGGTATGTTATTACACTGGGTTGCTTTTTGTATGAAGTCTGCGCTGATCAAGATATTTGGTGTAAATATAAGTATCTTTTTTTATTTATTTTTTTTCTCTAAAGGAAACAAAGAAAGAATGTGAAGCCACAGGAGCAGGGCGATGGAACCTACATGTCGATGGATCACAGAGACAGATCTCCAGAGTATGACGTCATTGGCCAACGTCAAAAATGATCATTCAAACAAAAGTTCATTGCTCTCTCACTCTGCTCTTTCTGCATTAGCTTAAATAATCACTTTGTGATGTGAGTGTGTTCAACATAAAACATGGATAACTACATATCGATTGTAAGTAAGTACTTTCCCAATGAAGCCTCTGATGCTCAAGTCTGGTTTAAACTTCATCAGAGACAAACTATTGATGCTAAATAAACCTTTTTTAGGTGGTGTCTGTGTCACGTTTGTAGGTATTAAAGCTCGACCGGTCAAGATGTGCGTGTTTTATTTAGAACATAAAGCAGATTTTCAATGAGGATATAAACATGTCTTTGTCATGAAGCCTTTCAAAGAGAACAAGATTAACATGGCACTGCACCAAAGAGGACAGTCCAATGACTGAATATATAGATGGACGACCCTAGCCACTTCCGCTAACCAAAACACAAACATAACTTACCGAGAAAACAGCAAGGATCCCGCATGTTGACATATTTAACAACAGAACAGCTTCTTTGTGTTGGTCTGAAGCAGACGTTCGCAGATATGGAAACTTCAATGACTGTAGTGATTGTTTTAGTTACGTCTCCTCTCGCCGTTCCTCCTCTACTCTGCTAATTCAGAACAGATGGGCTGCAGGAGCCGGATTTGTCAACAGAGCTGTCAATCATCCTTTTTACAGCATCAAATAACTGATTAAAAATAAACTTATCAGAAAAATGAACCCTTTGACACCAATCAGCAACTAACTATAATGACAGAAACCATGTTTGAGAAAATTGTATTTGACGTGTATTTTGATTTTACAGTTTGACCCATGTCCCATCTGTTAACATGGAGGAGGCGGGCTTTATGACCTATACTGCAGCCAGTCAGCAGGGGGAGATAGAGAGGGTTTGGCTTCACTTTTAGGGAGCTGTCATGTCGTCCATCTTTTTATATAGTCTATGGGACAGTCTCAAGAGTACAGTTTAAAGACAAAAAAAACTGTGTCAACTAGTGCTCAACCCACATATTACATATAAATCCGTATCTGTGTGTATCTTATCTCGACATACACCAATATAATGACTTTTTCTGTACAGAGCACATATTGCAAACAATGCTTTGTCATCACATAGTTTGTGCAGCAGATAGTGCCCCAACTCCAGTTTACAAACTCTCTACCGTCTGCAGCACATGTAGAAGAGCATCACAGACTGTGGTGCGCCCTACAACTGGTTGACAGTAAATAATAATGTTCATAAATACTCTTATTTGTTAAAGAAAGCAGCACTCTGAAGACCTTTTCATCATACTGCATAATAGAGGCATGATCTGAAGAGGAAAGGTCCATTGTTAGACGTGCTCAAAAATGCACTATTTTGGCCCCCATATCGGTTTTCAGTCAATTTCCCCATTTAAAATGAGTATTGGCACCCGTCTCCCATATCTGTGTGGCTCTAAGGTCAAGATCAACTCAGTGCCTTGATGATTATCTGCCAAGTTACCAGAGATGTTTCCCGGTAGTCGTTGTCGTCTGGTTCTTCAAATGCTTTGTTGTTTGTCACTTTAATTGTTTCTGTAATTAACTCGATATCATTGTGAATGAGGGTTTCCCCTCAATGATCTCTCCAGTATGAATAAAGGTTCATTGATTCCTGTGAAATTGATGGTTTTTATTGTCATAGTAAATCATTATGTTCATGTATTCATATTAAACAGTGTAAATTCCTTTGACAATAAAGGTGCATCATAGATGTTTAAGTTATAATCATTTGAAGACATTTCTATTACCAAGTTGATATTACAAATATTATAATTAATTTAAGGTCCAAAGATGAGGAACATTGAAACAAAGAGTATTTGTGAAGTTAAAGTAGGATCAGAACTGATGTGGCACGGAAAAACATTTCAGATGAGTACTGTACATTTATTGCAATACCCATGTCCGCTATTGTGACATCCTCATTTCAAGTCAGTTGCTGCAGGCTGTCTGAAAAAGCAGCACGAATTTTAAGGAACGTCACTTCACTAAACATCTTTCACCCCTCTGCTCAAAAGACCTGCCAAAAACGTAAGTTATCTGGCTTTTGTTTGAAACATAATTAATAATCCATTTTTATGTCATACAAGATTATATAAAAGTAAATATTAGGTCTAAGTTGTATTTACGCTGAGAAAAAAATATCTTTACTTTGTGAAAGTTGGCAAACTTTCTGCTCCAGTGTTTGACAACTGTGTAAGTGTAATGTCATCAGATACCAGAAGTCTTTGACAATCTAAAGCTGTCGTTCAGTTGTGCTTTTTACATTTTTTATGTCTAATATACAAGTTGCCTAAAACAGATTAAAGCTTTGTAGGAAAATAGAAAATGAATTGATAAAAGATGCGTGCAGCATAGCTTCCTGTTTTACCTTTTTATCACCACGACATCTTCTTCATCTTGTTAACAAAAGCAGCGTGTTGTAGCAATGACCAACTTTAGAACATTTGAAAATATGGCATTCAATAATGGCCTTAAATGACCTTATTATTAAAATCTGAGTTCATTTAGAATGAATTTTACGAAACATAAATCGGTACGTGTAATCTCCAGACTTTCTGCCTTTTCTGACACACAAAGATGGCTGCAGCTCTCACTCTCCTTCTCATTGGCTGTCTGCTGCAAGGTGAGTTGTTCGTTTGCATATGGCAAAATAATGTCATGCAATTTTATAAAATCATATTACTTTTTCAAAACTAGAACTTCGCAGTACTAGTCAAAAATTCAAGACATCCTGCAGCGAATAGACCGCTGAGAGGCAAAATGTGTTTTGTGTGTGAACTTTATCTTTTGATGTTTAAAATGGTTATTTGTGATTCAAACATCTAGAAAAACTGTTGCTCATGTAATTTCTCATCAGTCTTCAGTAGTACCCACTTCTTCTTATTCAATGATTTGTTTGTTGTGTTTCAGGTGCCCTGTGTGGACAGTTTGAGGTCACTGTACCACAGACTATAGAGGTTCTGAGGGGATCCTGTGTGACCATCCCCTGCTCCTTTGACATAGAAGATGAACATCAATCAAACTTAGATAGCACATGTAAAGCATTATGGAAAGATGGTAACAGGGTCGTGTTTGACAGCAGCGCTCCACAACAAAGTCAAATAACAGGAACGTTGACAGGTGACTTATTGAAAAAAGACTGCACCACAACCCTGAATAACATGCAACCTCCTCCCAGAAATAACTATTACTTCAGACTGCAGTGTGAAAATAGGCTGAAATATGACTTTAGTTATAGAACCTTGAGCATTACATTCACAGGTAAGTTTCAGAGTCCTTAATTTACATTTCAGTTATTCACTTTCCATGTAGTAGTTTGTTTATAACTTTGTTTTGCATCAATTGCTTCCTGCAAAAACACCCCTTAAATAATAAAAGAGTTTGTTTACCTTCACACCAGATAATCCACCCAGACCGACTCTGAATCCTTCCACACTGAAGGTGAAGGAGGGAACCTCAGTGACTCTGACGTGCTCGGCTCGAGCTCCCTGTCTGTCCCTTTCTCCAACTCTGACATGGACCCCCAGCCTGGGTGAAGGTCAGGAGACACTGCGAGAGAATCAGGACAAAACCAAAATCAAGACCTCTGTGGTGAAATTCAATGCATCACACCTCCATCACAAACAGGAAATCTCCTGTACTGCTGTCTATAAAAAACAAGATGGCAGCACTGAGTCATCTGTAAAGGCCAGTATCACAGCTGATATTTCATGTAAGTTCATTTTATAATTCATCTCTCGACTTGCTTTGAATGAGGGATAAAACAATTGGTCCTTTGATGCAACAGAAACATATTTGTCAACCATTTTGATACGTTCAAATATGCCTCAGAAACAAAACTAGATAGTAAAGAATTGTACCCTCCAGACTGTTACATTTCTGATGCCTTGATGCCCAGATAAAAACATGGTTAATGTCATTTCATTCCACGTGTCTGATTACTTTTTACTTTTAAATAATACAAGGAATCATTTGTAATTTTTCAGTTTCACCCAAAGGAACCACAGTTTCAGTCCGTCCCTCTGGTCCCGTACAAGAAGACCAAAATGTGACTCTGACATGCAGCAGCAGTGCCAACCCAGCTGTAAAGAACTACACCTGGTACGGAACTGACGGAGGCCGGGAGACGTTTGTTGGGACTGGACGTGATTTCAACATTAAAGCTTCTAAAGACAGCGGTGCTTTTTTCTGCAAGGCTGAAAATGATTTGGGAGCCGGGCAATCGAACAACACACAAATAGACGTTCAGTGTATGTATCATTTCAAGCGGTTTCATGTTCCTTTCACTAACAGTCTTACCCAGACATTTCTGTGCAACATCTGTTAAAATAAATCCATCTCAATATGAGTTGCCCCCTCAACTTTAAATATTCTAGATTAATACTGGACATTTAGAAAAGCCGTTTTTTCAGATGCACTGCAAAAAAGGTTGTCAGTAAACTTAATCTGTCTTAACAATGTAGATATAATCACTTACAACAGACACTGTAACTACGGCTGTGACGGTAACCGCAGACGAGATCCCGTGTGTACAGTTTTGCTCTACGTCATTTTACTTTCGATAGTACAGAAAGGTACTGAAGCTTTAAAAAAACACATCTACAGTCAGATTTTCAACCTAAAGCTGCCAGGAGCAAAAGAGGGAGAGCAGCTGTGGTAGAGCGACATAGACAGGAAGATAAGAGAGCAAGCATCGTTAATGTAAATAAAGCGGCGAAACAGAAATATTAGAGAAATATTGTGAAGTCCCTTTCACGTCTCATAAAGATGTAGAAGTTACCATAGTGTCTGTTGCAGACAGACAGAGAGCAGAGCAGAGAGACAGCCATGTCACCTTGGCGCCACGTTTTCATTTAGTCTCGACCTACGGACTGTTGGCTGAGCTCCAGACCACTGCCCTGCGATTGACGTCCAGAAATGTCCCAAAAACAGAGGAATGATAACAACAATAGAAATACAGACGGCCGCAGTTAACCACCGAACCACACAGGGGCGTTAGTGTTTCACCTCAGAGAAATTCAGGACCGTCACAGCCCTCATTGTAACAAGTACCATTTATTAGGATTGGGGGAAAAAATAGATTCACTTCATTTTTTCACTCAATATTTTTTTGCATGTGTTTTAAAATCATCTCACATGTTGCTACTCAGGCCATCACATCTGTGCATTCTGATTTTTGACTCAGACTGGGTGTGATATGTAAATACTGGACTCCCTTAAACACAGTATTTCACACAGGGGTCTTTGCGAGTAACAGTTTGGTTAAATTAAGGCACCAAAACTACTTGGTCAGTTTAAGGAGAAGATCATCGTTTGGGGTAAAATAATACATCAACAATGTATTTTGGTTTCACAGTGGACGCAGCGTCCCTGGGTAAAAGAGAAAATGCTTCCCTGTGATGGTCAGGGCGCTCACCAAAGTGTGCATTGCTCTGCCCTGCTGAAACACACCTATACATACACAGGGCAGAGAACAAACACATTGAATCATCAACCAAGTATTGGATAGTATCAAACTGGTAGATAAGCATATCGTCTGCGACGCCCTACGATTCATATTCATGTTGTATAACTCATTTTTCAGATTCACCCAAAGGGACCACAGTTTCAGTCCGTCCCTCTGGTCCCGTACAAGAAGACCAAAATGTGACTCTGACATGCAGCAGCAGTGCCAACCCAGCTGTAAAGAACTACACCTGGTACAGAGCTGACGGAGGCCGGGAGACGTTTGTTGGGACTGGACGTGTTTTTCAGATGAAAGCTTCTCAAGTCAGCGGCCCTTTTTTCTGCAAGGCTGAAAATGATCTTGGAGCTGGACGATCGAACAACACACAAATAGACGTTCAGTGTATGTATGAAATGCACGACGCTAAGTTGTATAAAACCTGATAGGTCTTTAGATTTATTCAGTGCACTGATTAACAAAGTAAGAGACTTTTTCACTAACTGCTTTATTCAGAAGTTTGAAGCCACTATGTTTGGGAATTCAAGATTTCTGTGGTGCACCCTGAGCTATCATCATGAGACACTTTTCAACCTACTAGTTAACCCTTTCCAACCTACAATATGCAACACGTCAAAACAGGAAACAAATCGGAATATAAAGTTTTCTGATTCAAAGTTGTTTAAGCCTCTTCTCTTCTTTCAGTTTCTAGATTGCTCCACCTCAGCAAGTTTTGTTAATAAGTGTGAAATCTTCTGGATTTCTGGAAACATTTATTAACTTATTTAATAAGTAATGGCAAATGTGATATTTTCTTTTGTTTAAAATCCTGAATAAGAAAAGGCCTGGAAATTATTTCTACTGCCACACTCATAATTGTAAACACCTATCATAAGCAGCGTCAGTGTAATCGGTCCCCAAAGATGGAGGTTCTTTTTTTATAATAAAATTAATTCGACCTCATTCTAAAAATAAAAGTCATCCATTTGAATTATTAATTTTCCACAATGCTATAGCGTACTTGTTAATGAAAAAGTGAATGGCTTCAGTAAGGACTTAAGGGGTTGGAATTTAACACAAGATTAAAACGTTGTTTTATTTGTCCGGACTGAATTATTTACAACTTGTGGCAAAATGGGCATTTGCTGCTAATTTGTAGCTGAGTCAATGTTGCATTAGTATAACACTAGAACAGGGATATGATAAGAATATTATTGTATTTGTTATGACAGATCCTGAGCAACTTTGTGGCCCCTACGGTGGAGTTCTGGTCCTGGCTTTAACTGGTGTGTCTCTCACGGTGAACATCATCTTAACATTCTGCATGTGTACCTCTGGTATGTTATTACACTGGGTTGCTTTTTGTATGAAATCTGCGCTGATCAAGATATTTGGTGTAAATATAAGTATCTTTATTTATCATTTTATATTTTCTCTAAAGGAAACAAAGAAAGAATGTGAAGCCACAGGAGCAGGGCGATGGAACCTACATGCGGATGGATCACAGAGACAGATCTCCAGAGTATGACGTCATTGGCCCACGTCAAAAATGATCATTCAAACAAAAGTTCATTGCTCTCTCACTCTGCTCTTTCTGCATTAGCTTAAATAATCACTTTGTGATGTGAGTGTGTTCAACATAAAACATGGATAACTTAACTCGATTGTAAGTAAGTACTTTCCCAATGAAGCCTCTGATGCTGAAGTCTGGTTTAAACTTCATCAGAGACAAACTATTGATGCTAAAGAAACCTTTTTTAGGTGGTGTCTGTGTCACGTTTGTAGGTATTAAAGCTCGACCGGTCAAGATGTGCGTGTTTTATTTAGAACATAAAGCAGATTTTCAATGAGGATATAAACATGTCTTTGTAATGAAGCCTTTCAAAGAGAACAAGATTAACATGGCACTGCACCAAAGAGGACAGTCCAATGACTGAATATATAGATGGACGACCCTAGCCACTTCCGCTAACCAAAACACAAACATAACTTGCCGAAAAAACAGCAAGGATCCCGCATGTTGACATATTAAACAACAGAACAGCTTCTTTGTGTTGGTCTGAAGCAGACGTTCGCAGATATGGAAACTTCAATGACTGTAGTGATTGTTTTAGTTACGTCTCCTCTCGCCGTTCCTCCTCTACTCTGCTAATTCAGAACAGATGGGCTGCAGGAGTCGTATTTGTCAACAGAGCTGTCAATCATCCTTTTTACAGCATCAAATAACTCATTAAAAATAAATTTATCAGAAAAATGAACCCTTTGACACCAATCAGCAACTAACTATAATGACAGAAACCATGTTTGAGAAAATTGTATTTGACGTGTATTTTGATTTTACAGTTTGACTCGTGTCCCATCTGTTAACATGGAGGAGGCGGGCTTTATGACCTATACTGCAGCCAGTCAGCAGGGGGCGATAGAGAGGGTTTGGCTTCACTTTTAGGGAGCTGTCATGTCGTCCATCTTTTTATGTAGTCTATGGGACAGTCTCAAGAGTACAGTTTAAAGACAAAAAAAACTGTCAACTAGCGCTCAACCCACATATTACATATAAATCCGTATCTGTGTGTATCTTATCTCGACATACACCAATATAATGACTTTTTCTGTACAGAGCACATATTGCAAACAATGCTTTGTCATCACATAGTTTGTGCAGCAGATAGTGCCCCAACTCCAGTTTACAAACTCTCTACCGTCTGCAGCACATGTAGAAGAGCATCACAGACTGTGGTGCGCCCTACAACTGGTTGTTACATGCTCCCCCTTGGTTTAATTTTTAAAAAACATGGCATCTCTTACCATTTTTATGCGGACGACTCCCAAATCTACCTGCCGCTTAAGAGAAATGATAAGAGCTCCCTGATACCCCTACTAGAGTGTCTAAAGGACATCAAGGCATGGATGGCTTTTCATTTTTTAAAGTTAAATGAAGACAAAACTGAGGTCATGGTGTTTGGACCCAGTCGAGGCTGTGATGTCCCTCCTATAGACCTGGGCTCCCTGCAGTCATATGTAAAACCCATAGTCACAAACCTCGACGTCAACATGGACAGTGATTTTAAACTTGATAAACAGATAAACTCGGTGGTTAAAACAAGTTTTTATCATCTGAGGCTTTTATCTAAAATTAAATCTGTTGTATCTTTTAATGATTTTCAGTGCTTGATTCATGCTTTTATCTCGACCCGTTTGGACTACTGTAATGCACTTTACACTGGCATCAACCAGGCCTCCCTCGCTCGCTTACAGTTAGTCCAAAACGCGGCTGCTCGTCTTTTAACAGGAACGCGCAAGCATGAACACATTACCCCCGTTCTCGCCTCCCTCCACTGGCTCCCTGTCCATTTTTTTATTTTAATTGCAAATTAAATGGTCGGGCGCCTCAGTACATCACAGACCTCATACACACCTACACCCCCTCAAGAGCATTGCGGTCCGCTGATCAGCTGCGTCTTGTCATCCCAAAGAGCAGACATAAGACCAGGGGTGACCGTGCTTTTTTAGTGGTAGCTCCTAAATTGTGGAATGAGCTACCCACCCACATCAAAATTGCCCCCACTTTAGATACTTTTAAATCTCGTCTTAAAACGCATTTTTATTCCTTGGCTTTTAATCCAGCATGAGAGTTGTGTGGTCTCTGTTTGTCTTTTATTGTTTCTAAATCATTGGTTGTTGTTTTGTGTTTTATGTATATTTTAGTGTTTTTATATGCTTTTATTTTATTGTGTTTTTTTAATCTTTTACTTTTTATATATTTATTTTAACATTTGAATTTTACTTACTTACTGTTTTTATCTGTTGTGCAGCACTTTGGTAACCTTGTTGTTTTTAAAATGTGCTATATAAATAAAGTGGATTGGATTGGTTGACAGTAAATAGTAATGTTAATAAATACTCTTATTTGTTAAAGAAAGCAGCACTCTGAACACCTTTTCATCATACTGCATAATAGAGGCATGATCTGAAGAGGAAAGGTCCATTGTTAGACGTGCTCAAAAATGCACTATTTTGGCCCCCATATCGGTTTTCAGTCAATTTCCCCATTTAAAATGAGTATTGGCACCCGTCTCCCATATCTGTGTGGCTCTAAGGTCAAGATCAACTCAGTGCCTTGATGATTATCTGCCAAGTTACCAGAGATGTTTCCCGGTAGTCGTTGTCGTCTGGTTCTTCAAATGCTTTGTTGTTTGTCACTTTAATTGTTTCTGTAATTAACTCGATATCATTGTGAATGAGGGTTTCCCCTCAATGATCTCTCCAGTATGAATAAAGGTTCATTGATTCCTGTGAAATTAATTTAAGGTCCAAAGATGAGGAACATTGAAACAAAGAATATTTGTGAAGTTAAAGTAGGATCAGAACTGATGTGGCACGGAAAAACATTTCAGATGAGTACTGTACATTTATTGTAACACCCATGTCCGCTATTGTGACTTCCTCATTTCAAGTCAGTTGCTGCAGGCTGTCTGAAAAAGCAGCACGAATTTTAAGGAACGTCACTTCACTAAACATCTTTCACCCCTCTGCTCAAAAGACCTGCCAAAAACGTAAGTTATCTGGCTTTTGTTTGAAACATAATTAATAATTAATTTTTATGTCATACAAGATTATAAAAAAGTGAATATTAGGTCTAAGTTGTATTTACGCTGAGAAAAAAATATCTTTACTTTGTGAAAGTTGGCAAACTTTCTGCTCCAGTGTTTGACAACTGTGTAAGTGTAATGTCATCAGATACCAGAAGTCTTTGACAATCTAAAGCTGTCATTCAGTTGTGCTTTTTTACATTTTTTATGTCTAATATACAAGTTGCCTAAAACAGATTAAAGCTTTGTAGGAAAATAGAAAATGAATTGATAAAAGATGCGTGCAGCATAGCTTCCTGTTTTACCTTTTTATCATCACAACATCTTCTTCATCTTGTTAACAAAAGCAGCGTGTTGTAGCAATGACCAACTTTAGAACATTTGAAAATATGGCATTCAATAATGGCCTTAAATGACCTTATTATTAAAATCTGAGTTCATTTAGAATGAATTTTACTAAACATAAATCGGTACGTGTAATCTCCAGACTTTCTGCCTTTTCTGACACACAAAGATGGCTGCAGCTCTCACTCTCCTTCTCATTGGCTGTCTGCTGCAAGGTGAGTTGTTCGTTTGCATATGGCAAAATAATGTCATGCAATTTTATAAAATCATATCACTTTTTCAAAAATAGAACTTCTCAGTACTAGTCAAAAATTCAAGACATGCTGCAGCGAATAGACCGCTGAGAGGCAAAATGTGTTTTGTGTGTGAACTTTATCTTTTGATGTTTAAAATGGTTATTTGTGATTCAAACATCTAGAAAAACTGTTGCTCATGTAATTTCTCATCAGTCTTCAGTAGTACCCACTTCTTCTTATTCAATGATTTGTTTGTTGTGTTTCAGGTGCCCTGTGTGGACAGTTTGAGGTCACTGTACCACAGACTATAGAGGTTCTGAGGGGATCCTGTGTGACCATCCCCTGCTCCTTTGACATATCAGATGAACATCAATCAAACTTAGATAGCACATGTATAGCATTATGGAATGATGGTAACATGTTCGTGTTTGACAGCAGCGCTCCACAACAAAGTCAAATAACAGGAACATTGACAGGTGACTTATTGAAAAAAGACTGCACCACAACCCTGAATAACATGCAACCTCCTCCCAGCAATAACTATTACTTCAGACTGCACTGTCACAATGGGCTGAAATATGACTTTAGTAAAAGAACCTTGAGCATTACATTCACAGGTAAGTTTCAGAGTCCTTAATTTACATTTCAGTTATTCACTTTCCATGTACTAGTTTGTTTATAACTTTGTTTTGCATCAATTGCTTCCTGCAAAAACACCTCTTAAATAATAAAAGAGTTTGTTTACCTTCACACCAGATAATCCACCCAGACCGACTCTGAATCCTTCCACACTGAAGGTGAAGGAGGGAACCTCAGTGACTCTGACGTGCTCGGCTCGAGCTCCCTGTCTGTCCCTTTCTCCAACTCTGACATGGACCCCCGGCCTGGGTGAAGGTCAGGAGACACTGCGAGAGAATCAGGACAAAACCAAAATCAAGACCTCTGTGGTGAAATTCAATGCATCACACCTCCATCACAAACAGGAAATCTCCTGTACTGCTGTCTATAAAAAACAAGATGGCAGCACTGAGTCATCTGTAAAGACCAGTATCACAGCTGATATTTCATGTAAGTTCATTTTATAATTCATCTCTCGACTTGCTTTGAATGAGGGATAAAACAATTGGTCCTTTGATGCAACAGAAACATATTTGTCAACCATTTTGATACGTTAAAATATGCCTCAGAAACAAAACTAGATAGTAAAGAATTGTACCCTCCAGACTGTTACATTTCTGATGCCTTGATGCCCAGATAAAAACATGGTTAATGTCATTTCATTCCACGTGTCTGATTACTTTTTACTTTTAAATAATACAAGGAATCATTTGTAATTTTTCAGTTTCACCCAAAGGAACCACAGTTTCAGTCCGTCCCTCTGGTCCCGTACAAGAAGACCAAAATGTGACTCTGACATGCAGCAGCAGTGCCAACCCAGCTGTAAAGAACTACACCTGGTACGGAGCTGACGGAGGCCGGGAGACGTTTGTTGGGACTGGACATGATTTCAACATTAAAGCTTCTAAAGACAGCGGTGCTTTTTTCTGCAAGGCTGAAAATGATTTGGGAGCCGGGCAATCGAACAACACACAAATAGATGTTCAGTGTATGTATCATTTCAAGCGGTTTCATGTTCCTTTCACTAACAGTCTTACCCAGACATTTCTGTGCAACATCTGTTAAAATAAATCCATCTCAATATGAGTTGCCCCCTCAACTTTAAATATTCTAGATTAATACTGGACATTTAGAAAAGCCGTTTTTTCAGATGCACTGCAAAAAAGGTTGTCAGTAAACTTAATCTGTCTTAACAATGTAGATATAATCACTTACAACAGACACTGTAACTACGGCTGTGACGGTAACCGCAGACCAGATCCCGTGTGTACAGTTTTGCTCTACGTCATTTTACTTTCGATAGTACAGAAAGGTACTGAAGCTTTAAAAAAAAACACATCTACAGTCAGATTTTCAACCTAAAGCTGCCGGGAGCAAAAGAGGGAGAGCAGCTGTGGTAGAGCGTCATAGACAGGAAGATAAGAGAGCAAGCATCGTTAATGTAAATAAAGCGGCGAAACAGAAATATTAGAGAAATATTGTGAAGTCCCTTTCACGTCTCATAAAGATGTAGAAGTTACCATAGTGTCTGTTGCAGACAGACAGAGAGCAGAGCAGAGAGACAGCCATGTCACCTTGGCGCCACGTTTTCATTTAGTCTAGACCTACGGACTGTTGGCTGAGCTCCAGACCACTGCCCTGCGATTGACGTCCAGAAATGTCCCAAAAACAGAGGAATGATAACAACAATAGAAATACAGACGGCCGCAGTTAACCACCGAACCACACAGGGGCGTTAGTGTTTCACCTCAGAGAAATTCAGGACCGTCACAGCCCTCATTGTAACAAGTACCATTTATTAGGATTGGGGAAAAAAATGGATTCACTTCATTTTTTCACTCAATATTTTTTTGCATGTGTTGTAAAATCATCTCCCATGTTGCTACTCAGGCCATCACATCTGTGCATTCTGATTTTTGACTCAGACTGGGTGTGATATGTAAATACTGGACTCCCTTAAACACAGTATTTCACACAGGGGTCTTTGCGAGTAACAGTTTGGTTAAATTAAGGCACCAAAACTACTTGGTCAGTTTAAGGAGAAGATCATCGTTTGGGGTAAAATAATACATCAACAATGTATTTTGGTTTCACAGTGGACGCAGCGTCCCTGGGTAAAAGAGAAAATGCTTCCCTGTGATGGTCAGGGCGCTCACCAAAGTGTGCATTGCTCTGCCCTGCTGAAACACACCTATACATACACAGGGCAGAGAACAAACACATTGAATCATCAACCAAGTATTGGATAGTATCAAACTGGTAGATAAGCATATCGTCTGCGACGCCCTACGATTCATATTCCTGTTGTATAACTCATTTTTCAGATTCACCCAAAGGGACCACAGTTTCAGTCCGTCCCTCTGGTCCCGTACAAGAAGGCAGCATTGTGACTCTGACATGCAGCAGCAGTGCCAACCCAGCTGTAAAGAACTACACCTGGTACAGAGCTGACGGAGGCCGGGAGACGTTTGTTGGGACTGGACGTGTTTTTAAGATGAAAGCTTCTCAAGTCAGCGGCCCTTTTTTCTGCAAGGCTGAAAATGATCTTGGAGCTGGACGATCGAACAACACACAAATAGACGTTCAGTGTATGTATGAAATGCACGACGCTAAGTTGTATAAAACCTGATAGGTCTTTAGATTTATTCAGTGCACTGATTAACAAAGTAAGAGACTTTTTCACTAACTGCTTTATTCAGAAGTTTGAAGCCACTATGTTTGGGAATTCAAGATTTCTGTGGTGCACCCTGAGCTATCATCATGAGACACTTTTCAACCTACTAGTTAACCCTTTCCAACCTACAATATGCAACACGTCAAAACAGGAAACAAATCGGAATATAAAGTTTTCTGATTCAAAGTTGTTTAAGCCTCTTCTCTTCTTTCAGTTTCTAGATTGCTCCACCTCAGCAAGTTTTGTTAATAAGTGTGAAATCTTCTGGATTTCTGGAAACATTTATTAACTTATTTAATAAGTAATGGCAAATGTGATATTTTCTTTTGTTTAAAATCCTGAACAAGAAAAGGCCTGGAAATTATTTCTACTGCCACACTCATAATTGTAAACACATAAGCAGCGTCAGTGTAATCAGTCCCCAAAGATGGAGGTTCTTTTTTTATAATAAAATTAATTCGACCTCATTCTAAAAATAAAAGTCATCCATTTGAATTATTAATTTTCCACAATGCTATAGCGTACTTGTTAATGAAAAAGTGAATGGCTTCAGTAAGGACTTAAGGGGTTGGAATTTAACACAAGATTAAAACGTTGTTTTATTTGTCCGGACTGAATTATTTACAACTTGTGGCAAAATGGGCATTTGCTGCTAATTTGTAGCTGAGTCAATGTTGCATTAGTATAACACTAGAACAGGGATATGATAAGAATATTATTGTATTTGTTATGACAGATCCTGAACAACTTTGTGGCCCCTACGGTGGAGTTCTGGTCCTGGCTGTTACTGGTGTGTGTCTCACGTGGAACATCATCTTAACATTCTGCATGGTGTACCTCTGGTATGTTATTACACTGGGTTGCTTTTTGTATGAAATCTGCGCTGATCAAGATATTTGGTGTAAATATAAGTATCTTTTTTTATCGTTTTATATTTTCTCTAAAGGAAACAAAGAAAGAATGTGAAGCCACAGGAGCAGGGCGATGGAACCTACATGCGGATGGATCACAGAGACAGATCTCCAGAGTATGACGTCATTGGCCCACGTCAAAAATGATCATTCAAACAAAAGTTCATGCTCTCTCACTCTGCTCTTTCTGCATTAGCTTAAATAATCACTTTGTGATGTGAGTGTGTTCAACATAAAACATGGATAACTACATATCGATTGTAAGTAAGTACTTTCCCAATGAAGCCTCTGATGCTCAAGTCTGGTTTAAACTTCATCAGAGACAAACTATTGATGCTAAAGAAACCTTTTTTAGGTGGTGTCTGTGTCACGTTTGTAGGTATTAAAGCTCGACCGGTCAAGATGTGCGTGTTTTATTTAGAACATAAAGCAGATTTTCAATGAGGATATAAACATGTCTTTGTCATGAAGCCTTTCAAAGAGAACAAGATTAACATGGCACTGCACCAAAGAGGACAGTCCAATGACTGAATATATAGATGGACGACCCTAGCCACTTCCGCTAACCAAAACACAAACATAACTTGCCGAAAAAACAGCAAGGATCCCGCATGTTGACATATTAAACAACAGAACAGCTTCTTTGTGTTGGTCTGAAGCAGACGTTCGCAGATATGGAAACTTCAATGACTGTAGTGATTGTTTTAGTTACGTCTCCTCTCGCCGTTCCTCCTCTACTCTGCTAATTCAGAACAGATGGGCTGCAGGAGTCGTATTTGTCAACAGAGCTGTCAATCATCCTTTTTACAGCATCAAATAACTCATTAAAAATAAATTTATCAGAAAAATGAACCCTTTGACACCAATCAGCAACTAACTATAATGACAGAAACCATGTTTGAGAAAATTGTATTTGACGTGTATTTTGATTTTACAGTTTGACTCGTGTCCCATCTGTTAACATGGAGGAGGCGGGCTTTATGACCTATACTGCAGCCAGTCAGCAGGGGGCGATAGAGAGGGTTTGGCTTCACTTTTAGGGAGCTGTCATGTCGTCCATCTTTTTATGTAGTCTATGGGACAGTCTCAAGAGTACAGTTTAAAGACAAAAAAAACTGTGTCAACTAGTGCTCAACCCACATATTACATATAAATCCGTATCTGTGTGTATCTTATCTCGACATACACCAATATAATGACTTTTTCTGTACAGAGCACATATTGCAAACAATGCTTTGTCATCACATAGTTTGTGCAGCAGATAGTGCCCCAACTCCAGTTTACAAACTCTCAGTACCGTCTGCAGCACATGTAGAAGAGCATCACAGACTGTGGTGCGCCCTACAACTGGTTGTTACATGCTCCCCCTTGGTTTAATTTTAAAAAAACATGGCATCTCTTACCATTTTTATGCGGACGACTCCCAAATCTACCTGCCGCTTAAGAGAAATGATAAGAGCTCCCTGATACCCCTACTAGAGTGTCTAAAGGACATCAAGGCATGGATGGCTTTTCATTTTTTAAAGTTAAATGAAGACAAAACTGAGGTCATGGTGTTTGGACCCAGTCGAGGCTGTGATGTCCCTCCTATAGACCTGGGCTCCCTGCAGTCATATGTAAAACCCATAGTCACAAACCTCGACGTCAACATGGACAGTGATTTTAAACTTGATAAACAGATAAACTCGGTAGTTAAAACAAGTTTTTATCATCTGAGGCTTTTATCTAAAATTAAATCTGTTGTATCTTTTAATGATTTTCAGTGCTTGATTCATGCTTTTATCTCGACCCGTTTGGACTACTGTAATGCACTTTACACTGGCATCAACCAGGCCTCCCTCGCTCGCTTACAGTTAGTCCAAAACGCGGCTGCTCGTCTTTTAACAGGAACGCGCAAGCATGAACACATTACCCCCGTTCTCGCCTCCCTCCACTGGCTCCCTGTCCATTTTTTTATTTTAATTGCAAATTAAATGGTCGGGCGCTTCAGTACATCACAGACCTCATACACACCTACACCCCCTCAAGAGCATTGCGGTCCGCTGATCAGCTGCGTCTTGTCATCCCAAAGAGCAGACATAAGACCAGGGGTGACCGTGCTTTTTCAGTGGTAGCTCCTAAATTGTGGAATGAGCTACCCACCCACATCAAAATTGCCCCCACTTTAGATACTTTTAAATCTCGTCTTAAAACGCATTTTTATTCCTTGGCTTTTAATCCAGCATGAGAGTTGTGTGGTCTCTGTTTGTCTTTTATTGTTTCTAAATCATTGGTTGTTGTTTTGTGTTTTATGTATATTTTAGTGTTTTTATATGCTTTTATTTTATTGAGGTTTTTTAATCTTTTACTTTTTATATATTTATTTCAACATTTGAATTTTACTTACTTACTGTTTTTATCTGTTGTGCAGCACTTTGGTAACCTTGTTGTTTTTAAAATGTGCTATATAAATAAAGTGGATTGGATTGGTTGACAGTAAATAGTAATGTTAATAAATACTCTTATTTGTTGAAGAAAGCAGCACTCTGAAGACCTTTTCATCATACTGCATAATAGAGGCATGATCTGAAGAGGAAAGGTCCATTGTTAGACGTGCTCAAAAATGCACTACTTTGGCCCCCATATCGGTTTTCAGTCAATTTCCCCATTTAAAATGAGTATTGACACCCGTCTCCCATATCTGTGTGGCTCTAAGGTCAAGATCAACTCAGTGCCTTGATGATTATCTGCCAAGTTACCAGAGATGTTTCCCGGTAGTCGTTGTCGTCTGGTTCTTCAAATGCTTTGTTGTTTGTCACTTTAATTGTTTCTGTAATTAACTCGATATCATTGTGAATGAGGGTTTCCCCTCAATGATCTCTCCAGTATGAATAAAGGTTCATTGATTCCTGTGAAATTGATGGTTTTTATTGTCATATTAAATCATTATGTTCATGTATTCAAATTAAACAGTGTAAATTCCTTTGACAATAAAGGTGCATCATAGATGTTTAAGTTATAATCATTTGAAGACATTTCTATTACCAAGTTGATATTACAAATATTATAATTAATTTGTGAAGTTAAAGTAGGATCAGAACTGATGTGGCACGGAAAAACATTTCAGATGAGTACTGTGCATTTATTGCAATACCCATGTCCGCTATTGTAACATCCTCATTTCACGTCAGTTGCTGCAGGCTGTCTGAAAAAGCAGCACGAATTTTAAGGAACTTCACTTCACTAAACATTTTTCACCCCTCTGCTCAAAAGACTTGCCAAAAACGTAAGTTATCTGGCTTTTGTTTGAAACATAATTAATAATCCATTTTTATGTCATACAAGATTATAAAAAAGTGAATATTAGGTCTAAGTTGTATTTACGCTGAGAAAAAAATATCTTTACTTTGTGAAAGTTGGCAAACTTTCTGCTCCAGTGTTTGACAACTGTGTAAGTGTAATGCCATCAGATACCAGAAGTCTTTGACAATCTAAAGCTGTCATTCAGTTGTGCTTTTTTACATTTTTTATGTCTAATATACAAGTTGCCTAAAACAGATTAAAGCTTTGTAGGAAAATAGAAAATGAATTGATAAAAGATGCGTGCAGCATAGCTTCCTGTTTTACCTTTTTATCATCACAACATCTTCTTCATCTTGTTAACAAAAGCAGCGTGTTGTAGCAATGACCAACTTTAGAACATTTGAAAATATGGCATTCAATAATGGCCTTAAATGACCTTATTATTAAAATCTGAGTTCATTTAGAATGAATTTTACCAAACATAAATCGGTACGTGTAATCTCCAGACTTTCTGCCTTTTCTGACACACAAAGATGGCTGCAGCTCTCACTCTCCTTCTCATTGGCTGTCTGCTGCAAGGTGAGTTGTTCGTTTGCATATGGCAAAATAATGTCATGCAATTTTATAAAATCATATCACTTTTTCAAAACTAGAACTTCACAGTACTAGTCAAAAATTCAAGACATGCTGCAGCGAATAGACCGCTGAGAGGCAAAATGTGTTTTGTGTGTGAACTTTATCTTTTGATGTTTAAAATGGTTATTTGTGATTCAAACATCTAGAAAAACTGTTGCTCATGTAATTTCTCATCAGTCTTCAGTAGTACCCACTTCTTCTTATTCAATGATTTGTTTGTTGTGTTTCAGGTGCCCTGTGTGGATGGTTTCAGGTCACTATGCCACAGACTATAGAGGTTCTGAGGGGATCCTGTGTGACCATCCCCTGCTCCTTTGACATACCAGATGAACATCAATCAAACTTAGATAGCACATGTATAGCATTATGGAATGATGGTAACATGTTAGTGTTTGATAGCAGAGCTCCACAACAAAGTCAAATAACAGGAACGTTGACAGGTGACTTAATGAATAAAGACTGCACCACAACCCTGAATAACATGCAACCTCGTCCCAGCAATAACTATTACTTCAGACTGCACTGTGAAAATAGGCTGAAATATGTCTTTAGTTATAGAACCTTGAGCATTGCATTCACAGGTAAGTTTCAGAGTCCTTAATTTACATTTCAGTTATTCACTTTCCATGTACTAGTTTGTTTATAACTTTGCTTTGCATCAATTGCTTCCTGCAAAAACACCCCTTAAATAATAAAAGAGTTTGTTTACCTTCACACCAGATAATCCACCCAGACCGACTCTGAATCCTTCCACACTGAAGGTGAAGGAGGGAACCTCAGTGACTCTGACGTGCTCGGCTCGAGCTCCCTGTCTGTCCCTTTCTCCAACTCTGACATGGACCCCCGGCCTGGGTGAAGGTCAGGAGACACTGCGAGAGAATCAGGACAAAACCAAAATCAAGACCTCTGTGGTGAAATTCAATGCATCACACCTCCATCACAAACAGGAAATCTCCTGTACTGCTGTCTATAAAAAACAAGATGGCAGCACTGAGTCATCTGTAAAGACCAGTATCACAGCTGATATTTCATGTAAGTTCATTTTATAATTCATCTCTCGACTTGCTTTGAATGAGGGATAAAACAATTGGTCCTTTGATGCAACAGAAACATATTTGTCAACCATTTTGATACGTTCAAATATGCCTCAGAAACAAAACTAGATAGTAAAGAATTGTACCCTCCAGACTGTTACATTTCTGATGCCTTGATGCCCAGATAAAAACATGGTTAATGTCATTTCATTCCACGTGTCTGATTACTTTTTACTTTTAAATAATACAAGGAATCATTTGTAATTTTTCAGTTTCACCCAAAGGGACCACAGTTTCAGTCCGTCCCTCTGGTCCCGTACAAGAAGACCAAAATGTGACTCTGACATGCAGCAGCAGTGCCAACCCAGCTGTAAAGAACTACACCTGGTACAGAGCTGACGGAGGCCGGGAGACGTCTGTTGGGACTGGACGTGATTTCAACATTAAAGCTTCGAAAGACAGCGGTGCTTTTTTCTGCAAGGCTGAAAATGATTTGGGAGCCGGGCAATCGAACAACACACAAATAGACGTTCAGTGTATGTATCATTTCAAGCGGTTTCATGTTCCTTTCACTAACAGTCTTACCCAGACATTTCTGTGCAACATCTGTTAAAATAAATCCATCTCAATATGAGTTGCCCCCTCAACTTTAAATATTCTAGATTAATACTGGACATTTAGAAAAGCCGTTTTTTCAGATGCAAAAAAGGTTGTCAGTTAACTTAATCTGTCTTAACAATGTAGATATAATCACTTACAACAGAAACTGTAACTACGGCTGTGACGGTAACCGCAGACGAGATCCCGTGTGTACAGTTTTGCTCTACGTCATTTTACTTTCGATAGTACAGAAAGGTACTGAAGCTTTAAAAAAAAACACATCTACAGTCAGATTTTCAACCTAAAGCTGCCGGGAGCAAAAGAGGGAGAGCAGCTGTGGTAGAGCGTCATAGACAGGAAGATAAGAGAGCAAGCATCGTTAATGTAAATAAAGCAGCGAAACAGAAATATTAGAGAAATATTGTGAAGTCCCTTTCACGTCTCATAAAGATGTAGAAGTTACCATAGTGTCTGTTGCAGACAGACAGAGAGCAGAGCAGAGAGACAGCCATGTCACCTTGGCGCCACGTTTTCATTTAGTCTCGACCTACGGACTGTGGCTGAGCTCCAGACCACTGCCCTGCGATTGACGTCCAGAAATGTCCCAAAAACAGAGGAATGATAACAACAATAGAAATACAGACGGCCGCAGTTAACCACCGAACCACACAGGGGCGTTAGTGTTTCACCTCAGAGAAATTCAGGACCGTCACAGCCCTCATTGTAACAAGTACCATTTATTAGGATTGGGGGAAAAAATAGATTCACTTCATTTTTTCACTCAATATTTTTTTGCATGTGTTGTAAAATCATCTCCCATGTTGCTACTCAGGCCATCACATCTGTGCATTCTGATTTTTGACTCAGACTGGGTGTGATATGTAAATACTGGACTCCCTTAAACACAGTATTTCACACAGGGGTCTTTGCGAGTAACAGTTTGGTTAAATTAAGGCACCAAAACTACTTGGTCAGTTTAAGGAGAAGATCATCGTTTGGGGTAAAATAATACATCAACAATGTATTTTGGTTTCACAGTGGACGCAGCGTCCCTAGGTAAAAGAGAAAATGCTTCCCTGTGATGGTCAGGGCGCTCACCAAAGTGTGCATTGCTCTGCCCTGCTGAAACACACCTATACATACACAGGGCAGAGAACAAACACATTGAATCATCAACCAAGTATTGGATAGTATCAAACTGGTAGATAAGCATATCGTCTGCGACGCCCTACGATTCATATTCATGTTGTATAACTCATTTTTCAGATTCACCCAAAGGGACCACAGTTTCAGTCCGTCCCTCTGGTCCCGTACAAGAAGGCAGCATTGTGACTCTGACATGCAGCAGCAGTGCCAACCCAGCTGTAAAGAACTACACCTGGTACGGAGCTGACGGAGGCCGGGAGACGTTTGTTGGGACTGGACGTGTTTTTCAGATGAAAGCTTCTCAAGTCAGCGGCCCTTTTTACTGCAAGGCTGAAAATGATCTTGGAGCTGGACGATCGAACAACACACAAATAGACGTTCAGTGTATGTATGAAATGCACGACGCTAAGTTGTATAAAACCTGATAGGTCTTTAGATTTATTCAGTGCACCGATTAACAAAGTAAGAGACTTTTTCACTAACTGCTTTATTCAGAACTTTGAAGCCACTATGTTTGGGAATTCAAGATTTCTGTGGTGCACCCTGAGCTATCATCATGAGACACTTTTCAACCTACTAGTTAACCCTTTCCAACCTACAATATGCAACACGTCAAAACAGGAAACAAATCGGAATATAAAGTTTTCTGATTCAAAGTTGTTTAAGCCTCTTCTCTTCTTTCAGTTTCTAGATTGCTCCACCTCAGCAAGTTTTGTTAATAAGTGTGAAATCTTCTGGATTTCTGGAAACATTTATTAACTTATTTAATAAGTATTGGCGAATGTGATATTTTCTTTTGTTTAAAATCCTGAATAAGAAAAGGCCTGGAAATTATTTCTACTGCCACACTCATAATTGTAAACACCTATCATAAGCAGCGTCAGTGTAATCAGTCCCCAAAGATGGAGGTTCTTTTTTTATAATAAAATTAATTCGACCTCATTCTAAAAATAAAAGTCATCCATTTGAATGATTAATTTTCCACAATGCTATAGCGTACTTGTTAATGAAAAAGTGAATGGCTTCAGTAAGGACTTAAGGGGTTGGAATTTAACACAAGATTAAAACGTTGTTTTATTTGTCCGGACTGAATTATTTACAACTTGTGGCAAAATGGGCATTTGCTGCTAATTTGTAGCTGAGTCAATGTTGCATTAGTATAACACTAGAACAGGGATATGATAAGAATATTATTGTATTTGTTATGACAGATCCTGAGCAACTTTTTGGCCCCTACGGTGGAGTTCTGGTCCTGGCTGTAACTGGTGTGTCTCTCACGGTGAACATCATCTTCACATTCTGCATGGTGTACCTCTGGTATGTTATTACACTGGGTTGCTTTTTGTATGAAATCTGCGCTGATCAAGATATTTGGTGTAAATATAAGTATCTTTTTTTATTTATTTTTTTTCTCTAAAGGAAACAAAGAAAGAATGTGAAGCCACAGGAGCAGGGCGATGGAACTTACATGTCGATGGATCACAGAGACAGATCTCCAGAGTATGATGTCATTGGCCCACGTCAAAAATGATCATTCAAACAAAAGTTCATTGCTCTCTCACTCTGCTCTTTCTGCATGAGCTTAAATAATCACTTTGTGATGTGAGTGTGTTCAACATAAAACATGGATAACTACATATCAATTGTAAGTAAGTACTTTCCCAATGAAGCCTCTGATGCTCAAGTCTGGTTTAAACTTCATCAGAGACAAACTATTGATGCTAAATAAACCTTTTTTAGGTGGTGTCTGTGTCACGTTTGTAGGTATTAAAGCTCGACCGGTCAAGATGTGCGTGTTTTATTTAGAACATAAAGCAGATTTTCAATGAGGATATAAACATGTCTTTGTCATGAAGCCTTTCAAAGAGAACAAGATTAACATGGCACTGCACCAAAGAGGACAGTCCAATGACTGAATATATAGATGGACGACGCGTCTCCATCTGCTCTCACTGTACGAAAGTGATGCCAAAATAGCCCCTGTGATAGGCGCTGCCATCTTACGATGGTGACGTCATTTGGAGCCAAAGTCTGCGCACCAGAGATCGGCCGGTGGAGCCGCCCTAGCCACTTCCGCTAACCAAAACGTAAACATAACTTACCGAAAAAACAGCAAGGATCCCGCATGTTGACATATTAAACAACAGAACAGTTTCTTTGTGTTGGTCTGAAGCAGACGTTTGCAGATATGGAAACTTCAATGACTGTAGTGATTGTTTTAGTTACGTCTCCTCTCGCCGTTCCTCCTCTACTCTGCTAATTCAGAACAGATGGGCTGCAGGAGTCGTATTTGTCAACAGAGCTGTCAATCATCCTTTTTACAGCATCAAATAACTCATTAAAAATAAACTTATCAGAAAAATGAACCCTTTGACACCAATCAGCAACTAAATATAATGACAGAAACCATGCTTGAGAAAATTGTATTTGACGTCTATTTTGATTTTACAGTTTGACTCGTGTCCCATCTGTTAACATGGAGGAGGCGGGCTTTATGACCTATACTGCAGCCAGTCAGCAGGGGGCGATAGAGAGGGTTTGGCTTCACTTTTAGGGAGCTGTCATGTCGTCCATCTTTTTCTATAGTCTATGGGACAGTCTCAAGAGTACAGTTTAAAGACAAAAAAAACTGTGTCAACTAGTGCTCAACCCACATATTACATATAAATCCGTATCTGTGTGTATCTTATCTCGACATACACCAATATAATGACTTTTTCTGTACAGAGCACATATTGCAAACAATGCTTTGTCATCACATAGTTTGTGCAGCAGATAGTGCCCCAACTCCAGTTTACAAACTCTCAGTACCGTCTGCAGCACATGTAGAAGAGCATCACAGACTGTGGTGCGCCCTACAACTGGTTGTTACATGCTCCCCCTTGGTTTAATTTTTAAAAAACATGGCATCTCTTACCATTTTTATGCGGACGACTCCCAAATCTACCTGCCGCTTAAGAGAAATGATAAGAGCTCCCTGATACCCCTACTAGAGTGTCTAAAGGACATCAAGGCATAGATGGCTTTTCATTTTTTAAAGTTAAATGAAGACAAAACTGAGGTCATGGTGTTTGGACCCAGTCGAGGCTGTGATGTCCCTCCTATAGACCTGGGCTCCCTGCAGTCATATGTAAAACCCATAGTCACAAACCTCGACGTCAACATGGACAATGATTTAAACTTGATAAACAGATAAACGCGGTGGTTAAAACAAGTTTTTATCATCTGAGGCTTTTATCTAAAATTAAATCTGTTGTATCTTTTAATGATTTTGAGTGCTTGATTCATGCTTTTATCTCAACCCGTTTGGACTACTGTAATGCACTTTACACTGGCATCAACCAGGCCTCCCTCGCTCGCTTACAGTTAGTCCAAAACGCGGCTGCTCGTCTTTTAACAGGAACGCGCAAGCATGAACACATTACCCCCGTTCTCGCCTCCCTCCACTGGCTCCCTGTCCATTTTTTTATTTTAATTGCAAATTAAATGGTCGGGCACCTCAGTACATCACAGACCTCATACACACCTACACCCCCTCAAGAGCATTGCGGTCCGCTGATCAGCTGCGTCTTGTCATCCCAAAGAGCAGACATAAGACCAGGGGTGACCGTGCTTTTTCAGTGGTAGCTCCTAAATTGTGGAATGAGCTACCCACCCACATCAAAATTGCCCCCACTTTAGATACTTTTAAATCTCATCTTAAAACGCATTTTTATTCCTTGGCTTTTAATCCAGCATGAGAGTTGTGTGGTCTCTGTTTGTCTTTTATTGTTTCTAAATCATTGGTTGTTGTTTTGTGTTTTATGTATATTTTAGTGTTTTTATATGCTTTTATTTTATTGTGTTTTTTTAATCTTTTACTTTTTATATATTTATTTTAACATTTGAATTTTACTTACTTACTGTTTTTATCTGTTGTGCAGCACTTTGGTAACCTTGTTGTTTTTAAAATGTGCTATATAAATAAAGTGGATTGGATTGGTTGACAGTAAATAGTAATGTTAATAAATACTCTTATTTGTTGAAGAAAGCAGCACTCTGAAGACCTTTTCATCATACTGCATAATAGAGGCATGATCTGAAGAGGAAAGGTCCATTGTTAGACGTGCTCAAAAATGCACTATTTTGGCCCCCATATCGGTTTTCAGTCAATTTCCCCATTTAAAATGAGTATTGACACCCGTCTCCCATATCTGTGTGGCTCTAAGGTCAAGATCAACTCAGTGCCTTGATGATTATCTGCCAAGTTACCAGAGATGTTTCCCGGTAGTCGTTGTCGTCTGGTTCTTCAAATGCTTTGTTGTTTGTCACTTTAATTGTTTCTGTAATTAACTCGATATCATTGTGAATGAGGGTTTCCCCTCAATGATCTCTCCAGTATGAATAAAGGTTCATTGATTCCTGTGAAATTAATTTAAGGTCCAAAGATGAGGAACATTGAAACAAAGAATATTTGTGAAGTTAAAGTAGGATCAGAACTGATGTGGCACGGAAAAACATTTCAGATGAGTACTGTACATTTATTGCAATACCCATGTCCGCTATTGTGACATCCTCATTTCAAGTCAGTTGCTGCAGGCTGTCTGAAAAAGCAGCACGAATTTTAAGGAACTTCACTTCACTAAACATCTTTCACCCCTCTGCTCAAAAGACCTGCCAAAAACGTAAGTTATCTGGCTTTTGTTTGAAACATAATTAATAATCCATTTTTATGTCATACAAGATTATAAAAAAGTGAATATTAGGTCTAAGTTGTATTTACGCTGAGAAAAAAATATCTTTACTTTGTGAAAGTTGGCAAACTTTCTGCTCCAGTGTTTGACAACTGTGTAAGTGTAATGTCATCAGATACCAGAAGTCTTTGACAATCTAAAGCTGTCATTCAGTTGTGCTTTTTCACATTTTTTATGTCTAATATACAAGTTGCCTAAAACAGATTAAAGCTTTGTAGGAAAATAGAAAATGAATTGATAAAAGATGCGTGCAGCATAGCTTCCTGTTTTACCTTTTTATCATCACAACATCTTCTTCATCTTGTTAACAAAAGCAGCGTGTTGTAGCAATGACCAACTTTAGAACATTTGAAAATATGGCATTCAATAATGGCCTTAAATGACCTTATTATTAAAATCTGAGTTCATTTAGAATGAATTTTACTAAACATAAATCGGTACGTGTAATCTCCAGACTTTCTGCCTTTTCTGACACACAAAGATGGCTGCAGCTCTCACTCTCCTTCTCATTGGCTGTCTGCTGCAAGGTGAGTTGTTCGTTTGCATATGGCAAAATAATGTCATGCAATTTTATAAAATCATATCACTTTTTCAAAACTAGAACTTCGCAGTACTAGTCAAAAATTCAAGACATGCTGCAGCGAATAGACCGCTGAGAGGCAAAATGTGTTTTGTGTGTGAACTTTATCTTTTGATGTTTAAAATGGTTATTTGTGATTCAAACATCTAGAAAAACTGTTGCTCATGTAATTTCTCATCAGTCTTCAGTAGTACCCACTTCTTCTTATTCAATGATTTGTTTGTTGTGTTTCAGGTGCCCTGTGTGGACAGTTTGAGGTCACTATACCACAGACTATAGAGGTTCTGAGGGGATCCTGTGTGACCATCCCCTGCTCCTTTGACATATCAGATGAACATCAATCAGACTTAGATAGCACATGTATAGCATTATGGAAAGATGGTAACAGGTTCGTGTTTGACAGCAGCGCTCCACAACAAAGTCAAATAACAGGAACGTTGACAGGTGACTTAATGAAAAAAGACTGCACCACAACCCTGAATAACATGCAACCTCCTCCCAGCAATAACTATTACTTCAAACTGCAGTGTAACAATGCGCTGAAATATACCTTTAGTTATAGAACCTTGAGCATTACATTCACAGGTAAGTTTCAGAGTCCTTAATTTACATTTCAGTTATTCACTTTCCATGTACTAGTTTGTTTATAACCTTGTTTTGCATCAATTGCTTCCTGCAAAAACACCCCTTAAATAATAAAAGAGTTTGTTTACCTTCACACCAGATAATCCACCCAGACCGACTCTGAATCCTTCCACACTGAAGGTGAAGGAGGGAACCTCAGTGACTCTGACGTGCTCGGCTCGAGCTCCCTGTCTGTCCCTTTCTCCAACTCTGACATGGACCCCCGGCCTGGGTGAAGGTCAGGAGACACTGCGAGAGAATCAGGACAAAACCAAAATCAAGACCTCTGTGGTGAAATTCACTGCATCACACCTCCATCACAAACAGGAAATCTCCTGTACTGCTGTCTATAAAAAACAAGATGGCAGCACTGAGTCATCTGTAAAGACCAGTATCACAGCTGATATTTCATGTAAGTTCATTTTATAATTCATCTCTCGACTTTCTTTGAATGAGGGATAAAACAATTGGTCCTTTGATGCAACAGAAACATATTTGTCAACCATTTTGATACGTTCAAATATGCCTCAGAAACAAAACTAGATAGTAAAGAATTGTACCCTCCAGACTGTTACATTTCTGATGCCTTGATGCCCAGATAAAAACATGGTTAATGTCATTTCATTCCACGTGTCTGATTACTTTTTACTTTTAAATAATACAAGGAATCATTTGTAATTTTCAGTTTCACCCAAAGGAACCACAGTTTCAGTCCGTCCCTCTGGTCCCGTACAAGAAGACCAAAATGTGACTCTGACATGCAGCAGCAGTGCCAACCCAGCTGTAAAGAACTACACCTGGTACGGAGCTGACGGAGGCCGGGAGACGTTTGTTGGGACTGGACATGATTTCAACATTAAAGCTTCTAAAGACAGCGGTGCTTTTTTCTGCAAGGCTGAAAATGATTTGGGAGCCGGGCAATCGAACAACACACAAATAGATGTTCAGTGTATGTATCATTTCAAGTGGTTTCATGTTCCTTTCACTAACAGTCTTACCCAGACATTTCTGTGCAACATCTGTTAAAATAAATCCATCTCAATATGAGTTGCCCCCTCAACTTTAAATATTCTAGATTAATACTGGACATTTAGAAAAGCCGTTTTTTCAGATGCACTGCAAAAAAGGTTGTCAGTAAACTTAATCTGTCTTAACAATGTAGATATAATCACTTACAACAGACACTGTAACTACGGCTGTGACGGTAACCGCAGACGAGATCCCGTGTGTACAGTTTTGCTCTACGTCATTTTACTTTCGATAGTACAGAAAGGTACTGAAGCTTTAAAAAAAAACACATCTACAGTCAGATTTTCAAACTAAAGCTGCCGGGAGCAAAAGAGGGAGAGCAGCTGTGGTAGAGCGACATAGACAGGAAGATAAGAGAGCAAGCATCGTTAATGTAAATAAAGCGGCGAAACAGAAATATTAGAGAAATATTGTGAAGTCCCTTTCACGTCTCATAAAGATGTAGAAGTTACCATAGTGTCTGTTGCAGACAGACAGAGAGCAGAGCAGAGAGACAGCCATGTCACCTTGGCGCCACGTTTTCATTTAGTCTCGACCTACGGACTGTTGGCTGAGCTCCAGACCACTGCCCTGCGATTGACGTCCAGAAATGTCCCAAAAACAGAGGAATGATAACAACAATAGAAATACAGACGGCCGCAGTTAACCACCGAACCACACAGGGGCGTTAGTGTTTCACCTCAGAGAAATTCAGGACCGTCACAGCCCTCATTGTAACAAGTGCCATTTATTAGGATTGGGGAAAAAAATGGATTCACCTCATTTTTTCACTCAATATTTTTTTGCATGTGTTGTAAAATCATCTCACGTGTTGCTACTCAGGCCATCACATCTGTGCATTCTGATTTTTGACTCAGACTGGGTGTGATATGTAAATACTGGACTCCCTTAAACACAGTATTTCACACAGGGGTCTTTGCGAGTAACAGTTTGGTTAAATTAAGGCACCAAAACTACTTGGTCAGTTTAAGGAGAAGATCATCGTTTGGGGTAAAATAATACATCAACAATGTATTTTGGTTTCACAGTGGACGCAGCGTCCCTGGGTAAAAGAGAAAATGCTTCCCTGTGATGGTCAGGGCGCTCACCAAAGTGTGCATTGCTCTGTCCTGCTGAAACACACCTATACATACACAGGGCAGAGAACAAACACATTGAATCATCAACCAAGTATTGGATAGTATCAAACTGGTAGATAAGCATATCGTCTGCGACGCCCTACGATTCATATTCATGTTGTATAACTAATTTTTCAGTTTCACCCAAAGGGACCACAGTTTCAGTCCGTCCCTCTGGTCCCGTACAAGAAGGCAGCATTGTGACTCTGACATGCAGCAGCAGTGCCAACCCAGCTGTAAAGAACTACACCTGGTACAGAGCTGACGGAGGCCGGGAGACGTTTGTTGGGACTGGACGTGTTTTTCAGATGAAAGCTTCTCAAGTCAGCGGCCCTTTTTTCTGCAAGGCTGAAAATGATCTTGGAGCTGGACGATCGAACAACACACAAATAGACGTTCAGTGTATGTATGAAATGCACGACGCTAAGTTGTATAAAACCTGATAGGTCTTTAGATTTATTCAGTGCACTGATTAACAAAGTAAGAGACTTTTTCACTAACTGCTTTATTCAGAAGTTTGAAGCCACTATGTTTGGGAATTCAAGATTTCTGTGGTGCACCCTGAGCTATCATCATGAGACACTTTTCAACCTACTAGTTAACCCTTTCCAACCTACAATATGCAACACGTCAAAACAGGAAACAAATCGGAATATAAAGTTTTCTGATTCAAAGTTGTTTAAGCCTCTTCTCTTCTTTCAGTTTCTAGATTGCTCCACCTCAGCAAGTTTTGTTAATAAGTGTGAAATCTTCTGGATTTCTGGAAACATTTATTAACTTATTTAATAAGTAATGGCAAATGTGATATTTTCTTTTGTTTAAAATCCTGAATAAGAAAAGGCCTGGAAATTATTTCTACTGCCACACTCATAATTGTAAACACCTATCATAAGCAGCGTCAGTGTAATCAGTCCCCAAAGATGGAGGTTCTTTTTTTATAATAAAATTAATTCGACCTCATTCTAAAAATAAAAGTCATCCATTTGAATTATTAATTTTCCACAATGCTATAGTGTACTTGTTAATGAAAAAGTGAATGGCTTCAGTAAGGACTTAAGGGGTTGGAATTTAACACAAGATTAAAACGTTGTTTTATTTGTCCGGACTGAATTATTTACAACTTGTGGCAAAATGGGCATTTGCTGCTAATTTGTAGCTGAGTCAATGTTGCATTAGTATAACACTAGAACAGGGATATGATAAGAATATTATTGTATTTGTTATGACAGGTCCTGAGCAACTTTGTGGCCCCTACGGTGGAGTTCTGGTCCTGGCTTTAACTGGTGTGTCTCTCACGGTGAACATCATCTTAACATTCTGCATGGTGTACCTCTGGTATGTTATTACACTGGGTTGCTTTTTGTATGAAATCTGCGCTGATCAAGATATTTGGTGTAAATATAAGTATCTTTTTTTATCATTTTATATTTTCTCTAAAGGAAACAAAGAAAGAATGTGAAGCCACAGGAGCAGGGCGATGGAACCTACATGCGGATGGATCACAGAGACAGATCTCCAGAGTATGATGTCATTGGCCCACGTCAAAAATGATCATTCAAACAAAAGTTCATGCTCTCTCACTCTGCTCTTTCTGCATGAGCTTAAATAATCACTTTGTGATGTGAGTGTGTTCAACATAAAACATGGATAACTACATATCGATTGTAAGTAAGTACTTTCCCAATGAAGCCTCTGATGCTCAAGTCTGGTTTAAACTTCATCAGAGACAAACTATTGATGCTAAATAAACCTTTTTTAGGTGGTGTCTGTGTCACGTTTGTAGGTATTAAAGCTCGACCGGTCAAGATGTGCGTGTTTTATTTAGAACATAAAGCAGATTTTAAATGAGGATATAAACATGTCTTTGTCATGAAGCCTTTCAAAGAGAACAAGATTAACATGGCACTGCACCAAAGAGGACAGTCCAATGACTGAATATATAGATGGACGACGCGTCTCCATCTGCTCTCACTGTACGAAAGTGATGCCAAAATAGCCCCCGTGATAGGCGCTGCCATCTTACAACGGTGACGTCATTTGGAGCCAGAGTCTGCGCAGCAGAGATCGGCGGGTGGAGCCGCCCTAGCCACTTCCGCTAACCAAAACACAAACATAACTTGCCGAAAAAACAGCAAGGATCCCGCATGTTGACATATTTAACAACAGAACAGCTTCTTTGTGTTGGTCTGAAGCAGACGTTCGCAGATATGGAAACTTCAATGACTGTAGTGATTGTTTTAGTTACGTCTCCTCTCGCCGTTCCTCCTCTACTCTGCTAATTCAGAACAGATGGGCTGCAGGAGCCGGATTTGTCAACAGAGCTGTCAATCATCCTTTTTACAGCATCAAATAACTCATTGAAAATAAACTTATCAGAAAAATGAACCCTTTGACATCAATCAGCATAACAAGAACTAACTATAATGACAGAAACCATGTTTGAGAAAATTGTATTTGACGTGTATTTTTTTTTTTTTCAAACTTTATTTTTTCAAATCAAATCAATACAAAAACACAAAAATACAAGGGGGGTAAACACTACTTTGCCACATAGAGATGCCATTTTGACCATCTTACAGCATATAGCTCTGTTTTGATTCGTAAGCTGTAGGTCATTTGTTCCATTGATCGAATTTCTTCCACAATGTCCAGCCAGTGGCTCAGTCCAGGTGGGTCAGCTCTCAGCCAACTTCTTGTAATGGCTTTCTTAGCTGCCAGAGATAGGATCTTAAACAGGTATATGTCTTCTTTACCTAATACATCATCTGGTGTCAGTCCTAGATATACATACCGGGGGTCATCAGGAATATTATATCCAAAAATTTTGCCCATGGCTCTCAGAATCCCCTCCCAAAATGACCGTATTTTCATACATGACCAAAATATATGAGAGTGGTTGGCATTCAGTTGCCCACATTGTCTCCAACAGTATTGTTGTCGTCCTAATTGTTTATTTTTAATTTTTGGTGTAATAAAAAAACATGTTAAATTTTTCCAACCAAACTCCCTCCATCTTTTAGAGCTAGTTGATGTATGTTGGGTCTTAAACATGGACTGCCAATCACTCCCAGACAACTCAATATTCAATTCTTTTTCCCATTTCACTTTTATATACACTGTATTTCTTCCCTGTTGCTTCAATAAACCCTTGTACAGTACAGAGACAATTCTTGAAGGAGTTTGCTTGTATGCACCTGTCAACACCTCAACCACCTCATTCCCTTCCAGTGAGATTTCCTTCTTAATTTCTGTCTCATAAAAGTGTCTTAATTGAAGATATCTGTATAAATCTCCATTTTCCAGTCCAAAATCATTTTTAAGTTGTCTAAATGATTTGAAATGTTGCTTATCTACAAGTGTACATGTAGCTGTTATTCCTTTGTCTCTCCACTTTTCAAAGGTCTTGTCTAACGTTCCTGGTCTGAACCTAGAGGTGTGAGAAGGCCAAATCAACAGCTTACAGTCCCCTGTTAACTTATATTTTTTAACCACATCATACCATATTTCAAATGTTTCTCTCATAATCGAGTTTTCACCCTTAAGATCCATATGTTCTTTTCCACTTAACCTTGACTGTGGAGGAGCCCGGCCCAGGCTCATCTCAATGTCCTTCCATCTGGCTTGATAACTCGGAGAGCACCAATATACTATGTATCTTAACTGTGCAGCATAGTAGTATTCTCTCAAATTTGGCAAAGCCAATCCTCCATTTTCTTTGTCTAGCTGAAGAGTCTTGAATCTTATCCTAGGCCTGGCTCCCCCCCAGATGAACCTGGATATTAGCCTGTCCCATGCTGAGAATTGTGAATCTGGTACTCTAACTGGGAGTGATTCAAAAAGATATAACAACCTAGGCAAGAGGTTCATCTTGACCACCTCGATTCTTGAGCTGAAATCCATTACTAATGTTGACCACTTTGCCACATCTCTTTGAATTTTATCGTTTATTAGTTTGTAGTTTGTCTCATAAATTCTGTTGAATTCTTGAGTTATTATCACTCCCAGATATTTTAATGACTTAGTATTCCAATTTAAATTATATCTCTTCCTGATTTCTTTATTTGGCTTGTAATTAAAAGTTAAAACCTGAGTTTTTGACATATTCAACTTGTAGCCCGACATCAATCCAAATTCTTCCATTATCTTTACTAATTTAATAAACGTTGTATCTGGGTCCTGAAGAAAGGTAATTATATCGTCAGCAAATAGACCTATCTTGTGTTCATCTCTTGCTATCGTGATTCCTGTCAACTCGACTTCTTGTCTAATTATTTGAGCAAGTGGCTCGATAAAAATCGCGAAGAGGGCGGGGCTGGCACAACAACCCTGTCGTGTCCCTCTGTACAGTTTAAAAGTGTCTGTCAGGTGCCCATTAATTTTAACTCTGGCTGATGGGTCAGTATACAATGCCTTTATGCATTTAATGAATTTATCATTGAATCCCATCCTCTCTAGTACTTTATACAAAAAATCCCAGCTGACCCTATCAAACGCTTTTTCAGCGTCTACGCTGATCAGGGCCGCGCTTGTATGGTGTTTATTGACATGGTCTATAATATGAAGAGTGCGCCTGATGTTATCCTGTGTTTGACGTCCTTTTACAAAGCCTGTCTGGTCTTCGTGTATCAGGTCAGGCAGAAAACACTCCAGTCTTTTAGTGATAATGGATGTGAACAATTTATAATCTACATTCAGAATCGATATTGGGCGATATGACTCGCAGTATTCTTTATTTTTCCCCTCTTTGGGAATGACAGATATGACAGCGTCCCTCCAGGATGGTGGGGCTATAGCCTTCTCAAGCGTCCAATTAAAAGATTCCAATAGTACCGGGGCAAGCACTTCTTTAAATTTCTTGTACCATTCATTTGGATAGCCGTCGCTCCCAGGACTCTTATTAGTCGCCAGTCTGCCTATGGCTTTATCTAATTCGTCTTTTGTAATAGGAGCGGTCAAATGTCTATTTTGCTCTGAGCCTATTGAGGGGAGGTCCAGTGAAATCAGGAATTGTTTTATTTTATCTTCGTCAACCTTCTCAGGCTGTGAATATAAGGTCTCATAGTAGTTTTTAAAGATTCTATGAATTTCTTCCGGATCATATTTTAATGTGTTTGATAAAGGGTCCCTGATTTTGTGGATTGAATTTGTTATTTGTTGCGTCCGAAGACGCCTCGCTAATATTCGTGTCGCCCTTGGGCCTGATTCATAAAAGGTTTGCTTTATGAATCTCAATTTATTTTCTGTTTCATCGTTAGTTAAGTTTTCTATTTGTTTCCTTATATCTTTAATCTGATTCCCTATTGTATCTTTATTGTCATTTTTGGGTCGTTGTTTCTCTAATTTTTCCAATTCCTTCTCTAAATGATCATATTTTGATCTACGGATTTTCCTGAGATAAGCTGTTCGTGATATTAGCTTCCCTCGCATAACTGCTTTGACCGTGTCCCAAACAATAGTTGGGTCGACCTGGTCATCCTTATTATCATTTATACATACACTAATTTCTTTTTTAATTTCTTCCACTGCTGATTTATTGTTTAAAAGTCCAATATTCAGCCTCCATAGGGTATTCCTTGGCTTGCTGTTTAAATGGATATTTAGATAAACAATGCTGTGGTCAGATATGTCTGCTGTTCCGATTGTGCACTCATGCACCCTGTGTCTATCTATAGTATTCATTAGGAAAAAATCCAACCTAGAGTGGACTTTGTATGTGGCTGAGTAATGGGTGAATTCCCTATCCCTTGTATGGACACTTCTCCACACATCAAATAAGCCTGCCTCTCTTATCAGAATGTTTAGGTCTTTTGATTTTGTGGATCCATGCCTGCTCGTGCTTGTTGTGTCTAGTTGGTGGTTCAAAATTGTATTCCAATCTCCTGAACAGATAAGGATTCCCTCACTCTCTGATGTAATCAGGTCGAATAATCTTTTGAAAAAAGATCTGTCCCTCTCGGGAGGAGCATAGACATTTACAAAAGTGACCAGGACATTGTCCATCCTGCCCTTGATTATTATATATCTACCGTCATCATCTCTTTTTTCTTTGATCAGGTCAAAGTTTAATGAATTAGATATCATTATCACAACCCCTCTCTTTCTACTATTTTTACATGAACTGTGATAAGTGTTGGAGTACCCAAACTTTTTTAGTTTCTCGTGTTCCGGTTTTGACATGTGTGTCTCTTGTAGAAATATTACTTGGGATTTATCTTTCCTCATTTTCGCTAGCACCCTACTCCTCTTGACCGGGTTACTTAAGCCGTTGACATTCAGAGAAGCTATTTTCAAATTATGTGACATTATCACTCAAATATAAAAAAAAAATGTGAATGGCTTTGTAATAGTGTTGTCCCCCAAATAACACAGTAGAACAAAAACAAGTCAACTGAACATAGTAAAGAACAGACCTCCAAACTGGGAGGAAGTAACTCCTCACCAAGACCCCGTTGGTGGGTCGAGGGTAGATCCTATGACTGAGATAGGGCCCTATGCATAGGATGGCTAGGCCATATGAAAACACTAACCCTACCATCCTAAAGTCCAACGTAAGTCATTTGAACATTAAGTCGTCACTCCCAGACATTTATTAACAATAAAGCCTGTATAAAGCCTGATATTGGTCCAGCTCAATTCTTGTATTCCAATCTCGTAGTGGCAGTAATCTTACCAGCCTGTGATGATTTTACCTCCCTTGCGCTGGGGATCATCTCTGAGCTGTACCGTGATCACTCTGGAAACTCTGAAGTTTGTTCCGCGCCTCGCGATGTCCCGTTACCTTCGTCCACGACCCCAGCAGCTCTCCCAGACGTGCTCCCCAGTCTGTCTCCCCCTCGGCCGGCGTCGGCTCCTCCACTGTGATTCCGCGTCTCCTCAGCTCCACTCTCGCCTCCTTCGCGCTGTTGTAAAGTCGGGCTCCCGTCTCCCAGTGGATGCGCATGTTTACATATGGTGTTTGGAATCGAACTCCTTTCACTTTCAGAGCCTTTTTGATCCCGTTGTATTCTTTGCGTTTCTTGACCACCTCAGCAGTGTAGTCATGATCAAAATAAAGGGTCTTGTTATTCAGCTGGATCCTTTCCTTCTTGGTTTTTTCCCACGCCTCCTTTAAAACCCGTTCTTTGGTTGCGAATTCCTGGAAATTGATTATGAATGCTCTCGGGGGTTTATCCGGAGCGGGTCTCCGAGCGCCGGATCTATGTGCGCGTTGTATGTTTAACTCCATGCCGTCCGGGACCGGCAGCTTGCTCCGGATGAGCGCCTCGACAAACTCTGGCACCGAGTCTTCTCTCTCTTCGCCTTCTGCCACTCCAAAGATGCAGATGTTATTGCGTCTGGAGCGCGACTCTAGATCGTTTAGTTTGAGTTGCAGGGCTTTTTGCTGTTTCAGACAGGAGCTCAGGACCTCGGTCGTTTCGGTCGCCCAACTCTCGACTCTCTCCACCCTGGACTCTGCTTCTTCAACTCGGTCCGATAGATTGCGTACTTCTGCCCCGAGCATATCTAGTTTACCGTTGATTTCTTGTCCAAGATGAGCGATTTCTTGTCGCAGAGTATTGTTATCGCCTTTTAGATCAGTTTTAAGATCGTTAATCGCCTTAATTATGTCTACAGGCGCCATGCCGACCTGATCCGCTTTGCCGCTGCTGTCTCTGGCTGTCGTCGTGTTTTTCTGTTTTGTAGGCTCTCTTTCGTCGGCTTTTTGGCTTCTAAGTGTTCTTCCCAAATCCATCTATCTTTTTTATCTAGCAATACTAAATTTTAAGTTAGTTTGGGTGTAAATTGCGGTTTGTCTGGGAGAGCGATCTCACCGTGCGTCTGACTACTCCATGTGCTAAACCGGAAGCCTTGACGTGTATTTTGATTTTACAGTTTGACTCATGTCCCATCTGTTAACATGGAGGAGGCGGGCTTTAAGACCTATACTGCAGCCAGTCAGCAGGGGGCGATAGAGAGGGTTTGGCTACACTTTTAGGGAGCTGTCATGTCGTCCATCTTTTTATGTAGTCTATGGGACAGTCTCAAGAGTACAGTTTAAAGACAAAAAAAACTGTCAACTAGCGCTCAACCCACATATTACAGATAAATCCGTATCTGTGTGTATCTTATCTCGACATACACCAATATAATGACTTTTTCTGTACAGAGCACATATTGCAAACAATGCTTTGTCATCACATAGTTTGTGCAGCAGATAGTGCCCCAACTCCAGTCTACAAACTCTCAGTACCGTCTGCAGCACATGTAGAAGAGCATCACAGACTGTGGTGCGCCCTACAACTGGTTGTTACATGCTCCCCCTTGGTTTAATTTTTAAAAAACATGGCATCTCTTACCATTTTTATGCGGACGACTCCCAAATCTACCTGTCGCTTAAGAGAAATGATAAGAGCTCCCTGATACCCCTACTAGAGTGTCTAAAAGACATCAAGGCATGGATGGCTTTTCATTTTTTAAAGTTAAATGAAGACAAAACTGAGGTCATGGTGTTTGGACCCAGTCGAGGCTGTGATGTCCCTCCTATAGACCTGGGCTCCCTGCAGTCATATGTAAAACCCATAGTCACAAACCTCGACGTCAACATGGACAGTGATTTTAAACTTGATAAACAGATAAACTCGGTGGTTAAAACAAGTTTTTATCATCTGAGGCTTTTATCTAAAATTAAATCTGTTGTATCTTTTAATGATTTTGAGTGCTTGATTCATGCTTTTATCTCGACCCGTTTGGACTACTGTAATGCACTTTACACTGGCATCAACCAGGCCTCCCTCGCTCGCTTACAGTTAGTCCAAAACGCGGCTGCTCGTCTTTTAACAGGAACGCGCAAGCATGAACACATTACCCCCGTTCTCGCCTCCCTCCACTGGCTCCCTGTCCATTTTTTTATTTTAATTGCAAATTAAATGGTCGGGCGCCTCAGTACATCACAGACCTCATACACACCTACACCCTCTCAAGAGCATTGAGGTCCGCTGATCAGCTGCGTCTTGTCATCCCAAAGAGCAGACATAAGACCAGGGGTGACCGTGCTTTTTCAGTGGTAGCTCCTAAATTGTGGAATGAGCTACCCACCCACATCAAAATTGCCCCCACTTTAGATACTTTTAAATCTCGTCTTAAAACGCATTTTTATTCCTTGGCTTTTAATCCAGCATGAGAGTTGTGTGGTCTCTGTTTGTCTTTTATTGTTTCTAAATCATTGGTTGTTGTTTTGTGTTTTATGTATATTTTAGTGTTTTTATATGCTTTTATTTTATTGAGGTTTTTTAATCTTTTACTTTTTATATATTTATTTTAACATTTGAATTTTACTTACTTACTGTTTTTATCTGTTGTGCAGCACTTTGGTAACCTTGTTGTTTTTAAAATGTGCTATATAAATAAAGTGGATTGGATTGGTTGACAGTAAATAATAATGTTAATAAATACTCTTATTTGTTGAAGAAAGCAGCACTCTGAAGACCTTTTCATCATACTGCATAATAGAGGCATGATCTGAAGAGGAAAGGTCCATTGTTAGACGTGCTCAAAAATGCACTATTTTGGCCCCCATATCGGTTTTCAGTCAATTTCCCCATTTAAAATGAGTATTGGCACCCGTCTCCCATATCTGTGTGGCTCTAAGGTCAAGATCAACTCAGTGCCTTGATGATTATCTGCCAAGTTACCAGAGATGTTTCCCGGTAGTCGTTGTCGTCTGGTTCTTCAAATGCTTTGTTGTTTGTCACTTTAATTGTTTCTGTAATTAACTCGATATCATTGTGAATGAGGGTTTCCCCTCAATGATCTCTCCAGTATGAATAAAGGTTCATTGATTCCTGTGAAATTAATTTAAGGTCCAAAGATGAGGAACATTGAAACAAAGAATATTTGTGAAGTTAAAGTAGGATCAGAACTGATGTGGCACGGAAAAACATTTCAGATGAGTACTGTACATTTATTGCAACAACCATGTCCGCTATTGTGACATCCTCATTTCAAGTCAGTTGCTGCAGGCTGTCTGAAAAAGCAGCACGAATTTTAAGGAACTTCACTTCACTAAACATCTTTCACCCCTCTGCTCAAAAGACTTGCCAAAAACGTAAGTTATCTGGCTTTTGTTTGAAACATAATTAATAATTAATTTTTATGTCATACAAGATTATAAAAAAGTGAATATTAGGTCTAAGTTGTATTTACGCTGAGAAAAAAATATCTTTACTTTGTGAAAGTTGGCAAACTTTCTGCTCCAGTGTTTGACAACTGTGTAAGTGTAATGTCATCAGATACCAGAAGTCTTTGACAATCTAAAGCTGTCATTCAGTTGTGCTTTTTTACATTTTTTATGTCTAATATACAAGTTGCCTAAAACAGATTAAAGCTTTGTAGGAAAATAGAAAATGAATTGATAAAAGATGCGTGCAGCATAGCTTCCTGTTTTACCTTTTTATCATCATGACATCTTCTTCATCTTGTTAACAAAAGCAGCGTGTTGTAGCAATGACCAACTTTAGAACATTTGAAAATATGGCATTCAATAATGGCCTTAAATGACCTTATTATTAAAATCTGAGTTCATTTAGAATGAATTTTACTAAACATAAATCGGTACGTGTAATCTCCAGACTTTCTGCCTTTTCTGACACACAAAGATGGCTGCAGCTCTCACTCTCCTTCTCATTGGCTGTCTGCTGCAAGGTGAGTTGTTCGTTTGCATATGGCAAAATAATGTCATGCAATTTTATAAAATCATATCACTTTTTCAAAACTAGAACTTCGCAGTACTAGTCAAAAATTCAAGACATGCTGCAGCGAATAGACCGCTGAGAGGCAAAATGTGTTTTGTGTGTGAACTTTATCTTTTGATGTTTAAAATGGTTATTTGTGATTCAAACATCTAGAAAAACTGTTGCTCATGTAATTTCTCATCAGTCTTCAGTAGTACCCACTTCTTCTTATTCAATGATTTGTTTGTTGTGTTTCAGGTGCCCTGTGTGGACAGTTTGAGGTCACTATACCACAGACTATAGAGGTTCTGAGGGGATCCTGTGTGACCATCCCCTGCTCCTTTGACATAAGAGATGAACATCAATCAAACTTAGATAGCACATGTAAAGCATTATGGAATGATGGTAACATGTTAGTGTTTGATAGCAGAGCTCCACAACAAAGTCAAATAACAGGAACGTTGACAGGTGACTTAATGAAAAAAGACTGCACCACAACCCTGAATAACATGAAACCTCGTCCCAGCAATAACTATTACTTCAAACTGCAGTGTAACAATGCGCTGAAATATACCTTTAGTTATAGAACCTTGAGCATTACATTCACAGGTAAGTTTCAGAGTCCTTAATTTACATTTCAGTTATTCACTTTCCATGTACTAGTTTGTTTATAACTTTGTTTTGCATCAATTGCTTCCTGCAAAAACACCCCTTAAATAATAAAAGAGTTTGTTTACCTTCACACCAGATAATCCACCCAGACCGACTCTGAATCCTTCCACACTGAATGTGAAGGAGGGAACCTCAGTGACTCTGACGTGCTCGGCTCGAGCTCCCTGTCTGTCCCTTTCTCCAACTCTGACATGGACCCCCGGCCTGGGTGAAGGTCAGGAGACACTGCGAGAGAATCAGGACAAAACCAAAATCAAGACCTCTGTGGTGAAATTCACTGCATCACACCTCCATCACAGACAGGAAATCTCCTGTACTGCTGTCTATAAAAAACAAGATGGCAGCACTGAGTCATCTGTAAAGACCAGTATCACAGCTGATATTTCATGTAAGTTCATTTTATAATTCATCTCTCGACTTGCTTTGAATGAGGGATAAAACAATTGGTCCTTTGATGCAACAGAAACATATTTGTCAACCATTTTGATACGTTCAAATATGCCTCAGAAACAAAACTAGATAGTAAAGAATTGTACCCTCCAGACTGTTACATTTCTGATGCCTTGATGCCCAGATAAAAACATGGTTAATGTCATTTCATTCCACGTGTCTGATTACTTTTTACTTTTAAATAATACAAGGAATCATTTGTAATTTTCAGTTTCACCCAAAGGAACCACAGTTTCAGTCCGTCCCTCTGGTCCCGTACAAGAAGACAGCATTGTGACTCTGACATGCAGCAGCAGTGCCAACCCAGCTGTAAAGAACTACACCTGGTACGGAGCTGACGGAGGCCGGGAGACGTTAATTGGGACTGGACGTGATTTCAACATTAAAGCTTCTAAAGACAGCGGTGCTTTTTTCTGCAAGGCTGAAAATGATTTGGGAGCCGGGCAATCAAACAACACACAAATAGACGTTCAGTGTATGTATCATTTCAAGCGGTTTCATGTTCCTTTCACTAACAGTCTTACCCAGACATTTCTGTGCAACATCTGTTAAAATAAATCCATCTCAATATGAGTTGCCCCCTCAACTTTAAATATTCTAGATTAATACTGGACATTTAGAAAAGCCGTTTTTTCAGATGCACTGCAAAAAAGGTTGTCAGTAAACTTAATCTGTCTTAACAATGTAGATATAATCACTTACAACAGACACTGTAACTACGGCTGTGACGGTAACCGCAGACCAGATCCCGTGTGTACAGTTTTGCTCTACGTCATTTTACTTTCGATAGTACAGAAAGGTACTGAAGCTTTAAAAAAACACATCTACAGTCAGATTTTCAACCTAAAGCTGCCGGGAGCAAAAGAGGGAGAGCAGCTGTGGTAGAGCGTCATAGACAGGAAGATAAGAGAGCAAGCATCGTTAATGTAAATAAAGCAGCGAAACAGAAATATTAGAGAAATATTGTGAAGTCCCTTTCACGTCTCATAAAGATGTAGAAGTTACCATAGTGTCTGTTGCAGACAGACAGAGAGCAGAGCAGAGAGACAGCCATGTCACCTTGGCGCCACGTTTTCATTTAGTCTCGACCTACGGACTGTTGGCTGAGCTCCAGACCACTGCCCTGCGATTGACGTCCAGAAATGTCCCAAAAACAGAGGAATGATAACAACAATAGAAATACAGACGGCCGCAGTTAACCACCAAACCACACAGGGGCGTTAGTGTTTCACCTCAGAGAAATTCAGGACCGTCACAGCCCTCATTGTAACAAGTGCCATTTATTAGGATTGGGGGAAAAAATAGATTCACTTCATTTTTTCACTCAATATTATTTTGCATGTGTTGTAAAATCATCTCACATGTTGCTACTCAGGCCATCACATCTGTGCATTCTGATTTTTGACTCAGACTGGGTGTGATATGTAAATACTGGACTCCCTTAAACACAGTATTTCACACAGGGGTCTTTGCGAGTAACAGTTTGGTTAAATTAAGGCACCAAAACTACTTGGTCAGTTTAAGGAGAAGATCATCGTTTGGGGTAAAATAATACATCAACAATGTATTTTGGTTTCACAGTGGACGCAGCGTCCCTGGGTAAAAGAGAAAATGCTTCCCTGTGATGGTCAGGGCGCTCACCAAAGTGTGCATTGCTCTGCCCTGCTGAAACACACCTATACATACACAGGGCAGAGAACAAACACATTGAATCATCAACCAAGTATTGGATAGTATCAAACTGGTAGATAAGCATATCGTCTGCGACGCCCTACGATTCATATTCATGTTATATAACTAATTTTTCAGATTCACCCAAAGGGACCACAGTTTCAGTCCGTCCCTCTGGTCCCGTACAAGAAGACCAAAATGTGACTCTGACATGCAGCAGCAGTGCCAACCCAGCTGTAAAGAACTACACCTGGTACGGAGCTGACGGAGGCCGGGAGACGTTTGTTGGGACTGGACGTGTTTTTAAGATGAAAGCTTCTCAAGTCAGCGGCCCTTTTTTCTGCAAGGCTGAAAATGATCTTGGAGCTGGACGATCGAACAACACACAAATAGACGTTCAGTGTATGTATGAAATGCACGACGCTAAGTTGTATAAAACCTGATAGGTCTTTAGATTTATTCAGTGCACTGATTAACAAAGTAAGAGACTTTTTCACTAACTGCTTTATTCAGAAGTTTGAAGCCACTATGTTTGGGAATTCAAGATTTCTGTGGTGCACCCTGAGCTATCATCATGAGACACTTTTCAACCTACTAGTTAACCCTTTCCAACCTACAATATGCAACACGTCAAAACAGGAAACAAATCGGAATATAAAGTTTTCTGATTCAAAGTTGTTTAAGCCTCTTCTCTTCTTTCAGTTTCTAGATTGCTCCACCTCAGCAAGTTTTGTTAATAAGTGTGAAATCTTCTGGATTTCTGGAAACATTTATTAACTTATTTAATAAGTAATGGCGAATGTGATATTTTCTTTTGTTTAAAATCCTGAATAAGAAAAGGCCTGGAAATTATTTCTACTGCCACACTCATAATTGTAAACACCTATCATAAGCAGCGTCAGTGTAATCAGTCCCCAAAGATGGAGGTTCTTTTTTTATAATAAAATTAATTCGACCTCATTCTAAAAATAAAAGTCATCCATTTGAATTATTAATTTTCCACAATGCTATAGCGTACTTGTTAATGAAAAAGTGAATGGCTTCAGTAAGGACTTAAGGGGTTGGAATTTAACACAAGATTAAAACGTTGTTTTATTTGTCCGGACTGAATTATTTACAACTTGTGGCAAAATGGGCATTTGTTGCTAATTTGTAGCTGAGTCAATGTTGCATTAGTATAACACTAAAACAGGGATATGATAAGAATATTATTGTATTTGTTATGACAGATCCTGAGCAACTTTGTGGCCCCTACGGTGGAGTTCTGGTCCTGGCTGTAACTGGTGTGTCTCTCACGGTGAACATCATCTTCACATTCTGCATGGTGTACCTCTGGTATGTTATTACACTGGGTTGCTTTTTGTATGAAATCTGCGCTGATCAAGATATTTGGTGTAAATATAAGTATCTTTTTTTATCATTTTATATTTTCTCTAAAGGAAACAAAGAAAGAATGTGAAGCCACAGGAGCAGGGCGATGGAACCTACATGTCGATGGATCACAGAGACCGATCTCCAGAGTATGATGTCATTGGCCCACGTCAAAAATGATCATTCAAACAAAAGTTCATTGCTCTCTCACTCTGCTCTTTCTGCATTAGCTTAAATAATCACTTTGTGATGTGAGTGTGTTCAACATAAAACATGGATAACTACATATCGATTGTAAGTAAGTACTTTCCCAATGAAGCCTCTGATGCTCAAGTCTGGTTTAAACTTCATCAGAGACAAACTATTGATGCTAAAGAAACCTTTTTTAGGTGGTGTCTGTGTCACGTTTGTAGGTATTAAAGCTCGACCGGTCAAGATGTGCGTGTTTTATTTAGAACATAAAGCAGATTTTAAATGAGGATATAAACATGTCTTTGTCATGAAGCCTTTCAAAGAGAACAAGATTAACATGGCACTGCACCAAAGAGGACAGTCCAATGACTGAATATATAGATGGACGACGCGTCTCCATCTGCTCTTACTGTACGAAAGTGATGCCAAAATAGCCCCTGTGATAGGCGCTGCCATCTTACGATGGTGACATCATTTGGAGCCAGAGTCTGCGCAGCAGAGATCGGCGGGTGGAGCCGCCCTAGCCACTTCCGCTAACCAAAACACAAACATAACTTACCGAAAAAACAGCAAGGATCCCGCATGTTGACATATTTAACAACAGAACAGCTTCTTTGTGTTGGTCTGAAGCAGACGTTTGCAGATATGGAAACTTCAATGACTGTAGTGATTGTTTTAGTTACGTCTCCTCTCGCCGTTCCTCCTCTACTCTGCTAATTCAGAACAGATGGGCTGCAGGAACTGTATTTGTCAACAGAGCTGTCAATCATCCTTTTTACAGCATCAAATAACTCATTAAAAATAAACTTATCAGAAAAATGAACCCTTTGACATCAATCAGCATGACAAGAACTAACTATAATGACAGAAACCATGTTTGAGAAAATTGTATTTGACGTGTATTTTGATTTTACAGTTTGACTCGTGTCCCATCTGTTAACATGGAGGAGGCGGGCTTTATGACCTATACTGCAGCCAGTCAGCAGGGGGCGATAGAGGGGGTTTGGCTTCACTTTTAGGGAGCTGTCATGTCGTCCATCTTTTTATATAGTCTATGGGACAGTCTCAAGAGTACAGTTTAAAGACAAAAAAAACTGTCAACTAGTGCTCAACCCACATATTACATATAAATCCGTATCTGTGTGTATCTTATCTCGACATACACCAATATAATGACTCTTTCTGTACAGAGCACATATTGCAAACAATGCTTTGTCATCACATAGTTTGTGCAGCGGATAGTGCCCCAACTCCAGTTTACAAACTCTCTGTACCGTCTGCAGCACATGTAGAAGAGCATCACAGACTGTGGTGCGCCCTACAACTGGTTGACAGTAAATAATAATGTTAATAAATACTCTTATTTGTTAAAGAAAGCAGCACTCTGAACACCTTTTCATCATACTGCATAATAGAGGCATGATCTGAAGAGGAAAGGTCCATTGTTAGACGTGCTCAAAAATGCACTATTTTGGTCCCCATATCGGTTTTCAGTCAATTTCCCCATTTAAAATGAGTATTGGCACCCGTCTCCCATATCTGTGTGGCTCTAAGGTCAAGATGAACTCAGTGCCTTGATGATTATCTGCCAAGTTACCAGAGATGTTTCCCGGTAGTCGTTGTCGTCTGGTTCTTCAAATGCTTTGTTGTTTGTCACTTTAATTGTTTCTGTAATTAACTCGATATCATTGTGAATGAGGGTTTCCCCTCAATGATCTCTCCAGTATGAATAAAGGTTCATTGATTCCTGTGAAATTGATTTTAAGGTCCAAAGATGAGGAACATTGAAACAAAGAATATTTGTGAAGTTAAAGTAGGATCAGAACTGATGTGGCACGGAAAAACATTTCAGATGAGTACTGTACATTTATTGTAACACCCATGTCCGCTATTGTGACTTCCTCATTTCACGTCAGTTGCTGCAGGCTGTCTGAAAAAGCAGCACGAATTTTAAGGAACTTCACTTCACTAAACATCTTTCACCCCTCTGCTCAAAAGACCTGCCAAAAACGTAAGTTATCTGGCTTTTGTTTGAAACATAATTAATAATCCATTTTTATGTCATACAAGATTATAAAAAAGTGAATATTAGGTCTAAGTTGTATTTACGCTGAGAAAAAAATATCTTTACTTTGTGAAAGTTGGCAAACTTTCTGCTCCAGTGTTTGACAACTGTGTAAGTGTAATGTCATCAGATACCAGAAGTCTCTGACAATTCTAAAGCTGTCATTCAGTTGTGCTTTTTTACATTTTTTATGTCTAATATACAAGTTGCCTAAAACAGATTAAAGCTTTGTAGGAAAATAGAAAATGAATTGATAAAAGATGCGTGCAGCATAGCTTCCTGTTTTACCTTTTTATCATCACAATATCTTCTTCATCTTGTTAACAAAAGCAGCGTGTTGTAGCAATGACCAACTTTAGAACATTTGAAAATATGGCATTCAATAATGGCCTTAAATGACCTTATTATTAAAATCTGAGTTCATTTAGAATGAATTTTACTAAACATAAATCGGTACGTGTAATCTCCAGACTTTCTGCCTTTTCTGACACACAAAGATGGCTGCAGCTCTCACTCTCCTTCTCATTGGCTGTCTGCTGCAAGGTGAGTTGTTCGTTTGCATATGGCAAAATAATGTCATGCAATTTTATAAAATCATATCACTTTTTCAAAACTAGAACTTCACAGTACTAGTCAAAAATTCAAGACATGCTGCAGCGAATAGACCGCTGAGAGGCAAAATGTGTTTTGTGTGTGAACTTTATCTTTTGATGTTTAAAATGGTTATTTGTGATTCAAACATCTAGAAAAACTGTTGCTCATGTAATTTCTCATCAGTCTTCAGTAGTACCCACTTCTTCTTATTCAATGATTTGTTTGTTGTGTTTCAGGTGCCCTGTGTGGACAGTTTGAGGTCACTATGCCACAGACTATAGAGGTTCTGAGGGGATCCTGTGTGACCATCCCCTGCTCCTTTGACATAAGAGATGAACATCAATCAGACTTAGATAGCACATGTATAGCATTATGGAAAGATGGTAACATGTTCGTGTTTGACAGCAGCGCTCCACAAAAAAGTCAAATAACAGGAACGTTGACAGGTGACTTAATGAAAAAAGACTGCACCACAACCCTGAATAACATGAAACCTCCTCCCAGAAATAACTATTACTTCAGACTGCACTGTGGAAATAGGCTGAAATATGACTTTAGTTATAGAACCTTGAGCATTACATTCACAGGTAAGTTTCAAAGTCCTTAATTTACATTTCAGTTATTCACTTTCCATGTACTAGTTTGTTTATAACATTGTTTTGCATCAATTGCTTCCTGCAAAAACACCCCTTAAATAATAAAAGAGTTTGTTTACCTTCACACCAGATAATCCACCCAGACCGACTCTGAATCCTTCCACACTGAAGGTGAAGGAGGGAACCTCAGTGACTCTGACGTGCTCGGCTCGAGCTCCCTGTCTGTCCCTTTCTCCAACTCTGACATGGACCCCCGGCCTGGGTGAAGGTCAGGAGGCACTGCGAGAGAATCAGGACAAAACCAAAATCAAGACCTCTGTGGTGAAATTCAATGCATCACACCTCCATCACAAACAGGAAATCTCCTGTACTGCTGTCTATAAAAAACAAGATGGCAGCACTGAGTCATCTGTAAAGAGGCATGTGAGCTACTGGAGAAAACTGGTCGAAGAGCACGATTCTCAGACATTGTGAAGTTCATTGAGCGCCAGGTCAGAATCACTTCAGATCCAGTCTTTGGTGACATACAGGACACTTCACCTGTTATCAAAGGACCTATAAGAGCAAGCAAGTTACAGGTAAAACCGTCACAGGTGAAACCACAGCTGAGAAGAAACAGCTTTGCAACACAGGTGATCATTGAGGATAGCTGCAAAGCAGATGCTTACAAGAATGAGGATGGTGACAAGAAGGAAAAGGCTCAGAACAAAGTGACATCCTTTACCAAGACTGATTCTATTTCCTGCCTGTATTGTGATCTTGGTGGTCATGTCTTGGACCAATGTTTTAAACTGGGAAGAAAGACACACAGGGAGAAACTGGACTATCTAAAGGAGAAAGGTCTGTGTTTCAGTTGCTTGTGCACAGGACACTTGAGCAAGAATTGCGACAGGCGCATCACTTGCAAAAAGTGCAACCGAACGCACCCCAGTGTTTTGCACATTGGAGAGAAGGAAAGGGTTACTCAGAAGGATCAGAAGGATGGTGAGCAGAAGAATACTGAGCATTCAAAGACTTCTGATAGCTGTACAACATCCTCCGCTTGTGGTCTTACAGGGGCTGGCCACTGCAATGGAATTCTTCCCATCTTGCCTGTTAAGGTGAAGTGCTCAAAGGGAAACAAGGTTATTGAAACCTATGCTTTTCTGGACCCAGGGAGTACAGGAACTTTCTGCACCAGGAAGCTCATTGACAAGTTGAACATGGAAGGACGCAAATTCAAGATTCATATCCGCACCTTGGGCCATGATAACGCAGTAGAAAGCTCCGTTGTTGACAGTCTGGAGATTTCAGGATTTTCTGGTGAGTGCTTCTATCCACTTCCCAAAGTGTGTACCCAGAAAGAGATGCCTGTCTCTACAGCCAACATAATCAGTGAAAGGGAGCTGAGAAAATGGCCTTATTTACATGATGTAAAGATTCCCCACATAAAAGCTGATGTGGACCTGTTAATTGGCACAAACGCCTCCAAGTTGATGGAGCCTTGGGAGGTGATTAACAGTCGTAAAGGTGAAGATGGACCCTACGCGATCAGAACCCTACTGGGGTGGGTAATAAATGGTCCGTTACGGGGAAGTAACGACTGTGGAAGTGACCACCCTTCAGTTTATGCCAACAGAATCGCCATTGACAGAATTGAAGAACTGTTAACCAGCCAGTACAACTACGACTTCAATGAGCGAGCTTCTGCAGAACAGGAAGAAATGTCGAGGGAAGAAAAGAAGTTTGTGGAGATTATGGAAAGCTCTGCCCAGCTTCAGAACGGACACTACACGTTTCAACTGCCTTTCAAAGGGAAAGAGGTTTCGATGCCGAACAACCTCGGTGTTGCCATGCAGCGTGTTCATGGTCTGAAAAGGAGGCTTCAGAAAGACGTAAGCTTTCATGAGGAGTACAAGAACTTTCTTGCTGATGTCATTAGCAATGGCTACGCCGAAGAAGTGCCGCAGCATCAGTTCAAAGTGCCAACAGGGAAGGTGTGGTATATCCCGCACCACAGCGTGTACCATCCACGGAAAGGAAAGCTACGAGTGGTGTTTGACTGTGGAGCAGAGTACAAAGGGGTCTCACTCAACAGTCAGCTCTTGCAAGGACCGAACCTCACCAGCTCGTTAGTGGGAGTTCTTATGAGGTTCAGACAAGAACAAGTGGCCATAATGGCAGACATAAAGGCTATGTTCCACCAGGTTAAGGTGGCAGAAGAACACCGGGACTACTTAAGATTCTTATGGTGGCCACAAGGTAACCTGGAGCAAGATCTTGTAGAGCATCGCATGACTGTCCATTTATTTGGAGCAGTTTCATCACCCAGTGTCGCCTGCCTTGCTCTTAGAAAGACCGCTGAAGACAACCAGGCCAACTTTACAACAGAAGTGATCGAAACGGTCAACCGAAACTTCTATATGGATGATTTACTGAAGAGTCTGCCCTCTGAAGAGGATGCAGTCACCATGGTTAAGAACCTTACAACCATTTGCAGCAAAGGAGGTTTCACCCTCACTCAATGGATCAGTAACAGTAGAGAAGTGCTTCAAAGCCTCCCAGTGGATCTCAAGTCCAAGAACCTGCATGAGCTTAATCTGGACAGGGATAAGCTGCCGTTAGACAGAGCTTTGGGTTTGCAGTGGTGTATCGAGACGGACACTTTCAAATTCAAGCTGAAAGTCAAGGAGAAGCCGCCAACCAAGCGAGGCATGCTATCCATCATCAGTTCCATCTACGATCCATTGGGATTCCTGGCACCTCTCATACTCCCCGCCAAGCTGCTGTTGCAGGAGTTATGCAGGACAAAGTGTGATTGGGACGATCCAATACCCCCAGCTTTCCAGCAGAAGTGGAGCAAATGGCTGACGGATCTTGAGAAGGTGGCAGATTTCAAGATCCACAGATGTGTGAAGCCAGAAGGATTTGGGAGGACTGTCAGCGCCCAATTGCATCACTTCGCCGACGCAAGCGAGAACGGATATGGTACGGCTACTTACCCGAGGATGCAGAACATGGATGAAAGGGTTCATGTTGCCTTCCTATTTGGCAAAGCCAGAGTGGCTCCTCTGAAGCCTGTCACCATTCCCCGTTTGGAGCTCACCGCTGCCCTTGTTGCAGTACGAGTGGACAAGATGCTTCAATCGGAGCTCCAGCTTCCACTGAAGAAGACCTGCTTTTGGACTGACAGCACATCAGTTCTTAAGTACATAAAGAATGAGGACCGAAGATTTCAAACCTTTGTCGCAAACAGGGTAACCACCATCAGGGACAACTCGGAAGTCGAGCAGTGGAGATACATTCCCACATCTCTGAACCCTGCTGACGATGCTTCGCGTGGATTGAAGGCAGAAGATCTTGTGAAGCAAAGATGGATGGAAGGCCCGGAATTCCTACGGGAACCTGAAGAAACGTGGCCAACATTTCCTGTGGATACAAGTGTCACTGCTGACGACCCAGAAGTAAAGAGAAAACTGACGGTCAATGCAATACTTGTTGACACCAACGCCACATTGCAACTGATGACCCATTTCTCTGATTGGCAAAGATTAAAGGTTGCAGTTGCGTGGCTCATTAAGCTGAAAGGAACTCTGCTCAAACTGAGTAAGAAGAGAAAAGAGTTGGAGCTTGCAAACACCAGTGCTAATGGAGCGGCAAGGTTGGATGTGCAAAAGGAGATGCAAGCTTTCTCAACATCACTTGGGAATCAGAAGGTGACGCTGGAAGACCTCTTGGAGGCTGAGACCTCCATAATCGCTTTTTGCCAGCAAGAGAGATTCCCCATTGAATTTGCTGCACTAACCTCTGGCAAGCCACAAGTGCAGAGAAGTAGCAGCATCTTCAAATTGGATCCGGTTCTAGAAGGAGGACTTCTATGAGTTGGGGGACGGCTGAATAAGGCAGCAATCCCTGAGGACATTAAACACCCCCTCATCTTGTCAAAAGACCAACACATCCTCCGTCACATCCATCTACAGCTTGGACATGGAGGTAGGAATCACGTTCTTTCCGCTACAAGGAGAAAATACTGGATCACAAGTGGACCTACTGCAGTGAGGAAGATCATATCAAGATGCCTCATCTGTAAGCTCCATGGTGGAAAGACCGGTGAGCAAAAAATGGCAGACCTGCCAGAAGAGAGAGTGGTTCCTGATCTACCGCCGTTCACTAACATTGGCGTAGATTACTTTGGGACAGTTGACGTGAAAAGAGGGCGTGGCATTGTGAAAAGATATGGAGTAGTGTTCACTTGCATGACAAGTAGGGCCGTGCACCTGGAAGTGGCCTTTTCTCTTGACACAGACTCGTGCATCAACGCGCTGCGAAGGTTCATCTGTCGAAGAGGACAAGTCTCGCACTTAAGATCCAACAATGGCACCAACTTTATTGGTGCAGAAAGAGAGCTGCGAGAAGCCTTAGCCTCTTTGAATCATGACCGCATTGAAAGAGCCTTGTCCAAGAAGGGAATCAAGTGGAGCTTTAACCCTCCAGCTGGGTCACATCACGGTGGCGCTTGGGAGCGCATGATACGGATGATCAGGAAGATTTTGTGCTCTGTGCTCCGTCAGCAAACCTTGGATGACGAAGGGTTCCATACCGTGCTCTGTGAGGCTGAAGCTATGCTCAACGATCGCCCCATCACAAGGCTGTCAGAGGACCCCAATGACCTTGAGGCGTTAACACCAAACCATCTGCTACTCCTCAAAGGAAAACCAGTTCTCCCACCAGGACTGTTCGACAAAAGGGATGTTTACGCAAGGAGAAGGTGGAAACAAACCCAGTACATCTCGGATCTCTTTTGGAAGAGGTGGATCCGCGAGTACTTACCGCTTTTACAGGAGCGTCAAAAATGGAACCAGGAGAAGAGGAGTTTTATTCCTGGAGACCTGGTCATGGTTGTGGACTCCACAGCACCACGTGGATCATGGATGCTAGGAAGAATCCTGGAAACCTTCCCTGATAAGAGAGGTCTGGTACGTGTGGTTCGTTTGAAAACCAAAACAAACATCATTGAACGACCCATAACTAAAATATGCTTGCTTAATGAAGCTAACGAGTGATTGATTCCCATTTGAAAATGGGCTATATATTTTTATTTTCTCTTTTTTCTGTATTTATGGCTCATTTGAATTTGGTGTAATTGCTCGGGCAGACGTAATTAGGGGCTGGAGTGTACGAGCCATATTCATTTTGCTTTATTTTTATGTAATTGTGCCCCGTGCCACGGGGGGGCTGTACTTGCTGTGTGGCTCAGCTGACCTCGGGTCAGCCCAATCAGGCCATTTAACCTAGGGAAACCAAAAACACAGGTGTTGCTGAATTAGGAAGCAAACAGTTTTTCGACTGCGCTTATGTGCCTGTGAGGTTTGATGTGGTTAACTATTCGGTTTGTTGTTTTGTTACATGTATTATGAGTTAACGTTATTGCCGCTGTATGGAAAATAAACCTGCGAGATAATTGTAACTTTACAGAACTCTCCGTTTTGATATGTTCGAACGCACTGGGCGCACGTCTAAACTTAAATCCTCCGTATTAGCAACCAGTACTAGACGTTGTTTAGGACCTCGTCAGTACAGGAACTTTCGGCCCACCAGCAGTCAGCGAGACCGACCCCTTCATAATGAAAGGCAAAAAAACATCATCAGGTTTCCCCGGAAGAGACCGCTCAGAAGGGGAACTGAAACCGCTGTGAGACTGACCCAGTGAGCGTTCAGTTTTTAACAAATTAACAGCTTTAGGAGACCTGTTTCTATTGTTCAAGGCAAAACAATAATCAACAGTGTGACCGCGTTTCTTACAAAAAAAACAAACCCTGTCACTCTCCTTAGCCCCCACACTCTCTCGTCCCCCTGACTTCACGCCCCCATCCCCACTCGGCTGCTGAGGCACAGGGGGCCTGGGTGCAGAGAAACTGCGCCCCAGGGAGGACTGTGGTCTATCATAGCTGTCCCTATGCGTCAAAACGTACTCATCCGCAAACACTGCAGCTTCAGAAACTCTCCGTAACTTACGGTCATTGATGTGTGTCACAATCCGTTCAGGCAGGCGATTTTTAAAGTCTTCCACGAGCACCAAATCACGTAAGTTATCAAAATCAGAAATCTGCAGAGAACGACACCAGCGATCAAACAACACTTCTTTCTCATGGCCAAATTCCACATATGTCTGGTCATCTACCTTCTTAAGACGTCGGAACTTCTGGCGATATGCCTCGGGCACCAACTCATACGCCCTCAGCACAGCCGCTTTAACGTGCTCATAATCCAGGCTCAGATCAGATGGCAAAGACGCATAGGCATCCTGAGCTTTACCTGTGAACACACACTGCAAAAGTAAAGGACACACCTGCTTGGGCCACTGCAAGGTATTAGCGACACGTTCAAACAAGGTGAAATATTTATCAACATCTCTTTCATTAAAAGACGGAACAAAACGGATACATTTATTGATGTCAAAACCACTAGAGGAGGAGGAAGACGAAGATGGAGAGGACTGCCGCAGCTCCAGCTCTTTCAGACGAACCTGCCTCTTCGTTTCCTCCTCCATCTTCCGTACCTCTATATCATTACTCAACTCCTTCTCTTTCAAATCTAGACGGCGCATCTCAATCTCTAACTCCTTGAGACGGACCGCTTCACCCACATCTGAACATGCACCTGCACCCTTCACAGTCGCTTCACTCAGCAGAAGACCCTTCTCAGATAACACAGGCCAGAGTTCAGCTTTAATAGATTGCTTCTTCATCTGCCTAGACACAGGGATCTCAAGGAAACTGGCCAGAGAAATTAAATGCTCCTTAGTGCATGAATGAAACTCCTCTAGTGTCGGATGAGCGACAAATTCCGCAGCATTAAACTCCATGACGCGGAGAAAAAAAAACAAAACACCGGCTAGACAAAAAGGAAAAAAACAACAGCACCAAAAAAAAACACGGTGCACGAGTGCGCTGTTTAACAAAACACCAAAACCCAGGTTGTAAACACACAGCAAACCAAAGTACCATGAACAACAATGCCGACACACACGTCACAACGACACAGCTTGCACAATAATCACAACAAACAAGCCAAACACATGTCAGTGACAACAAAGGCACACCACAAAGTCACCCCGGTACGGCTTGTACAACCTGTAAAACAAACGGCACTCACGGTTGGAGTCTGCAAAAGAGAAGACCCAACATGAAACAGACGAGCCCCCAAATATGTTACGGCCCTAACGTAAACAAAAGCAAAGACTCGAACACAACAAGGCCAGTAACATATTAAAGGACGCCGACTCAGCACAGTCAATAACAAAGGAGTATTTATTTGATGCAAACAAAACGAACGAAGCCAAACACAACCAAAACCCGATAATTAAGCAACCCAGAACAAAACAAAAGAGGCAGGAGTTCCTGGCCAAAATGAACAAAAGGAGAGAAGAGACCCCAGACCAGCCTGCCACGACCGTCGCATCCGGGGTTCCTCCCGACTAAACTACCTAACCCAAAACTAATCTATAAAGAGAAAACAATAAGGACACGAAAACAGGACTACCAGGAACTCAAACCCAAATGAAAATAACAAAGCCCGGACGCTCTAACAGGCCGGGGAACTGACTTCAAATGCAAATCAGGGAAAACCACAAAAGACTGCGTGGCCAGCGCCACCTTCCCCCTCCGGCACCACACCTGCAAATAAGAGAGAGAGAGAGAGAGAGCCGCCCCGCTGCTGTCTCCTTTTAACCTGCTCAGGTGATTGCCAGCACCTGAGCTCAGGCAGAGCAGGGCAGAGACACACACACACACAGGGTACTGCTATTTGGCCACACGTAACAAGAACCTTGAGCATTACATTCACAGGTAAGTTTCAGAGTCCTTAATTTACATTTCAGTTATTCACTTTCCATGTACTAGTTTGTTTATAACTTTGTTTTGCATCAATTGCTTCCTGCAAAAACACCTCTTAAATAATAAAAGAGTTTGTTTACCTTCACACCAGATAATCCACCCAGACCGACTCTGAATCCTTCCACACTGAAGGTGAAGGAGGGAACCTCAGTGACTCTGACGTGCTCGGCTCGAGCTCCCTGTCTGTCCCTTTCTCCAACTCTGACATGGACCCCCGGCCTGGGTGAAGGTCAGGAGACACTGCGAGAGAATCAGGACAAAACCAAAATCAAGACCTCTGTGGTGAAATTCAATGCATCACACCTCCATCACAAACAGGAAATCTCCTGTACTGCTGTCTATAAAAAACAAGATGGCAGCACTGAGTCATCTGTAAAGACCAGTATCACAGCTGATATTTCATGTAAGTTCATTTTATAATTCATCTCTCGACTTGCTTTGAATGAGGGATAAAACAATCGGTCCTTTGATGCAACAGAAACGTATTTGTCAACCATTTTGATACGTTCAAATATGCCTCAGAAACAAAACTAGATAGTAAAGAATTGTACCCTCCAGACTGTTACATTTCTGATGCCTTGATGCCCAGATAAAAACATGGTTAATGTCATTTCATTCCACGTGTCTGATTACTTTTTACTTTTAAATAATACAAGGAATCATTTGTAATTTTTCAGTTTCACCCAAAGGGACCACAGTTTCAGTCCGTCCCTCTGGTCCCGTACAAGAAGACCAAAATGTGACTCTGACATGCAGCAGCAGTGCCAACCCAGCTGTAAAGAACTACACCTGGTACGGAGCTGACGGAGGCCGGGAGACGTCTGTTGGGACTGGACGTGATTTCAACATTAAAGCTTCTAAAGACAGCGGTGCTTTTTTCTGCAAGGCTGAAAATGATTTGGGAGCCGGGCAATCGAACAACACACAAATAGACGTTCAGTGTATGTATCATTTCAAGCGGTTTCATGTTCCTTTCACTAACAGTCTTACCCAGACATTTCTGTGCAACATCTGTTAAAATAAATCCATCTCAGTATGAGTTGCCCCCTCAACTTTAAATATTCTAGATTAATACTGGACATTTAGAAAAGCCGTTTTTTCAGATGCACTGCAAAAAAGGTTGTCAGTTAACTTAATCTGTCTTAACAATGTAGATATAATCACTTACAACAGACACTGTAACTACGGCTGTGATGGTAACCGCAGACCAGATCCCGTGTGTACAGTTTTGCTCTACGTCATTTTACTTTCGATAGTACAGAAAGGTACTGAAGCTTTAAAAGAAAACACATCTACAGTCAGATTTTCAACCTAAAGCTGCCGGGAGCAAAAGAGGGAGAGCAGCTGTGGTAGAGCGACATAGACAGGAAGATAAGAGAGCAAGCATCGTTAATGTAAATAAAGCGGCGAAACAGAAATATTAGAGAAATATTGTGAAGTCCCTTTCACGTCTCATAAAGATATAGAAGTTACCATAGTGTCTGTTGCAGACAGACAGAGAGCAGAGCAGAGAGACAGCCATGTCACCTTGGCGCCACGTTTTCATATAGTCTCGACCTACGGACTGTTGGCTGAGCTCCAGACCACTGCCCTGCGATTGACGTCCAGAAATGTCCCAAAAACAGAGGAATGATAACAACAATAGAAATACAGACGGCCGCAGTTAACCACCGAACCACACAGGGGCGTTAGTGTTTCACCTCAGAGAAATTCAGGACCGTCACAGCCCTCATTGTAACAAGTGCCATTTATTAGGATTGGGGGAAAAAATAGATTCACTTCATTTTTTCACTCAATATTTTTTTGCATGTGTTGTAAAATCATCTCACATGTTGCTACTCAGGCCATCACATCTGTGCATTCTGATTTTTGACTCAGACTGGGTGTGATATGTAAATACTGGACTCCCTTAAACACAGTATTTCACACAGGGGTCTTTGCGAGTAACAGTTTGGTTAAATTAAGGCACCAAAACTACTTGGTCAGTTTAAGGAGAAGATCATCGTTTGGGGTAAAATAATACATCAACAATGTATTTTGGTTTCACAGTGGACGCAGCGTCCCTGGGTAAAAGAGAAAATGCTTCCCTGTGATGGTCAGGGCGCTCACCAAAGTGTGCATTGCTCTGCCCTGCTGAAACACACCTATACATACACAGGGCAGAGAACAAACACATTGAATCATCAACCAAGTATTGGATAGTATCAAACTGGTAGATAAGCATATCGTCTGCGACGCCCTACGATTCATATTCATTTTATATAACTAATTTTTCAGATTCACCCAAAGGGACCACAGTTTCAGTCCGTCCCTCTGGTCCCGTACAAGAAGGCAGCATTGTGACTCTGACATGCAGCAGCAGTGCCAACCCAGCTGTAAAGAACTACACCTGGTACGGAGCTGACGGAGGCCGGGAGACGTTTGTTGGGACTGGACGTGTTTTTCAGATGAAAGCTTCTCAAGTCAGCGGCCCTTTTTTCTGCAAGGCTGAAAATGATCTTGGAGCTGGACGATCGAACAACACACCAATAGACGTTCAGTGTATGTATGAAATGCACGACGCTAAGTTGTATAAAACCTGATAGGTCTTTAGATTTATTCAGTGCACTGATTAACAAAGTAAGAGACTTTTTCACTAACTGCTTTATTCAGAAGTTTGAAGCCACTATGTTTGGGAATTCAAGATTTCTGTGGTGCACCCTGAGCTATCATCATGAGACACTTTTCAACCTACTAGTTAACCCTTTCCAACCTACAATATGCAACACGTCAAAACAGGAAACAAATCGGAATATAAAGTTTTCTGATTCAAAGTTGTTTAAGCCTCTTCTCTTCTTTCAGTTTCTAGATTGCTCCACCTCAGCAAGTTTTGTTAATAAGTGTGAAATCTTCTGGATTTCTGGAAACATTTATTAACTTATTTAATAAGTAATGGCAAATGTGATATTTTCTTTTGTTTAAAATCCTGAATAAGAAAAGGCCTGGAAATTATTTCTACTGCCACACTCATAATTGTAAACACCTATCATAAGCAGCGTCAGTGTAATCGGTCCCCAATGATGGAGGTTCTTTTTTTATAATAAAATTAATTCGACCTCATTCTAAAAATAAAAGTCATCCATTTGAATGATTAATTTTCCACAATGCTATAGCGTACTTGTTAATGAAAAAGTGAATGGCTTCAGTAAGGACTTAAGGGGTTGGAATTTAACACAAGATTAAAACGTTGTTTTATTTGTCCGGACTGAATTATTTACAACTTGTGGCAAAATGGGCATTTGCTGCTAATTTGTAGCTGAGTCAATGTTGCATTAGTATAACACTAGAACAGGGATATGATAAGAATATTATTGTATTTGTTATGACAGGTCCTGAGCAACTTTTTGGCCCCTACGGTGGAGTTCTGGTCCTGGCTGTTACTGGTGTGTGTCTCACGTGGAACATCATCTTAACATTCTGCATGTGTACCTCTGGTATGTTATTACACTGGGTTGCTTTTTGTATGAAATCTGCGCTGATCAAGATATTTGGTGTAAATATAAGTATCTTTTTTTATCATTTTATATTTTCTCTAAAGGAAACAAAGAAAGAATGTGAAGCCACAGGAGCAGGGCGATGGAACCTACATGCGGATGGATCACAGAGACAGATCTCCAGAGTATGATGTCATTGGCCCACGTCAAAAATGATCATTCAAACAAAAGTTCATGCTCTCTCACTCTGCTCTTTCTGCATTAGCTTAAATAATCACTTTGTGATGTGAGTGTGTTCAACATAAAACATGGATAACTACATATCGATTGTAAGTAAGTACTTTCCCAATGAAGCCTCTGATGCTCAAGTCTGGTTTAAACTTCATCAGAGACAAACTATTGATGCTAAATAAACCTTTTTTAGGTGGTGTCTGTGTCACGTTTGTAGGTATTAAAGCTCGACCGGTCAAGATGTGCGTGTTTTATTTAGAACATAAAGCAGATTTTAAATGAGGATATAAACATGTCTTTGTCATTAAGCCTTTCAAAGAGAACAAGATTAACATGGCACTGCACAAAAGAGGACAGTCCAATGACTGAATATATAGATGGACGACGCGTCTCCATCTGCTCTCACTGTACGAAAGTGATGCCAAAATAGCCCCTGTGATAGGCGCTGCCATCTTACGATGGTGACGTCATTTGGAGCCAAAGTCTGCGCACCAGAGATCGGCGGGTGGAGCCGCCCTAGCCACTTCCGCTAACCAAAACACAAACATAACTTACCGAAAAAACAGCAAGGATCCCGCATGTTGACATATTTAACAACAGAACAGCTTCTTTGTGTTGGTCTGAAGCAGACGTTTGCAGATATGGAAACTTCAATGACTGTAGTGATTGTTTTAGTTACGTCTCCTCTCGCCGTTCCTCCTCTACTCTGCTAATTCAGAACAGATCGGCTGCAGGAGCCGGATTTGTCAACAGAGCTGTCAATCATCCTTTTTACAGCATCAAATAACTCATTAAAAATAAACTTATCAGAAAAATGAACCCTTTGACACCAATCAGCAACTAAATATAATGACAGAAACCATGTTTGAGAAAATTGTATTTGACGTGTATTTTGATTTTACAGTTTGACTCGTGTCCCATCTGTTAACATGGAGGAGGCGGGCTTTATGACCTATACTGCAGCCAGTCAGCAGGGGGCGATAGAGAGGGTTTCGCTTCACTTTTAGGGAGCTGTCATGTCGTCCATCTTTTTCTATAGTCTATGGGACAGTCTCAAGAGTACAGTTTAAAGACAAAAAAAACTGTGTCAACTAGTGCTCAACCCACATATTACATATAAATCCGTATCTGTGTGTATCTTATCTCGACATACACCAATATAATGACTTTTTCTGTACAGAGCACATATTGCAAACAATGCTTTGTCATCACATAGTTTGTGCAGCAGATAGTGCCCCAACTCCAGTTTACAAACTCTCTGTACCGTCTGCAGCACATGTAGAAGAGCATCACAGACTGTGGTGCGCCCTACAACTGGTTGTTACATGCTCCCCCTTGGTTTAATTTTTAAAAAACATGGCATCTCTTACCATTTTTATGCGGACGACTCCCAAATCTACCTGCCGCTTAAGAGAAATGATAAGAGCTCCCTGATACCCCTACTAGAGTGTCTAAAGGACATCAAGGCATGGATGGCTTTTCATTTTTTAAAGTTAAATGAAGACAAAACTGAGGTCATGGTGTTTGGACCCAGTCGAGGCTGTGATGTCCCTCCTATAGACCTGGGCTCCCTGCAGTCATATGTAAAACCCATAGTCACAAACCTCGACGTCAACATGGACAGTGATTTAAACTTGATAAACAGATAAACTCGGTAGTTAAAACAAGTTTTTATCATCTGAGGCTTTTATCTAAAATTAAATCTGTTGTATCTTTTAATGATTTTGAGTGCTTGATTCATGCTTTTATCTCGACCCGTTTGGACTACTGTAATGCACTTTACACTGGCATCAACCAGGCCTCCCTCGCTCGCTTACAGTTAGTCCAAAACGCGGCTGCTCGTCTTTTAACAGGAACGCGCAAGCATGAACACATTACCCCCGTTCTCGCCTCCCTCCACTGGCTCCCTGTCCATTTTTTTATTTTAATTGCAAATTAAATGGTCGGGCGCCTCAGTACATCACAGACCTCATACACACCTACACCCTCTCAAGAGCATTGAGGTCCGCTGATCAGCTGCGTCTTGTCATCCCAAAGAGCAGACATAAGACCAGGGGTGACCGTGCTTTTTCAGTGGTAGCTCCTAAATTGTGGAATGAGCTACCCACCCACATCAAAATTGCCCCCACTTTAGATACTTTTAAATCTCGTCTTAAAACGCATTTTTATTCCTTGGCTTTTAATCCAGCATGAGAGTTGTGTGGTCTCTGTTTGTCTTTTATTGTTTCTAAATCATTGGTTGTTGTTTTGTGTTTTATGTATATTTTAGTGTTTTTATATGCTTTTATTTTATTGAGGTTTTTTAATCTTTTACTTTTTATATATTTATTTTAACATTTGAATTTTACTTACTTACTGTTTTTATCTGTTGTGCAGCACTTTGGTAACCTTGTTGTTTTTAAAATGTGCTATATAAATAAAGTGGATTGGATTGGTTGACAGTAAATAATAATGTTAATAAATACTCTTATTTGTTGAAGAAAGCAGCACTCTGAACACCTTTTCATCATACTGCATAATAGAGGCATGATCTGAAGAGGAAAGGTCCATTGTTAGACGTGCTCAAAAATGCACTATTTTGGCCCCCATATCGGTTTTCAGTCAATTTCCCCATTTAAAATGAGTATTGACACCCGTCTCCCATATCTGTGTGGCTCTAAGGTCAAGATCAACTCAGTGCCTTGATGATTATCTGCCAAGTTACCAGAGATGTTTCCCGGTAGTCGTTGTCGTCTGGTTCTTCAAATGCTTTGTTGTTTGTCACTTTAATTGTTTCTGTAATTAACTCGATATCATTGTGAATGAGGGTTTCCCCTCAATGATCTCTCCAGTATGAATAAAGGTTCATTGATTCCTGTGAAATTGATTTTAAGGTCCAAAGATGAGGAACATTGAAACAAAGAATATTTGTGAAGTTAAAGTAGGATCAGAACTGATGTGGCACGGAAAAACATTTCAGATGAGTACTGTACATTTATTGCAACAACCATGTCCGCTATTGTGACATCCTCATTTCAAGTCAGTTGCTGCAGGCTGTCTGAAAAAGCAGCACGAATTTTAAGGAACGTCACTTCACTAAACATCTTTCACCCCTCTGCTCAAAAGACCTGCCAAAAACGTAAGTTATCTGGCTTTTGTTTGAAACATAATTAATAATCCATTTTTATGTCATACAAGATTATAAAAAAGTGAATATTAGGTCTAAGTTGTATTTACGCTGAGAAAAAAATATCTTTACTTTGTGAAAGTTGGCAAACTTTCTGCTCCAGTGTTTGACAACTGTGTAAGTGTAATGTCATCAGATACCAGAAGTCTTTGACAATCTAAAGCTGTCATTCAGTTGTGCTTTTTTACATTTTTTATGTCTAATATACAAGTTGCCTAAAACAGATTAAAGCTTTGCAGGAAAATAGAAAATGAATTGATAAAAGATGCGTGCAGCATAGCTTCCTGTTTTACCTTTTTATCATCATCACATCTTCTTCATCTTGTTAACAAAAGCAGCGTGTTGTAGCAATGACCAACTTTAGAACATTTGAAAATATGGCATTCAATAATGGCCTTAAATGACCTTATTATTAAAATCTGAGTTCATTTAGAATGAATTTTACTAAACATAAATCGGTACGTGTAATCTCCAGACTTTCTGCCTTTTCTGACACACAAAGATGGCTGCAGCTCTCACTCTCCTTCTCATTGGCTGTCTGCTGCAAGGTGAGTTGTTCGTTTGCATATGGCAAAATAATGTCATGCAATTTTATAAAATCATATCACTTTTTCAAAACTAGAACTTCGCAGTACTAGTCAAAAATTCAAGACATGCTGCAGCGAATAGACCGCTGAGAGGCAAAATGTGTTTTGTGTGTGAACTTTATCTTTTGATGTTTAAAATGGTTATTTGTGATTCAAACATCTAGAAAAACTGTTGCTCATGTAATTTCTCATCAGTCTTCAGTAGTACCCACTTCTTCTTATTCAATGATTTGTTTGTTGTGTTTCAGGTGCCCTGTGTGGAGAGTTTGAGGTCACTGTACCACAGACTATAGAGGTTCTGAGGGGATCCTGTGTGACCATCCCCTGCTCCTTTGACATACCAGATATACATCAATCAAACTTAGATAGCACATGTATAGCATTATGGAAAGATGGTAACATGTTCGTGTTTGACAGCAGCACTCCACAACAAAGTCAAATAACAGGAACGTTGACAGGTGACTTATTGAAAAAAGACTGCACCACAACCCTGAATAACATGCAACCTCATCCCAGCAATAACTATTACTTCAAACTGCAGTGTAACAATGCGCTGAAATATACCTTTAGTTATAGAACCTTGAGCATTACATTCACAGGTAAGTTTCAGAGTCCTTAATTTACATTTCAGTTATTCACTTTACATGTACTAGTTTGTTTATAACTTTGTTTTGCATCAATTGCTTCCTGCAAAAACACCTCTTAAATAATAAAAGAGTTTGTTTACCTTCACACCAGATAATCCACCCAGACCGACTCTGAATCCTTCCACACTGAAGGTGAAGGAGGGAACCTCAGTGACTCTGACGTGCTCGGGTCGAGCTCCCTGTCTGTCCCTTTCTCCAACTCTGACATGGACCCCCGGCCTGGGTGAAGGTCAGGAGACACTGCGAGAGAATCAGGACAAAACCAAAATCAAGACCTCTGTGGTGAAATTCACTGCATCACACCTCCATCACAAACAGGAAATCTCCTGTACTGCTGTCTATAAAAAACAAGATGGCAGCACTGAGTCATCTGTAAAGACCAGTATCACAGCTGATATTTCATGTAAGTTCATTTTATAATTCATCTCTCGACTTGCTTTGAATGAGGGATAAAACAATTGGTCCTTTGATGCAACAGAAACATATTTGTCAACCATTTTGATACGTTCAAATATGCCTCAGAAACAAAACTAGATAGTAAAGAATTGTACCCTCCAGACTGTTACATTTCTGATGCCTTGATGCCCAGATAAAAACATGGTTAATGTCATTTCATTCCACGTGTCTGATTACTTTTTACTTTTAAATAATACAAGGAATCATTTGTAATTTTCAGTTTCACCCAAAGGAACCACAGTTTCAGTCCGTCCCTCTGGTCCCGTACAAGAAGACCAAAATGTGACTCTGACATGCAGCAGCAGTGCCAACCCAGCTGTAAAGAACTACACCTGGTACGGAGCTGACGGAGGCCGGGAGACGTTTGTTGGGACTGGACGTGATTTCAAAATTAAAGCTTCTCAAGTCAGCGGTGCTTTTTTCTGCAAGGCTGAAAATGATCTTGGAGCTGGACGATCGAACAACACACAAATAGATGTTCAGTGTATGTATCATTTCAAGCGGTTTCATGTTCCTTTCACTAACAGTCTTACCCAGACATTTCTGTGCAACATCTGTTAAAATAAATCCATCTCAATATGAGTTGCCCCCTCAACTTTAAATATTCTAGATTAAAACTGGACATTTAGAAAAGCCGTTTTTTCAGATGCACTGCAAAAAAGGTTGTCAGTTAACTTAATCTGTCTTAACAATGTAGATATAATCACTTACAACAGACACTGTAACTACGGCTGTGACGGTAACCGCAGACCAGATCCCGTGTGTACAGTTTTGCTCTACGTCATTTTACTTTCGATAGTACAGAAAGGTACTGAAGCTTTAAAAAAAAACACATCTACAGTCAGATTTTCAACCTAAAGCTGCCGGGAGCAAAAGAGGGAGAGCAGCTGTGGTAGAGCGACATAGACAGGAAGATAAGAGAGCAAGCATCGTTAATGTAAATAAAGCGGCGAAACAGAAATATTAGAGAAATATTGTGAAGTCCCTTTCACGTCTCATAAAGATGTAGAAGTTACCATAGTGTCTGTTGCAGACAGACAGAGAGCAGAGCAGAGAGACAGCCATGTCACCTTGGCGCCACGTTTTCATTTAGTCTCGACCTACGGACTGTTGGCTGAGCTCCAGACCACTGCCCTGCGATTGACGTCCAGAAATGTCCCAAAAACAGAGGAATGATAACAACAATAGAAATACAGACGGCCGCAGTTAACCACCGAACCACACAGGGGCGTTAGTGTTTCACCTCAGAGAAATTCAGGACCGTCACAGCCCTCATTGTAACAAGTGCCATTTATTAGGATTGGGGGAAAAAATAGATTCACTTCATTTTTTCACTCAATATTTTTTTGCATGTGTTGTAAAATCATCTCACGTGTTGCTACTCAGGCCATCACATCTGTGCATTCTGATTTTTGACTCAGACTGGGTGTGATATGTAAATACTGGACTCCCTTAAACACAGTATTTCACACAGGGATCTTTGCGAGTAACAGTTTGGTTAAATTAAGGCACCAAAACTACTTGGTCAGTTTAAGGAGAAGATCATCGTTTGGGGTAAAATAATACATCAACAATGTATTTTGGTTTCACAGTGGACGCAGCGTCCCTGGGTAAAAGAGAAAATGCTTCCCTGTGATGGTCAGGGCGCTCACCAAAGTGTGCATTGCTCTGCCCTGCTGAAACACACCTATACATACACAGGGCAGAGAACAAACACATTGAATCATCAACCAAGTATTGGATAGTATCAAACTGGTAGATAAGCATATCGTCTGCGACGCCCTACGATTCATATTCATGTTGTATAACTAATTTTTCAGATTCACCCAAAGGGACCACAGTTTCAGTCCGTCCCTCTGGTCCCGTACAAGAAGGCAGCATTGTGACTCTGACATGCAGCAGCAGTGCCAACCCAGCTGTAAAGAACTACACCTGGTACGGAGCTGACGGAGGCCGGGAGACGTTTGTTGGGACTGGACGTGTTTTTAAGATGAAAGCTTCTCAAGTCAGCGGCCCTTTTTTCTGCAAGGCTGAAAATGATCTTGGAGCTGGACGATCGAACAACACACAAATAGACGTTCAGTGTATGTATGAAATGCACGACACTAAGTTGTATAAAACCTGATAGGTCTTTAGATTTATTCAGTGCACTGATTAACAAAGTAAGAGACTTTTTCACTAACTGCTTTATTCAGAAGTTTGAAGCCACTATGTTTGGGAATTCAAGATTTCTGTGGTGCACCCTGAGCTATCATCATGAGACACTTTTCAACCTACTAGTTAACCCTTTCCAACCTACAATATGCAACACGTCAAAACAGGAAACAAATCGGAATATAAAGTTTTCTGATTCAAAGTTGTTTAAGCCTCTTCTCTTCTTTCAGTTTCTAGATTGCTCCACCTCAGCAAGTTTTGTTAATAAGTGTGAAATCTTCTGGATTTCTGGAAACATTTATTAACTTATTTAATAAGTAATGGCAAATGTGATATTTTCTTTTGTTTAAAATCCTGAATAAGAAAAGGCCTGGAAATTATTTCTACTGCCACACTCATAATTGTAAACACCTATCATAAGCAGCGTCAGTGTAATCAGTCCCCAAAGATGGAGGTTCTTTTTTTATAATAAAATTAATTCGACCTCATTCTAAAAATAAATGTCATCCATTTGAATTATTAATTTTCCACAATGCTATAGCGTACTTGTTAATGAAAAAGTGAATGGCTTCAGTAAGGACTTAAGGGGTTGGAATTTAACACAAGATTAAAACGTTGTTTTATTTGTCCGGACTGAATTATTTACAACTTGTGGCAAAATGGGCATTTGCTGCTAATTTGTAGCTGAGTCAATGTTGCATTAGTATAACACTAAAACAGGGATATGATAAGAATATTATTGTATTTGTTATGACAGATCCTGAACAACTTTTTGGCCCCTACGGTGGAGTTCTGGTCCTGGCTTTAACTGGTGTGTCTCTCACGTGGAACATCATCTTAACATTCTGCATGGTGTACCTCTGGTATGTTATTACACTGGGTTGCTTTTTGTATGAAATCTGCGCTGATCAAGATATTTGGTGTAAATATAAGTATCTTTTTTTATCATTTTATACTTTCTCTAAAGGAAACAAAGAAAGAATGTGAAGCCACAGGAGCAGGGCGATGGAACCTACATGTCGATGGATCACAGAGACAGATCTCCAGAGTATGATGTCATTGGCCCACGTCAAAAATGATCATTCAAACAAAAGTTCATGCTCTCTCACTCTGCTCTTTCTGCATTAGCTTAAATAATCACTTTGTGATGTGAGTGTGTTCAACATAAAACATGGATAACTACATATCGATTGTAAGTAAGTACTTTCCCAATGAAGCCTCTGATGCTCAAGTCTGGTTTAAACTTCATCAGAGACAAACTATTGATGCTAAAGAAACCTTTTTTAGGTGGTGTCTGTGTCACGTTTGTAGGTATTAAAGCTCGACCGGTCAAGATGTGCGTGTTTTATTTAGAACATAAAGCAGATTTTAAATGAGGATATAAACATGTCTTTGTCATGAAGCCTTTCAAAGAGAACAAGATTAACATGGCACTGCACCAAAGAGGACAGTCCAATGACTGAATATATAGATGGACGACGCGTCTCCATCTGCTCTCACTGTACGAAAGTGATGCCAAAATAGCCCCTGTGATAGGCGCTGCCATCTTACGATGGTGACGTCATTTGGAGCCAGAGTCTGCGCAGCAGAGATCGGCGGGTGGAGCCGCCCTAGCCACTTCCGCTAACCAAAACACAAACATAACATAACCGAAAAAACAGCAAGGATCCCGCATGTTGACATATTTAACAACAGAACAGCTTCTTTGTGTTGGTCTGAAGCAGACGTTCGCAGATATGGAAACTTCAATGACTGTAGTGATTGTTTTAGTTACGTCTCCTCTCGCCGTTCCTCCTCTACTCTGCTAATTCAGAACAGATGGGCTGCAGGAGTCGTATTTGTCAACAGAGCTGTCAATCATCCTTTTTACAGCATCAAATAACTCATTAAAAATAAACTTATCAGAAAAATGAACCCTTTGACACCAATCAGCAACTAACTATAATGACAGAAACCATGTTTGAGAAAATTGTATTTGACGTGTATTTTGATTTTACAGTTTGACTCGTGTCCCATCTGTTAACATGGAGGAGGCGGGCTTTATGACCTATACTGCAGCCAGTCAGCAGGGGGCGATAGAGAGGGTTTCGCTTCACTTTTAGGGAGCTGTCATGTCGTCCATCTTTTTATGTAGTCTATGGGACAGTCTCAAGAGTACAGTTTAAAGACAAAAAAAACTGTCAACTAGTGCTCAACCCACATATTACATATAAATCCGTATCTGTGTGTATCTTATCTCGACATACACCAATATAATGACTTTTTCTGTACAGAGCACATATTGCAAACAATGCTTTGTCATCACATAGTTTGTGCAGCAGATAGTGCCCCAACTCCAGTTTACAAACTCTCTGTACCGTCTGCAGCACATGTAGAAGAGCATCACAGACTGTGGTGCGCCCTACAACTGGTTGTTACATGCTCCCCCTTGGTTTAATTTTTAAAAAACATGGCATCTCTTACCATTTTTATGCGGACGACTCCCAAATCTACCTGCCGCTTAAGAGAAATGATAAGAGCTCCCTGATACCCCTACTAGAGTGTCTAAAGGACATCAAGGCATGGATGGCTTTTCATTTTTTAAAGTTAAATGAAGACAAAACTGAGGTCATGGTGTTTGGACCCAGTCGAGGCTGTGATGTCCCTCCTATAGACCTGGGCTCCCTGCAGTCATATGTAAAACCCATAGTCACAAACCTCGACGTCAACATGGACAGTGATTTTAAACTTGATAAACAGATAAACTCGGTGGTTAAAACAAGTTTTTATCATCTGAGGCTTTTATCTAAAATTAAATCTGTTGTATCTTTTAATGATTTTGAGTGCTTGATTCATGCTTTTATCTCAACCCGTTTGGACTACTGTAATGCACTTTACACTGGCATCAACCAGGCCTCCCTCGCTCGCTTACAGTTAGTCCAAAACGCGGCTGCTCGTCTTTTAACAGGAACGCGCAAGCATGAACACATTACCCCCGTTCTCGCCTCCCTCCACTGGCTCCCTGTCCATTTTTTTATTTTAATTGCAAATTAAATGGTCGGGCGCCTCAGTACATCACAGACCTCATACACACCTACACCCTCTCAAGAGCATTGAGGTCCGCTGATCAGCTGCGTCTTGTCATCCCAAAGAGCAGACATAAGACCAGGGGTGACCGTGCTTTTTCAGTGGTAGCTCCTAAATTGTGGAATGAGCTACCCACCCACATCAAAATTGCCCCCACTTTAGATACTTTTAAATCTCATCTTAAAACGCATTTTTATTCCTTGGCTTTTAATCCAGCATGAGAGTTGTGTGGTCTCTGTTTGTCTTTTATTGTTTCTAAATCATTGGTTGTTGTTTTGTGTTTTATGTATATTTTAGTGTTTTTATATGCTTTTATTTTATTGTGTTCTTTTAATCTTTTACTTTTTATATATTTATTTCAACATTTGAATTTTACTTACTTACTGTTTTTATCTGTTGTGCAGCACTTTGGTAACCTTGTTGTTTTTAAAATGTGCTATATAAATAAAGTGGATTGGATTGGATTGGTTGACAGTAAATAGTAATGTTAATAAATACTCTTATTTGTTAAAGAAAGCAGCACTCTGAACACCTTTTCATCATACTGCATAATAGAGGCATGATCTGAAGAGGAAAGGTCCATTGTTAGACGTGCTCAAAAATGCACTATTTTGGCCCCCATATCGGTTTTCAGTCAATTTCCCCATTTAAAATGAGTATTGGCACCCGTCTCCCATATCTGTGTGGCTCTAAGGTCAAGATCAACTCAGTGCCTTGATGATTATCTGCCAAGTTACCAGAGATGTTTCCCGGTAGTCGTTGTCGTCTGGTTCTTCAAATGCTTTGTTGTTTGTCACTTTAATTGTTTCTGTAATTAACTCGATATCATTGTGAATGAGGGTTTCCCCTCAATGATCTCTCCAGTATGAATAAAGGTTCATTGATTCCTGTGAAATTGATGGTTTTTATTGTCATATTAAATCGTTATGTTCATGTATTCAAATTAAACAGTGTAAATTCCTTTGACAATAAAGGTGCATCATAGATGTTTAAGTTATAATCATTTGAAGACATTTCTATTACCAAGTTGATATTACAAATATTATAATTAATTTAAGGTCCAAAGATGAGGAACATTGAAACAAAGAATATTTGTGAAGTTAAAGTAGGATCAGAACTGATGTGGCACGGAAAAACATTTCAGATGAGTACTGTACATTTATTGCAATACCCATGTCCGCTATTGTAACATCCTCATTTCACGTCAGTTGCTGCAGGCTGTCTGAAAAAGCAGCACGAATTTTAAGGAACGTCACTTCACTAAACATCTTTCACCCCTCTGCTCAAAAGACCTGCCAAAAACGTAAGTTATCTGGCTTTTGTTTGAAACATAATTAATAATCCATTTTTATGTCATACAAGATTATAAAAAAGTGAATATTAGGTCTAAGTTGTATTTACGCTGAGAAAAAAATATCTTTACTTTGTGAAAGTTGGCAAACTTTCTGCTCCAGTGTTTGACAACTGTGTAAGTGTAATGTCATCAGATACCAGAAGTCTTTGACAATCTAAAGCTGTCGTTCAGTTGTGCTTTTTCACATTTTTTATGTCTAATATACAAGTTGCCTAAAACAGATTAAAGCTTTGTAGGAAAATAGAAAATGAATTGATAAAAGATGCGTGCAGCATAGCTTCCTGTTTTACCTTTTTATCATCACCACATCTTCTTCATCTTGTTAACAAAAGCAGCGTGTTGTAGCAATGACCAACTTTAGAACATTTGAAAATATGGCATTCAATAATGGCCTTAAATGACCTTATTATTAAAATCTGAGTTCATTTAGAATGAATTTTACTAAACATAAATCGGTACGTGTAATCTCCAGACTTTCTGCCTTTTCTGACACACAAAGATGGCTGCAGCTCTCACTCTCCTTCTCATTGGCTGTCTGCTGCAAGGTGAGTTGTTCGTTTGCATATGGCAAAATAATGTCATGCAATTTTATAAAATCATATCACTTTTTCAAAACTAGAACTTCGCAGTACTAGTCAAAAATTCAAGACATGCTGCAGCGAATAGACCGCTGAGAGGCAAAATGTGTTTTGTGTGTGAACTTTATCTTTTGATGTTTAAAATGGTTATTTGTGATTCAAACATCTAGAAAAACTGTTGCTCATGTAATTTCTCATCAGTCTTCAGTAGTACCCACTTCTTCTTATTCAATGATTTGTTTGTTGTGTTTCAGGTGCCCTGTGTGGACAGTTTGAGGTCACTATACCACAGACTATAGAGGTTCTGAGGGGATCCTGTGTGACCATCCCCTGCTCCTTTGACATAAGAGATGAACATCAATCAAACTTAGATAGCACATGTATAGCATTATGGAAAGATGGTAACATGTTCGTGTTTGATAGCAGCGCTCCACAACAAAGTCAAATAACAGGAACATTGACAGGTGACTTAATGAAAAAAGACTGCACCACAACCCTGAATAACATGCAACCTCATGACAGCAATAACTATTACTTCAGACTGCAGTGTGGAAATAGGCTGAAATATAACTTTGATTATAGAACCTTGAGCATTACATTCACAGGTAAGTTTCAGAGTCCTTAATTTACATTTCAGTTATTCACTTTCCATGTAGTAGTTTGTTTATAACATTGTTTTGCATCAATTGCTTCCTGCAAAACACCCCTTAAATAATAAAAGAGTTTGTTTACCTTCACACCAGATAATCCACCCAGACCGACTCTGAATCCTTCCACACTGAAGGTGAAGGAGGGAACCTCAGTGACTCTGACGTGCTCGGCTCGAGCTCCCTGTCTGTCCCTTTCTCCAACTCTGACATGGACCCCCGGCCTGGGTGAAGGTCAGGAGACACTGCGAGAGAATCAGGACAAAACCAAAATCAAGACCTCTGTGGTGAAATTCACTGCATCACACCTCCATCACAAACAGGAAATCTCCTGTACTGCTGTCTATAAAAAACAAGATGGCAGCACTGAGTCATCTGTAAAGACCAGTATCACAGCTGATATTTCATGTAAGTTCATTTTATAATTCATCTCTCGACTTGCTTTGAATGAGGGATAAAACAATTGGTCCTTTGATGCAACAGAAACATATTTGTCAACCATTTTGATACGTTCAAATATGCCTCAGAAACAAAACTAGATAGGGGGCGCTGGTTCACCTGGTACGGAACTGACGGAGGCCGGGAGACGTTAATTGGGACTGGACGTGATTTTGACATTAAAGCTTCTAAAGACAGCGGTGCTTTTTTCTGCAAGGCTGAAAATGATTTGGGAGCCGGGCAATCGAACAACACACAAATAGACGTTCAGTGTATGTATCATTTCAAGCGGTTTCATGTTCCTTTCACTAACAGTCTTACCCAGACATTTCTGTGCAACATCTGTTAAAATAAATCCATCTCACTATGAGTTGCCCCCTCAACTTTAAATATTCTAGATTAATACTGGACATTTAGAAAAGCCGTTTTTTCAGATGCACTGCAAAAAAGGTTGTCAGTAAACTTAATCTGTCTTAACAATGTAGATATAATCACTTACAACAGACACTGTAACTACGGCTGTGACGGTAACCGCAGACGAGATCCCGTGTGTACAGTTTTGCTCTACGTCATTTTACTTTCGATAGTACAGAAAGGTACTGAAGCTTTAAAAAAAAACACATCTACAGTCAGATTTTCAACCTAAAGCTGCCGGGAGCAAAAGAGGGAGAGCAGCTGTGGTAGAGCGACATAGACAGGAAGATAAGAGAGCAAGCATCGTTAATGTAAATAAAGCGGCGAAACAGAAATATTAGAGAAATATTGTGAAGTCCCTTTCACGTCTCATAAAGATGTAGAAGTTACCATAGTGTCTGTTGCAGACAGACAGAGAGCAGAGCAGAGAGACAGCCATGTCACCTTGGCGCAACCTTTTCATTTAGTCTCGACCTACGGACTGTTGGCTGAGCTCCAGACCACTGCCCTGCGATTGACGTCCAGAAATGTCCCAAAAACAGAGGAATGATAACAACAATAGAAATACAGACGGCCGCAGTTAACCACCGAACCACACAGGGGCGTTAGTGTTTCACCTCAGAGAAATTCAGGACCGTCACAGCCCTCATTGTAACAAGTACCATTTATTAGGATTGGGGGAAAAAAATAGATTCACTTCATTTTTTCACTCAATATTTTTTTGCATGTGTTGTAAAATCATCTCCCATGTTGCTACTCAGGCCATCACATCTGTGCATTCTGATTTTTGACTCAGACTGGGTGTGATATGTAAATACTGGACTCCCTTAAACACAGTATTTCACACAGGGGTCTTTGCGAGTAACAGTTTGGTTAAATTAAGGCACCAAAACTACTTGGTCAGTTTAAGGAGAAGGTCATCGTTTGGGGTAAAATAATACATCAACAATGTATTTTGGTTTCACAGTGGACGCAGCGTCCCTGGGTAAAAGAGAAAATGCTTCCCTGTAATGGTCAGGGCGCTCACCAAAGTGTGCATTGCTCTGCCCTGCTGAAACACACCTATACATACACAGGGCAGAGAACAAACACATTGAATCATCAACCAAGTATTGGATAGTATCAAACTGGTAGATAAGCATATCGTCTGCGACGCCCTACGATTCATATTCATGTTGTATAACTCATTTTTCAGATTCACCCAAAGGGACCACAGTTTCAGTCCGTCCCTCTGGTCCCGTACAAGAAGGCAGCATTGTGACTCTGACATGCAGCAGCAGTGCCAACCCAGCTGTAAAGAACTACACCTGGTACAGAGCTGACGGAGGCCGGGAGACGTTTGTTGGGACTGGACGTGTTTTTAAGATGAAAGCTTCTCAAGTCAGCGGCCCTTTTTTCTGCAAGGCTGAAAATGATCTTGGAGCTGGACGATCGAACAACACACAAATAGACGTTCAGTGTATGTATGAAATGCACGACACAAAGTTGTATAAAACCTGATAGGTCTTTAGATTTATTCAGTGCACTGATTAACAAAGTGAGAGACTTTTTCACTAACTGCTTTATTCAGAAGTTTGAAGCCACTATGTTTGGGAATTCAAGATTTCTGTGGTGCACCCTGAGCTATCATCATGAGACACTTTTCAACCTACTAGTTAACCCTTTCCAACCTACAATATGCAACACGTCAAAACAGGAAACAAATCGGAATATAAAGTTTTCTGATTCAAAGTTGTTTAAGCCTCTTCTCTTCTTTCAGTTTCTAGATTGCTCCACCTCAGCAAGTTTTGTTAATAAGTGTGAAATCTTCTGGATTTCTGGAAACATTTATTAACTTATTTAATAAGTAATGGCAAATGTGATATTTTCTTTTGTTTAAAATCCTGAATAAGAAAAGGCCTGGAAATTATTTCTACTGCCACACTCATAATTGTAAAAACCTATCATAAGCAGCGTCAGTGTAATCGGTCCCCAAAGATGGAGGTTCTTTTTTTATAATAAAATTAATTCGACCTCATTCTAAAAATAAAAGTCATCCATTTGAATTATTAATTTTCCACAATGCTATAGCGTACTTGTTAATGAAAAAGTGAATGGCTTCAGTAAGGACTTAAGGGGTTGGAATTTAACACAAGATTAAAACGCTGTTTTATTTGTCCGGACTGAATTATTTACAACTTGTGGCAAAATGGGCATTTGCTGCTAATTTGTAGCTGACTCAATGTTGCATTAGTATAACACTAGAACAGGGATATGATAAGAATATTATTGTATTTGTTATGACAGGTCCTGAACAACTTTTTGGCCCCTACGGTGGAGTTCTGGTCCTGGCTGTTACTGGTGTGTGTCTCACGTGGAACATCATCTTAACATTCTGCATGGTGTACCTCTGGTATGTTATTACACTGGGTTGCTTTTTGTATGAAATCTGCGCTGATCAAGATATTTGGTGTAAATATAAGTATCTTTTTTTATCATTTTATATTTTCTCTAAAGGAAACAAAGAAAGAATGTGAAGCCACAGGAGCAGGGCGATGGAACCTACATGCGGATGGATCACAGAGACAGATCTCCAGAGTATGATGTCATTGGCCCACGTCAAAAATGATCATTCAAACAAAAGTTCATGCTCTCTCACTCTGCTCTTTCTGCATTAGCTTAAATAATCACTTTGTGATGTGAGTGTGTTCAACATAAAACATGGATAACTACATATCGATTGTAAGTAAGTACTTTCCCAATGAAGCCTCTGATGCTCAAGTCTGGTTTAAACTTCATCAGAGACAAACTATTGATGCTAAAGAAACCTTTTTTAGGTGGTGTCTGTGTCACGTTTGTAGGTATTAAAGCTCGACCGGTCAAGATGTGCGTGTTTTATTTAGAACATAAAGCAGATTTTCAATGAGGATATAAACATGTCTTTGTCATGAAGCCTTTCAAAGAGAACAAGATTAACATGGCACTGCACCAAAGAGGACAGTCCAATGACTGAATATATAGATGGACGACCCTAGCCACTTCCGCTAACCAAAACACAAACATAACTTACCGAGAAAACAGCAAGGATCCCGCATGTTGACATATTTAACAACAGAACAGCTTCTTTGTGTTGGTCTGAAGCAGACGTTCGCAGATATGGAAACTTCAATGACTGTAGTGATTGTTTTAGTTACGTCTCCTCTCGCCGTTCCTCCTCTACTCTGCTAATTCAGAACAGATGGGCTGCAGGAGTCGTATTTGTCAACAGAGCTGTCAATCATCCTTTTTACAGCATCAAATAACTCATTAAAAATAAATTTATCAGAAAAATGAACCCTTTGACATCAATCAGCAACTAACTATAATGACAGAAACCATGTTTGAGAAAATTGTATTTGACGCCTATTTTGATTTTACAGTTTGACTCGTGTCCCATCTGTTAACATGGAGGAGGCGGGCTTTATGACCTATACTGCAGCCAGTCAGCAGGGGGCGATAGAGAGGGTTTGGCTTCACTTTTAGGGAGCTGTCATGTCGTCCATCTTTTTCTATAGTCTATGGGACAGTCTCAAGAGTACAGTTTAAAGACAAAAAAAACTGTGTCAACTAGCGCTCAACCCACATATTACATATAAATCCGTATCTGTGTGTATCTTATCTCGACATACACCAATATAATGACTTTTTCTGTACAGAGCACATATTGCAAACAATGCTTTGTCATCACATAGTTTGTGCAGCAGATAGTGCCCCAACTCCAGTTTACAAACTCTCAGTACCATCTGCAGCACATGTAGAAGAGCATCACAGACTGTGGTGCGCCCTACAACTGGTTGTTACATGCTCCCCCTTGGTTTAATTTTTAAAAAACATGGCATCTCTTACCATTTTTATGCGGACGACTCCCAAATCTACCTGCCGCTTAAGAGAAATGATAAGAGCTCCCTGATACCCCTACTAGAGTGTCTAAAGGACATCAAGGCATGGATGGCTTTTCATTTTTTAAAGTTAAATGAAGACAAAACTGAGGTCATGGTGTTTGGACCCAGTCGAGGCTGTGATGTCCCTCCTATAGACCTGGGCTCCCTGCAGTCATATGTAAAACCCATAGTCACAAACCTCGACGTCAACATGGACAGTGATTTTAAACTTGATAAACAGATAAACTCGGTGGTTAAAACAAGTTTTTATCATCTGAGGCTTTTATCTAAAATTAAATCTGTTGTATCTTTTAATGATTTTCAGTGCTTGATTCATGCTTTTATCTCGACCCGTTTGGACTACTGTAATGCACTTTACACTGGCATCAACCAGGCCTCCCTCGCTCGCTTACAGTTAGTCCAAAACGCGGCTGCTCGTCTTTTAACAGGAACGCGCAAGCATGAACACATTACCCCCGTTCTCGCCTCCCTCCACTGGCTCCCTGTCCATTTTTTTATTTTAATTGCAAATTAAATGGTCGGGCGCCTCAGTACATCACAGACCTCATACACACCTACACCCCCTCAAGAGCATTGCGGTCCGCTGATCAGCTGCGTCTTGTCATCCCAAAGAGCAGACATAAGACCAGGGGTGACCGTGCTTTTTCAGTGGTAGTTCCTAAATTGTGGAATGAGCTACCCACCCACATCAAAATTGCCCCCACTTTAGATACTTTTAAATCTCATCTTAAAACGCATTTTTATTCCTTGGCTTTTAATCCAGCATGAGAGTTGTGTGGTCTCTGTTTGTCTTTTATTGTTTCTAAATCATTGGTTGTTGTTTTGTGTTTTATGTATATTTTAGTGTTTTTATATGCTTTTATTTTATTGTGTTTTTTTAATCTTTTACTTTTTATATATTTATTTCAACATTTGAATTTTACTTACTTACTGTTTTTATCTGTTGTGCAGCACTTTGGTAACCTTGTTGTTTTTAAAATGTGCTATATAAATAAAGTGGATTGGATTGGTTGACAGTAAATAGTAATGTTAATAAATACTCTTATTTGTTAAAGAAAGCAGCACTCTGAACACCTTTTCATCATACTGCATAATAGAGGCATGATCTGAAGAGGAAAGGTCCATTGTTAGACGTGCTCAAAAATGCACTATTTTGGCCCCCATATCGGTTTTCAGTCAATTTCCCCATTTAAAATGAGTATTGACACCCGTCTCCCATATCTGTGTGGCTCTAAGGTCAAGATCAACTCAGTGCCTTGATGATTATCTGCCAAGTTACCAGAGATGTTTCCCGGTAGTCGTTGTCGTCTGGTTCTTCAAATGCTTTGTTGTTTGTCACTTTAATTGTTTCTGTAATTAACTCGATATCATTGTGAATGAGGGTTTCCCCTCAATGATCTCTCCAGTATGAATAAAGGTTCATTGATTCCTGTGAAATTAATTTAAGGTCCAAAGATGAGGAACATTGAAACAAAGAGTATTTGTGAAGTTAAAGTAGGATCAGAACTGATGTGGCACGGAAAAACATTTCAGATGAGTACTGTACATTTATTGTAACACCCATGTCCACTATTGTAACATCCTCATTTCACGTCAGTTGCTGCAGGCTGTCTGAAAAAGCAGCACGAATTTTAAGGAACTTCACTTCACTAAACATCTTTCACCCCTCTGCTCAAAAGACCTGCCGAAAACGTAAGTTATCTGGCTTTTGTTTGAAACATAATTAATAATCCATTTTTATGTCATACAAGATTATAAAAAAGTGAATATTAGGTCTAAGTTGTATTTACGCTGAGAAAAAAATATCTTTACTTTGTGAAAGTTGGCAAACTTTCTGCTCCAGTGTTTGACAACTGTGTAAGTGTAATGTCATCAGATACCAGAAGTCTTTGACAATCTAAAGCTGTCATTCAGTTGTGCTTTTTTACATTTTTTATGTCTAATATACAAGTTGCCTAAAACAGATTAAAGCTTTGCAGGAAAATAGAAAATGAATCGATAAAAGATGCGTGCAGCATAGCTTCCTGTTTTACCTTTTTATCATCATGACATCTTCTTCATCTTGTTAACAAAAGCAGCGTGTTGTAGCAATGACCAACTTTAGAACATTTGAAAATATGGCATTCAATAATGGCCTTAAATGACCTTATTATTAAAATCTGAGTTCATTTAGAATGAATTTTACTAAACATAAATCGGTACGTGTAATCTCCAGACTTTCTGCCTTTTCTGACACACAAAGATGGCTGCAGCTCTCACTCTCCTTCTCATTGGCTGTCTGCTGCAAGGTGAGTTGTTCGTTTGCATATGGCAAAATAATGTCATGCAATTTTATAAAATCATATCACTTTTTCAAAACTAGAACTTCGCAGTACTAGTCAAAAATTCAAGACATGCTGCAGCGAATAGACCGCTGAGAGGCAAAATGTGTTTTGTGTGTGAACTTTATCTTTTGATGTTTAAAATGGTTATTTGTGATTCAAACATCTAGAAAAACTGTTGCTCATGTAATTTCTCATCAGTCTTCAGTAGTACCCACTTCTTCTTATTCAATGATTTGTTTGTTGTGTTTCAGGTGCCCTGTGTGGACAGTTTGAGGTCACTGTACCACAGACTATAGAGGTTCTGAGGGGATCCTGTGTGACCATCCCCTGCTCCTTTGACATACCAGATGAACATCAATCAAACTTAGATAGCACATGTATAGCATTATGGAAAGATGTTAACAGGGCCGTGTTTAATAGCAGAGCTCCACAACAAAGTCAAATAACAGGAACGTTGACAGGTGACTTATTGAAAAAAGACTGCACCACAACCCTGAATAACATGCAACCTCCTCCCAGCAATAACTATTACTTCAGACTGCACTGTAACAATGGCCTGAAATATGACTTTAGTAAAAGAACCTTGAGCATTACATTCACAGGTAAGTTTCAGAGTCCTTAATTTACATTTCAGTTATTCACTTTCCATGTAGTAGTTTGTTTATAACTTTGTTTTGCATCAATTGCTTCCTGCAAAAACACCCCTTAAATGATAAAAGAGTTTGTTTACCTTCACACCAGATAATCCACCCAGACCGACTCTGAATCCTTCCACACTGAAGGTGAAGGAGGGAACCTCAGTGACTCTGACGTGCTCGGCTCGAGCTCCCTGTCTGTCCCTTTCTCCAACTCTGACATGGACCCCCGGCCTGGGTGAAGGTCAGGAGGCACTGCGAGAGAATCAGGACAAAACCAAAATCAAGACCTCTGTGGTGAAATTCAATGCATCACACCTCCATCACAAACAGGAAATCTCCTGTACTGCTGTCTATAAAAAACAAGATGGCAGCACTGAGTCATCTGTAAAGACCAGTATCACAGCTGATATTTCATGTAAGTTCATTTTATAATTCATCTCTCGACTTGCTTTGAATGAGGGATAAAACAATTGGTCCTTTGATGCAACAGAAACATATTTGTCAACCATTTTAATACGTTCAAATATGCCTCAGAAACAAAACTAGATAGTAAAGAATTGTACCCTCCAGACTGTTACATTTCTGATGCCTTGATGCCCAGATAAAAACATGGTTAATGTCATTTCATTCCACGTGTCTGATTACTTTTTACTTTTAAATAATACAAGGAATCATTTGTAATTTTTCAGTTTCACCCAAAGGAACCACAGTTTCAGTCCGTCCCTCTGGTCCCGTACAAGAAGACCAAAATGTGACTCTGACATGCAGCAGCGGTGCCAACCCAGCTGTAAAGAACTACACCTGGTACGGAGCTGACGGAGGCCGGGAGACGTTTGTTGGGACTGGACGTGTTTTCAACATTAAAGCTTCTAAAGACAGCGGTGCTTTTTTCTGCAAGGCTGAAAATGATCTTGGAGCTGGACGATCGAACAACACACAAATAGACGTTCAGTGTATGTATCATTTCAAGCGGTCTTCTTTTCCTTTCACTATTTCAACTTTAAATACTCTAGATTTATACTTAACTTTTAGAAAAGCTGGGGGGTTTTCAGATGCACGTCAAAAAGAGGTTGTCAGTAAACTTAATTTGCCTTCATCACAATATAGATATTATGACAATGTAACACAAACCAATTATTATGGGTGGGGAAAAATGATGAAATTAATCATAGCAAATCTTGTTATTAATTGAACTATTTTACAACTTTTTTCCCGCGCCGACCATCAAAGGGAATCATGCTTCCCTCTGATGGTCAGGTCACTCGCCTAAGCGGGCATTGCCATGTCCAGATAAACCACACCTATTCAAGTGATTTTTTCTTTCTGCACCAAAATCACCCAAACAATCTCCTTGTATGTGTAAACCTACTTGGCAATAAACCCTGATTCTGAAATACTGTGTTAAAAGTAGGGCTGTCACAATACTGTATTTATCAAACCGCGGTGAAACACTAATGCCCCTTGCGGTTCGGCGGTTAACCGCCGCCCCAGCCCGCTGCAGGAGTATGTTTTGTTTTTTTTCACTACAGCGTGTCCACCAGATGGTGAAACATCGTCAACATGAGTGAGCACAGCATGAGCGCTGGAAACGGTGGAAATCCGTAGTGACTGACTAGTTGTTGTTGGCTCGACACTGGCTCGTCTGTACCAATTACATGCGCCGAGGGTTGAAACAGCAATGCTCTGACGGACAGGTTTCTTTTACTGATAACTGTGATTTTTGAAACGAGTTTGTTGTTCATACTGTATCGTTCTGTATGGGAAAGATAAGGTGCTTCTCTTGGACACATGGATAGTGAGTTTACTGCGTCCTTTTAGATTTTAATGAGTCAGAGACGCAGGTGCATACCTGGACACATCACTGGGTCTATGATATTAAAAAATAGCGGTGACGACGGTAACTGGGTCCATCCTGCGGTTGGCATCACATAACTGAGGTATTGCGGTCATGCAGTTATCGTGACAGCCCTAGTTTAAAGAGTCCCACACACACGGAAGATAAGTGGGGCTGCAACAAGCAATCGATTAAAATTGATGATTAAAATAGTTGGCAACAAATTTCATCATCCATTAGTTGGGTCTTTGTTATGATGCACTGCATGCGCTGTGAAAACGTCACTGGGGGCAGCCAGCCAATTCCGCGGCTTGTGTAGCTCACGTGATGAAATACAGGAAGTAACGCCGTCTCTGGTCTTCTTTGGGATAAACATTCATTATTTTTTAATGAGGAGTATCCGTTTGTTGTGCAGTGCTGATGATGTGTCTGCATCCGGTAGATTAGTGAGCGTTTACACGGACAAACGCACAATTACGGTTTCTAACGTTCATTTAAAAACAAACGTAATGGACTGATATTCCGTCTATTTTCTCTCCTCTCCATTCTGTGATGGGCCCACAGCCGGGCCGCTGATAAAGCAGCGGAGGACAGTAAACCGTGGTAGTAAAGCTTATAATAAGCGAACGCCACTGGTAATGCTAGTTTAACCCTAATTCTTGATAAAGCTAATGCCCCGCTTCACTAAACCACAAAATGGAAAGAAAACTGCCGATTTCTGTCCGTCATGTTGTGTTTAAATTAACCCGTAATCTTGTGTTTGTCCGTCAGAACCGACACAAATCTCTCGCTAATTAGCTGAAATTCGGTCGGACAGAGTCTGGAGTATGGAGTTTCTTTTTCATGTGAAATTATTGAGTAAATCAACAAGATATTAACTGAGTTACATAATTGCTATATTAACATTGCATTGTACAGGAAAACAAGTTATAATATTTTATGTTTTGAATATAATGATAAAATGTATCTTTTTATCCGAATAATAATCGATTAATCGTAGAAATAACAGATTAATCAATTATCAAAATAGTTCATTGCAGCCCAAGAGATAAGAGAGGCAACAGTCGGAGAAGACAATCCACATAGTGTGCTCTAAATATGGATACATCTTCAAAAACACAGAGCAATATTTGTAGAAGTCTTGCATAGTGTTAATTGAGCCATAAGCATATCGCCTGGGACACCCTACAATGAATAATAATGTTGTATTACTAATTTTTCAGATTCACCCAAAGGGACAACAGTTTCAGTCAGTCCCTCTGTTCTAGTACAAGAAGGCAGCTTTGTGACTCTGACATGCAGCAGTAGTGCCAACCCAGGTGTAAAGAACTACACCTGGTACAGAGCTGACGGAGGCCGGGAGACGTTTGTTGGGACTGGACGTGATTTTAAAATTAAAGCTTCTAAAGACATTGGTGCTTTTTTCTGCAAGGCCGAAAACGATTTGGGAGCCGGGCAATCGAACATTAGTCAAATAGACGTTCAGTGTATGTATCATTTATTTTATTTCTTTAGATCAATAAAAAATGATCAATACATTTGAGAAAAGCTTTTAAATTTGATTTGCTTATTTGCAACATTATTTTAGACATTTACTATAAACATTGTATCCATCCATATAACTCTGCCATCAAAATGGACAATCTTCTAGACAATCATAACCATGGCCGCCCCTGTTCAAGTTTGGTCTTCTTGTGTGTGATGTGAATGACCTCCTTGATCTTTCTCAGTCTGTACAATGACTCTTTCTCAATCATTTTTGACCCATTCCCAGTCAATGCTGGCATCATTTTTGGAACTATTTATTGTTTATTATCAATCAAATAATTTTGCCCAATACAGTCTTTGTCATCACAGGCCCTAATCTGTCATAAAGATATTACCTGACAACCTTACAAATATATGTAAACATTACTCATTAAACATAACTCTGGGTTAAAACAGCAAACAATACATTTTTCCCTGGACAGGTACAGAAAAAAAATTGACATTCTCAGACAATCTTCACTTACAACTTGTCCCCAATTATTTAGTTATAGCTCTAAAAAATATCTCTCAATTATGCAAACCTGATTGAACATGACTTTATTTGATTTTTAACTCTTTGTTATCTACATTCATTACAGTTGCTCCAAATATCCTGCCCTCTTCTGTTTGCACCCAAACTGCGGCCCAGGTCAAATGTTCCTGTGAGACTTCAGGAAATCCCCCTCCATCTTTACATTGGTATTTGAAGGAGTTACCTGTCAATCACTCTGACAAGTCTGCAAAAACATATATGACTAGAAACGGGACTAGAAATGACACAGGTCTGAGCGTCATTGTCGTGAATCAACCACAGCTGAGGGACCATTTGACGTTGCTCTGCCGCAGCTCCAACTCTCTGGGATCTGCTACACAGCGATTCTATATCTACAGCCTTGAATCTACAGAAACACGAGGTTTGTCTTTTATCTAGATATTTGTGTTACTGATAAGCTGCTCACTAAACACTTTTTACTCGTATTTACTTAATACTAATAAGAAAGTGCTACAATTGAGTAAGTAGTGATATGACATGAAAAAACTCACCAAGATAAATTCTTTATACAGTATGTCTAAAGTCTTACCTGAAGAATTATCTATTGTCTGAAATAGCTATATGCTAATTCTTCTCCTCGATTGTCCTTTGTATGTTTCAGGATATCTGCTGTTTTTAATCTTCTTCCCCACAACAGTTACACTACTAGCGCTAATATGTGCTCTGCTGTTTGTTATCAGGTAGGTAACATCACAGCACACAAAAATAAAGAGAATGACCCTACAAAAGTTTTGTTCAAGTAGCTTGAACACAATTTTTGTTTTACTCTTTGAGTGCAAATACTGACACTATGCAGTGTTTTGGTCCTCTAATTTAAGTCTTAACATTATTGACCGATTTATAGTTAAATGATTGGATCAAGGTCATATCCAAGTTACTATAATCAAATTGCCACATCATTTGATTTGGGAAATTATTACTGCCATCATTGGTGGCAAATATAGGGTTTGGTGTCCGTCACACCATATTCCATAGTCACTTTGACCTGACTCTTTAAAATCAAGTCAATAGTTGTTTTAGACTGTCAGAGTTAGAGGTCAATCTCAATCTTTGAGGTTCTCCTATTTTTACCTTCTTTGTGATCAATGGTGTCACCCTGTTAATTAATAAATGAGCCATGGGATTATAAAGATGTATAAAGTAAACCCATGTAGGTTAAATATTCTACTTTATTTTTCAGGGCTCAGAAGACTCAGAACAATCTGCTTAAGAGTCAGTGCTCAGGAAACACCAGCACAGTTGCTATGAGCCAACTTCTACCAAGTGGAGAAGGAAATGAGGTACTTCCTACCTACTGTAATTTAACCACACAGGCAGAGTATTTGTACCACCAACTTTTCCTCTGTCATTTTAGATACCCAACACAACAGATGAGAACATTTATGCCAACTCCACTGAGCTGAGACAGGCAAATGTTGTCCAACCTGCCAACTTGTCTGAGCCAAACTGCATCAACTTGCCTAGCTCTGGCCCAAACAACCCAGAAGAAGAAAATAAAAGCTTAGAGATGAGGACCGAGGAAAGTAAAGATGTTATTTATACTACTGTTACCTGGAGGAGCAAGAACAAGAGGAAGGAGGAAGAAGGTTCTGGGGACATGGATCTGTCAGGTTGCAGGGAGAAGTGCAAAGAGGGAGAACTGCGCGCAGATTTTATGAACAATGCACTGGAGATGGGGAACATATATGAGGAAGTGAAGCCAAGAAATGTGAAGATGGAATCAGAATGTCAATATGCCCCGGTTAAATTTAAAGACAAAAGTGAAATACAAAACTAGATCACAGCTTTACTGCTGTGCTCCAATTCGGAAAAATGGCTTTAGGAATGCCCTGGTCTGGTGTTGGTAAAGCCTATTTGGTAATCGTTTTGAGTTGTTTCTCTTAATTCATCCATGGGACTTTCTGAGGGGTCACATTTGGATCAATTTTTCAATATTTTTGTATTATATTTTGCAATATGTAAACTATTAAAAGCAGCTTATTAGTTCTCTTCCATGGCAAGAGTGGTTTTGTAGATGCGGCTGCTGTAGTAGGGCCTATGTTGTCTGTTGCTTATTTACAATACATTGTTCACGTATCTTATTAGCTCTGTACACATTTTTTAGGATACACTTGTTTACTTACTTATTTTTATATGCCCTGTATTGTAATGTTGCACTATCCACTTTGATGCTGTCACACTGTAAACTTCCCCGTTGTGGGACGATGAAAGGATTAGACTATCTTATCTTGGCATTACATTTCTTTGTGTAAGCCAGTATGGGCTGATAATATGGACTACAGTATATCATCGATGTTGGATGATGATAGGAGGAATTGATCATGATCTCTTATAAGCGAGGCAAAAAGATGGAACCGAGGCTAAGTCACTTGACTGCCAACAAAATGGGAGAAGACACTGGTGGTAATGGTATACAAAATCTAAAAGTTATGTATGTACCTCATTTTTGTCAGGGCTCAAAGGTTTAATCTATGCACAGTGACAGAGAACGACTCGTCATATTTCATGGCACTGCCAGGTATATCGCCCTTCTGGGATGTAAGCTGTTGCTTTCTTCTTCTAAATTATGTCTTGCCGTTCAGAGACAACAAATAAAAACACCCAGCTTAAGAAAGCAGATGTCACTGTGTTTAACTGATTTCATTTTTTTCCTGGGGGGGGGTATGGCACATGGTTCTTGTAATTGGAGCAGAGCAAAAAGAGGCAGGGCTTAGGTCTGAGGTTTATGTTGTTATGATCTTGACAGCTGTTTGGTCACAGAGGACTTTTGCTTTAAGTTCATAACACAATTGAAAACTATTCCCCATTTTCACTGTTTTAAACTTTAATAATAGCTAAGATACTTGGGGTCCCAGCAGCTCATAGTAGAGCACTGTTTGCTCACAGTATTGTTTTACTCTTATTAGGATGTCTGGCATGGCTAAAGAGAAAGAGATCCTAGTCTTTTATGTCTATTTGGCTGTGTAAAATATTATGCATATTATCTTATTTTTATATTAACCTTATATTCAAACTGAACTGGCTGTAAGAACATACAAATTAAGAGAGAGTAAAAGTAATGGCCTCTACATTATTCTTTATATCTAGAGCTGCATGTGTTTGTCCTATCAAGCCATAAGCAGGATGTTCAATCTCTATTTTTGTACGTATGTTTAAATGCATCATACATTTGCCACAGTGTTTAAACATGTACTTTACAACAATTAGTGGTGTGTTTTTTTTGTAAACCTGATTTTAAAAATAGGCATGAGAGTGTCTCTTAGACTTTCTCATCGTTCAGGCTGACTGCTTTAAATGAGCTCAGCAAGTTTCCTGTATGAATAGAACAAATAGGGTGTAGAGGGGATTAGGTAGTGGTAAAGTGGTTACTTGAGCACTGTAGCAGATCAGTGGGCCATCACAGACACATTCAGTCAGCAGCTCATCCGGCAAGGTAAGCCCTCATGTCTGTTTCTCTCAAAGACAATGATTCCATAGACCATTTTCAAATTCTGAAAACTATTTTGAACAGTATCAGTAACATTAGTCTGTACACAGTGTATATACAATGTTTCTGTGCTTTGAAAAAACCTGGAGCTGTAGGCGCTTGAGGCATTTAAAAATCTAAAACTTATAGTGGCTCAGATATATGACTCACTGTTAGACACCTGGTAAATGTCAACCTTGTTTCATGTAACGATTAAATGTTAAAATGATGCAATAGAAAAACATTAGCTCAAATTGACGTGACGGCTGTGTTTCAGGAATTCAAAAAGGTCAGAAGGTGACTCACTGAACTTTCATCATGGGATCTGCTTATCTGATTAGACTCCTCTTAACAGGTAATACTGAGCTTTTTCCGTTTTGTGTGTGGTTTTGTTACTGGGTAAAACTTTAATCTAAAAAAGATAAGGCAATAATATGAACCGGTAAGTGTTTTTTGAAAAGGATATACCACACTCAAACAGAACCAAGCAAGAATGGGAACGGCTTCAAACCTGCATGAATCCCACATAAACAAAAGAATTAACATTATATCATAATCTTAACATTAAGATTTGAACCTTGTAGCTTTTCCAATATTGTAAGATTTACTACACACACATTTTTTTAGCAGTATTTGTAGTTTAGCCAATCAGCATTACTATTATATAATATTCATAAAGAAACCTGCCAATCCTGTATCTTTAGCACACATAATGGTATGTTAGAGAATTTCTTTTGTTAACTTGGTTCCTTAAAAGTCGTTGTTTTTCCTGTTGCCTGTCACAAATATCTTAACTGATCAACAGTTGTTGTCCTCTATTCTAACTTCTCACCCTTCCGTCCTCTTTCTCTCCCCAAACAAAGGCTTCTCTATCCTCCAGCAGGTGAGGAGCTGGAGCATCAATGTACCTGAATCAGTAACTGCAGTGGAGGGGAGCTGTGTAGCGGTGCCATGTTGGACACAACCTCATCTTCGCGTCACCTGGTACCAGTACCAAAAGATGAATTATCCTGTGGTGTATGACAGATTCCATAATATTGTAGAAAAGCAGTTCAGAGGACGCACCTCAGTACCGGGTAATTCTACAGCCGGTAATTGTACCCTGATTATTAAAAATGTGAGGATGGCGGACAACAACCTTCAAGTTTATGTTTGGATTAACCCGGACTCCAGAGCAAGTCAGAAATTCTATGATCAAACGGTTACCATCTCTGTTGGTAAGTATTTGTGAACTTCTTATTTATGTAAATATATTTTAATATCACATGTCCTGCGATGTGAATATTGCACAGGGTACATCGCAATTGTTAAAGAGCTGTCCACAGGTGTCAACAGTTTCTACTGTTCCTGATCAGTCTTCCTCCACTTAGAAAGCTCTTTCGCTGCCGCAGTTCAGGAAACTGAGGATTTGCCTCAGCTAACGAATGCGCAAGGGGATGAGGATGTTTGTGGATTTTGATGGGTGGGTTACCTCGCAATATGGGGAAAAAACAATTGGTGGCTTTGACGGAATATATATTATTTGATGGCCACAGAGTGACTAGTTGTGGCCATCATTAATGTCAAACACTATTGCTATTATTGTTCAACTATACTCAAACATAACCTCCCTGATGTTTTTGACAACACCTGAAAGCTAAAATCATCAGCACTTCACATTTGCACCTACCCCAAATTGTAATCAATGTCACTACATCCGTATTTGTTGAAATGACATCCGTGGTGACGGCTAGTTGTTATTGTAGCGGCTAAACTAGCACGTGACATGTAGCACATGTGCTCCTCTGCACCGATTAGATGCACAGAAGGTTAAAACATCGGTGCTCTGACAGCAAGTTATCCTTTGCTGATTACTGTGATTTTTAAAATGACTTTGTTGGTCACAATGTATCGTTCTGTATGGAAAGATGAGGTGCGGCCCTGGGAAGTATAGGTATTAAGTTTGCTGCCTCCCTTTAGATTTTAATGCGGCAGAGACGCTGGACGCATACCTAGCAACATCACAGCGTCTATGAGCTAAAAAAGCAGTGATGACGGTCACTTGGTCCACCCTGCCTTTGCCGTCACATAACCGCAGTACAGTTACTGTCCCAGTCCTACTCACGTATCATATTACCTTAAGCCATTTCTGTATTTATTATCTTTTTCTATTTTCACTTTGGTTTCACTTCCAGAGAGAAAAGCTCCCAAGTTGTCCATTCTGAAGCAAATGGTGGAAGGTGAAACATTCCAGGCTAACTGCAGCATTAGCCACTCCTGCCCTTCTTCACCTCCATCTATTCGTTGGACCGGAAGTCAAATTCTGGAAAACTCCTCTTTAAAGGCTATCAATGAGAAAGTATTCAAGCAATGGATGTACACAGAGACACTGCATGGGATCGCAACATATGAAATGCAAAACAGCAAAATCAGTTGTTCTGCGCTGTTCCATGACTTAACCACAGACAGTCAAGAAATAACACTCAACATTTTATGTAAGGGATAACATTTGCCTGTTCAATTACAGTAAAAGGCAGAAGTTTATATACTTCCCAGGTATGTTACTGGAGGACTGTCTTACTAAATATATGTTATAATTTTCTATATCCACAGATAAGCCTGTGAATGTGAGCCTGATACTGGAAATGGAGTCTGTAATAAATGGGGACAGCGTCATCGTGGAGTGTGCTGCTAACTGTAATCCACAACCACACACGTACTCATGGCTTCAAAGACAGCTGGGCCAGGACATCACCACAATTAATACAACTCAAAGCAAACGGACCTTTGACAATGTTACGACAAAAACTTCTTTCTCCTGCATCGCGCACAATGACATCGGAGCAGGGCAGTCCAACTGGTTGGATCTGGATGTTAAGCGTAAAAAAAAATCTTAAATTCTATTGCCTCTATAATACCAGAATTTACTTATATGACACTACTGGTAGTTTTCTGGTGAATAATGAGCTCAACGTTCAAGCCATAGAATTGCTCTACTGGCCACTGGGTTAGGTTTTACAATGTTGTGCTCTGCAGCCAAACATTGTTCAAGCCTATAAACTGGAAATATGTAAGAACTGATGCAAAAAATTATTAAGAACAGTTTCCTTTAATAGATATAAATTATTGGGTCCGTGTTTTGAATAATAAAAAGCTTCCAAATAAAATTAAAAACATACAGCTCCCGTACAGCATTAAGCAAGCTGACAGACAATATATGAAACCGAGTAAACAAATGGGGGCCACTATAAGTTAAGGGGTTACTACAGTTAAAATACTTATTAGAGCTTACTTATTAGAAAATGCCAAGAAAGTTTTATTTATAACTGAGAAAGGATTTGTCTAATTACTTTAATAACACCTAACAAGACAAGTGCTTGTTTAAACTGAAACAAATAACTCGGAAATAGTAACTCAGCAAATAATCTCTACACTAGGGCAATTAAGTAGTTGTTTTAAATCTTTCAACTTTAACAAACAATTGTTCTTAGCCGTTAAAGTTGCCCAGTTGTCTGCAAAAGGATTCATCTGCTGAGGAATGATTCAATTAAAAGCTCCTGTGCTGCTTAAATTACTGTTAATTGGCTTAAGTTAACCACTGTTTCAAGAGGTTAGGAATATACTTTTAAATCCAACTTTTAAACCATTAAGGTGGCCTAAAAAACTACCGTTTATCGCCAAAGAGAAAGCAACTAAAATCTTCGAGATTACAACTTTAAAGTCAGTATTTACTCCAAATTGGAAACACAATGTGATGTATGCTCACAACTATATATCATGCAAGAAATGTAAACTTTGTAACTGTTTGTAGCTTCATGACAATTTATTTTGGTCTTTTGAAACGCATACAGTAAATACAAGTTAACAGGTTGGTTTGAATATTTGTTGAAAAGCATTTTTTCTTCCAACCAGATGCCCCAGTAATCCTACCGGAGTCCTCCTGCCACCCGTTAGGCGAAGTTGTGAAGTATATCTGCCAGGTTGAGGCGTTCCCTAATGCCTCTATACACTGGACCATTGACGGAAATGACAGCTTTGTTTTCACAATTAAGAAACATGTAATCTTTGGGGAAATAAGTGGCCCAGCTCAAAGCCATGCTAATATTACTTGCACGGCCACAAACAATCTTGGCAGTGACACCAAACAGCTTTCTGCTAACAACTTGTCAAAAACAGGACATGGTGGCGATATTCTTTAGCACAAACACCAAAAATAAACAACATTGACACTAAACAAGAGCAAACAGAACTCTATAACTTACATTAGAGAAAATCAAGCGCCAACACAGCGGACAGTAGGAGACACCGATGCCTATGAGTACCCATCCTCAACACAGACATTTCTAATGTTGTAGAACATACGACAGCCTTTAGACACAACAATGATGCAAAACAATACTGTAAATGGTTAAAAAAAAATAAGCCTTACTTACCATTTAATAACTCGGGGTGTTTCGGTGTTAACTCGTCCCTGGGAAACAAAAATATCCCTCAGCTCGTTAGTGCACCTGTGCGTGTCTGCCGAAGGCTGATAGTTGCTTCGGAGACGTGCGACACTATCTAGCTAGCTAGCTAGCTAATTAAGTGCTAGCTAGAAAAACTGTATCCAGTCTTGGTTCTTAAACCATAGCCTCACAAATGATCCTTTTTTGCTTTTATAAAATTATTTCGTTTGGTGAACCTCCTTCCAAAAAAAAAATCTGGAGCCCGGGGTAGAGCAGCGGGATTACCGCATGGATTACCGTCGGTTTGTAAAAATGGCGAAGGATTGACATTTCTGGTCAGAGGGCCAACGTTCCGTGCGGTGGCCGTTGCATGTGATCGCTTCTGAAGACCTAACGGCTGTCTGGTGGTTTTCCCTCACTTGTTCCCCTAGTCTACGCTCTGTTTATGCTATAAACCTGGCCTACCGACTACGGGTTAATACTTCAGGTTACAAGTAGCGATTAGAAAACTCTTCTAGCTTGTCTAACGCAGTTTAGACGGGCGGCGTGGTAATTCATAATCACCATGGACTTAGTACCTCCTACAGTAGGTTAGTTCCTTATGCAAAAATATATATTTGTGTTCATATTTTAACGGTTTGTTCCTTGATTTATTTTAGGTTGGGGTGTTGGGTGTCATTTCTCATAGGCCTCATCAGTCATACTTTTCCCTTTGAAACTGTAATGTGATGAGGAAGCTTAGACAACCAAAATGGGTAATGGTGCCGAAATTAGATCATAAAATATAACTTTATTAAAGTTTATATTTAATCCAAATTAGAAACACAATGTGATGTCTGCTCAAAACTAGTTAAAGTATATCATGCAAGAATTGTAAACATTTTTGGCTCACCTGCTGCCACAAAACTCTGTCCAGGAATGTCATGTTTGTTGCTTCGTGACAATTTATCTTTGACTTTTGAAACACATACAGTAAATGCAAGCTAACGGGGTGGTTTGAATACTTGGTACTCAATAGGTACTGCATTTTTTCTTCCAACCAGATGCCCCAGTAATCCTATCCGAGTCCTCCTGCCACCTGTTAGGGGAAGTTGTGAAGTGTGTCTGCCAGGTTGAGGTGTTCCCTAATGCCTCTATACACTGGACCATTGATGGAAATGACACTCTCTCGTCCTCCTTCAGCTTTGTTTTCACAAATAAGAAACATGTTATCTTTGGGGAAATAAGTGGCCCAGCTCAAAGCCACACTAATATTACTTGCACGGCCACAAACGATCTCGGCAGCGACACCAAACAGCTTTCTGTTCACAACTTGTCAAAAACAGGTGAGTTAGGCCTTCTGTACACTTTTGATGGTGGTTTTTCCCAAACTATTTCCGAAAGCAGAGCAGCATTTATTTTTGTGTGTGTGTGTGTGTGTCATAGTTATTAATTAAGCTGTTTTCCTTTCACAGCTTCCTTGTCCATGTGGTTGGTAGCTTTAACGATCCCTGGAATTGCTTTGTTGTTTGGATGTGCACAGTTAATTTACAGAAAATATTCTGAATGCAGGTTGGTAGAGTTCAGTCCTTGTCATGCATAATGACTACGCTGCTGTGATTGATATTGTTATCGTGATTATATCACCTACAGACTGCTACCAGGCTCTGTGTGCAACACTACAATCCTTTTAAGGTATGAAAATTTAATTTGGTGTTTAACTGGACAAATATAAATTTTAATGCACTGGATTCAAATCACATGAATGCTTTTTTTTAAGACGATCAAGTTTGTCAGAGTATGTCCAAGTGGAACAAAGGTACGACAGTCATCAAAGGTAAGGAAAACTATTTAATTGTTGATATCAACATGTTCAACTTTATGTATTGGTATGATATTGAGCCAAATGACACCATGCCAATTTAGTTTCTATTTCTCAAGCAAACCTTGTATTGATGTGTGAAAGTTTCCATTAGCTTGAGTTAAGGACATATTTAAAGCATCTAAATGGATCTAAATTGGATTTCCCACTTCTTCTTCTCTCTCTACTAGAGCACACGTTGAGGACGCACAATCAAGCCCATGCAGAACAGAGAGTGACCCCGAGGAGGACAGACTGTCCTGTGTTTATGACAATGATTTTGTGGAACAAATGCGACAATCCAGAGCACAGCAGCACCAGAACAATACAACAGCCCCCCAAAGAGATGGCGAAATTGAGCTACCGGAAAAGGTGATATGAATGTAGCTGATCAAAAAACAAATTATATATGGAACAAACCATCAAGCATAAAAGCACATGTGTCATGAATATTTCAAATAAATATATAGAATCAAAATTGTAATGCCTAGGGCCATGAAAAGTTTTGTCATACACAGTGGGCGTCTTTTTTTAAGTCACACATCAGTTCTTTTCTTTATCACACCACAACTGAGAAATGATAATATTTTGACTTTCTGCAGGCTGTGGAATGCAACATGGAGGACTATCTGAATGGCTAATCAGATAGCATCTGTTACTGCTCTTGCAAGGTAAGCTCTTTACAAAAGAATTAAATTGACTGCAAAACAAAAAGTGGTTGTTAGGCAACAGAAACAAGATCTACTCTCGATTAAAGGCTACTGTATATGTGCTATTTGGTTCTGTGGCTGAAAACACTGAAATCACCGTTCTCAATAACTTTCTCGTAATGAAACCACTCTAGATTTGAACTTGGAAAAGGAAGTCCTAAATGAATATCTATGTGGAAAAATCATTAATCTGAAATGATGACAGCTTGTTGTGTAGGTGGCTTGATGAAATCCAAACCTGTTTATCATGTTTAGAATGTCTTCCTGCAGAGATCTAGTGGGAGGACGTCCTTTCTTAACACAATATAAAAGTCAACATGAGCTGCAGTTTTGCATTTTATGTATCATTAACCAACCTGGTTTTGTTTGCTGACAGTATAGGATAGATAGAGCAGGGTGTTTCACAGAGCTAGAACATGACTTGCTGTTTCCGGCTTATTACATTTTATATCAGGTCATCTTTGACCTCATAAGTTATAAACTGGTTGTCTTTGGGGAAAGGCACAGCGAGGCAGACAACACTGAGCTTTAGTTTTCTTTTTAACCTCTTTAACTCTTTTTGGAAACATCCAAATCTAGGTAAGTAGATATGAATAACTTATCAATCCTGACATTGCAGATCATTTTTATGAATACATTTCATCATCTGGTGTTTGGAATTGGAGCTTGAGAGCTGATTATAGCTCATTTTGTTTTGATATTACACCGCGATGGGAGCTATATTCATCATTACCTTTATCATCCTCATAGAAAAAAGAGGAGGCTGCACGCACAACTAAGATATTAACTATATCTACATGTTGTCTGAGCAAAAGCCTAAAGACAAAACTGTTTGACCAGACACTGACAAATAAATGTATACTGCATCAAAATAATTAACTTGGTTGTGATAGACTAACTGATGCTTTGGGTGTCAGCTCTAAGATTAGAACTCATAGAATTTGGGAATGACTTGACCATTTCAAGCCTTATTTCCAGGCTTTAACACTTTTGTTCGAAATTGTGTCATATACCCTTATAATGTTTGCCCATGAGGTATACATACAAGCTAAATTTTTCTTGTTTGGTCCACTACTGGCTGCATGGTGGTACAGTGGTTAGCACTGTTGCTTCACAGCTAGAAGGTTCCTAGTTCTAACCCCGTTCGGACATAGTGGGCCTTTCTGTTTGGAGTTTGCATGTTCTCCCTGTGCATGCATGGGTTCCCTTTGGGGACTCCGGCTTCCTCCCAGAGTCCAAAGACATGCTCGTTAGGTTAATTGGTGACTCTAAATTGCCCGTAGATGTGAATGTGAGCCGTAAAAAGGTTGTCTGTCTCTGTGTCAGCCCTGTGATTGACTGGCGATGAGTCCAAGGTGTACATGACAGCTGGCGTATGACAGCTGGGATTGACTCCAGCCCCCCCGCAACCCTGAACAGGATAAGTGGTATAGATAATGGATGGATGGATGGATGGATGGATGGATGGACGGTCTACTACTTACAGACTTCACAGATTTACCTGTGTCACTATATGTAATGGTATGATAATAATAGAGAATATTTTGTTATTTTTAACCACCTGTCTCTGTTTGTTTTCTTCCTTTGTTTTAGCATCATAATGGAGCCAGTGGTGAAGAGTGAGGTCATTCTCTCCGTTTACATCATTTCCTTCCTGATCGGCCTGCCGGCCAACCTCCTGGCGTTCTATGCCTTCTGTGTTAAGATCCGCTCCAAGCCACTTCCCACAGACATCCTGCTCCTCAATCTGACCATCTCCGACCTGCTCTTTTTGTTCATCCTTCCTCTCAAGATGCATGAAGCGGCGTCAGACATGAAATGGACTTTGCCCAACTTCATGTGCACCATCACTGCCTTAACCTTCTTCTCCACGATCTACACCAGCTCCTTGCTGCTGATGTCCGTCAGTGTGGTTCGTTACATTGCAGTAGCTTTCCCTGTAGTCTATCTTCAGCTGCACAAACCTGTGTATGCGATAGTTACCTGCGCTGTTATTTGGCTCGTCTCAGTGGCACACTGCAGCATTACTATCATCGTTCAGCACCACCCAGACCTGTCCAACGAAAATGGCATGTGTTATGAAAACTTCTCAGAAAAGCAGTTGAAGGTCCTCCTTCCGGTGCGTTTGGAATTCTTCATTGTGCTCTTCCTGATACCTCTTCTAATTTGTGTTTACTGCTACCTGCGCTGCATCTTCATCCTGTACAGCCGCCCCAGGATATCCCCGATGCAGAAGCAGAAGGCCATCGGCATGGCGCTGGGGACTCTAGCTGTGTTTCTCATTTGCGTGATGCCCTACAACGTCTCCCATGTACTGGGTTACTTCCAGGGTAAGAGCCCAAAATGGAGGTACTACACCTTGCTGCTTAGCACCTTCAACACCTGCATTGATCCCATCATCTTCTACTTTTCCTCCTCAGCATTTCACTGCACTAGTGAAAAGTCCATTTTCAGGAAGCATGTGTCAAAAGAACACAGACCAGCCACAAGCTCAAGCTGAGAGTTAAATAGGCTTTTAATACAATATGTACATATCCAGCTTCAATGTTACTATTGTTCTCAATATTATGACAATTCTATTAGAATGTGTAATGCTGTATAGATTGCTTCAACACTTCTTATACTTATATAAAACAGCGTCTGAGCTGCTTTTCATCCCAAACAATTACAAATAACTATAACATAAAAAAAACATGACTCATGTTCAGTGCATATGCAAATTTCCAAATTTTATTATTTTACATGAAATTCAATATTTTCCAGGGGAATTGATATCCTTTGCAGCCTTAACACATTATTTCTTGTTAACTTTAACGAGGGCCCGCCACTCTTCTGCACTCATGCATTCTGTAGGCACACATGTAGAATATACCTGCAAAACATAATGGCACATTACCAACTGAAAATGAGGTTGATGATTGCAACATATATATCGTTATATGGATATTCTTTTAGTTGCTGATGTATAATTCTCACTGATGGGTGAGTTTTAAAACATAGTAAATGTAAATGAGTGTGAAGCTGATGAGTCTGTGCTAACTTGTAACAAAGAGCAGCAACTTAAATACTGTGAATAAAAGTGTTTGTGTGAAATCACTGTAGAGAGAGCTTTTGTCATATCTTGCTGTCATGGCGACAACTGTCTTATGTTCATATAAGAACTCAAACTGGATTCATTTGTCATCATATAGAAAGAGTGATAACTCTGAACGCCACTGCACTCCTTTATTTGAACGAACCTGCAAAGAAGGTCATGAGCAGAGCCACCCAGCCTAGTATGTAGGACCAAGAGAAGCGCCAGTCACCGAAGCGCTTGCCCAGGAAGTTTACAGTCACTCCAGTGTAAATGGCCATTGCAAGCAGAACAAAGAGAGCTGGCATTGTGGATAGAGTACAACATATAGATTTACATGTTATGCAAATGTTCCTTTGTGGTTCTGGCAAATGAGATGGAGAAAACAAAATGTGTTTCCAGCATGACATATGTATTCAGTATCAATGACTTACTTGAAACAAAGAACATGATCCCAGCAGCAAAAGAGCGATTGAACCTCTCGAAGGCCGAGAAGTGGGCGAAGGAGAGGATTCCTGCGATGATGCCAGCAAAGCATGACATGGCAGAGAGGATCATGAAGGCGCGAGTGGCGTTCCAGTAGGCTGCGGACGAGTAAAACAAGGGAGAGGACACACTATAAAGAAATACGTAAGAAGATAAATAGAAAATGCTTGACTTGCAAAAATTTCATGGCAAAAGAAATATTTCCTCTGACACCTTAAACACAGGCTGACATTTTGTCCACTGGACTCACACAGCAGCAACAGTTACTGCTGTCATGCTGTTTGACGGCAGACAATCCTAACACAAAGTAGATATTTTAAATGATATTGGCACAAAACAATGATGAACTGGTCTAGTTTCATGAGGAGTATTTATTCAAATGCGTTACATAATAAACGACTTGAGGTCCTGGTTCATTTGTTGTGTGATTTGACTGCTATGTTCAGCTTAGTTTTATCTGTCAGCATCAGCAGTTAGCACACACTGCATTGAGTAGGAAGGGTAATTGCCACCAAGGCAAGATGCTGTTTTTAATTCAGCGTTATATTTAGTGTTTTCTGTGAGTCTTTATAAGCTGAATTTCATTACAATTATTCTAATAATGGAGTCAGTTTGAGGAAAACAAATCCCAATGATCATTTTAAACTCTTAGAGATAATAAAGCTGTATTTTCATTTGAAGCCAAACTTTTGGAGATCTACGGTTTGCATTGTAGAGTTGGTAAATCCACCGCTTTGGTCCATGCCTGTCTGCAATCATTTCATGATTCCTGAATTACATATCCCGATGACCTCAGTGATCTTCTGACTATTCGTCTGGTGTCACAATGTGGCTAACACTTTTGTTTTTCAGTGAAACCTCTTAATAACTATAGGATGGATTGGCACTACCTTTGGTTCAAACACTCGCGTCCCCACTTGGATGAATCACAAGAAGTTTGTTGATCCCCTTTCGATGTAGCTGCAGCTAGCACTATCATCTGTTCTTAAAGTAATAATCTTGAAGATTTTCATTTAAATAAATGTCTGTTAAGTCACTATCTGTTGCTGCATGAGGTAACACAATGGTGATTGAGCCTATGGCCCACTGATGAAAGCCTTTGCATTTGCAGTATTACAGACTGGGTGTCTGGTGCGACTTTCACGGAAAAAATCACAAGCAGCGCCCAGTTAGTGACGCGTTTACCATCACCCACCAGTGGTTGGTCTGCCAGAGAGGGTAGGCGGAGCTAAGCGGCTGCTTTTCCGCTCTCTGCAAGTGTTGCGAGTAAACAGTAATCTACTATGGCTGAACAAACAAAGGAAAAGATCGATGACTACAGATACAACTTCAAAAATAAGTGAAGATCCAAAGAAAAACAAACAAACTCGACGCTCAGATGAAGCAAACAGTCTGAAAAAGAAAGCGACTGTCAGAGAGGAAAATCAAGAGTTACAACCGGAGCCAACCGTGGACGTCTGGATATGTAGGAAGTGTACTCTCACAATTAACAATTATCGCCATTAAGTGCCGCCAAAGAGAACGAAATTAAAATATTCGAGATTGTATCTTAAAATCAAAGTATTGGAACAATTCAAATCTGACACAAGAAGTATTAAAAACATTCCCATTAGCTTCAGCTCTACTTTGTGTTCTATGCTAATTAGCAGATTTAGGCATGCTCGCATGCTAAACTACATGTTAGCATTGTCATTGTGAGCATGTTAACATGCTAACATTAGCATTTGGGTCAATGGACCGTTGTAACTAAATTCAGACACTTGACTGGCAGGAGACTCTTTAATGAAAGGTGTGAATATATATTTTCCACCGCTGTTGCTGTCGTTTTATTCTGCCTGTTTGCATTTCTCATACTATGAAAGTCCCTATTGGAGTCTTTTCATTGTGCTCAATAGTGTGGACTAGGGAGAGTTGCAGTGTCTCAGGGAGACTCAAGGGACATTTTTAAGGGTCAAAGAAGACATTTTCCCACTTACCAATGCTGTCAGTCTGCATGTAGCACTTGCCCGACATGCAGTACCTCCACAGGCCCTGGTGGGCAAAGCTGCCAGACAGACGGTACTGCATCCAGTAGTCTGTGGCTGTGGAGACCACCAGCAGGATGTTCCCCACGATGGCACAAAATAGGCCCCCTCCCATGAAGCTGTACATCATGAGTGACACTATGACAGTTGTTAAGGCTTTATGCACTGTGCAAAAGAAAAGAAAAAAGGAGTCAGTGGTGCAAGTGAACCTGTAATGAAGCAGTTATTTCCTGAGGCAGGTTTGTAGCTTTAGTTTGAATGTTTATGCATCGTTCAATGGTTGAAGGAGATCAGAGCGGCCTGAAGGACAAGATGCTCATGGAGGAAAAGACACTGCTACAAAATGAAGGGTTATCTTTGAGATACACTAAGGGCACCTTGACTTAAGTATCTGATGAAGAGACAGTTCTCCTTAGATTTACCCAGCAGGACTGTAGGGTTAAACCAACATGACCACTTTTCTAACAATTACTTTGAGGCAACTTTAAACCTCTATAGGCCTTTTCACAGCAGACATTTTTACATCCAACAGTAGGAAAAGCGCAGGTATTTATAGTTGCATTAATGATGGCTGTATTCTATTTAGCTGCTTCACTTTCATGGTCCTGGTTGTGTGCATGCTGACTGCCTGTTGTGGCTTTCTCAGACACCTGAACAGAACAGAACCATTGTTAAAGTTATTTGTAACGCCTGTGCTTTTCCTCGTGTTGGATGTAAAAAAGTCCGCTGTGAAATAAGCCCATACTTCCTCAAAGATAAAGGTGGGTCCCTTTTTTGTTACTGGGCAACAAGTCAGAAACATTTGTAGTTCCTCTTCTAAGAGAGACGCTGTCTGAAATTACATTACAAGGATGTTACAGCTACTGAATGTTTGGATGCAAATGTGCATATGAAGTTATCTGGGCTTTCCAGTTAGCTTAAAAAATAAAGCACACCTGGGAGCTGCTGGCCTTCACAGAGCAATCAGACCAACCACAATATGATCAGCTAATAGCAACAAGCTCTCCCTCTCTCTGTCTGAACATGTTTTTTATACTCACTGCTTTGGTTAAACACACAGGTCATATGTAAATGTCCGAGTCTCATATCAGAACAAAGCCTTTAAACAGCACAATAACCTCACAAACAACTCAAACTGCTGTTAGAAACAATGATTCTAACATCAAATGTGATCTGTTTTTGGTGCATTGAAGATAAACCTGTAATACCATGCTCAACCGGCAATAAGGTTTAGCCTGCAATAAGCCATAACATGCTGTTCTCAAGTATGACAACATCATATTGATATAAACTGGCCAGAAACATTTGCATTTCACAGCAGGAACATCTAAAATATCTGTTCCGATCTGTCCCGCAATTCTGCTGTAATCTATCAGGGACAACATGCATCCCGCACACACTCGGGTGGAGGCTTTGAACTCCATACATTTATCTGGACATCTGAGACGAAGCAGATGAACCTTGAATCTGCAAGAGAGATTTAGAACAAGAAAGCAAATCTAATTCAAGTGTATATTAAAAAGGCACATTGCATCTAAATGATGTGAGCTCAGTCCTGAAGCTTGTCACCATCCCTTGGTGAAGGCCCTCTTGACCCCCCTGTGAGACTTACACTGCTTAACGTGCCGTGTTATGCAATCTTCTTTATTATTTTTACTCCTGACTCTTTTCTCTAAGTGTCACCAGCAGATAAAAGATCTGACATCTTCTTACCTGAATTCCTCAGGATAAATCGACCCTCTTAAGTATCAGGCTTTCCTCAGGGAAAGAGTGAGAGAGAGTGCAAGCCAGGAGTGAGCGTCAAAGAGGAAGCCCTAGGCTGAATTCCAAAAAGTTATCCCCTCCACTTTTCTGTTGATGGAGGCAAAATCCTTTAAAACAATCAGCACAGAACAAATGCACTTGAGCTGGTGGGCCGCAGGCCACGTGACTCTTTCACACTGAACTACATGGGAGTATTTTTGGGGGGTCAGGGGAGAGGGGAGGGAGGGGTGATGGTGTCGGGGGATGGGGGGGGAGGGTCTGGGATGTGAGGCCGCTGCACTGCAGTCCGTGTCTGTTGTTCTATGAGGCATTCTGGAACTGTGGATGTGCAAAGGCTTGCAGTACTGCGGCGGTCAATGGAACATGCTGAAGCTCACACTTTCTTTCAGTGTGGTCGGGGTGTGGTCACGGGGACGCATACACGCTTAGAACAGACACATGACCAACGAGCTGCTTGATAAAATTACACCCTACATGAACACAGTGGTATACATGTTCACCCTGAATATGTCATGATATTTCGGTGACATTGCACTGACCATAGAAGGCTGCCTGATGAACATGAATTGAACAGTCTTACACCTTAGGTACTAACAATTTATTAAGATTGCAATGTGTGGCGCATGCATTGACATGGCTTGCACACTTCGTCAAAACATGCACAGCTTCTACAATGATGTATCTGTTAAGGAAAAATAAAGTGAGCACTGCTCATACTCAGGAAACTTAAGCATGCATTCGGTCTTGATCAATTAAATGTCTAATTATTTTATCAACAAAAGGATTTTTAAGTACATAATATATTTAACATAAAACTGCCTTCAACCCAAATATTGTGAAAGATAAAAAATAAAGCCAAAGGAGATTTCAACATTATAAAAATGGTCAACAACTATATTAAAAGCAGCCATTTAGGGTGTTTGCATCACCACTTGGGGTTGGGTATTTTGCACAAGTGACCTCAAAGGAAGCCTTCAGCTAAACTTCCTCATTTACCTAATCAAGACTTCCTATAATGGAGCATTTATGAGAAATGTCACAATGACTTTAACGTGTCAGCTCAGAATTTGGTGGAGGATGTGTCATCATTGTAGCCTGTAGTGCAAAACATTCACAATGCAAATGTGACAAACTCAGGGCTCCAGGCAAACTAGACTTAAATAAATGGTTTCTGAAAAAGCCGCGTGTTTAACCTGTGGTCTGTACATTTATATACATCTGAAAAATACACCTTGAATGTGCAGTGGTGCCAAGATAACACCTACGACCAAGCATGATATTTATGAGCACCAGCTGCATAAATCATCACACTGAATTATTAATGTGTACAGGCTTGTGACCTTTACTCGTGACCTCTCTCAACTGCTAATAGGAAGTGCAATAACCTTTAATGTAAAAAGGATGTAGCTCTCTCTTTTATAATAACCAACATTATAGAGAGCTGCCTTGTCTGAGGTGAAACACTAAAGCAGGCTTAATTGTCATGTATACTACAATCATTGGGGTGTGTTTGAACATGGAAACAAGCATAAATATAACATACAATCTTGTAAATGTAGTTAGGGCATGTTTCACACCCTGCCTTGGATGTTTACTGAGGAGGAGTACCATGATGCTTTAGCACTCTTTTACCGCAATTTCACACTTTGTCCAATTAGCATGTTGGCTTCCTCATTTCATAATGGCAAGCGCACTTCCTCAAAGTAAAGTATACACGAAAGATGAGAGGTTGTCTTCCATTTTATTTAACCAAAATGTGCTACTCTTTTACTGTAATGTTTACAAATGTTGAAAACAAACTTTTTTCAGAATCAGAAAACTTTAATAATGTTCTCGGTAATCAGGTGTTTACCTCATAGTTTGGAAGTCACGGCAGTTTATCCAGCCTTGTGTCCTTTGATCTATGAAGCCCTGTATTTGAAAAGGAGAAGAAAAAGAAGGCATACTTTATGAATGCTAGGTGATTTTCCACTCACATGCCCAAAATACACACATGCAGCAACACTTACAATTTATTGGTTTGAGTACCGACAACCCTATGATTCCAAGTCAAGACATCACAAACTGAACTACTAATGGCAACCTTTTAATTATATGTCGAATAATGTTGGTATATACAATCATAAAACCTTCTCATTTCTTTTCTTAGTAAATAGGAAAGAAAGATACAGGCAGGGAAAGACTGTATGAACAGCACTCCGTTCATGATGATGCATAGATGTATTTAGGGCTACTCAGCAGCGCCATCTGCTGTACAAATACTGTACATACATGTAAAAATAAAACATGTTAACTTCTGGCTGCTCTTTAAATGCTTCTTCACAACAAAAGGAACCAGCCTGCATCGGGGTAATGCCTGTACCGTTATACTGACTCACAGCTAACATTGAGCAATTTCCTTGATGTGCAATGTTCTTATCAGTGTATCTAAGAGGGACCGAGGAGATAAGCACTATTAACAAAGGCTCAGGTTCATGGGATAATCGTTTTCACTCAATTCCTTTGTTCTCGCACTGGAAACTTGATCGACCTTCTAATAAGCAGTCACAGTTGTGTTAAAGAACAATCCAAAGATAACCTAAAATAAAAATACATTACACTTATCAATATGTTGACATATAGCAAGTCCAAGTATCACACTCCAACATACTAATCGACCTTGGACAACAGTATGGTAACAGATGTATTTTAAAAGACATCTATGGAGACGAACAGAATAGTTTAAACTTGAATTTATTATGAATAAATACTCTTACAAACCGATGCAGTTTCATTTAGTAGATTAAAAGGAAAAGCGATACAAATTTCCATATTTGAGTTAAAATGTTGGTAAAAATATAGAAACATCTCTTACATTTAAAATAAAACATAAAAATAGAGCATGCTGTACACAAACAATTCACACATCAAAAGCAAATTTCAGACAATTGTAGCAACTCTGACAGGAGGAGGAGGAGGGACAAAGGAGGGGAGAGCCACGGATCTTTCAGAGGGAGTCTGAAAGAAAACACACACACAAGACAGTTCATTCACTGAAAATGACCAAATGCCCAATCTTCCACCACAACGTGTTTGTTTAGAAAGCCTACCAGCTGTAATCTGTTGTAATCCGGGGGAGACTTCAGCCCTCCTGTCAGCAGGTTATGAGGAGTTGAACCTGTTTGTGTTGTTATTGCCTGTCGGTGAAAAGAAAAGAGGTTAAAGAGCTAACCAAATGCAGAATAAATGCATTATATTGATGACCATTGATATAAAGAATATTCTATATAATTAACTCTCCATATGCTATAATTCAACTGTTTATTTTATTATATTGGCTGGTGAGCTGAGTCTTACCTTCTCAACTGCTCTGGAATGAGGATATTTTGTCTGCCGACCTAAAAAACACACAAAAAAAGATCAAAATATTTACAACTGGATGTAAAGAAAAGTTGATTTGTCACCATAGTTATGGGCTGATCTATCATCATTATCATGAGTCATACTTATAACATCATTAATAACATAATTAATAGTTGTTTTTTTAGCTAGTAATAGTCACAGTCAGTCATTTCTGCTATTATTCACATTGCTACTATAACTCTGCCTGCCTGCCTGCCTGCCTGCATCTCTCCCTTTCTGTCTCTCCCTCTATCCCACTTTCTCTGCCCTTCCGGTCGAGGCAGATGGCTGTCCATCATAGTCTGATTCTGCCGGAGGTGTCTGCCTGTTAAAAAAAGGACGTTTATCTTGCCCCTGTCACCAAGAGATTGCTCATGGTGGATTAATGTTAGGCCTCTAAATATGTTAAGGTGGTGATACATGTAACAACTTTTACATCAACATGACAACATCAATGTTCAATGTTGACTGTACATTTTTATATTGAAAAAGGTCAACCTCCTCTGATCTGGACATGTCAGCTCAGCAGCGACCTCTTGTGGTCAACATGCAGGATTACAAATGCTCCAATCACAGCCCAGATTTAGGGTCATGTGATCTCTCTGGCCTGAAAAATTGCAGTGGACCGAGGTGAAGGAACTTATCCTGATAAAGCTTTACTCTGGTAAGTGAATGTGTGGAGAACATCTGTCACGTAAAAACAACTGAATATAAACTAAAAACACTTTTGAGCTAGCTTAAATGGCCGTCTTACGAGTTGCTATGGTAACGCCGTAGTTGTGACTGGAACTGAGGAGTACAGAGAGCCTTGTTGCTCAAAGGCCTGTTGCCTTGTGTCTCATCAAGTTGCTTGTTGATGTTTACGTCGTCTGTTGATGTATATATATGTGTATCAACACCTGTACAAAAAGAGCAGTCTAGATCTGCTCAATATGTAAAGTGCCATATGACTGGGGGCTATATAAACAACATGGTTAACAAGTATTCTTCACTTACTTCTGTTTTTGTGGCAGTAGACACAGAGGTAGATGAAGCCAACCAGCAGGAGCAGGAAGAGGAGGCTGCAAGGGATTCCAGCTGCAATTCCAGCAATGGCTGGCCCACTCAGCCCTTCACCTGGCATTACCAGGACAAACAGAAAGCAGTAATGTCACTACTGTAGCATCACTGAACCCGTTATAAGAAGCTGAAGCAGCTCTCTTCACACAACTTAAAAAATGTGCCGTACCTGGACCGATTCTGTGGACCTCAGACGGCTCTCCTTCAGTCATACGAGCTTTGGGGACAACACGAAACCTGTACGTCGACTGCGGATCGAGGACAAAGATGTCCGCACTCCGGGCAGAGCCGGGTTTCTGCTGGATGGTTTGAAATCTTTTTGAACGGCCTTTAGTTTGGGGGTCTGTTTGCTGGTGATTTTTGCTCAGAAGGTCTGGTCCTTTCATCTGGATGTCAAACCCTTTCCCAAATCACAAAAGTCAGATCACAGCTGCACCAGCTGTCAGTGTTACAGGCCTGTTTGATTATGTGAACACAAACTGACTTTGCGTTTTGCTGTGCTTTTGTCCTTAACAGTTTCTTTCCCTAAACACAGCTCTCTGCTCAGTAAGAGGCTTCACACATTACACAATATTTACACCCCTATCTTTGGTGTTAAGTTTCTGTTTTGTGACAGGATTCTTCCCGGAGGAGTTCTGCTGAGACATACGAATTCAAAACAAGCTGGTTGGGTTTGTGACATTTTAAGATAGTCTTGTAAAATAATAAATCAACCTGGAGCTTTACAGAGCTGCCTCGAAGAGTTAACCACGGTTTTACCTGTAACAATAGACGTAGGCGGGACCTCCCAGGTCAACGTGGCGATGGTTCCATCTTGATTAGGGAACAAACTGGAATCTGAGATTGACGGTCCTGGAAAGAGAGGGGTTGTGAGCGAGGGAGAGATCAAGAGAGAGCAGGAGAGGGGGGTGAGGGTACACCAAGACTGAAGAGCTTTGTTTAAAGGGGAAAAAGCAGTCTCAGGTATTACTTAACTCTGTCTGAGGGCCCTTTGTTTCCTTTTACTCTGGCAATGCTCATAGTGCTCACGATAACAAACTAAAGGCAACAGAGTAGATACAGTATAATAAGATGGCATAAACAATCACTGTAAGTAGGTATCAACAGTAACGTCAAAATACGTTGTTAAAGTGATAATCTTAAAGATTTTAATGTTAATAAAAGGTCTGTTAAGTCACTATCTATCGCTGAATGAGGTAGCACAATGGAGATTGAGCCTATGGCCACCTGATGAAAACCTTTGCATTTGCAGTATTACAGACTGGGTGTCTGTGGCGACTTTCACGGAAAAAATCACAAGCGGCGCCCAGTTAGTGACGCGTTTTCCATCAGCCAGCAGTGGTTGGTCTGCCAGATGAAGGCAAACAGTCTAAAAAGGAAAGCGACAGTCATCGAGGAGTTACAACCGGAGCCAACCGGGGACGTCACACATGCAACACTGTCTGGATATCTGGGATGTGTGCTCCCCCAATTACCGTTTATCACCAAAGAGAACAAGATTATAACTTTAAATGTAACTTATAAAAATCTTCATGTTAAAGGTAACTACAAACTGCCCATATCTGCTTCACGTAGCAGATTAAGAAGTGCAGCATTTCTCGGTGAGTAGTTGAGTAGAAGTCACATGAAACATTGACCATAGTGACGTAAAAGTACCTGGAAACTGTATTGAACAGCAAAACCCGTGGTAACTTTCCATCTCTTCCTAATTGTCACCGGCAAAAAACAAACCAAGTAGATTAATTGTGTACCTATTAACTGAATTTCTCTCCTCTGGCTGCCCAGTGGGTTGCGGCAGGTGCAGGTGTAGTTTTCCTGCAGGAAGTTGCTGATGTTGTAATCACGTATCTCGAGCTGCGTGGTGTTGTTGCTGATCTGGTACTTTGTCCCGCTGGTGACAGCTTGGCTGCCTTTCGACCATGACACCACAGGCCTGGGAGACGCCTCACTGACGCAGAGGATCGTGACCACTATTTTGCCATCAGAGTCGACTGTGGTTTCCACAGCTGGTAGGAACTTCACGGGACTACCTGTAATAGGTGAGGTTTTTGTTTTTGACTGATGTCACCAATGCAAATCATGCAGGAGTTATTATTGATGACCATTAGGTTGATAACAAGTCATGAACTTACTTGCAGTAACACTGCACTTATTCTTTTCAATCGGGTGCTCTGCCATGCATGTGACAGTTTTCCCAATTAAGTTATCTGAAGCAGTGACGGTCAGGCTGAAGTTTCCTGCTCCACTGCTGCTGTTGCTCAGAGCTGGGAAAAAAAGCTTAGCCTGTGGGGCTCCCCCCGACCACCAACACTGGTACTGCAGGCTGATGTTACTCATCGACTGCACAGAGCACATGGGATTCCCTGACGGACTCTCTGCCCAAAGAGAAAAGGGTCAGACATTATTAAGGTGAACCAAGCAGTCTGCACATTTTGCCCTGAAAATAAAGAATACTACGACCTAGATGCACTGAAAATTAAAAGTAGTGCTTTTTACGCACCATAAATGTTCAAAATTATGCTCTTTTGCAGCTGATCTTTCGTCTTCTCGTTGATTAGCATGCATGTATAAACTCCTCCTTGGCTGGTCTGCACATGTGTTAGATTTAGGATGCTGGAGTTGGAAATGTTCTGACCTCCAAAGACCCACTGAACAGTCGGCAGTGGGACTCCCTCAGCCCCGCAGGAGAGGCTGAGAGAGTCCCCTAAGATGTAGAAAGGCCGAGCAGGATTGGCCTCAAGTACGGGCTTCTCTGGTCCATCTACAGCAGACAGCAAAGAAGAGGGGGGAGAGTTACAAGAGAAGGGGGAGATACAAACAGAGACAGAGGTTAAGAATAAGAATATTAATCTTACAGAACAGAGTGACATTCATATGAGCTGTCACACTGCTGAAGGGGTTCGTCAGTAACACCGAGTACTGTCCTGTGTCGCTTCGGGTCGGCCCGAGGATCACAAGGCTCTTCTGTTCAACTAAATAGTGCGAGTTGTTTTTTATCTCTTTGCCATTGAAGAACCACATCTGCTGCTCGACCACTCCTTGCAGCATGCTGTGCTGCAGCGTGAAGCGGTCTGTCCCCTCTACGGCAAAATCAGGCTTTGTGCTCAGAGTCACATTCCGGATGATTTCTGTGAAAAGAAAAAGTAAGGGATGTTGGAGTAGGAAGATAAATTCATAAGTCATCACTGTTATTATACCCTTTTTACTTTCACTTTGTAATAGACCAAAATGGCACTGAAATGTTTCTTTTTTGTTATACGAGAGTAGAGATGTTCTGATACTATTTTTTCCCCTTTTCCGATACCGACACCTAGACTTGGATACTTCTGCAATAAAAGAATAAACATAATATTGGTGGAAAAACACAGATTTCTGATATTTTGCTAGCTTTGACTAACCTTACCTTCTTTGCTCGCACTATCCTGTTGTTAATTATTATTTTTACACTTGTTTTTTTTCACCTGAAGCCAGTTGATTTTTGGAAGGCCGTATGGGTAAGGTATTGGACCAGTGCAGTGACTGGCATACTCTTGATCGTTGCTGGTGTTGTATTAATTCTGCGTCTGCTAAATGAACATGTAACATACTTGCCCGAAACTGCATTTTAAAATGTTATTGGAGTCCGATAGTGATACTGGTATCTGTATCGGAACAACTCTTCATGAAAGCTTTCATAAGTACATCTTAATATTCTTGGCCACATTACACAGTGCAGAGGGGATCACCTATAGGTAGCCCTGGAGCTTGGAGGGAGTCTTGGCCTGGCATAAGCCTTGGACAAGGATTGCACCCGGGTTCCAAGGAGAGGCAGTCACCCGACACCAAACTGCGTCCATTAAATTTCATACATTCCTTACATGTTAGATGGTATACAGTCAAGAGTTTCAGCAAGATACTAGAAGTATATTTGAGGCATGACTCTTGAATATTGAATTATAATAATAATATTTCCAGGGAGTCCATCCTGAGTTGAGGAAATTGGGGAATTTGTAAACCATTTTACCTCCTTCTTGATCAACCTTTAACTACATCAAGCCCAGACACACTTCTGATTTGCACAATTCAGACAAACACTGTTCTAACTCACAACTCTAGACCTTTTAAAATCTAAGGTCAAAGGTCCCAACGTTGCCCAATCCCGTAGGTTTTCCCTTTTTGTTATAGTGCTCACAGCGATATAAACTGTGGAGCAAGAAGATATAAAATATGTCCGATGGTATCAGGTAAACAACATTAACAAATTTAGGCAGCCATTAAATCCAAACTCAAAGCGCTCTTACTCAGGTGCTTACCAAAAACATTCAGAGTGAAAGTAGTCGATGCCTTTCTCAGTCCAGACTTGATGATTTCCAACGTGTAGTTACTGCTGTATTCGAGTGGCACATTTACAAAGGTCAGGGATCCATTTGGCTCGACCCTCAGCACGTTCCTTCTGTTCTCAGGTATGACTGCTTGAAAAGTTGAATTAATAGTCCATGTGGCGACAGATACATCTCCCATGAACCAGGTAACCACTGGGTCAGGGGCACCACTGAAGGACACAGCCAGAGTCACATTGTTACCAGCTACAGCATTCACCAGAGTGGGACCAACAGGAGAGACCACCAGCTCACAGTGTGAACCTGTCAGGGTGGAGACAAGAAATCAGGTTAATGAGGAATTTATCTCTTAATTCTCGAAATCTTTGATGGGCAGTCCAAAGTGAAAATTTAATCAAAGCTAAGTGAATATCCTATCCTTAAAAGAGTAGGTTCTGAATAAGCTCGAATGGTTTACTATTGTTAACAAAAATTAACATTATTAGCACATGCCTCAATTATCAAAGTCCATTTTACTTCTTTTACATATTTGCTAGGCTATAACTGGGAACACGCACAACAAAGCAAAGAAATATTAAGCTAGCAAACGTAACACGTGTAATTTGTATCTTACCTTGAAAAGGAAAGCTAAGTAAAATGCACAGAAAAACTGCGTTTAATCTCTCAAATTCATGCAACTTCGTCATTTTAGTGAAACAATACGCAAGCCGAGAAGCTCAAGAGATGTAAGAGTACCCCAGCGACTTAAAGAGTCTTCGGTTTCTTAAATATCTTCCAAGTAAATAACAACTGAAGCGGAGAAATGTCCTTGGCGTCTTGGGCAGCACTGACTGCACAGCCTGTGTATCCTCCTGACTGCTCTCGAGCTCTAGCTGTCGGCAAGGCGCGTGAGTAGCTCACCTGTGCTGACTCAAAACCTTGATTGTGCACGTGAGGCCACGCCTCTTATCTTATTTCACACAACAGTACCTGCTTTTTTTGCGTTTTTTATTTTATTTTAAAGAAGACCACATTGTTTCAGTTTAATTTACTTTAAACACGGTGGCCGTTTTAACATTACATTAAACTAATAAATTGATATCTTTTTAATTAAATGTTGTTAAAGCTCCAGTGAGGAGTTTTTCACTGGTTATGTAACAGACTGAAATTAATTCTGATTACTCTATATGACCTACACAAGCAAAGCAGACCATCAGCGACAAGAATGATCATTTCTATATAGTTATTTTTAATGCCTGAAACCGCTGGTGGGAGGTAGGTGTCAATTAATTAACCTTTGTTTACATTTTCCAGGACAAAAATTTAAAGTGAGTGATGCATATGAATGTTAAAGAAAGCAGGATGAGATTTTTTATTAAAAATACCACTTAAGCATGTACAGGACAAAATCAGCAAAGAGATAAGAGGTACGGCTTTGTCCTCAGGGGGCGCCAAAATCAACACAAACCGAGCTCCCTGAAGTATCGTAATGGGGTTTCTCAGCTGAACTCTGTCTTGCTGGTACCCTCATAAAAACATTAACTTGAAATACAGTAATGTGATCCTTGTCAGCTGACCCGCATGTTTTCTGATATGAACTCAGGCGTCATTTTGTCCTTCATGGATGGAGACCTGAAGTGTTTTATATTAGAAAAAAATACATTTTAAAATGAATAATCACATTTATAAACAGGAGTGTGTGACATATGATGTATAACATAGCCGATACATTGTGAAAAAGCATGTATAAACCAGTCATTATTATGACATATTTTACCCTGCTTCATTTCACAATATGATAGTTTATTTAGTTCTATCCACGTTTTTATTTCAATTCACACCCTATTTCATATTATTTATTAATTTCATAAGTAATAATAAAATGATAATGTGTAAAGAAGCAGAATGAAATAACATCAGTTTTAAAGTTGTATTGGATTTATTCAGTTTCTGCCTTGTATGAATATATTGAAAACTGGTGTTCCATTTAATTAAGGTTACCATGTTTATTTTTTTCATTGGAACGGTGTTGGTCAAACTTTCTGGTCATATATGATGATTTCATTTGTGGTGCTTTTTCCTAACATTTGCATCAGGCTAAGTATTTGTAACAGACCTCAGTATAGTGCAATATGATGAAGCAGTAACACAAACTGCAGCCTCCAAAATGACTTAATCCCACTCCATACAGCTGACATTACAACCTTGTTAAAGAAAGGATCTGTCACAGATTGTTGTTTTTGATGGATAAACACGTAACCAGTTGGTGCTACAAAACTGGCAATTGTGTGTTTGCAAGATTTATCTAAAGTGCTGTTGCTTGGTTCTACATGACGTGGAGCAAAAGCTGGTTTCTGACAAAACATAGCATGGTGTTATGTAGTAAGAGGAAGGCTCAGCGCGAATAAATCCAGCAGGATATGATTCTAAAGCCAAGAGGTCGCTCACTTTCACCAGCAGTCCTTCAACAAGACTAGGTCAAAACCTAGTATGTGGCTGACCGCATCAGGTCATTGTGCGCTTTTGTGGGCAATGTGTTACAAGGACTGTCCTTATGAGGTGATAACGTGTTTGACAGCAGGTGTGCGCTGCGGACGTAGGTGAGGACAGCGGACGAGCAGCTACTCCCTGAACAAAGCATCCAGAGCCCCATAGACCGAGAGTTGCGTCAGTGGAGGCGTCATGATCCGCCATTGCAATGTCGCAACTCTCTCTCTCCGGCTCTTAAAGTACCGTCACTCACTCAGTCTGTCAGTCAGTCACTCAGCCAGTCACATACAGACTCGTGTGTAGGGCTGTCCCTGGCGGTCAGCCGCACATATAGCACATAGGAGTTCACATTTAAACATCTTAACTGTTACATGTTCAAAAGTCACAATTTTCCAGACGTCTTACGCTTCGGTTTTCTCAGTCACAGGCATAGCAAGATTTTGCAATTCTTGCTGTAACATATTGTTAACTGAAGACTTCTTCCCCGTGCAGGTTGCTATTATAAGATCAGAGCTAATTATGCACATAAAAAAAAAAGAGTGACAGGTGTATTTAGATATGAAAAAGACTGGCTGCTTTATTGTCATGTCTGTACAATCAACGGAGAATTGAGGCGCTTACGGTAAAATTCAGATTTATGATCATCTCATGTGTTCATAATGAGGGACGCTGTCTATGCAGCACTGAAACCCGGTTACACAAACTATACAAATTAGCAATAGACTTGTACTAATCTTGAACATCATTTCAACATGTTTGGGTCCATATTTACATATAATTTACAAAAACTGCACCTCTTAACATGTGTGACAACAGATATACAAGATTAAACAGCAACTGTTGGTGAACTGCATCGTACCGGTGGCGTTAATGTACAGTGCAACACAAACAGAAGCATGAAGGATAGGAAGTTTCTGGGTTTCAATTTTTGCATAAAGACTGTTAAAGTTAGATCTGTGGCATATGATACAGAGGAAGGAAGTTAAAATGCACATAAAAGACGAGATGATCCTTTGTGTTTCTCTGGGGCTGCTGGGGGACAGTGTGTCTCATTACTCCTCCTCTCCTGTCGGTACCTCCTGCACATCCTCAGGAGCCACAGTCTCAAACAGAGGGATTAGACCAGTGCATAAGCTTCTCCTCCCGGCGTGCTTATGTGAAACAGTCCAGTTATTCATTAGAGAGTCCTGCAAGGAGAGAAAGAAACGTAAGATATGCAATTCAAGACAAGAGCTGCAATTAAAATCTTTAATTAGTTTTGCTTTCATCCCCATAAGATACACAAAACTCTTTGTCAAAGCAATTAATTAGTATTTTCTACAATGAAGAGACGGGAGTAAAATGGATATCACGATATTAATATTCCAAGCAAATCCATCAATAGAAATTCTATTTCTCATGATAAGAGGAAACTATGCAGCCTGTAAATACAAGCCTGAAATGTATGAAGTCATAAGGTATTCATTTACCGTAAAAGTCGGTGTATAAGACAAACTTTTAATACATTTTTTTTCATCTAGAATGAGGTCTGCGTCCTATACACCAGTGCGACCAATATACCAGAATAAAATGCAGAGGGGCATGTTATTGTGTTATGGTATTTTACACAGACGATGAAGCTATAATCTAGCTAAAGCATTGTCACAGACATGCGCCTTCATGATCGAACATCCTCACAACAATCCACGTTACCATAGGCTAATCTCAATTCCTGCACTTTTGGTTTGCAGGACTGCAATCTCGCCATGGTGAAAGTAGATGGTAGGCTGTAATTTGTGTGTGAGTTAAAAAAAAAATTTAAATAGTGTTGAAATAACTTGTAAACATGTTTTTTTTATTAATAAATAGCTATAGAAAACATTTTTTCCCTCTGGGATATCCCCAAAAACAGTGTCTTATATTCCAGTGCGACTCATATTCCAGATTTTACGGTAAATTAGTCAATAAGTATTAAATGCACCCTTTCATATAAACCATACACTAAAACTTGACTTGCTCACTCAAAAGCATATAAATATATCAACAGATATTTTAATAATGTATATATATATATAAGATTCTACAGAGAGCAGATATATACTCTAATATCATTGCTTAACATTAGAGCTGTAATGGTTAATTTCTTATTAATTCTCCTAAAATAAGCTCATTAAATGTCTACTATTTTGATAATCAAAAGGATTATGATGCTCTAATCAATCTAAAAGAAATTGCCAAATTTACTTCTTCTTTTTTTTTTAAGATTATTTTTTGGGCTTTTTATGCCTTTATTTTAGAGAGAGGACAGTGGATAGTGGCGGAAATGGGGGCCGCATCGAGGACTATAGCCTCTGTATATGGTCCCCGATTTAGCCGCTGGGGTAAACCGGCGCCTGACAAATTAACTTTTTAAGAAACAATGTAAAATCCGTAATATAAGTCCCACCGGAATATAAGACGCAGTCTGTTTTTGAGAGGGAAAAATGTTTCTCAAGCTATTTATCTATAAAATCATGTAAGGAGTTATTTCAACACTATTTCAATTCATTTCATTTAAAACACATTTGGTAGTTGAGCTCAGCCTACAGTAACGCTGATTGTTGTGAGCATGGCGGCTGCACTGGCGATTATGATGGCGCATGTCCATGACAGAGCTTAAAGCACCATTGTCTGGGTAAAATACAATAACACAATAAAATACCTCTCTCTGCATTTTATACTGGTATATTGGTGGCACGGGTATATAGGACCAAAAAAATGTATGAGAAGTGCATCTTATACTCCAAATTTTACGGTAGATATTCACAAATCATTGCAAACCATTTTGTACTGAGTCTGCTGGATCCTTGCTTAGTTCTATTAATCTCTCTTTCGAGGCTCTACTTTGGTAACAACAGTGATACTCACCCTGCTGCTAAATTCTGAGCTCCCCTGCTTATCCTCCTGAAGCCTTTATACCCTTCCTGCATCTTTCAGTTTGCCCACCAGGTCGTCCACTGTCTCCACCTTCATCCCTGCCTCTCTCTGCGGGGGCTCATCCACTCTCAACACCTCCAACCGTGATGTGAGGTCTACCCCTAAGTCTGCAGGCTTCACGTTAGCGATCTTTTTCTTCTTGGCTTTCTGAAAGTAGGCAAACATGGGAGAAAGGTTTTGTACGGATCCTATGTGATTTAATAGTTTATGAACTTTCAGTATTTTAAGCACTTTGTTTAAAAACAGTATATTTCAATCCAACAATAACAGATTGGGAATGCCGTGTACAGAGTAGGAGTATTTCCTGCTGTGTTCTTGTCTCTTCCTTTCCCTGCTACCTACCATGATGTTAGGCAGGGTGGCATATCTGGGGGTGTTGAGTCGAAGGTCTGCCGTAATCACTGCGGGTGTGTTGATCCTAATAGTTTCCAGGCCGCCATCAATTTCTCTCACCACTTTAACCTTGTCTCCTTCCATTGCCAACTCTGATGCAAAGGTTCCCTGAAAATACAAAGTACAAATGTATTAAATCACAAAAACAAACATGTAGAAACATTGTCAAAAAGGACTATCTGTAAACTGTGAATGTTCTTACGTCATTATTTCTAACCCTGCAGTGTAACACAGTAGGTTGGTGTGAGGTTATTTGAGTTCACGAGACTGTCAACGTGCCCCACCTGCTGATTGGACTATGTAACTACATTATAATTTGTCAAGGTTAAGTGAGTCCTCAGAATGAAATACTTACTATGAAAGGTAACGGGGTCGGTGACCAGAGAAATATGAAAGTAATTATGTTATGAAAAACAGTTTGAAACAGTGACGACGTTAGAAATCAGCCAGCTAAAATGTCTGGATTTACATGTAGTGTATGTGTTCAGGAATCTGATGCACAGTGCTGTGATATGACATGTAAACAAAGAGCTCCATCTATTGGCCAGCCAGTGTAACTTCAGCTGTCCAGGCAGCCTTTGACCTGCTTTCCTGATGTGTGCAGGAACACTGCAGCTCTTACTGACTCCAACTAGTCTCTGCTTACTGTGATAAGGCAGCCAGGACAGGAGCACAGCCTGAAGAGAAATTGAGGCAATCCTATTTACAGTAACAACTTGGGTTCACCGCCAAACAGCTGTTCCTTTTTGGGGACAGGTTGGCTAGGTCCTGATAAGACCAACTATCCAACAGTTATAGCTCACCTGAGGCCAGTCCAATAAGGCTGCCGTCATCTGACCAGTCTGATTGCAGTCATCATCGATGGCCTATGAAAGCAACACAAGTCACTAATTAAGGCGGCAGTCTTACAAATTGACCACAATATGAGAACAGGAAGTGCGATCTTAACCTGTTTGCCCAGGATGACGAGTTGAGCCTCCTCCTTCTTGGCCAAAGCAGCCATGATCTTGGAGACTTGCAGGGGTCCCAAAGATTCATAATCTTTCGCAGCCACTTCCACATGGATGCCTCGGTCCGCTCCCATGGCGAGGGCAGTACGAATAGTCTCCTAAATGAGGAAGAGATACGGGTGAAACAACCTGCATTAGTGGGAAACAGAATAATAACTGGGTGACAGTCATTTCTATGAAGACATTTTTACGATGATATCTGTAATGAGGAAAATTGCACATTAAATGTGTCTAATTTTATTAGTTATTACTCAAATTTGATCAGCATTTGTTCCATTTTATCGAGCCTAAATCAGCAGGCTGGCATATTTCCCCCTAAAAGAGTATTACAGATTAAGCTGAAGCCCAGCAAAAAACTATAAAGAGATTAAAGGCCCTGGAAAGAACTCCTCAAGAACTAGGCATCCTGCCACACCGCACTGTATTTCTCTAGGACATTGATTAACAAGCCCGGGGTGCAGAGTCTGCCCCCCATCTCACTCACCTGCGCTTGCTGTGGCCCGCAGCTGACAGCCACAACCTCCTTAATAAGCTTCTTCTCCTTCAGCTTGACGGCTTCTTCCACCGCGATCTCACAGAAGGGGTTCATTGAGTGCTTAACTCCATCCGTCACCACGCTGCTGTTGTCCGGCTTCACGCGAATCTGAGGGGGAAAAAGAAGACAGCAGGACAGAGTCACTACGGGGGCGGCTGATGACAAACAATCCGTGCTACCTGGATTCTGGGGCAAACTTTCTGACAGAATGACTCACAAAGGAAGTGAGCCAGGAAAAGTGTGTGATAGTTAAAAGGCAAGGTATGTTGGGATGCATGTTTAAACAGGAGTCCTGTTGTTGCTGGTATGTTATGTTACTTATTTGGATAAGCTCTCATCTCATCGTTTGTTACGCTGCATTGCTTTACTGTTGGAAAATGATAGAGAACAACTTCCCCTGAGGGTGTCAAACACATGATCTTGTAAAAAAGTTCAGGTGTTCAGCAGACTGTTCTGTGGGGTGTTACACTTTATGGCCAATAGTATGTGGAGCATATGCATGTTTTAAGCCAATGCTGTGAACATTCATTTGCTGCTATAACAGCCTCCGATCTTCTGGGATGACTCCACAAGATTTTGAAACCAGGCTGGAGGGGTTTTGATATTTTTTAGTCAAAAGAGCAAATGACAGGTCTGGTGTTTGTGCAAATGTTTGGCGATATAGGCCTGGATCAAAGCCCACTTTCCAATTTAAGTCAAATGCATTTGATGCTCTTAAGGTCAGGGCTCTGTAACAGAGTTCTTCCGCACTAAAACTGGAAAAACATTTCTTTATGCATGGGGGCACCGCCTTTCCCAAACTGCTGCCACAAAGCTGGAGCTTTTTGACCGTCTATTGCCATTGCATATTCTAAAACTTTATGATCACCCTAAAACAATGGCAAACCAAAAGAACACAAAGTGTATGAAAGGAGGTGTCCAAACACTTCTAATCACATAGCTGACATTTGTCTTATATCGCTGCATATGCACAATACAGTTCAAAATACTCATTCTTACAACAATTGAGCCAGACCAGTATGCGAAACACAATCTTGAAATAAGTCATCATCAGAAACAGGGGTGGGACAAAATATCGATATCGCAATATATCGACGTCCCGACTGGTGTGCTACAATTATCGTATCGCTGGCGCCAAATATCAATATTTCAGAGCTCTAAACAGATCTCAATTTGAGTCATTTGAGTGAATAATACAATAATTCTGCACTTCACCTTTTTAGTGCCATTTTGTATTCTTCAGTTAAGCAGATATCGTGATGTATCAATATAAGATTGTCTTGCAGTAGGCCTATATCAATTATTGAAGAATCTCTGTATCGTGATATTATTATTATCGTGGGCCACGTATCGCATATCATATCGTGAGTTACCCTGCGATTCACACCCCTATTCACAAATGACCACACATCAAACATTGTATACTGATTTTAGAAGCCATGATCTGACATAGCAGAGATTGAGCACAAATTAGTCAAATTAGACTTATTTCATTTTGATCATGTGTTTGTCTAATAATGGTGGGAATAGAGGAAAGCTAGAAATGTGCCAGTATAGAGCACTGAAACTGTACTGATCCTGCTGCGGGCAGCTGGAGCTGGAGTGTTCTTGATGTTACATGAAACAGCTGAACAAAAGATATTGATTATGGTTTTGTGTCTCATCTTCAAGAGACAGTAAAGGTGACTGAACGAATTTGTGTTATAGACTTATTTAAGGTGCTGAAAATCCCCTAAGCTTGTTTTTCTTAACAAGAGTTGTGAATTGTTTTGCCAAACATTAGGTTACACAACTTGAAAACCAGACAACAGGAAAGCAGCTCAGGTAACCAGCAGGAAGTCATTACATTGTAGCTAACAGTTATTTAAATCACTCTTTATGCTGCATCCTGAGAGACGTCCTTTTGCTTCAGGCTGAAAGGTTACTTGTCAAATATGTGAACAGTTAGCTAGTTGTACTCCTTAGCACTTGGGACACCGCCAGCTGGCTTCAGCTGGCTAACGACAGCTAGCAGAACACAGAAAAGTCAAGTGAATAAGCGCAAGAATAAATATTTGTTTATATTTTGAACAGAAAAAGGACATTACCTTAACAGCATAATCAATGACACGCTTAACTCCAACTAGAACACGGCCAGACATCGTAGCTGAAACGTTTAACTACACAGTGGTAGACAGCTAACGTGAAAGAGTCACCGCAATAAACCTTCACCCAAGGAGGAGAGGTCGGAAGTATTTTACGGGGACTCCAAGGGGAGGACGCTGAGGGGACCGCCTACCGTTCCAGCCAGTTAGAAGCTAGTAAGAGAAAACGCTTCTGTCACCGATTGGCCGTAACGTGATTGAAGCCGTTGCTAAAATAATCAACCACTCTGTCGGTGTCGGTGAGTGAATGTCATTAAAAACTAAATGAGGATTTTTGGGAAAACGTTCAATTCCCTATAATGCCTACAGTCGATTGTCTGATTGCTTTGCAATCGCCGAAACTGAACGGATAAAAACAAATTACCTGTGAAATATGAAGTGCTTCTTATATATGCGACGAAAACAAACCCCGAGGAAGCAAGGTTCCGCTTTGAGTGGGGTAAAGTTCATGACAAATGGTTTAGTGACATAATAACGGTCAAGTCAATTGCCACTTCAACCTGAAATTGTCAGGCTTTTAGGTTTTCAATGCAATACCATACCACCTTCTTCTACTTACCATACTATACTATTAAATAAGGGACAGAGGGAAGCATTAATAAAAAATAACAATAGTGTGTCATTTAAAGTCTCAACATAATAAACACAATAACAATTAAAAACATACCAATTCAGCAAGATAGTACGTAGTTTAAAACTGATGCAATCTAAGACAAGAGTCCTGCAATAATTAATATTACCATGAATGTTCAGCCTTCTTGAAACTGTCCATCAGTTAAGAAATAATGGGTGTTTCATTATAATCTGTATGGGTCTTTGAATTGTGTTGCATTTCACTGAGAGGTTTTGGGTGGACAAAATATTAGAAACACACTTTTATTATATTGCACGATTTAATAATACCACAATCACACAGGCTGTATGATACAGCCTCTTTTATGATCATATGGTTCAATGATCACATCTCTGATTTCATCCTCTGTTTTATTAGTTATAAGCTAGGCGTAGGTTACCTAATAAACTGTCAAGTGATTATGTTGTCTATCTAATAAAGTTAAAATCTTTAGTAACAATCCCTCAGCAAACCACTGCTGAGGCACCCTTGAGCACAATACACTTTGCAGTTAATGTATTGCTGGGGGAGAATCAGAATCAGTTTTATTGTCCAAGTATGTGGGCACAGATTAGGAATTGGTTTTTCTTAACTCTAAATGTACAGACAAGGAAATTGACAAACTACACTTAAAACAAGGACAGGTTACACAAGGTAACACAGACACTTAGACAATAAAAACTAAAACTACCATATACAGGCCTATGAAAAAAAAAACCCCACAACAATAGACAGGAGACAATAGACAACAGTGCAATGAACAGTGCAAAGGTGAGATTTGTCAGAGATACATATGAATCAGGTTGTTATAGGCCTACAAGAGGATACTTCTTCTGGATAAATAATAAATGAAATAACTCTTCGAAATAACTTTACCATATGATTCAAAGTAATGTCCAAAATCCGCTAAAAATGAAATGATAACCTAAGAGACCTTAATAAGGTTTGGACTGGGATGTAGGAGACACTGCGTTTTCATCAAGTTTTCATTCTCTGGGGATAAATAACAATAATGCTTACGTGTCATAGCCTATAAACGTTTCATATTATACTTGTTCAATTCTGAGCCAGACCATTAAGCCACATTTTATAAAAATACTGAGCAGTAATGTTACCCCGAGGACACTTAACGGATAATTCAGTTTATGTCTTAAATGGTCCGTTGTGAATGTCCGTTTTTGTCCTTCCCGTTTTCTCCTCAGATGACCAACATCGCAGATTCCACTGATGATATTTCACGGTGTTGTGGTCTCAGGGGATAAAAACGTTGCTTTGATCCTGATGACCCTGGCGGTCTCCAGTGAGCGAGAAGAATCCTCCTCCGGGCGCGCGACAGCTGACGAAGCGGAGTCACCTCGGATCACCCAACGGCTCAACGGCTGAACAGCAGCAGTAGCAGCGGCCTCCATTTTAACTCCGACACCGAGCCGTACCTCACGTGTCCTGGGCTGTCTCTCTCACATGACCCGAGTGTTTGTTCCCGTGATCAGCACTTCCATCTCCGTCTGTGACACCGAATATCACTTTTTATTCTAACACTGATGGATATGCTTGAACAGAGTCTGGACAACACAAGGTAACTGAGAGTCGTTCAAAATGGCTAACCGGGACAGGCTAGCAACAACATGCTATTTCAGACAGCTAGTTTACGTCGCTAAACAAGGCCTGACCTAAAGGAAGTCAAGATGAATTTAATATTAAGACTGTGGTGAAGTTAGCAAGAGGAGTGATGGATGAGAAGACTTTGCAACCGGATAGCTGAGTATTTACAAAACATGATAATAATTAGCTAATGACAGTTCGACGGCTAAGTTAGCTAAAGCTAGGTTTAAAACAACAAACAACTGTGTTGTCAGTAACTGCAGGTAACTTAAAGCTCTTATAAGGAGTTTCTCGCTGGTTATGAAACAGACTGAAATGAATTCTGATTACTCTTTATGATCTACAAAAGCAAACCAGACCATCAGCAACAAGATTGATTATTTCTGTATAGTTATTTTTAATGCCTGAAACTGCTGGAAAGGGGGTAGGTGTCAGAAGAAGTGGTTAACTACATGCAGCTTTTGTTTACATTTTCCAGGGCAAAAATTTGAATTTGAAGTGATGCATACGTTAAAGAAAGCAGGATGAGATTTTTTGTTAAAAACAACCACTTAAGCATGTACAGGTCAAAATCAGTAAAGAGATAAGAGGTAAGGCTTTGGCCACAGGGGGCGCCAACACAAACTGAAAGTTCCCCACAGCAGCTTTAAGGACACTTTACTGTGTTTTATATTGTAAGGTCCCGATTAGACAGAGCACGTTTTAGGCACACTACTACACTGCCTTTTCTGTTGAAGCCTATGGTTAAAAAGAGCAGCTCACTGGGCCTACTGCGCCCTTTTTTCTTTTACTGTTGTTGAGGCAAGCACAGAATCATTAGCTGTCATTAACCTAACCGTTATTTTGTAAACTGACCGATCTGTTCCCATTTTTTTTGGTGAAATTGTAAAGCTCCAGGTATCCCGCAACAGCCACCACTAACTTATCTTCCATGTTTGTTGTTTCCAACGAACTCAACAGTAAACTCAATGTCGTCACCCCCACAGAAGGCCCGCCTCTCCATTCATCCGACTGGACAATGAGAAAAAATGCCAATGACGTCCGGCGCTTTTCTGCTTTGAGTTGAAGTGTTTTTAACTCAAGGTGCTCAGAGTGTTTCCCCAAAAACACAAGGTGCTCAGCATTGCAAAAGCAGCACGCCAAAAGCTTCCCTCTAATTGAAAACAACCACATAAAGCTGCCCTCAGCTGCTAAAACGCGCTCTGTCTGAACAGGACCTAAATGTGCTGTCGCCTTCTTGCACAAGTTTGGCATTAGCGTAAGCAAAGTTGTGGCTAATTGTTTTGATTTATGTACTCTTAAATATTGACAAAGCTGGTGCGTAATTTTTATTTATTCATGCATCTGGTTTGCAGCCAAGCAAAACAAGAAGAGGAGGTTGTCCAGACATCTGAAGGTAAGCATCTTTTCAGCAAACTTTCAGTGCCAACAGCTCATAAGCTGTGATGTTTATGTTTTGTATATTAGCGGAAAGTATAGGACGTTTGGTTATAATACAATCACAAACTGCTCTATCTGATAATATTATGGGTTAGTGACAAAGTAAAGCTTTTGCACTGGCAACATGTAGTGGTAGCCAGCATCTTGTTGTCTGTACAACAACTGCAGACAACAATATGTTTTCCAGGTTCTGGTAGCTGTTTTTTAAATTAGTTTTCCTTGTTTTTTATTCTCACATCTTGCTTTTCTTTCCTTCATTCCCCTGAGACGGAACAGGAGAAGAGCAGACAGCTGTTACCATAGCCAGCGTTCAGCAGGCTGCAGCATTTGGTGACCATAACATACAATATCAGTTCCGCACTGAAGGAGGTCAGGTACGTAACCAGTGGATGGAACAGTGGGGAAAAAAAGCAAGATGCTAGGTTTCCCTAATGGCACATGGCATACAATTTTAGGACAAGAATGATGCATAGATAGTTGACTCTATAAATACCCTAAGGGTCCTGTATCTGTTTGCATCTGTTCAGGACTAACAACTGAAAACAGAATGACCTAGAAGTAATCTACATGTCAGATTAAACAAATGTCCAAGCGGTGTTGTAGCAGAGAAAAATTACGTTGGAGCTTCAGATCACATATTGATCAATATGATTAAAAGGATTTGGTTGATGGAGCATCCTGACAGTTTGAGGTAATGTAGTCAATAAACAGTATTTCACACTACATTTACGTATTATTTAAAGCATTTCATACTTGTGTTTTGGTGTAGGTAATCTCACCTTACAGTGAAAAAAAAACATCAATTCAGTGTATATTTGGGTTTTACTGTAATGTTATTGTGTGTTTTCTCCGGCTGCTTCGGCTCCCTCCCCTTTTTCCAAAGACAAGTCAGGAGGATAGCAGGCTCTTAATTGCCTGAAGGTATGAATGTGTGTTTTTGTGTTACCAGTCCCATGATGGACTGGTGACCTTTGTCAAGAGTGTCTCCTCGCAGTCAACTAAACGAGTTAATTCACCTAAACTGTGGCCAGCAATGGACAACAGGACAGTAAAGAAAATGAGTAAATCTGAAAGATGAGTTCAAGCTAGTTTATATGTATCTGGATGATTTACACTGGAGGAAATTAAGCTAGTGATCCATGCGGCTCATTTGGCTGTAAACAGGGCTAGCGTGAGCGATCATGTGATTCCAGTCTGGACTCGGATTGGCAAGGGGCTGCTGTCACATGTCAGTCAGGAGGAGAGTCACATGATGGAGCAATTCAAATACTGATTCTTGGAACAAACAGGCTCATTTTCTGGACTTGTTTTTAAAATTGAATCAAGCACATTCTGATGCATAAGCGTAAAACGTCCAGCACAATATGCTTACGCTTCAGAATGTGCCTGAAGTGAGATCAATACGCTACTGAGATTAAGACTAGAGCGTCGGATACTAGAAGCTCGGCTGGACTGAAGCAGTAGATATGATAAACAAATCTATAAGTCAGGTAAGGTTTTGATATTATTACGGTACACCTGTTATAGGGACTTAAGTAAATTACACAGAAAACAAGTGGTTACTCAGTTTTCCATTTAATTCTACCTTTTAATTGTGGTCCTCTCTCCATTGTGCAGGTCACGTATCGCGTTGTTCAGGTGACTGACCAGCAACTTGAAGGAAGAGATGACGGAGGAGGAGCAGTGAGTGTCGTCTCTACAGCCGCCTTCACCGGGGCTCCTCAGGCTGTGGCTCAGGTACCAAAATCTCCCCCTTTTAATGCTTTATGAAAACTGCATGCTATAGTCTTGAATATTCCATAGTGCTAAAGAATAATGCCTGCGAGATTTCAGCTTTTATTATGCCGGCTGTCTACCCTAAGAAATGTAATCCAACAATGAATTCATCTTGCCAACAAGTATTGTGTCTGCAGACGCAGCTCGATGATTCTATAACGTCAAAAGATACAGCTTTTGTCCAAACACAATTAAAAAGATGCGATAGAGACACATAATTATACTGGCTGACGTTCCTTTGTTGTGGTTTCAGCTGCAAGTGAAGGTAATTTCTCTGAGTAGTATAAACAGTGAAGCATGTGCCAGAGCATGACGTCTGCCAGCTACAGAGACACTCACAGTCTGAAATTGCAGTTGCAGAATAGTTCTAGAACACAGCACAATCCCAGTGTTCAGAGCCAAATTCAGAAAGTGTTTTCAGTCAAAAACATGCAATTTTCCCTGCAAGAACAGACAACATTAGTTTTCATTTGCAGTATACCACTAGCTTTACTGACCTTGCTGTTATATCTGCTAACAAGATCACTGCTACTCCGTTTCCCTTCTTTTATCCCCGCTGTCAAACTGCACTTTGTCTTGCTCGGGGGTCCATGGGGGATACCAGTATCGAGTCTGACAGAGACTGAGGTGTGCGTTTACCTGCTGTGACTGCTCCATTGCTACCTGTTCAAGCCTCTCCTCTCTCTCTTATCCGTCACAGGCTGTGATCCAAAACCCTTTCAGTAATGGAGGAAGCCCAGCAGGAGAGGCGGTGGGTGGGGAGACCCGCTTCGCTTACTTCCCCGCGACCGCGGTGAGCGACGGGACTGTGTCTGTGCAGGCCGCCACGGACCCCACGCTCACACAGGCAGGGGGTGAGTCACTTCTCATACTTAATTTGGGCTGAAGCTCACCATAGCGCTGTGAGGCTAATTTAGCCATTATTTTCAGTGACAAGCAGGAGCGTATGTGAAGTACAGTAATGAGAGAACAACAGTCCTTTTTTCAGCTGAATGGTCCATGATCCTCGCAGCTTTAGGCTGATGTGAAAAAGAAAGTCAGACCATATGAAGCGCTGTTGATTATAAACATTTACATTTATATTATATAAATAATGTTGGACTTTTTATTAGATGCTGTGATTAAAATATGACTAGTGATACAGATGGACACAGTTTCTTCCCACAGTGCCTCAGCTTTTTAAAAAAATTAGCAATTAAGTGTTTGTATCCTGGACACTACCTAAGGTTGTGCTCACTCTCTAATACCCCTTTCCCACCTAAATTAGCGCGCTGATGGGGTTTTCAAACCCAGGAAGACCTGCTAATAAATGCCGGTTGTCTATTTTCCCATTGCCAGTGGAGTATACTCCATTTCTGCTGCATCACCGTCTGACGTCAAACGTGCCGGAGACAGGGTTAGTAAACGGTAGTACGCACAGAGAACTTACATTATACTCTTCGGTAAGCATCATGGAGGCCGGTGAAGATGTTTTGGTGGTTAGGTCTTTATTGTATCTTTTACTCATTCAGTCTATTTATCAAATAGACAAATTTGGAACGATGTTCGAGCGCTGCTTGGACGGAGACGGCTGGAATTTGTAGCTCTGCGCCTCAAAGCATCATGATGGAAAGGGGTCGGAGATTAGCGTGTCGACACAGGTTTTATGTTCCCATCATTGCCAGTTGGAACCTGGGTCCACTGCAGAGTCATCTGACCTGGGTCTGAATGCTGATTGTAACCTTTCCCATTAAGCAAAAAAGCCGGATGTTAGCGGGTTTTTTGCTTAATGGGAAAGGGGCTTAAGAATGATGTTATTAAGGAGTGAGATGTTTGATTGTAGACAAATCACAGGCATTTTTTTAATGGTTAGAATATACTTCCTCTAACGGTTTGTTAATGACTCAAGTCATATATTATCAGCTGCCAAATGAAATCAGTCACACCGATCATATTTCCAGTTTGCTTCATGTCACATGTCCACCCACTCTGCGTCTCTTCCTCTTTCCTGCCATATGTCCTCGTCTGGCTGCGTTAACTGTCCTTGTGGTTTCATGATGGGGATCCAGAGGAGGCTGTTGGACTCTGCAGGCCTGTCAGTTACTGTGGTCAGGGCTTTGTTGACCTGGAGAGCAGGAAGTAGCTCTCTGGCTCTGCTTTACACAACCAGCATCTGCCTGTTCTGGCGCACAGCTCCCTGAACACTGGTTGCCAGTTTTAGGAGTGGACTGTCAGTGTTCTCTTGTGGGTTTGGAGGGAGAGTATTGTGCCTGGACCATGGTGACAGGAGGAACTTGTTATTCATCACCCAGTGGATATTCTGCAGTCTGTCCTTTCTGGCCCACTGTTTGCCCAGACTCTACACTGGCATGACACGAAGGCCTAAATGATGATATTTGTTTTTACAGATTACTTTTTAAAACTGAGAGAGATACTTGCAGCCATAAATATCTATGTAGAGTGTAGAAGGCGAGGGCTCAGGGAATAAAATGAACACCTGCCAGCTGCAGGGTAAATGTTGGCTCTGGCAGGTAAAATGTCAAATAACAAGCCAGCATGGCAGTTAGGTTTTTCCTCTATTTATAAATCATAGTTTCTAAAGCAATTCTTAGGTTAAGAATAGTAAAGGATTAAAGTTACATATATCTACTGACGGGTACCACTGACTCAAATTGAATAGTTCTGTTTTGTATTTAAGAAGTGGCAGACAGAAAATTGAGCATCCAGTAGAAATGTTCAGTGACCTACCTCAGGGGCAGGCGTGGAAAAGCTTAATTTCAGACCTTGCTAGGGCTGCAAATAGGGATCAATTTCATTTTTGCTGAATCTGCTGATCATGTTTTCAGTTGATCAGTTCATAAAGGTTGAACTGTTTAAAAAAAGGGCCATTCACAATTTGTCACAGCTCACATGATATCTTTTGATTTGCTTGTTTAGTCTGACCAACAGCCTAGAAGCCAAAGACACTTAATTTTTAAAGGATAAATAGAGTTTAAAAAGTGCAGCAAATGCTTCTATTTCTCAAGATGAATCAAGCAATTTAAAAAATTCTTCCAAATAACCAGCTTGATTCGAAATAGATGATTCACCTTGTTGTAGCTCCCGAGGAACATGCAGCATACCACAGGTCTGGCCACAAAACAAATGCAGCTTATAATAGCTACTAAACAATGTTTCATGCATGTTTGTGGCTGTAACACTTCACAAACCTTATCCTGCGGCAGTACCAGCACATGATACTACAGCGTTTCATAGCAATATACCATCTGCCATTCCCTTGAGTTAGACGCTCATAAGTTTTAGCAAGAAGAGTCTGGCTCATAAACCCAGAACATCTTTCCATGCTGCAGTTCACAACGACACACAGGCACTATTACGGTTCAAACAGAGGTCATTGTCTTCCAATAGGGTAGAATTTGTCGGGGTTCCCCCGTAAACTTGTTCTTAATACATACTGATGCTCAGCTTGTCACGCTTATGCGGCACATCCGCACGGCCTGCCTGTCCCCTTTTCTCTCTCTCATGGAGCTTTGTGTGTTGGCCATCGCATGACACACACCCAAAGAGGTCAGACATGTCATTTGACACACCTCAGATATAAATTGTATGAGCAGAAACCACAAACCCGCTTATGTGTTTTTGCATGTCATGAGTGGCTGCCTGCTGATGCCACAGAAGAGGAAGAAGACCGTGAGGCTTCCTTTGCTGTGGCTAACAGCTAAAGCCGCAGCCTTACAGGAGGAAGTGAGCTGCTGTCTCTCTCTCTCTCTCTCTCTCCCTCTTTTGTGAGCCTGGGGCAGTTTAAGCAGGCATGACATACTGGCTGAAGAGTGCACTGTTGGGTGTAGGTGGTGGAGAGTGCTTTACAAGCTGTCATCTTCTATGAGGTGAGGGATAGTGGAGGATAGAGCATGGGGCTCTGGCAAAGAACAACATTCTGACAGGATGGGATCCAGCACGCTGGGAAGTATAGTCCATGAGCAGTTTCTAATATTCCAACCTTTTTAGGAGGAGCAATTAATTTTAAACTTACTTTCACTTAGATTTCATGCCAATATGAATCCAAGTAAACATGAAACTAAATAAACTCAGTTTTCACAAAATGATTTGACAGAAGTTGAAGGGTTAAGAAAAGCTGCTGACATGACACAAGAGTCCCTCATTATAAGTTGTCAAGGATAAACTACAGGCTGTTTGGACTAAAAATTAAATTGTCATAATTATACTTAAACCCAATAGATACATTCACTGCTCCTTTTTTGGAAACTGAAACCAACGATCCCCATTAGTATGTTGTTTATAAGGAATTAAATGTCCAGTTAAGTGTTACTGGGGATAGTTTTTAGTGACGTTTTTGGGCAGTTTGGTCGACTCCTGTCCCACAAGAACAAGATGAGATGTCTGTATCTCACAGGCCTTGCAGTGCTGAAACAGTCCCTGCATGCCTTCCAATAGAGAGTAGAGTTTTCCTTTCAAATATGAGTTTTGTGCTGAATGTCTCAGGAGCTGGGAGAAGGAGGTCCTGTCAGTTTTTCCGTCTCCATGTTGATTGTACATGAGAGGGCCTCCCGCTGTGTAAACACTGTGTTTTGTCTGTGCTCATGTGGATTCGAGGTTTGATGAGATTCTGTTTTACACTCTGATTTGTTGTGAGATTTCATTTCATTACAGCGGCAGAGCCAGTCTTTCATGTCATGTTACCCTTCTTCTTCTTCCCCTCATTGCTGACTGATGACTACCTTGTTTTCAACAGGTCAGTTTTATGTGATGATGACCCCCCCTGATGTCATTCAGACAGGCACACAACGAACCATCGCCCCTCGCACACAGCCCTACCCTGCGTGAGTATCACATCTATCAGTTCCACTTAGTGTCTGAGACACAGCTCTGTCTGAGAATAAAACACTACAGTTGTTCTTCATGTGAATGCCTCTTGAAATTTGCTTTTTGGTGATTTTTTTCGCTGACAAGTTGCAAATCGCTCAGTTGAAGTTTGAAGGTTCATTTTGCTTATAGTTTAAAAATTAGGCTATTAATGTCATCTGTCTAGAACCATTCACAGCAATTAATTAATTCTGAATAATTCAGTCAGGACATTTTCATCAACATTAGCTTTATCCCTCAAAATCAGCTTTCACCTTTTATTGCAGCACTAACAATTACCTGTGAGTTTGGAAGTAAGTGTCTGTACGGTGACTCTTCAGAACAAATCTTCACAAGCTTGACACAGACTTCTCTCAGTTCAAGACGCCCCACCTGGCAAAACCCAGAGATACATCTCATTTACATAAACATCAACACATATGCAGCGAACAAAGAATGCTGAATTTGCTTAAATCTAAATGCTAATGCAGGAAGAGGCTGGGGAAGTGGAAGCAGTTAAATTGCTGGGAAACAGGCAGGCATGTGGTGATTTGGAGACCGGTATGCCGACTGATAAAAGTAGCAAAACCTGTTTATATGCACCTCCTAGCTGTTTTTGGTTGATCAGCTTGATTGATAAAGGAATTTTACATAGACTAGACCAGTGGTTCCCAACCTGGGGTCCGGGCCCCCCTCAGGAGTCGGCAAAGATCGCTGGGGCTGCGCGAGGCTTTGTCTGCACTGTGATTGTCAAGATAAGATTTGCACAAGTTTAAATAAAATCATTAAAAGAGCACTTACTTGATAATCAAAAGTCTCCATACATTCATACATGTATGCAGAAATGCCTACATCCACATATTTAAATGTAACTAAAAGGGGTGTTTATCAAAGTTAGCTTTAGTTATTATAATAAACTAAAACGACAACGAACTACAGGCTGATTGGTGTGAAAGATTTGGAATTAATCACATTATTGTTTTGGTGTACGTGTGTGAGGGCTAGGGGGGCTCAGCCTTTCTTAAGCCTTTTTTACACTGTGGTTGGGAACCGCTGGACTAGACTATAAAGCAGCTTCCAGCCTATTCAATCTATCATAAGGCTCAGTTCATGCAACATGAAGTGCTACTGTAGTTGTTGTTATCTTTCACTTTTTCACACGCTGTGTCTGCTCAGGGGTTCTTCCTTGTCCCTCTCTACAGTTTGTGTGAAGGATGTTTTTTTAATTAAGCATCTTTATTTTTCCTGTTTTCTCCTAAATCTTCTTATGTTGTTTATCTCCAAAATTCGCAACATGCATCATTATAATCATGCTTCAAAAGCGGGATCCAGCTCAGGCTCTCTCCAACTGTTAGCAACATGCTGGTGATTGCTGATATTAAGATAATCAGCAGGTTCACCTGAGCAAAGGCAAACTGTCTCATACATGGCATGATACCAGCCTGATTCTGGCTCTTTGCAGATAATTATTCAGAAAGGAATGGCTGTAAGCTTTGTCTCAGAGTTCATTGAGTGCCAGAAACACACAAGTGCTTAGGGATGCAGATTTTCTTAAGGTCATGTGACTGTTTTTCCCCCTTGTTTGTTAAAAGCCAAAGCACAGCCATGAGCCTGTTTGGTCACCCTAAATGAACACATGACCCATTAATCAAATTGAGTTAGCACTGACCTCCATTTCCCAGCAGACCTTTACTTAACCTTTAACTGGTGAAGCGGACTGCATTATAGTTAGTTAGCATCAGCACATGTGGTGTATGGAGTGACAAGGAGACAACATATTAACACAGGTTGTTCTTGGTATCACATCAGCTCCTGTTTGCCTCCTCATTATAAAAGTTATGAAGGAACACAAACAGGAGACAGCTGCCATACTATTAAATATATCTGCCTTTGATTTATCGAGTGTCACTTCAGTATGTGTGCGGTCTCTGATTACAAGAAGTTTCTCAAAGATTTAGACTCCTTTGTTGTGGGCAGCAGCATCACGGGGAAGTTCGAGATCCGCCTTAAATTTAGCCGCTCTGCCATTTTTGATGATGCTTGATTTTCACAGCATACAAACAGACTGCTTTACAGTCAAAGACTAGAAAGCCTAAGACAAAGACTGTTGAAGAGTTCATCTGCATTGCCATGTGTTGAAATACAAAGTGATTTTTTTCCCCCATCTCTCAGAATGCCTTTCTGCAATATGTTTGTTTCTATTTATTTCCTCTTCCATGAATAATTTATGATGTTTGACACGAGCCTGAGAGTTATATTTAAGTGCAAACTAATGAACAGTGATATTATGGTTGACATGTGAGTGAAATGAATGAAAACTTGCCACCCTATCTGCCGTTCGCAGAGATGAAAACGAGCTGCTGCAGCAGGAAGGTTTAAACTGGTGAGGACTGATTCCACATTCCCCCCCCCCTCACACACACACACACACACACACACACACACACACACACACACACACACACACACACACACACACACACACACACACACACACACACACGCACACACACTCTCACAGCAAATGAACTAATCAAATGAGATCACAAGAAGAGAGAAGAAGCACACAAACCCTCCGCCTCCCCCTCCCCTCCGCCCCTCCCCTCCTGTAAGTCCCTGGTGATTCTCCCCGCTCTTGATGTGTGAGACACAGATGTAGCTTCTCTTCAGTGCTGACCCTGATCCATTGTTGGTAGTCGTGCTCGTGGCAGCCGCATTTCTCCATTAGGACTTAGAAATTAGGTCATTGTTCTCCATGTGGAAACAAATGGCTCACTCCACACTTTTACTTCAGTATGATTTTCAGAGTGTCCTCACTTTTAGATGTTTGAGTTTCGTTCTCTTCTGGCCTAGTTTGAGGGAGTTCAAACAGTTTGGACAGTTTCAAGTGTTGAAATCTTGGTATTAATATTGGGACAAAAGAAGCCAATAGAACAAAAACACAAGTTGAGAATTTCCCGACATCTCTTCTACATAAATGTTTGCAGGGAAGTTAAGTTATTGGTCATTAATGATCACTGATGTTTAAAGTAATAATCTTGAAGATTTTCATTTAAATAAATGTCTGTTAAGTCACTATCTATCGCCGAATGAGGTGACACAATGGTGATTGAGCCCATGGCCCTCTGATGAAAGCCTTTGCAGACTGGGTGTCTGGTGCGACTTTCGTGAGTTAAACCCCTTTCCCACCTAAATTTAGCTTGTTGACGCAGGTTTTTCAGACCCAGGACGACACGCATATAGATGCCGATTGTCTCTGTTACCATTACCAGTGGAGTATACTCCTTGCGGTCTCTTTTCTGCTGCGTCACCATCTGACATCACAAACGCGCCCGAAACAGGGTTAGTAAACAGTGAAGATGTTACGATGGTCTGTATTGTATCTATTACTCATTCAGTCTGTTCACCAAACTCAGCACTGATGAATTTGGAATGATGTTCGAGTGTGGCTCGCTTGGAGACGGGCAAAATTTGTAGCTGAGATTACAAAGAGTCGCAGAAGTTACCGACGGAGCATAGCGGCGCGCCGGAAAGGGGGCGGAGATTAGCGTGCCGACACGGGTTTGATGTTCCCATCATTGCCGATTTGAACCGAGGCGATAATGACTCGGGTCTGAATGCCGATTGTAACCTTTACCACCAAGCAAAAAAGCCGGATGTTAGCAGGTTTTTTGAACAGTGGGAAAGCGGCTATAGTGACGTGTTTTCCATAGCCCAGCAGTGGTTAGTCTGCCAGAGAGGGTAGGCGGAGCTAAGCGGCTGCTTTTTCAGTCTCTGCAAGTGTTGCGAGTAAACGGTAATCTACTATGGCTGAACAAACAGAAAAGATCGATGACTACAGATACAACTTCAAAACAGTCTAAGCCAGTTAAAGCGACCGTCAGCCAGGAAAATCTAGAGTTACAACCGGAGCCAAACGTGGACGTCACACATGCAACACTGTCTGGATATCTGGGAAGTGTGCTCCCACAATTGCTGCGTAGCGCCATAAGTGCCGCCAAAGAGAACGAAACTGAGACCTTCGAGATTACCACTTTAAATCATCTATTGAGAGAATATTGAGCTCATGCTGCAGTCACTTGTATCTCAATGTACCTGCCACACTTTTCAGTCCCTGGATGGTTTAATACTGTAGTCAATAATAGGGGAGTGCAAAAGAGTTGACAATTTCATTTCTCTTCGGAGGATTAATATGAGACGATTCCAACTTTGTCCCTTTCTTCCTCCAACCTTCAAATGATATGGATAAAGCACACAGGACAGGTTTTCGCATCCTGCTAATTTCCTGGATTTCTCTGCCAACAATAAGTCTCAGGCGCACTTAGATGTGTGCTGTGCTTTTACAAGTTATGAAAAAAGACAGTCCTTTAGGCCTGTATATTTAGTTATGCATACAGTCATCCCCCCTTTTCACACTGCCTAAGAGTACTGTTGGGCTGAATCCATTATAAAGCTGAAATCCCATTAAGATGTGTTGAGATACAAGTGAGACTGCAGTTTGGCTTGGCTGACTATCTCAAATAGAGATATCAGACGCTGGGCTGTGTTGATGGGTCACATGTTCACTGTTGTAGAATAAAGATGTTTGATAGGGACAGAAAAGGAACAAGAATGACCTTAGAGGAGTTATTTATGTGCAACAAGTGCACAGAAGTGCATTTACTTCAGGGAAGAATTGATATTTTCTGCACTATTTCTCTTCCTTTTGCATGTTTGTTGAGTCAATTCAAACAGGTTGAGTGAAGTATTAATTGTGTTCCATTACTGAGACAGAAGCACGGTTGAGATATTGAGTAGGACACCTTTTATGATAATTATATGCAGATGTGTTATTGGCCTGTTCACGCCGTGGTGGGTGGCTGGATAAGTCTCCCTGTCACGTCTCAGGGACTTAATTAACAGAGTACCTAAGGGAAGACACGGAGACAAGAGACAGTTGTGTCATTAGCTGTGTGCCCAGACTCCAACAGACAGCATCTGGGATTCTACAGTGTTGTAATTTTACAGCATAATAAAGCAGAGAGCTCCCTTCGGGCCACACCTGCAAAGAGGAGAGCCAACAAGAATAAAAAGATAGGATGGGTCTCAGTATTCCAGTCAAGGCAGCCCAGCTTCAGGCCACGGAGGGTGTCTGCACTGCTGCATATACAGCCTCAGTATTTTCAGCAAAAAGCACTAGACGACTTTAGAGGCTCTTTTAAAAATAGTGCACACTGGCAATGGTAAGTGCTGTGATTATAAAAGGCTTGAGCTTAAAGATAACAGTGCAGAATAGTTTGAAATAGGCACAAGATTAGGTGAATTTGGATTGGTGCCTGATTGTAGGGTAGTCAGAGATGAGAGATATTGTCTCGTATGAAAAGCGTTTGTATTTCCTGTCTGTCTGCAGGAAAATGGATGGACCGCGAACGCCAAGAGATGAAAGGAGGAGAGCGCAACATAATGAAGGTGGGTAATTAGCTTTTATTGTGCCTTTTGATTTCATGACACAGTGCAGCACAATGCAGTGTTGTGCCTAAATGGAGCATTTTTGTTGAAGTAAAATCACTGAGCCTTTGCAAAATATTCTATTAAGAATATATAACAACATATGTTTGCAGACTGGCCACTAGAGGCTGCTGTTGAGCTGTCATAGAGGGCAGTATTTGGTACCTGAAGTGAGACCACTGAAATGACAAGTTGTTTGGAACAAAAACCTGGTTCTTTTAAACCTAAAGTCTGATCTCTTAATCTAATCAGATAAATAAAACAGGAAATGCTGCTTGTGTTTATATACATATTTAATATTTTCTGTCTTCTTACATTCCATCAGTTGAGAGGCGACGAAGAGACAAGATCAACAACTGGATTGTCACTCTTTCCAAGATCATCCCAGACTGCAATATGGACAGCACCAAGACCGGAGCGGTAAGACGTCTCGCTTGACTCTGCTGTGCAGCTGAGGTCTATTTAAAAACCATCAAACTCTGTGACGTCATCTTTGTCCTTTTCATAGAGCAAAGGAGGCATCCTGTCTAAAGCGTGTGACTACATCCGCGAGCTGAGGCAAAGCAACCAGCGACTGCAGGAGAGTCTGAAGGAAGTGGAGAGGATACAAGTGGACAACGAGCTCTGCAGGCAGCAGGTATGGAGGTCACTGTGCTCTTCAAATGTCGGCATCAAGTGAAGTTTCAGGACTTCATTAATGGGTCTAGTGATTGTGTCTAAATCGTCCTTTGAGGTGTTTAGTCACATATAACACGGCAGTCAAATTTTGCTGCACATGTGTCTGTGAAGATTGTCACTGCAGTGAATAGTTTGCTTTGGAGTGCTCTTAAACCTCCTTTCACTAAAGTCTCAGAAGCATGAAGTTCACCCTGCCCCACATGCATCCTCATTTCTTCAAAACAACCCCCCGATACTTCCGTCTCTATAGCTGATCAGCACAGCCTGACAAAGAGGATCAAAGGGTTTGCTCTCATATAATGCAAAGTGTTACCTGAACGCAGCGCTTTGAGAGACTGTGGGAATAATATACACGGGGGTTATGTGAGAGCTAACTGCATGCTAATGCACTCAAAGTATTGTGAAATCTTGCAGCTCTGAGGCTGCCACATCTCCCCATTGAATCCCAGGCCTGCAAGGCATCTAGCAATATATTCCTATTCTGATGCTCAAAGCTCAATATCCTGTCCTCCCCAGCCCCTCAGTGGGGAGTCAGGGAATTGGGAATTCACTCTGGGGAAATGTAGCGGAGATGACACACCTCAAGATTCGATAATCCAGTTGGTTGTGGACAGGGGTGTCTTTGAAAAGGGTTGCACATACTACACTTTAATCCCAGGGATTGAATAGCTCTGTGTGTACATTACACACACAGCAGCACTCTGAGTCTTCAAACGGAAAAGTTTGGTCTGTAAACTTGGAGCTATATTAAGCTGTCACGGGGATGAAGATGTTGATAATGAGATTTTTTTTTCTTTTGCTCTTTGTTCTTTAAGATTGAAGAGCTGAAGAATGAGAATGCTTTGCTGCGAGCGCAGCTCCAGCAGCACGGCATCGAGATGGTTGGAGAGACGCCGCCGCAGTGAAGCAGAGACAGAAAGAAGCAGGGAGGGGCACCACCAATCAGACATATAAGCTATGCGGTGGAAAAGAAGGCGAGCTGATGAAGAAAAAAGGACTCACTTTCTTTTAGTGAATGCATCCTCCCCTGAGTTTCCCAGGTCGCGACCCCCTCACCAGCCTGTTGTGGCTGTACTTGACTGTTCAATCCCGTTGAGATAACCACCTTCAGTAGAAATGTGCTCCGAGAAAAGATGGCCACTCGCCTCCATCAGAGTGCGGCTGACGAGCACGAGCTACAGAAAGAACCTCTGCTGAACTTTGTTTTGTATTTATGTAGCCTCACTCATGGACTAAGATGTTTGTCATTTAATTCTGTCCCCTGTCAGTGTATTTTCCCTCAGAGTTATTAATTTTGACTTAGTTTATGCTTTTATTCTGTTTGTTTTCTGTTTTAATATGTTTGTTTTTAGCTGCTTTAATTTATTAGTCCGCTTGCTGGCAGAAGCCTTGATGGAGACCAGTTACATTGAAGCTCATGCACCCCAGAGAAGCAGCATTTTTTACAGAGAAAACATCAAAGTATGCAAAACATTATGATTCTGCAGACATAAATAATGTGACACACATAGCTTACCTAGACCCAAAGACAAACACGAAGCTGTGCTGGCTCGTGCCTCTGGGCTGATTTATGTAAATATGACGTCTCATGTTTTAATACAGATGTTACAGAGAATTAGAGGCGATTATCTCTGGGAGCAAACAATCAATAACTCATTAACTTCATGCTGGCCCTTTGTTGTAATAATGACGTGTGCAATCCTGGAGCTTGATTTGAAAAAAGGAGTGGTTTACTTGAATTGTTGGGCATTTGCTGAACCAGAAAAGAGCTCAAAATTCAACTAAATTGATTGTAAGACATCCAGCTGTTAAAATGTTTCTGATTGAAATGTACATGTGTGGAACATGATGATTCATAAACCCAGTGTGCTGGAGAGGAGAGGGGTGCAAATTCCAACTTTTGCCAAACTTTATCCAGGTATTGTGGTTTTTCTCTCCAGCTTTTGTTCATGTGTGATTTACCGGCGTCTCAGTACGTGTACGAATAATCCCCACATGTTCCATTTCAAGCTGTTTGCTCTATTTTGGTATTGCAACACTTCAAATGGAGCTCATCGCACAAGGGGGGAGGAGACACCCTGGAGAGTGGTACTCAAAGACTCTCTGCTCACTATGGAAAAGGAGTACGCACAAATTCTGTGCTGCACTTCTTAGTCGAGTACGACTCGCTCTCTGGGAAAGAGACGGAATAGTTTGAAAGTTGGAAACTCGCATATTTCTCCTCCCACTCAGGCGAACAATAAGTAAACAGTAATTGGTTGTACAAACAGCAAAAGCCAATATTAATTTTGTTGATGATTTTGTGAATGAATATACATGATGTATTTTTGTTCCGCTCTGGGCGATGTGAGCGAAAGTGGGAGAGAGATATCAAGATTGGGAGCCACTTATTAGAGCACGATTGCTTCTCCTTGTGTCAACAGCTCAGGATCCAGCAAAGCAAAACCAACACTCAGACCCCTGGCAGAATCAGGCAGACGATCTCATTTTAATATCTCAGACAGTGCAAGTTAACAGCTTGTGCTTTGGAAGTGCTGTTCTGCTACGACTGCTAGATTAAAACCTGACACAAAAAGTGCAAGTGTCTGATCCATCACGCGAGGCTCCCAGCCAAAGTTAGTGATAGATGTTTTGCAGTAGAAGATTTTACACCTCAGCGAGAGGAGAGCAGAGAAATGTGAATGTGAAGGCATGAATAATGCTTTGAAGATGGATGTTCACAAATGAAAGGTCACTTGTGGCTAATTCTTTTTTTTTTTTTTCTTGCGTTTCTTTTTTGAAATGGCAAAAGAAGGAAAAAAGACTCCTTTTCTCTCTGTAGCTGCCGCACTGTTCTCAGGTTAGATTGTAAAACATCTTTTCTAAGTAAAGCGGTGGAAATAAACGTTTCACTAGCGAATAACCTCGAACGACTTTTGTTGTGGCTCATTGTTTTTTGTTTGAACACAGACATACACAAGACTCCATACTTGCTCATTTTAGCTTGTAAGATGTCCTGCTCAGAGATGGACAAACACACTTGAACCTCATTTCATGTTCTGGCTCACAGCTCCGGCCGTGTTGATTTAGAAGCACAATTCATATCTCGTTGGTTTGAGTAGATGTCAGTAGGCTCATCCCTGTGTTCACTAACATTGTGAGAGTTGTAGGTGGGTAATATCACCATATACAACAGATAGTTCTGACCAAGCAATCTGATTGGACAAGAGGCATTCCATGAGTGCTGTGTACCACTCCGCCTCAGCCAGGTGTTCTGAATACAGTTGATGAACAACACAGCAGACTGTGTATGTCTACGTTAACGAAGCAGGTGCCTCTGAATCACACAGCAGACTCTTATTTCACTGGCTGATAAATTAAAACAAACAGATAAATGTAGATAATAAAACCAGCTGATCTGAGTTAACCTGTAGACACAGAGTGCAGCAGCATGTTTGGGTTGCTCGGCAACAAAAGTCCAGTTTCAGTTAAGTTGTGGAACTAATTGAGTTGGCGGAGAAAAAAAACCAATCTGTTGTTGATTATTACTGTTTACTATTATTTGCCGCCTGCGGCCTCGTGCCTACGACCGAATCACAGCCGTGATGATATTCAATACAACGGTCTTCTCATGGGATATTGCTCATATATCGCATAATTGACCCAGGAGAACTACTTGTTCTACTTGAACAAGGGGAAACATCGCTGAGAACATGAAAACCTTTGAAATAAAGTGAGTAAATGTTATTACTTAGAGGATTTTGAAAGCAAAGAACCCTGAAAAGTAGATCCTCTACTGTTGTCACCCAATTTCTACATAATATTATCTGCTATTTTGAAATTTTACCAATTAACTCTGCTATATACAGTATTTTGTTCAGTATTTATATAAGTTAGGACAGAACCTTGAATATTTGAGATTATAATTTGTCACTTGAATATAGTAAAAAACATATCCAGTTATTGTTTTTAAAGATTTAACAATGAAAAACGAATGTACTCTGTTTGAACAGGACTTAGATGTGGTGTAATCTCATTTGAATAACCCTGTGGGCATCGTAAGCAAACATGCTCTGTCGTCAGAGTTAAAGTCATTCAAATATCCTGATTGTTGCACAAAAGTACATGACGTCAGCTTTTTACAATAGTGCAATCAAACGAGAAAGAAGACTAAAACACAAATACAGAAATCATGTAATCAGGCGAGAGGCTGGATGAAGGGACACCCAAATATCCCTTTAGTTAAGTCTTGACCAAGTTGAGATTTACACGTCTAATGGGGGATCCTGAAGTAACAGTAATGGGGTTGTCTCATTTAAATGGCTCTACAGCAGTGTGATGAATTTAAAAGGGCACAAATTAAAGGTCCTGAGACTCCTCAGAGAAATGGTTAATGTTGCACGTTTTCCAATATTCATAGTGGCTTGGTATTTTCTTAAGATGCTCAGCCAATCAGTATGCAGGATTCAGCGTGTGTTTTAATGCAGTTTCAGATGTTTTCGCAGCCTCTACATCTTTCTGGACATCCTCTGTTAATAGAATAACAAATTTAGAGGATTATGTGTCCTTGGAGAAAGTAAGCACCCTCTGCCTGCGCTTTAGTTCAGACGATCGATTGATCAACAGACTGGTAAAATTGAAACCAGTAAGTAGTTAGAACACACAGAGGGCACCTTGGGTGAGGGAGATCAATGGTGGATAAAAGGCGCATCTAAGCCCTCAGTGAGATTGAGTTTGACTCTGCGGGTCGAGGCGTTTAAGCATCATTCTGCTGCTCTTAGCGAGGCAGCGGCCATGATTTGGATAATCTTTTCAATGCACACTGGAATACTGAACACGTCTAAGAAGACTATTTATAACAGAGAGACTTATTATGTATTAGTATTCATTTGGCTGACATCATGTGTTTTGTCTAGCCGCCCTCCTCCCTGCAGTGTCTCCAGGCTTGTCAGCTGCCATTCAAACACACACAGCTAGCCAGGCAGGCAGGCAGGCAGGCGTCTGTGTGTCCCTGTCTCTGTTTGAAGTGGCTGATCTCTGATCCTGCGTACCTGCCTGATTGGGACATACGTACTCTGTCTGTCTGTCTGTCTGTCTGTCTTCCTGTCTCTCTGCCTGTCTGTCTGTCTGCCTCTTTCACCCTGAACCTGTCAGGGCTCTCTGAAGAAAACCATGCAGAGTTGAAAGGAAATCGGTTTGGAAAGGAAATGTAAACGGCTCACAGACATGTGGGTTTCTCTTCTTTAAAAATGTAGTATGAAGAGTGCACAGGGGATTTTTTGCTTTTACTTCTCAGTGCAGATCATTCACTCACTTTTAATTGATTTATTAATTAGAACAGAGAAGCGTCTTCTGCTTCGAACAATAAATTGTTCCTGCAGGAATTTTGCAACCAAATGGATGAAGAAGAGCTCTATTTCCGGTCAGCACTGAGCTCAAACACCTGTTTCCAAGTTTGCCTGGAGGGCAGGTCGAAGCACCCCCCGCTGTAAAATCCTTTATGTGAATGTAGAAAAGCCCTTTTTTAATTTGTGTTTAGGCACATGCACCAAAGAACACGGCTGACTGATTTTCACCGGAGTCATGCTGGCCAGCACATTCTGCTGGAGAGCCACACTTTGATGTCCTGCAGGCGAGTCTTACCTTTGTGCTTTTGGAGCTGTCAGGAGCATGTTTTGTCCGCTGCCTCTGCCTGTTTCACCCCCCTCCCTCTTTTCCTCTCACAGGTTGTTATTTGTCGAAAATGTCTGACAGAAAGAGTCTTATTCCATCTGACATACAATGCTCTTCATGCCTTGTATACCACTCTGCCTCGCGTCTTCCCTGGGCCTACATTAATAACTACACAGCTCCTGTCTCACTCATAATAGTAGCATCAGCACAAAGGGATGTATTCTGCCGCTGTCATGAGACGGGGACTGGAATGAGCTTTTTTCTGTGCTTTTCTTGAGCTGCCATGGATTTGGATTCTGAAGTATTTTGATCAAACTGACAGGCGAATTCTGTTTGCATACATTGAAAGACAAGTTTGACTCCACCTAAAAGCTTTTCTTCCTTTGTGGTTTCATCCAGACTTTATACTCCACAAAGTTTGGATTGCAGCTACAAAGTCAGAAGAGACAGTGGGGAGTGTAGAAGCTGAAGCAGTTATTTCTAATTACTGTGTATCATTAGAAGAACAGACATGTCAGATGGCTCCTGTTCGTTCTCTGAATTCTTCTTTATTTATAATATCCATTAAACGTCTCTAATTCTCTCAGCGAGGCCTGTTCACTTCATAAAATGGTTGCTGCACAGTTCAACAACCACATTAACACTACACAGCGTTTGAAAAATGGCCGTGTCAATACACCACAACGATTTAACTACTTTTCCAGGTAGTTAAAACCTCATGTACAGCAGCTGGAATCCAATGCTGGAGAAACTCTACTCTGAAGGATCCTTAGCCTCGGACTCACTTGGATTCATCAAACCAACCCACAGACAGAAAATACTACTAAAGAGTAGTGGTAATATATATTGCATTTAAGATTGTTAAAGTCCAGCTCCAGTCATGTTTTAAGACATTCGTTTAATTAACTTGTAAAAATCCTCCCAAGGCATCCCCTCCTTCTCCCTTATTGAAATGTCCTGAATCTGCATAGGCCCCGCCCACTATGCACATTTCCAGCCGCCCCCTCCGTCGCAAAAACAACACACGTCTCTGCCATCGTTTAGAGGCACTTTGTTGAAACTTAGCTAGCTTGAAATGTAGTAATTAGTAGAAGCAACGTTAGCGTTAGTAGTCAGTAGTGAGTTTACAAAGATTACGACGACGGTTACAGCTGGCTCGCGCATCGCCGATGTGGTTGCCATAGGTTACACATAATGATATGCATAGCGTCACCCCGTGTATTAACAGGATTGGCTCCTTAGGTTTGTGACGTCACAAACCTGCCAATCTGAAAACGTGTTGTTCAGCCTGTCCTTGGTACACTGCAGTTTAAAAGCAGACAGGCCCAGCCATGGAGATGATGCTGATGTTGTCCCTGATATGTCTTGTAGCACATGAAGAACACCACATGGAGATGTTTACAAGGTTAAACACTTGATGTTCACTGCAGGGGGGCTTTCAACTGTTTCTTATCATGATGCTATATTTTTTCTTACCATAACCAGCAACATTACACATTTAAAACAAGATGTCTAGATATGTTTAATTCTCTCGGTGAGGCCTGGTCAGTACATGAAAAAGCTGATTCCCCATACAACCAGATTAATACTGAACAATGGTCAAAAAAGTTTTAATGAAACATCATGCACCATAGTTTAACAACTTCTCTGGCAGTAAAACGCCGTGCAAAGAGGCCACATTTGAATGTATAAACACTCGGCCAGAAAACCAAAAGTTTCAATTAGTCATAAAAACATTAACGAGCAAAAACCTCTCAGCTACAGGAAGACAGCTCCAGGTGTGCTTTTATTCTGACACGATAAATCCAATGCATTATTATGATGCTGCAAATTGTGCACTAGACTCATATTTCAGCTTTAGATCACACATCAAGAGAGTGAATCTCTACTCCTCCATAAAGCAGCAAGGCGCTTAAAGCTCATTTACGCCATCTCGAGGGCTTCCATACTCTGTTTACTGGTCTCTTTAAAAGTTTACTGAGAAGAAGTTGGTCCTGAATTTTTATTTATTTATTTATTTATTTGTTTCATTCTGTTTTAATTTTCTATTTATATATTTTTCATTTTCTATTTTCTTATACTCTACTGTTTACATATGATTAAGACAACCTCGGTGTTTAAAGTGATAATCTGGAAGGTTTTCAGAAAATAAATGTCACTATCTATCGCCGAATGAGGTAACACAATGGCGATTGAGCCTATGGCCCACTGATGAATGCCTTTGCATTTGCAGTATTGCAGACGAGGCTGCTGGTGCAACTGTCGAGAAAAAAATCTCAAGCGGCGCCCAATTAGTGACGCGTTTTCCATCAGCCAGCAGTGGTTGGTCTGCCAGAGAGGGTAGGCGGAGCTAAGCGGCTGCTTTTCCGGTCTCTGCAAGTGTTGCGAGTAAACAGTAATCTACTATGGCTGAACAAACAAAGAAAAGATCGATGACTACAGATACAACTTCAAAAATAAGTGAAAATCCAAAGAAAAAGAAACAAATTCGACACTCAGATGAAGGCAAACAGTCTAAACAGGAAAGCGACCGTCAGCGAGGAAAATCAAGAGTTACAACTGGAGCCAACCGTGGACGTCACACATGCAGCACTGTCTGGATATCTGGGAAGTGTGCATCCGCAATTACCGTTTATCGCTATAGGTGGCGCCAAAGAGAACAAAACTGAGATCTTTGAGGTTATAACTTTAAATCAAACCAAATAAAGTTTATTTATATAGAAAATTTCATAAGACAGGCGCAGACTCAATGTGCTTAAGACTAAAAACATAGGTAAAAACCGATGTTACGCACCTCCCTCACACAACAAGAAAACAAAGGAGATCTGGACAAAGCTTATCATTTAACTTTTCAGAGACATCACACGCTTTTCCCATGCCGTCCCAAAGGTGTTGTCCGTCTACCTTCTGCCTGACTCCATGTGAACGCAGCATTAATTCTAGGTGTAATGAGGAGACCTTTACTTGTTGATCTAAGGCAGTGGTTCTCAGCTGGTCTCAGAAGCCACAACCACCTTCTTAATGACAAATCGCGACCCAAATTTCAGATTTTTCAACCACTCAAATATATGTAATGAAAAATGGTGCAGTTTGGACCTGAGACGGAACGAAACATCACAGTATGTCAACATCACAACAGACTAAACAGACCAAAATGTTGGCCGTGCATAAGGACGAAATATTATATGCAACATAAATGCCCCAAGCAAACATCTGCAACCCACTGAAAACAGCTCCGCAACCCACTTTTGGGTGCCGATCCCACCAGTTGAGAACCATGGATCTAAGGGATCTGTTCAGTGTGTATTCAGTGAGCATGTCACCGATGTAGGAAGGAGCTTAGCTGTGCACAGATTTTAAAATCAATTTGTTGTTTTACTGGGAGCCAGTGACGTTTATTCCAAAGCTTTAAACTTGTATTTTGCCTTCATTTATTTTTATATCTGCATTTTTTTTGACAGAAAGAGAAAACAACAAGGGGAGTGAAATATTTTTGTAAAGCGACTTTATTTATCTAAAACGTCCATGTAATACTGGCTTAATCTTCTTCCCATTATCCTTTTTACGGTAACTGTGGCTATTTCTGAATAACAGCTTACAAAAAGTATTTCGGAATTTCCAGTCAAATATTACCACATGCCTGTAATGCCAGACAAACTGGGAAATTCCACCTTCTCAAAGTGCTGAAAGTCTCTAACCTGAGCTCTATACTGCCCCCTGAGGCTGAAACCTGACACTGCCTTTGTTTATCACTGCCAGTCAGGAGCAGAACATGATCACAGGTCACCACTATTAAACATTCTCGTGTTTATTTACAAGTTGATGCGCTTATGATTTCCCAACAAGGGTTCTTCCGTGTCCTAGTTTCGAGGTGAGATGTAAACACTCGGGGCGGCAGTCTGTCTCTGTTTTGGGGCTGAGGTGTGTTGTGAGTGGTGGTGGCAGACAAGCTGACAGATGATGAGCTGAATTTGGGGATTGTCTTGCAGCTCCATATAAAGCAGGCGGGGATCGAGAGAAGGAGGGGAGCGGAGGATGATGATGCAACGGGGACAGACGGGGGCAACGGCCTCGACCAGGAGGAGAAGGTAGAGTGGCGCCTGCAGAGGTGAGTCTGTCCGCCGGGCTGGTGCCTGGCTTTGTTTGATCAGAAGATTCCTACTGATAGCCTCAGCAGCTGTAGGGAGACACGCATGCTCAGTAGACACAGGCCAAAACATGCATGTGTGGAAAACCCAGATCTATAGGCTGTTTTTCTTTCCTTTCTAACAGTTTTAATGACCTGGAATGTTTTTTTCCTTCATCTCTCGTATTCTCAGACTCTAACTACAAACCTGGATGTAATATTTCCGTCCTGTTACAGTCAATCTGAGTCATACACAGATTTCTCATGTGCTGAAACATGAAAACAAAATGTGTTCATCATGAGTGGACACCATGTGCTTGTTCAAAAAAGGACTCGAGCCCCCTTCTGTGCCTCAGTAGCAGGAACATTCATACACATGCACAAAAAAGCACAGAGATAATGTGCTGCCTCCTTCACGTTAGAACAGTATGGGTACATTCCAACTAAAGTGGGGCCATTGATGGCTGTATTTGTTGACATTGACGTTGTGGTCATCCAAAGCAAGCACGCGGGCCTGCGGGGTTATCAGTGAACGAGACAGACTGACGCAGGGGTCCCGCTGCATGTTGTTCCACTAATTGAGTCAGCACGAGCAATTTGGAGACGCTTTGAAGGTGTAATGAGAATTCAAATGGCCTCTGATTTTATCAGCGTGCTCAGTCCACTGTTTATCTGTTTGTACCTTTATTTTGCCTTTTTGTTATTTCATTTTCACCGTTATTGATTTTTGTATTTATTCACAGCCTGATGTTGTTCTGAAACAGTTCCCTTACGCTGGCAGGTTAATTAATCTTCAGGTGTTTATCGCTGCTTCATTGATAAAGCCGGAAAATAGTTCTTACAATTTCATAGCTTTGTTTTCTGTATGCATTTGTTCACCTTATTAATATGCCTTTACCTTTAATTGTAAACTCACATTGTCTAATACATTTATGAACCTATCAGCAGGTTCAGTAATGATATTACAAAGCAGCTTTCCTCTGTCTTTATTTCTGTCATTCTTACATAACATGAACTAGAAAGGCCCGTGGAGTTTAGAGGCCTCCGCAAAGGCCAATAGTCCATTCTTCTATGAATTACATTTCCAAAACAGAAGCACTGCACAGGCCTGGATATATTTAAAAACTACATTTAGAATATTTAACCTAATTAAAATGCATTTGTTAAAACCAGAAATCACTTTGTCATACAGGTATGCACATGTGCAAATTTCAATGCAATATTCAGACCAAAATAAAATCATGAACTTGGAAGCCTGTTATAAAAAACAGTGAAGAATAAACTGTATTCTCACACAAACATGTTGTATGTTCATGAGTCAGATTTGACTCACATGGAGAAGTGACGATGCACGATCATGTCCCGCGTTGTCTCTTATCAACAGTTGTTTACAAATGAGTGAGAGATTTTAACCGTGACCATCTTGGGCAGCATGCGAACATAGGAAAGAAACTCAGCTCAAGCCATAAGGGAAAGTGTTTAATATCCTCCGCACAGCACTGAAACATACTTGCATTTACACACACTGTTTTTTCTATGTGGCAAACAGTGGGCTGTCTTTCTACACAGACAAAGTGGGGGGAAAAAAATAAAATAAAAGATTTATACAACAGAAAGTCGATTCAAAAAGATGAAGTAAGTTCCAATACATGTATCTATCTATCTATAATCCATGCTGCTTATTCTTTTCAGGGTCACGGGGGGCTGGAGTCTATCCCAGCTGTCATTGGGCGAGAGGAAAGGTACATCCTGGACTGATTGGCAGTCAATCACAGGGCTGACACATAGAGACAGACAACCTTTCATGCTCACACTCACTCACTCACTCACACTAATGAACCTAATGAGCCTAATACAGCATGCACAAGGAGAACTTGCCAACTCCACACAGAAAGGCCCACTGTGTCTGAGCCGGGACTCGAACCAGCAACCTTCTAACTGTAAGGCAACAGTGCTAGCCACTGCACCACTGTGCAGACCCCTTTTCTGACTTCCTATAGTATAAATAGTATAAATCTTTTTTTAATAAGAAATTGTTGTCCCCATTTTGTCCGTGTAGAACGATATTCCACTGTTTGTCACATAGAAAAGAATGTGTGTGTGAGTGCATGTAAATGCAAAAGTACCTTTCACTGCTGCGCGGAGCTTATGGACTGAGCTGAGTTTCTCTCCTATTTTAGCATGCTGCCGAAGATATTCACAGATTGTAATATTTAATTTTAAGACATATCAAGCATTTCATGGGTTGGGGCGCTGGTTTGGCTCAGTTGGTAGAGCAGGCGTCCCATGTGCAGAGGCTGCAGTCCTCAGTGCACTGATTGCAGGTTCAACACCTGGTCTGCCGATGATTTGACGCATGTCATCCCATTTCCTTTCTCTTTTCAGCTGTCCTATTTATTTAACAACGGCAAACGCAAAAAAAAATCTTTAAAAAAAATGTGATTGACCCTTTCTCCAAGTTTCATGAAAATTTGCCCAATAGCTTTTTTTGTATTCCTGCCGACAAACAAACCAACAACTGGCACCAAAAACATCTCCTCCTTGGGAAAGGTAATACCATTGATCACAACGTGTAAATATGATAAATGATGTCGTACATGAAGGACTGAAACACAACAGATTTATTGCAGCTGAAACATATCGGACAATGCAACCGTCTGATGTCCAGTTATCAACGATCTCATCAGATTACATTATACTCCTCATTAACTGACACGTTCTGAAACACCTTGACTCTCAAATAGCGGTTTTTAATCCTGGCTACTGTTCCTCGGCTCTCAAAGGGATTTAAATTGGTTCAACTGCAGGTTCGTGTGTATTATGCAAAAACTGAATGTGTTGAAAATGAGGGGCTAATTATTCCATTTGAGAGGTTGTAATTACATCCTTTAGACTGAGCAATGGATATTCCAAAGAGGCTCCCTCTCCTCAGTGAAGGATTTCCTGGGTCGGAACAAGTGCAGCTCAGTCAGCCGTGCAACAGTTTGACCCATGCAGTCTTGGCTTTTGCTGTGGGATTTTCCAGCGCTCTGTTCAGCTCGTGCCAGAAAAAAATCACATTTATAGATAAATCTCTTCAAGTATTAAGCGCTGCATCGATACAGAATACAGATTACCCTCATATATTGTTAAAACGATGGTCTCCAGCAGCAGCAGCGGCGGCCTGTTCATGTGTGGAATTATGTGTTCCGTCTTTGGAAAGTAATTTAATTTAAAAGTTCATAGTTGATTTGACATTGCTGAACAGACACTCGGGCCTACAATCAAAAATAGATCAGAGAATTTCCCCCAGTGTTGCGGCACTTTAAGGAGCAGTAATGAGGAGGTCAAAAACTTCCCCAGGAGTTAGGTAACTGCTGCCAGGAATGGGCCGGGCCTCCCAGCGTGATGAGGCAACACAGAGCCCGGGGGGGTGTATAAATACCAGAGCGCTCTGCATACTTGACAGTCAGACAAGGGAAGCACTCAGAAGGGTCACCAAGAGATCTGAAGAAATCCACTTGCCCAGACAACCACCATCCATCACAGGAGCTGAAGAATACATTGAAGACATAGTGGTGCTCCTCGGTGGCCTGACACCCATGACAAAGAAGACCGATCAACTCTAATCTTCAGAAGGATTTAATAACTAACCCACTTAAACCGCCGCTAAAATGAAGGCATTCAGCATTGCAGTTGCAGTGACACTCGTGCTCGCCTTTATTTGCATTCTGGAGAGCTCTGCCCTCCCATTCACCGGGGTAAGAATTTGACTTAAACTCACTTCATTTGCTTATTAGCTATAAATGTTTTGTCAGGATGCCCCGACGTGTCTCCTAAATGTGCATAATTCATTAACAGGTGCGAGAGCTGGAGGAGGCAGGGAGCAATGACACTCCAGTTGCGGCACATCAAGAAATGTCAATGGAATCGTGGATGGTATGTTCAATTGACTGAATGAATTAAGCCAATTACCTTGAGCAAATTAAAATTTAAGTGGATGTGTTTTCCCCGTGGAGTACCCTGGTGCTCTCTATACACAAGGAGTGGATTGAATGCTGGAGATGAACACCTTGCTCATGTTTCTCTTGTCTTCCACAGACGCCGAGTCACATCCGGCAGAAGCGTCAAAGCCACATCAGCATGTGCCTCTGGTGCTGCAACTGCTGCAAGCACAAGGGCTGCGGTTTCTGCTGCAAATTCTAACGATTTCCGCAGCAACCAAGAAATAATAATTTATTACGCTTCTGGCCTTACCTCAAGAAACGTCCATTCCTTGACCTCTTTCTTCAAGCATTGCCTGTGCTACACTGTGCTGTATCATTTTCATGAGACATGATTTATAGAGTAGCACTGGAACAAAAATGTAGACCTCTTCTTTGTATTTATTTTGTACGTTTTAATGCTTTCAGCCTGTTTTTGTACGCTCAATGATATGCGCATTTGTTCCTAAAAATAATCCAGCTGTAACTGTTTCTTCTTCTTTTAAATTAAGTCGTACTTGTCAATATTTTGAGCGCAATAAATAATGAACATTTGATGCAACTGCAGAAATGTTTGTGTTATTATTTTCTTTTGGCTTTTGCCTGTATTAAGTAGGTGATTAGGACAGTGGATAGAGTCGGAAATGAGGAAGGAGAGCGTGGGGATGACCTGCAGGAAAGGGCAGAGGGTCAGAGTTGAACCCGGGGCCGCTTCGTCGCAGGCTGTGCCTCTGTACATGGGGCGCACGTTTTAACCGCTGAGCTAAACTGGCGTCTCATATTTGTGTTATAAAGGACAAATCTGCCTCCATTAAAGGAGTAAAATAAGTATACATCTAGAAATATGTATGTCGTGTATTGGTCATAAATCATAGTGAAATATTAAATGAAAGGCAATTTTACAACTTTAAATTGTAATTAGAGATACAAGGTAGTCAGATATTGTCTGCTTAGTGATGTGATAACTGTATCCAAACACTAGTTTTACATCCTCATATACCAGAGCTATTCAACTGTATTATTCACGGGGCCACATTGTCAGAAAGCTAAGGGCCTGGGAGGTATTGTTCTCTTCATTTATGTACACTCGACACAACGCGCTGCCACATTTCCAAAACTTTAATTTTGCTACTGTAAATTATAAGAGTAGCATAATCTACACAGATATTTGAAACAAATGTAGGCTATTCTACACGCATCATGTCGGGCATTCGGCATAGAATTTGGCCAATTCTGACACCACTTACCCAGCTACGTCACAGCATTTCCTGTAAACATTTATAACCATCTGTGCTGTTTTCTGTTTACTTCATCTTCAATTAACTTATTTTAAACAGATAAACATCAGGTAACCTGCACCACATCCATTCTGTATTCTCCAGTATCATGTAACTCTCAGAAAACACAGATGGGCCTAGCCTAGGCTCGTAATGAGAGAGATTACACGTCTTTGACTGGGCAATGTCAGAGAAGGCAAGTTCACATGAGGTGAGGGCAATCCGCAAACAGACACACTCATTAGTCGAGGAGGCACGAGCATTTGTTTGCAGCGTTCATGTGAGGGAAACTGGATTCACAGGTTTATCTTGATCTATTGTTTGATCTATTGTTGATTTATTGTGGCTAAAATGTGGATTTTTTTCTTCTTCAGGTTTTAAATTTGATTTATTCTTAAACAGAACTGATCGCTGGGTTTGTCTGACTAGATCGGCAGGCCGGAGTTGGCCTGTGGGCCGCCAGTTGAATAGGCCAGTCATATACTAAACTGTAAAACAGTGTTCAAATGTATCACTTGAAAGAGTTGAAACAATAAACATCAATAAATAAGCATAACTTACATATGTTATAAATGATTTGTTCTGTTCTACTACTGACAAATACTATATAACAATACACAATAACATTCTAAAATTAGATGCATTAATATCAAATGTCTGATACTATAAATGGTTCATGGTTTTTAACTCTTTGGCCAAGACTCATCATGGCAGTTATCTTTACCTGGTTAGATAAACGTACATACATTCATTATTACTTGAGGTATATTTAAGGTACTGCTAATAGCAAAAGTGTCGTGTCAAGAGAAACATTTATACAGTCGAAGCAGGTGGGCATGACTCCTGAGGTGGGGCTGTATTACAGCTCCCCATCATAACAGTATATTGTCATCAGATGAACTTGATGGTTATTTACAATATCCTCTTAATTCAGCACAGTTACAAAGACGCAAAGAAAAAACAGAAACCATTCACACATGTACGTCGTGTTCAGCTCAGAGGCGCTCCTTCAGCACGGTTATGGGGAATTCCAAGAAGCACTGGAGTTGTCTGATTACCAGTATCAACAGTGTGCCCTCTGCTTGCTCAGCTAGTTATTGCAGCTACCACTGGTGAGAAAACAATCAGTTAACTCAAAGATGTAGGCCCCACTATTCCACCCCGGTGAGCGTGATACCTCCCGCCGAACCCTGGCAAATCCTCTGAAAAGAAAATAGAAATGTGTTTCAGGAGTTCACATGTCGCCTTCACCAAAGCAACGGGCGGCAGAGATTGAATTCCCTCTCTGGATTATCAATTGAAAATGATTTCATTCATGAACTGCCAGATTTAGATGGTTGCACGCATTGTAACTGGCATGTAACCTTGCTTTTGAAGATGAGATCATCAGTAAGTCAATATTTGTTTTCGTGTGTGCGCGTGTGAGTCATGCTGTTTGGGTTGCATTTCTTTCATACAGAGCTTTTTGTGTAGTCATTTTAAGATCTCGAACAGATATTCTTGGTTGTCATAATGTTGCTCCTTTTGTGTAAGACTGATAAACAATAAGTGGGTGGGATTGTGCGGTGTGTGTGCATGTGTTGTGGTACACAAGTAAGCTGAACAAAGAAAGGAAACTCTACGACTTCAACGAGATATCTCATGCAGACTATTTAAATTAAGAGAAATGTAGACTTTTACTATTAGTTTACTTTACTTTTTCTGCCCCTTTTTCATAACTGAAAACCAGGAACAGTGAGTAAAAGCTTAATGGAGCTGTGACAATGTCTTGCAGAATCATGTTGTCTCTTACCAACAGTTATTTACAAATGTTGAACTGTGATCATCTTTGGCAGCATGCTAACCATAAGGTAAAGTGTTTAAAATGCTCCACACAGCACTGAAGCATAGTTTTGTATTTACACGCACATGCATTCTTGTCTACTTGACAAACAGTGGACTATCGTTCTAAACGGAAAGTCAGAAAAAGGGGCCGCACAGTGGTGCAGTGGTTAGCGCTCACAGCAAGAAAGTTCGAATCCCGGTTTGGATGTAGCGGGCCTTTCTGTGTGGAGCTTGCATGTTCTCCCCATGCGTGTGTGGGGTTCTCTCTGGGTACTCTAGCTTCCTCCCACAGTCCAAAGACATGCTCGTTAGGTTCATTGGTGACTCTGAATTGTCCATAGGTGTGAGTGTAATCGTGAAAGGTTGTCTGACTCTGTGTGTCAGCCCTGTGATTGGCTGGTGATCAGTCCAGGGTGTAACCCCGCCTCTCGCCCAATGGCAGCTGGATCGGCTCCAGCACCCCGCGACCCTGAACAGGATAAGCGGCAGAGATGATGGATGGATGGATGAAGCCAGAAAAAGTTAATACATGAATTTCCAAAGCAATATTCAAGCATCTAAACATCTTGTGACTCAAATATTCTAAAAATAACCAGAGACCATTTAACTTGGAAAAAAACTTCTATATCATTAAATCCTTACTACATACTCTATACTAACATGCATTTATCAAACTTTTATTAGAAACAAATATATACTTTAATAAAGCTTTTAATAAGATGGAAATATCTTTAAAAAAATGTAATTCTGAAAATTATCTCACACCACTGAACTATCTTTGTATTTTCTAATAGGGGGTACTCACATTTTCCTGTGTGATTATACGCCCTGTTTGGAGTGAGGGAGTATGCATTTTAAATTGGATTTCCATTCCTCTGGCTTACTTCTAATTTTATATTTGCCCTTAATAACTTAATTCCTCGGGTCAGGAGGAAAACCTCTCCTCGGTCTCAGGGGTTGTTTTGAATAAGCTTGGACTAGAGTGTGTTGTGGATTGTACGAGCATCTCTAGAGCGTTTATATAAACTTGTGCATGACAAAAGCCGTATAAATCCGTAATTACAATACTCAGATTGCTGATTTTATTTTGATTCTTCATGCATACATCTAGGAGGGAAAGCTGTTCCATAAAATACAAGCTAAAGGAGGACGTCTCTCATTCTGCACGGTGAAAGTGTGGGCCTTCTTTTCAGCAGTTTGCTAACAGACTGATTTATTATTTACCCCGCTCCCTGCCAACCTTGGCTTTGAATTTGAAAAATATGTGTTATATATCACATCCATCTGCGCATTCTGTCTAAGAACAACATAGCTGAGGCATCGAAAAAAGAAATCCTGCAAACAGGCAGAGAAAAACACAGTAAATGTCCAAAACCCATCATCCACGCAGTTATGTAATCTTCATTAAGAAAAGCAGACGCAGAAAAAAATCACTGCAATCATTTAGTGATTCATAGATGTTATACTAATCAAAGCCTATGGATGAGTGATCCTTTCATATATTGCCTTCTGCACACTCAAGATTGCCACTGACATCCTTCAGCAGTTTTTACAACCCCATAGTAGCCAGTTGCAAGTGTGACTGTCTCTTTAAACATGGTGGATGCATATGGAAATTAAATATATTCTTCATAATTATGACCTGATTATTGTTTTTTAATCTGTCTGTGAGCCAGTGAATAAACGGGGACAGGACTGGCGATATGAATTCCCGTATTAGCTGATTTACAGCCATCACTGTGGGGTGGAAGTCACGTACATCCCTGCCTGTAGCTGGAGGACGTCTCTCAGAAAAGCTCTACTCAGAACATCCTGTTTAAAAGCTTTCATGAATCACCATTTCATTTTATCAACTAGCATTTGAGTAGCAAAATGGATCGCTACCATAGAAAAATATTGTAGATGACTATATCACATAAGGAGCCAATTCAGGAAAAAATAACCCTTTTATACGGCTAGTTTTTATTGGAAATACATCAAATACAAAGTGGTTCGATAATGCCTCTTCCTGCCCAATATGTTTCATTTAAGACAGACTCAACGTGGCATTAGACACTGTGAACTCAAGCTATTTTTTAATCCTGAATTCTGCCCAGACGTAGAGTTATTATAGAAGACAATGTTAGACCGCTGCACATCACTCGTCAGTTCACAACAACAGTTCCAGAGAAGCAGCAGCTCAGAGCTCAGCCAAGTTCATCCAATAAACCAATCTGGGCTTCCTAATAAAGCCGAGACCTGCCCTTTATCATGTCAGAGATACTGGAATGCTAGAGAGGAGGAAGAAAGTCAAAGAAAATCATTGAAAAACAACTTCAATGAGAATTTTTAATGACACAAGCATGAATGCCACGGGCATAACAAGCACACGGATCCCTGTGTTATCTCATCCTTGATAGTCGAAGAGTCCCACTCAAGGCAAGTTTGTTCAGTGGCTTTCATTCAAATTTAAGTAACCTCATCTGGCGTGATAATACATGTGTGGAAGGAAGACGTGGTGATGAGTCCTGGGTGCACAACCAAAATGACCCAGCAAAACGCGTGTGGCGACATCTTCCTTCCTATATACCGGGGATTTAATGAGCAAATGACAAACAGCTGTGCAGGCAGGGGGTCAATCACAACAGTCAGGTGTCAGGTGAATCTCACTAAGGGTGTCTGCTGGACCGGTAGGGCATGACAAGAAAATGAAACCACACACTAAAGGTCCAACAAGACTGAACAGGAAGTCACCATTTCCATTAATTTTACATGAGAACAGGCGACTCCCTCATGTAAAGCACAAGGGGACAAGGCAGCGAGAGAAAGTTAAAACGGGTGTTCTCACACAGTTCCCTCAAAATGAATATTTACCTACCATTTAAAGTGCCACATGTTTGTCCCCTATGGGTTTATCAGAGTGTGTTGTCCAGTTCTAATTAGTTTAGTCTGGGAGCAGATTCATTTTAATTATGCAGATCGCACCCACCTGAGTAATGAGTGTTTTGGTGTGTGCGCAGTATTTACAGCTCTGCTCTGCGTACCTGACAAACCCTGACTGTAGGCCTTTCTTTTCAACAGCAGACATTTGACACAAGAAAAAGAACTGATTAATTTGATATAATGTGAGGGGAGGACCTAGTGTTGGCTCTGTTTTATTTATTAAGTGTCCAAGTAAGCCATGGCGGTTTGACATTTAGCTAGCACAATTAAATAAATCACAATGTTTGTTTTGTCACCCACGTATAATTTAATATGAAACATATGGGTGGCAAAGAGAAATTGTCAAGGTTTTTAGAGTATGGGAGGCTAGTCTGGTAATGTTTTTCACATTTTCCTTGATGGAGAACAAACTCAAGTTCGTAAGTTGTCTCAATCCAGGGGCTGCATCGTTTGAAGGAGGCGGTCTACGGAGGATGAGCCATCTGTAGTCTGTGTAGACCACTAAGGCCGAACTGAAATGAGACGGTCTGGTCTACGGAGGATTTCCTGTTTGCGTCACCAGCTGTTCCCGCACTCAACCTTGTGTCACCAGACGTTTCCTGTCGTATAGCTAGATGTAGCTAGCGGGCTAACAAGCTATTATAACTATTGCATGTAATTTTACCTATTATTTTAAAGATAATTTGTTTCAAGGCCCCATTCGTTATCTTTAATATTACTATCGCTAGTTATTCCATTGAGGTGAAACCAAAAACGTTTACATTTAAAAGTGTATTGCTCAGCCGTTTAAGAGTCCGCCATCTCGTTTGAATTGGCACGCAATGAATCGTTGGGCTGCGATGGATGAACCTGATGGATCCTTCGTGGCCAAGGAAAAGGAGGACACATTTGTTGGCCGCATCTGAAGGAGCCTTCGAATTGGGACAGCCCTCGACTTGCCACCGTGACGCAATCGGCCTTCAAATACGTCTCTCGAAGTGTCTCGAATAATCAGTGTAAATTATTACAGTAGGATCAGTTAGTTAGCTTAGCTGATATTGGTAATAATCAAAGGCTGAGAATTGTGTTTAGTTTAGCATGACCAATCGTTGCTGTTAGGTCGATTTGCAACAAAGACGCTAACCAAGCAACACATTACATAAAATTTGAATTCTCACATAGGCCACCATGTTTATAGGTTTTATTTTAAGAATCAGTTACAGTTGAAACATTAAAACATTAAAAAAAAACAGATTTGCTGATATCACAAACAGTATCTTCATCTCGTCCTCTTGTACGCTGAAGTGGCTGCTGCCGTTAGCAACATGCTCTCAGGACCCTGATACTGAAGGAACTAAGCAAAACAAGCCATCAATGATTTCATCATGTAAACCTGGGCTTTTATCTGTTGTGAAATGTCAGAAAATGCAGCTGTAAACAGGTTTGAAGGTACATGCTCTTCTTTCTGGGTCAGTTTTGTCCTAAACCGAAGGGTGGAGCAACGACATAACCAGTTGCCTTCGCATCTCTCAGTATCATACAACCCATTGTGCACCAGTCAGGTGTTTCAATGTGTATTCAGGCGGACTTCAGCAACTTGTTACGTGGAGGAATATCATGTAATAATGGTGTTTTTATGAGCTATTTGCCTTGAGTTTGGAAGCAGTCACTGGTAAATACATCACATAACTTGGACCAGTGAAAAAGCCGTTGCTGTAATAGAAATCATCCATTAACTGAAGGGAACAGGGACACCTATTATACTGGTGAGTGATTTCTTGCCAATCATAATTCTCATGTTACAGCTTTAAAACTTGATTTAGGTTTTTGATGGTTGTGAATCATTCTCGAGTGAGCTGTTTGTTTACCGGCCGCCGTATCCACAGCTTCGTTCAGGGAAAACACCTTTATGTTGGAAACGCTCGATAATCAATGGCTGAATCTGCTGCAGACATACAATCGTCTCTCTCTTTTTTTGTCACACAGGTAGTCATACAATTTCTGTTGGACCGTCGTGCAGTTAGAGTGTACCAAAATCACATTTTAGATCTTTTCATCCTTTTTCTACAGCAGCCATTTTTTTTTAAATTTGAGCGGCGATACCTGCTGTCAGTGTGGATTCAGCTTAAACTGAAAGACCATCATCTGCCTAAAATTACCTTTAACTTAAATCCATTTCCCCTGAATTTAATCCAGCTGTATTTTACTGTGTGATATTGCCCGCAGTATGAAAGGTAACTATTTGTCATAATTATGGATCTGTGCAGTGCAGCCTGTGGGTAGATCCACACTCCTGTGTGTGTGTGCGTGAGTATGTGTGTGGGTTTTGGAGAAATGGCGTGATGACCTAAAGGCTCTGGAGACCTGGTGTGATTTAAAAAGACAGGCCTGGGAATAGACATAGTTGCTCCCTCACTCTCTTCCCGTCTCCTATTGATCAGCGGTTTGCAGGCCGAGGAGAGAACATGTTAATCGAGTCCTTAGTTGCTGAGAAACAACCTCCCCTATTCTCAACCTTTTCGAGAACAGTTAGAAGCCTGATACCGCGATTGACCGGCGGCCATGACAGAGATTACACCACCGCTACCAAAAGAAAAGATCTCCTTCCAGCTTCCCATATCACCGCTCCTGCTCACATCCTGTATAATGCATCACTTCGTACCATTTGCATTTAGATCGCCCCTTTTTTCTTGCATTGCACATTGTGCGTCGGGATCCGAGTCGATACCGTGGTGGGCTCCTAAGGAGAATGGATGGAGGTGGTAATGAAGGCGAACCACCAACACAAACACGCCGCCTGGCCGTTCCTCCGCCCGGCGCCGTGCAGCACCTGGAGTCGTTAGTTTTAATTAGCAGAGGGGAGTGATAGGAGCTCCTTTCCCCTCCCTCCCACCCACCAATCCCCTCTGGTGGAGAGCAGCTGAATACTGATGCTCCCCCGTACTGCAACATATTTTCTCTGCTCCTTCATTGTTGGTATTTAATTGATTTAACAGATCCAAAATGACTTGCTCAACAACCACATTGACTTTCATTCCATCGAGAGTTTGAAAGGAGAAAGCAGAGAGATGAAGTAACTAAGAGCCGATACTTTCTTAATGTACTTCAGTCAAGGTTTCAGGCATCTGCACTTTAATTGAGTGTTAATTTCTCTGACGATGTTTAACTTTTACTCCTTACATTTAAAAGGGCTAGTTACTTCAGCTTTTAAACCTTTCAGGGGAATTAAGGAATCACTTTTTTTCCAGCATTGCACCTTCTTAACATAAAGACTGATTTCAGCCTTCATGAAAGGGAAACACACATTGAAAAGACACATCCTTTGAGTATCGTAAAAGACATTTAACTATGGTACAGTCAAGAGATCGAAACTCTACCACGGAGAAGAAGCATCGATATGCTCTTAACTACATGTATGAAACTGAACATGCCTTTCACCCAATGACAGCTGGGATCAGCTCCAGCCCCTTCGTGACCCTGAACAGGAAAAGCAGTACAGATAATGGATGGATGGATTTTTGTTTCTTAAATGTGAAGTAAGATTAATTTAGATTTGCACCAATCACTGTATATATAGAGGGACAAAGCGTCTCCTTCTGCTCTCACTGTACGAAAGTGATTTGGAGCCAGAGTCTGTGCAGTAGAGATCGGCGGGTGGAGCGGTCGTAGTCACTTCCACTAACCAAAACACACACTCTACTTACCGTAAAAACAGCAAGGATCCCGCACGCTGGTGTGTTTAACAGCAGAACAGCTTCTTGTGTCGGTCTGAAGCAGATGTTCACAGGTATGGAAACTTCAATGACTGTAGTGATTGTTTTAGTCACATTTCCTCTCGCGGATCGTTCTCCACTTTGCTAATCAGGAACAGATCGGCTGCAGGAGCTGTAAAAGTCAACAGAGCTGTCAATCATCCTTTTTACAGCATCAAATAACTAATTAGCATGGACGTAAATCAGCACGATAAGAACTGACTATAATGACAGAAAAATGTATTTGACGTGTATTTTGATTTTATAGTTTGACCCATGTCCCATCTATTAACATGGAGGAGGCGGGCTTTATGACCTATACTGCAGCCAGTCAGCAGGGGGCGATAGAGATGTTTTGGCTTCACTTTCAGGGAGCTGTCGTGTCGCCATCTTTTTAAACAGTCTATGGTTTGCACAGAAACTGTCGGTAGAACTGCTGTCCTGAGGGCTACTTGTTACATTTATACTGTGAGGACAGACTGCAGATGTTTTTAAACGGAACCTAAAAACTTATCTTTTTAAGAAAGCTTTTTGCTAGGTGCCTTTTATAGGCTCTCATTTTAACTTTAAAATTATCTTGTTTTATCTTTCTTCTCTGTAGCACTTTGAGATTGCTTAAATATAAAGTGCAATACAAATACAATTTATTATTATCATTATTATTATTTTAGAGCCTGTAATTTTTCACTTTTAGTTCAGTGAAGAAGTTGAATCATTACTTTAACCAGAGTCTCTTTTTAAACAAGTATCTTAACTTCTACTTGAGCAACGACTGTGTGGACCTTTCCCACCTCTGGTCGATAACATTGATGAGTTCAGTTAAATTGAACAATTAAAGTATTTGTTATTCTCACGCTTGCGCCATTTGCTGTGGTACAAAAGTAGCTCTTCTCTTTGTGCGGTGAGGGCCTTTTTTTAAATCTGTGTTGGCTGAGAAAAATGTCAGTTGAAAGAGAATGACACTGGGTTCATGAAGTGGGCAGCTCTCCTCAGATATTTCGTGGAATTAACCTCCTGACAGTTGCAGAAAGTTGAGCAGCAGATCCTGGCATCCATAAACATGGCCTCCCCTCTCTGACCCTGCTCTCAACACTGATAAGACCTGCAGTCACCAACACTGCCCTGACACTCCACCCACGCGCTGCACAGGCGCCTTGTTAGCTCAAGTAAAAGCAAAGCAAGTGCACCGTCCTCTAAATTCAGCAAAGTGCGAGCTTAGCCGGTAGGCACTGATAACGTCTTGTGATATTTCAGAAAACAGTACAGCAAATCTCCTGTTTGTCTAATATAACAGTTCCTATGATGGCTGCTCCAAGCTTTATCTTTTTCATTCTTATTCAAAGATGCATTTGGAGGATTTGGTTCTTGATAGAATCGCTCCGCTCCATCCTCTACTCCCCCCCCCCTCCCTCTCCACTGAGGCATATTCCATGATTTACATTACCTATCAAATCTTCCACTCCCTCTCTGTCAAACACTCAACACAGCCTGCTGGAATGGCTTCGGCTCTGCCTCATCCTCGAAGCACATGTTTGCCAAACTGGGAAGGTGGAGGTTTGGATGTGGGGGGGGGGGGGCACATACCGAGTTTTCGACAGACTTATTTCTGCAAAATAAGTCCAGTGTTTTGGAAACCTGCAACACTCTGCCAGTCCAATTGGTATGTAAAGTCCTATCTTGGTTCAGACATGTGGAACTTTTTTTCACTTTCCAAGGCTTCTTGAGTCCCAGCCAAACTGTGGAAATGTATACAGCATACAAGTGCAAAAACTATTGTATGCTCCAATTTCCAGCCTGCATTTGGATATGAGGCAACCCGTGTGGGTGAAGTAATGGATCTGAGGTGAAGCATAGCCATTGGGCCGACTTCTGACACAGTTCGCCTCAGAAAAACTGAATAAACCCTTCGGCAATATTCTCTCTCGGATTGTGACCCGACACACGCACACATCAACATGTGCATACTGTACAAGCTTACATCACACAGCGCGCTTTAAATGTTTCAGTGCTTCCCAAAACCTGCAGAAAATTGTGTCCCCTCAAACGCAATATTGCACATAGCCGTGTGTTGAAATCTGCATAAATCATGTCAGTGTTACTCAGCTTTATATTACCCTGGGGAGGGCTATGTGTTTGAGAGTAGCGCAGTCCCCCCTGGTCCACATTGATTATATCAAACAATATGCAGCATGACTGGAATACATAAGAAGAGGGGGCTCATCTCCCCCCACGGCTGAACCGTGCAAGAAGCCGCTTTATCTCAGGGCTCAGTTTAATACGGCAGACTTTGCAGGAGCCACCCTGGGGTGGATAGATAGGGCTTGTCATTGTTTTACTGGCTCACACTCCACCACAGAGCTGTATGGGCTCCCCTGTGTGCCTCTAGTCCATGTAACGGTGCTACAAAATCATACAGCATGGATTTGTCATTCCAGCTTTCACGCACGTTCCATCACCTACCAGCCAATGAGCGCAGAGACACCAAAGTGGATGTCGTTTAGCGTTGCAGCATGAATGTAACTTGTACAGATCAGAGTGAGACTGAAAAAGGAGCACGAGAATCTTTCTGTGCCCTTCCCCAAAGAAATGCTTGTCAGTTGGTGCATGTTAATACTTCACTGTATGACTTATACCTGCAGCTAAGGGTCATATTGAAAAGCTGCGAGAGCGTGTCCAGCGTGAGTCGGCAAATTAGCTGTTGGATTTATGTGACAAACGAATACATGGAACATACATCGCTCTGAGATCATGCATCAGTGCATTTTCATGTAATCCTATCATGCCTTAGATGACTTACTTAATCTGCTCTCACTTTCTAAAGGTCTTTCTCTGTCTCTCCCCCCCCCCAGCCTTCATTCACATCCATCACCATGAATGGCCGGTGGCCTGAAACAAGCCTGCCCTCATATAATGGATGGTTCCGATTAGCCGCCTCTGTGTATATGCTCGACAGAGGGAGCTGAGGCGATGTGAGGCTGGTGATTTGTAAGGTCTCGTGTGGCGGTACAGTGGGGACGGATATTAGAAGGCCGTTTAGAGTCCCGGGGGGAGGTGTGTTTCCTGCTGACGGCATCACATCTGTAAGCAAATGAGCGCATGTGTCTACCTCTCCCCCATCTCCAATGCCACGGCTCCCGCACAAGTAACTTCCTCTCGGACTTAAAAATGAGCTTTGAGTTGCACCATCCATCGATCCGGCGCTCCTCCTTGTCTTTCTCCCCTTCCCACACTTTCGAGGCACTCCTGTTCTTATTCTGCAGCGCGCTTCCCTGTTACATAAACCTGCCCTATGTTATTTTCTTTTGGTGAAAATGCAATTTCGTTTCTGTTCAATTCAGATAGCGCCAAGAAAGTCTGGATGCGTATTAAAGAAAGAAAAACAAAACATGATGGGGAGTTTTTCCTCTCAAAAGCTGCTAAAGCGGGAAAAGAGGAAATTCTTTTATCTGAAAATAGGTCAGTAAACAAGAAAGGGCATGAATATATTTAGGTAAATAGTACATATGCTGACTTGTGGCCAGCTGAGTATCTGCGTAACTCATCTCTCGCGGTGCAGACTCTCCAAGGATGTTCCAGACCTGATGCATTATGGGAGGGGAGGAAAGTGCATTTGAAGCCGCTGCTGGGGGAAAAATCATTGCTAATTAAGAAAACTCTTGTCTGGTTTCTGCGCTGTGCTCTCATATGCATACGCCCTCCAAATTCCTTATATCCTCTTATGTAATACTGCGCTGATTCCCTGAGAGAAGGCCTTAGAGGGATTTTCTAAGCACCTCTTGAAAGCAACACGTTAATGATAACTACACGGCATTATTTGTTTTTCATGTCACCTCGGAGGGATTTCAAGGGAGGTATTTCTGTTTGTTCCCCGAGCAGCAACTGTAGCTTAATCCACGCTTTGTTGTATGCATTATGTGTGTGTCAGAGAGCGCGCGTGTGATGACTCGGCACTTTCGTGACAATTACAAAGATCAATACACTTGTTAGAACAGCTGTCTTGTCATCCTAAGTCCTGAGGGGAAGGTTCTTATCAAAAAACGATCACACAGGCTCGACGCAGAGGGCAAAGGCCTCAAAAAGGTTCCTCTTCTATCCTCTGGGTAAAAAAAGGGGTGAAGACGCCGACTTGAAGAGGAGTTATTTATTAGACACAGACACGCAGCATCTCCTCATCCTGCTGATTCAGCTCTCCAGTGGAGCAACAGAGCATAAATCAGCAAACATGGGCTTCATTCTGCAAACATCCATACATCCACCCTTCCCTGCCCCCGGTCCTCTAAGGGGATGCGCTACGTGTCTGTCCTCAGTTGCAACTAAATGCCCTCCTACACCCAGGCTTTTCCAAGGCACTGCATTCCCGGAGCCAAACGGCTACCACATGGCACATCTGGGGGGGTCCCCATGCTCCTTGAATGTGACTTCCTCCCTGAAAAACATCCTGTCTGTGCCTGCTGCTGCATGACGAGCTAAATGGAGAGGAACAGAGTTTTGGGAAGGGGAGCACAAATACACCCAGATGTTCCAACAGTCCAATGAATCGTTCCAATGCTGGCTCCAGTTTGTCTATCTTGTTAATCTGCTGCCATCACACCTATTCTCCAAGTGGCCATCCACCAACGCTCGCTTCACATGCTGGATGGCTTTTCTCTCAGCCAATCAATGGCACGTACAGAGGAGCAGCCAGGGGTGGCACTGGCCCGTGGCTTAATCTCATTGGCTGCACCTGGGGCCCCTCTATTAGACATAAAAAGTCATAGGTGGTCGACTTCTTAGTATCATGAATGAATCACTTAAGGGGCCTATCAGGTACATTTCTCGTTGGAAAGTCAAATATATGAGAACAGAGATGTAGAACTTAAGCAAAGAGATGCAAAATTATCAAAAAAAGGTGCAAAACGGCGACAAAAACACCCAAAATAATCACAAGGGAAACAAAACCCATAGGCTTCGATCAATGGTGGCCTGCTTTTCTATTCCTTCAAAACTTTAGACTTTCCGTTTATGGAAATGTATATCCGAAAGCTTAAAGGAGCAACTCGCCCCTGGAAAAAGCCACTGTCAGTCACAGCTGGTGTTCTCTGTAATCGATAGAAGCAATAATATTTGAAATTGGCGCCATGGCTGTGGAGAAGGTTGTTCAAACACCCAGGGTGCTTTGCGCCACTCCCTCTGAAAGGAACGGCCAAGCGAGCGGTGCTGGAGTGAAATACTACAGTTTCGCTGCAGGCAATGGCTCAGAGCGGTACAGGATCCGAAATGACGAGAATATACCTTTGGATCGACTAAAAAATCTTCAGGTCTGCAGTCTACATTTCAAACCTGACGATTGTAATGACCCGGCTCAGTAGGGAAAGGAGTAACATAAAAACCAAGATGTAAAAAGGTTAACAGGTGTTTTAATTTGTAAGAGGATATTTACATAACAAAAAAAAGTCAAGTTTTAACAAACCAAAATACACCACAGGGAGGACTCTATATAAAAAACAAGAGCCAAAGAGATACTCAAAACAAAACTACTACAACAAAGGCAAAACTTCAGTACAATATCTTAACCACAAATCACTCCTGAACTTAATAGTCGAAACATAAGACTTTCGTACGCCAGAGGCTGACAAAGACTAAGCATAGGTTGTCACTAACGATCTATTTGTATCACAACATGAACGAAGCAGCCGAGCACAGACAGAGGGGCGGTCTGGTCACATCAAATCCCAGCGCGCTGACTGGGGAACTAGCTGTCCTTTTAAAGATGTCCGCTGAAATTGAGGCCTCTGATTGGCTGGTCCCGCCGCCGATCGCTCCAACCAGGAAGCTCCAACCTGGCAGTCAAAGAGGAGGGGAGCAAGAGCACACACAACAAAACACAATAACGGCAGCAGCCGTAACAACGATTTTGAACGAGACATGACATCGGAGGCGGGCGTCCTAGATTGAGGAAGTGTAGTTCAGCAAGCTCTCTGGCCTCCGCCAGATGACGCGTTTTACGTACGTCTGGCGGAGGTTTTCCAGGGCCCATCAGAGAAGCGGATAGCGTCCTCCAAAGGCGCAGAGCCAAATTGCTTTTTTCGTCTACCATAATGGTTTAGCTCCCCACATAGCACGATAGCAGGATAGAACTGGCCCTTTAATCCCCCACATGGCCCTAAGTGGTCACCGTAACCCAAGCAGCATTGCCACATTCAACAGACCGTCTAACAGCACACACCTTTCCTATTGCTTTACCTGTCAGATGCTAAACCATTTAATCTTAAAATCTAACAAAACAAGTCATACAGGGCCAATTGGATTGGTGAAAGCACCACCACGTTTGTAGTCTTTTTCGATGTTGGAAAAAGAAGAGAGGTGTCTCACCCACAGAGATAGATGAGATGACATACAAGCAATTTATTGGTGTAAATTCATTTCTTAGTAAGTAAGAGTTGTAATGGAATTTCTTTAATCACCTAAATAAACAATGTTACAATTAATCATTCATAGGTCATTATTGCCAAATCAAAGGCTTTCATCTAACAAAGTTTGACTCATGTTTTGAACGTTCCTTTTCATCTGTGACCCAGTCCGTTCCCGGCATTCAGACGTTTTCTAAACCTGCCCCTGTACTCGGGTCTGCACTGACGCCGTCAAGGCCAAAGCTGTAACACAGACTAACTCTATGAGGAAAAACGGCCACACTCAAAGAGCCTTTTCATTTTCTCATCTTCTCCAGAAACAGTTTGTGGTACGATAAGGTCCCTGGAGGGAACTAGTATAAAAACCCACTTCCTACCCCTCTTGTTTTATGCTCTCCATTATTCTAGCCGGGCTGATAAAGTATCGACTTCTCAGCTTGTAAACCATTATGACCTTTAGCTGTTTTTCTGGAGACTATCACTGCAAGACACAATGAAGCCAGTGACCATTTACCAGTGACTATTTACTCCAGGTGGATGATGAGCAGAACTATAAGATGTGCACTAATAACGCCAAATGATTCCACACATGACTGTTTAATTTATTGCTGTGAATACAAGCGGTTACTGAACAAACTGTCCTTTCAGATCTAGAAATGTCAACCAGCCTGCAAAGCATTAAACTGATTCCTAAGCATCCAACGACCTCTTTTTTTCCCCCAACAATGAATCATAAAGAACAGTGTTACGACTCTGAGTCTCTATATTGTGACGCATTCTGGGCTCTTGGGATGTTTCTATAGTGTACTTCATACCTCAAATGTAATATCTCTGTCTCCTCGTCCTTCTGAGCCATCCTTAAAACATAAATCCACTCCAGACTAGCGTGCTCCGCAGTCCGCAACGATTCCGCCGTCTCGCAGATTAAGGCAGAGTGATCCAAACAACTTGGCAACACTCTGCCTGACACTCCACTGATTTGCAAACTGATTACCATGTAAGAAGAAAAAAAACAGCGGTAGGATCTGAAGAGGTGTCTGGGTTTTTTTTTTTTCCTTCTAAAAAAAAAAGCAAATAACACAAGAAAGTGGGAGAAAGGAAGAAGTGAGGGGAGGACAAGGAAGGGAGGGAAAAATAAGCAAATAACAGAAAGTGGGAGAAAGGAAGAAGAGAGGGAGGAAAAAGAAGCAAATGACAGAAAGTGGGAAAGAGGAGGGGGCGTGAGGAGGGAAAAGGACAGACAAGGAAAGGAGAAGGCTACAATATAGCACTGATTGTGATGGTGCATCCCACAAGATGGGGAGAAAATGGGGAGTGACAGAAGAAGATGGGGTAAGCTGCTTTTAGACAAGCTAAAAGAAAGTGTGAGAGGGGGAGGGAGGGAGGAAGGGAGGATGAGAGAGCTCTAACTCCCCTGTCCCTCCAAAAAAAGTACAACCCAATATGAGATTTTGTGTGAAGAAGGAAGCCTCAATAAACAAGACGTGAAGGTACACAGGGGTTAGACAAGGTCAAGAGAATGAAAGCATCTACAACAAAAGGGGCAACACTGCCAAAGATAAATGTCATGAAAAAGGCTGTATTCCCATGTTGCTGTGGGGTAGTCTAACGTGTGTAAATGTGTGTGTGTTTGTGTGCTCAGCCATAAGCCTGCAGCAGGCCTCTCGATATGGGGGCCGGGCCACAGTCCAGAGAGCTCAGGTAATTTGACGGATCGTGCCGCTCAGGCAGGTGATGCTCGCAGCTCTCCCTTGCTAGGGATTGTTTCCCCGAGCTTGTTTGGCCGGGTTTGGCACGCCGACGTAAGATGAATAGCGGCTCCTTCTCCCGGCCTGTCTGTCTCTGATCCGTCCTCGCTGCTCCAAGGTCAGCCAGCCACAGAGTTGTGGAGAATGGGAATGTAAGGCTTGGGAGGCTGGCTGGCTGGAGGAGGAGAGGAGAGAGAGAGAGGGGAGGGGGGAAGACAGATGTCAAGGAGTCTACAAGCAAGGTACATGACTTGGGTCTGAGCAGGTCTGGCTGTGCCCTCTGCGTGTCCTGTGTGTTTTAATGTGTGTGTGTGCATGCAAAGGAATAAAAGATGTGAGAATAACATCAAACGTCATCAGCAGGCTGCCGAGTATGAGCCTGCAGACGTGCAGTGTGCTTGGCTCACCTCCAGTTAAGTGTGTTGATCTTGCTTTGCCACATGGAATCAAACAGACTGTGGGACGGGAGTGGATGCGGCCAGCACGGCGTCACCAATGCTGTTTTGGAACCTTGAGATCAGCCTCGTGGCTGTTGCCATCTTGTTTTTTTTTTGGGACCAGAAATGACCATATTTGGACGACAGGGCGGACACACATTGTGACGTCGCTTTGCTGGTTAGCAGGACACCTTTCTAGCGACTTGTCAATCACAGGTAACCTTGCCCTGAAGCACATCACTCTATATGGGCAGCTGTGGCTCAGTGGCTGAGTCGGTCAACTCTCAATGGAAAGGTAAGGGGGTTTGATCCCTGACTGCTACTGTCACATGTCAAGGTGTTGGGCAGGACACTGAACCCCGAATTGCTGAATGTCTATAGATCCTGACTGGAGATTGGCACTGAGGCCTTCAGTGTGTGTCAGTCGTGTAAGAGCGATTTGAGTGGTCGGAAGAACAGGCCATCATACTTTACACAACAAACATCCTTCTGTATTGAAGAGGACCTCGTAACTGAGAATAAATAAACTCATTAAGAAATTGTTTACGGAAGTGATAAATCGATTGAGAGGTTTATCCCATTTTCCCGCCTTCAGGAGCTCAGTGTACCAGCTGGGCGTACACCTGGTCATAACCTTACGTCTGACTTAGAGCTGAAAGTTACGATGGACTTTAAGTTACGCCCTGTGCACCAGTTAGACTTAAGCCCTGTTTGTGTTTGTACCGGGGCGTTTCTTTTACGCCGAGGATGGAGAAGGCGTAAGTTTAGAAAGTCAGACTTAAATCCACGGTAAAACAAACGGTAAAAGTAACACAATACCTAAAAGTCATCCATGATCGGACCGTAAGTTGATCGAAATGTTTTGTTTTTGTTCCTGTCTGAACTAATTGAAGAGCTCTCCCTTCAGCTACAGCATGTGTCAGACAGAAACGCGGCGCTGTCCCCACCCTGCGGGTGCAGATTGAGCTCAGATCTTCTGTCGATCATTTGATGTGGAGACGAGTGTTGCTTGGTAACAGTCACCGGTTTTCGAATGTTCACGTGGACTCGCATCATGAGCAGGAGCAGCTACGACTGGTGTCAGTTAGACTTGGTGCACTCGATGTAAATTCCAAAGTCTGTCGTAGCTAAGTCGGACCTAAGAGATGAGACGCCCAACTGGTGCACTCGGCTCCAGAACAGGTGAGTCACCCTCTGCTGGCCATTAGATATTATTATTTATACAATAAATGGAATGAAACTAACTTCCCGTGTCAACCCATCTCTCCTGTTACAGTAGAAATCAATCTTGATGGACAAGAAGGGTCATATCTCAAGTATCCTGTATGTGTTCTTCTTGAAACGTGTTATTTTGCTTACTATCATTCTGAGAACAGATCTGAGTTTTAAACATCTTCAGAACATTTTTCCAAGCCAGACAGAACGTTGATATTAGAGGATTTAGCTTGAGCTGATGTGAGTTGAAATGCCACTCTGTCGCCTATAAATCTAGTTGATACCCAACTTGTTCTGCCAGAATACATCTTGAAGAAAATATAATGGCTGTCTGGATCATTTTCAAGTGAATGAGGTGCAATGATTTTATACTACTTACAAGTCTGAAGGCAGCGGTCTGGGTGGATAGTGGGCGTACAAAGCGCGGTACCTTGACACTGGCATGCAAGGTTCAAATTTTGAGTACCATGTGCAGTTAGATTCAGGCAACGAAAGCACTTGGGTTAGGATTGGGGTTTCTGTTAAAGGTTATAAAACATCTTCTCGAGAGCCTTATTAAACTTTTCACTTAGCCTGTATTAAACCAAGACCACGATCTCCAACTACCGTCAGAACAGTGCCTACACAACCATGAAACAAACTGACCGCACCAATCAATCTATGTTTAAGGAGCAACTCTTATGGAAACGCTTCCTATCAATAACATGTATAATTATAATGGCAACCAAAGATATGTTTGAGGATAGGGAGACATCAATAACGTACTCAAACTCTGGTCTCATGCTGGACCAACAAACTGACCTCCACATTCTCACTTTCACTCTTGCAACATAAAAATTCATCCAGAGTTATACCTGGTGTTGCGGGGCTGTTGCAAGCTGAGGTTATTTGAGCTGTTCTTCACCTCAGCATGAGCAGTCAGCCTTTATAGGAGAGGGATTTGTGTTTGGATGGTGAAGATAAGGACTCGTATCTGGAGATAAATGAAAAACCAAAGCTTTCCAAAACGTTCATATGTTCAGCTTGCTCTGCCTAATCTGCGCGTCACATGGGACATTTCTTGGACAATTCATATCACCAGCTATGATAGCCTTACTCCGTCACCTCCATTGTTATTCCCTCCTCTGCATCACCTGTGGCTCCAGCCGCCCTCTTCAGATCATCCTTTAGAATACCATTGGTCTTTCCACTTCATGGCTGGTGCCACTTCATCCTTGTTTCTAGCTGGAGGAGGACCAGACGTGACTCGCAGTGTGAGAGACTTCTGGCTGTCAAGGTTTTTGTTCAGAATCAAAGAGAAAGGGCTTCTATCTATGCATAAAAGAGTAGCCTAGAAAAAAAAACAGCAGCTTTAATAAACCAGGATGCATTGCAGAGTTTCAACACGGAGGCCATTTTGAATGTGTGGCGTTTGTTTCCCTGATACACGACATCAAATCTTTTCCTACATTCTGTTTATCTTGCTTTTGGCTATCGCTGTTACTCTCCACACCCACATGTTTATGTGTGTGCGTGTTTCTGAGCAGTGTGTGTGTGACAGTGTGTGGTATCTGTTGTTTGTATCTGTGTGTCTGCATTTGTGAGCCATGTGAGCCTCATGAGTGTACTGTATAAATGTCACTAGATCATCTCTTTGTGGATACGGCTGAGTAAGTGCAGCTCAGAAAAATCAATTTGGTGTCCCAAAAGGGGAACATAAAACCACATAACAGTTTTTTATATCAGAATGTGTTCGCTTAGCTTTAGACCTCAAGCTTGGCCTCCAAATCACTGCCTTTTTTTGCTGAATTATTTGGTTTAAATATAAAATACGTATGGACACAGATTTTTATACACTGCACTTCATTTTCTAAGCACGAAACTGGTTAGCAGCAGCTATATTCAAAAGGTGCGTCTCCATCAAAAAGTAACAGGAGCTTCTTTTCAGGGAACAAAAAGTACGAGGTAACACAATGGTGATTGAGCCTGTGGCCCACTGATGAAAGCCTCTGCATTTGCAGTATTACAGACTGGGTGTCTATGGCAACTTTTGTGGAAGAAATCACAAGCGGCGCCCAGTTAGTGACGCGTTTTCCATCAGCCAGCAGTGGTTGGTCTGCCAGAGAGGGTAGGCGGAGCTAAGCGGCTGCTTTTCCGCTCTCTGCAAGTGTTGCGAGTAAACAGTAATCTACTATGGCTGAACAAACAAAGAAAAGATGGATGACTACAGATACAACTTCAACAATAAGTGAAAATCCAAAGAAAAAGAAACAAACTCGACGCTCAGATGAAGGCAAACAGTCTGAAAAGGAAAGCGACCATCAGCGAGGAAAATCAAGAGTTACAACCGGAGCCGACGGTGGACGTCTGCCATTAATGACAACCCTGACATACCTGATAACATCGATCACGTCATGCAAGGTTTCAAGGATTTACACTGAACAAAAATATAAACGCAACACTTGTTTTTGCTCCCATTTTTCATGAGCTGAACTCAAAGATCTAAGACTTTTTCTATGTACACAAAAGGCCCTTTTTTGTGGCCGGTTGGATGTACTGCCGTACTGGACATTCCTGCAGTCAGCATGCCAATTGCACGCTCCCTCAGAACTTGCGACATCTGTGGCATTGTGCTGTGTGATAAAACTGCACATTTTAGAGTGGCCTTTTATTGTGGCCAGCCTAAGGCACACCTGTGCAATAATCATGCCGTCTAATCAGCATCTTGATATGCCACACCTGTGAGGTGGATGGATTATCTCGGCAAAGGAGAAGTGCTCACTAACACAGATTTAGACAAATTTGTGAACAATATTTGACAGAAATAGGCCTTTTGTATACATACCACCAAGCAATGATCCTTTGGGGGGTTAAAATTAGGCCCCCAGAACTTTTTTAGACCACTTATGGAAATGCAGTAAGAACCTCCGAAAGTTCATTTATCATGAGCTCCTTTATTTTGTGTTGGAATGGAGATTTTCCCAGAGAGGAATTTGTATCTTGTTTAAGGAGCTGGGTGAAACAAATGGGGAATGCAGCTTCTTGAAATATGCAAATCAAGCAACAAATATTCAGATTTTGATGGTTTTCCTCCCATGGAGCCTTTACATTCCAAGGCTTATTTTATCGGCCCTTACTTCACCCCGATCCCATTCCCTCTTTCTCTTAACTAACTTCATCTGCCTCCCCTCTCCACCCTCCCTCGCCAACCCCCACATCCCCCTAGTTCAATCTCAGCACTGTCAGTTTGTGGCTCTCGCTTCTCCCTCAGTCATTGATCACGGTGGCAATAGCGTGGTGTTTGCCGGTCTGGAAATGTGTGTCTCGGCAGGGAGGGAAAGGAGATCAAACACTTTAATTACCGCAGGCTTGTAGGAGGTGCCAGCTACAGGCAGCAGTCGTGTAACAAGGACAGGTAGAAGAGAAACGCCCGGGCGAACACGGATGCGCCAGAGCAAAAAAACCTCCTTAATCCAGATGTACTCACTCTCACTGTCGCGCACGTACATCAAGCGATATCATAAATACCTTGCTGCTCTCACGCTCGTACATCCTGCTGACATGATGGGCTACGGATGCGTGTGCCGAGTAAAAAAGAATTAAACTCTGCTGCACATTTTATAGGAGAAGAAATCAGTTACTCCTGTGTGCAAACACCACAAATGCATTAGCATACATAAACAGTCAAACCCCGCATGTGCACACTGCACATGAAGACATAAATATTCATCATCCTTCCCTTTCTTATCACACTAACCAGTGAAATCAGCCAATCTTTCACTTTAAATGCAACATCCTGTACAACCTTAAAACCTATTGTCATTCAGCTTTTATCGCTCCGCTGGTTCATTTGTAGGACCTGCGCTGATCCTGCAGAGAACTATAAGTATAAGAGGAAAAGGCTGACACAGACCAGCTCCATGATTGATGCCCCGTCTCGCTCCTCCCTGTGCTGATTCAGAGCTCCGGGCTCTGTGGGAACCATCTCTCTACTTCACTGGATTTCATTCCTACCAGGTAGTGCCTCCCTGTCACTCAGGACCCGGTCGTGACTGCAGACGGCGTCAACCGGCTGATCAGAAGTGTGAAATGCCCGGACTTGTCAGACAAAAAGTGTTTAGGAGCCTGAGGGTCAAACAGTGGTGCAAGTGTGGCTGAGTCAATATTTTAGTTTTATGTAACCATGTTATTTTTTCATGGGGAACAACAAAACCAGTGTGTTCTGTTCTTTGCTACATAGACAGTGTTACTTGGATCTTTATTTTGAGTAAATGATACTTTTTCTTTATAGTTGCTGGTTCCCTGTTTTAGCTGGGCAGGCTTAATCAATGACACACGAAAGACACACGAGTGACGCAACTGAAACTTTCTCCCAAACGTTGTTTAGCTTTGTTTTAGTAAGTTGTGCTGTGATGCTCTATTCTTTCCCTTAGTTAAAGTCATTTATTCCGGCTTAAACCGCATGAACATGTTACAGTAGTTAAGTGTTAACATGTTCCTGAGTTTTGACGCCATTGCTTTTAGAGATTTCCTCTCATTTGCATATTTTCTGACTCACTGCAGAGGACTGAGAGAATCCATTCAGCAAATTCACAGGGTCACCATTTTCCTCTGATGTCACCCACAGCTCAAATGCTGTTATATGTTGTACTGCTGTGTTCAAGGTTTGCAAATCATATCAAGTTAAGGAATCTGATAAAATAGTTATCAATGAACCGTTTCTCACTTGATCAGCAACTGACTGTATATAAAGATGGATGTGTCTCCATCTGCTCCCATTGTACGAAAGTGACGCCAACATAGCCCCCGTGATAGGCGCTGCCATCTAGCATTGGTGATGTCATTTGGAGCCAGAGTCTGCGCAGTAGAGATCTGCGGGTGGAGCGGCTGTAACCACTTCCGCTAACCAAAAGACACACTTAACTTACAGAAAAAAACAGCAAAGATCCTGCTGGTCGGCGTATTTAACAGCAGAACAGCTTCTTCGTGTTGGTCTGAAGCAGACGTTTACAGAAATGGAAACTTCAATGACTGTAGTGATTGTTTTAGTTAACAGAGCTGTCAATCATCCTTTTTAGAGCAACAAATAACTAATTAAAAATAAACTCAGACACTTAAAATCAGCAGGATAAGAACTAACTACAATGACAGAAACCACGTTTGAGAAAAATGTATCGGGCGTGTATTTTCATTTTATAGTTTGACTCATGTCCCATCTGTTAACATGGAGGAGGCGGGCTTTATGACCTATACTGCAGCCAGTCAGCAGGGGGCGATAGAGAGGGTTTGGCTTCACTTTTAGGGAGCTGTCGTGTCGTCCATCTTTTTAAACAGTCTATGGTGAAAGCCCAGAGACAATGGGCCATATTTATAGTGAAACTATGTATTCGATATTCCATTGATTACCTACAGCTAAGTCACAAAAGCTAAAGTTAGCATTCAGCCAATTCCTAGCTAACACTACCATTAGCTAGCTAAATTTAACATTAGCTAAGAATTTATTCCTTTCCTATTGTATCGTGTGACACGAATACTAGCTAGGAAATAGTTGATTGCTAATGTTAGCTTTTGTTGGTAGCAAATATGTTGTTTTACCTCGACATATGTTCATCCGGATTTTCACGGTACATTTTCAGTTGCTGATCATTAAAGAAGCAGTGAAATGCTAACTTAGTTTTTTTTATTTATTGACCCTACATTTATAAGATTTGCAAACCTGGAACAGAAGAACATTTTTACAGCGTTTGAGCTTCACAACTGAATTAATCCCCAGAAAAGTGCAGATCCTGATTTATGGTGTGAGTGGTGTTCTTTAGCCTGGGAGGAACCATCCTACAGCTGCTACACCAGGTCAAGAAAAAAGGTTTCGTGACCTCTAAAAGTAAAAAAAACCTCACTACATAGATGTGAAAACTTCTACTTAGTTATATACTTATATAAATGTGGAAATTGAAAGTAAGAGAGGCAAATAAGAGATTGTCCGAGTGTAAGAGACAGGAACAAAGAGCAGATGAATCATACAAAGTCAATTACTTAAACATAAGCACAAAGAGAGCGAGATAAAGTATAAGCATTCTAATTATGGCGGCTAACACAAAGCCTTTTGCTGGTGGGACTCTGTTTTAATTGTTCTGGTGGCTTTGTTTGTCGCTTTCTGGCTTAATGAGCAAATTATCTCAATACTGAATTTTTAGTTTAGTTTGAGCGATGAAGTGTTTTCATTTGTCCCCAGGAAAGGATTGCGGCGAGTGGCCAAACGTAATCAAGGAGACCAATTCCATCTCATTGTTTGCCAACATAATTTATATTTTCATTGAGATCCTCTGCTGGGGGGGGGCGTCCCTCAAAGGCCACGAGGAAAAAGACAATTAGAGAGATATGTGAAATAATCCAGGTAAAAGGATGATTGCATCCTCCCCATGTTTCATCATTTCTTACCCTGCATGGTGGTATTTCTTTTTTATCTACCTAAATATACTGCGTCTACCACTCTCACCGACATAGCCAAAAAAAACACCACAAAAAATGGATTTTGGTATTCATTAAGAGGTGAGGTCTTTGATATGGCCGATCAATTTTTCAGAAGTGTGTTTCTTTGATAAACAAGGGCCTTCTCCCTCAGCGGGTGAGCACCGGCACAAGCTTTGGATGTCATCCAGCGCAGGTTGGAACGGGAGCAGTCGAAGGAGGAATTATGGAGAAGGTATAGAGAGAAAGAGAGGGATGTGGAGGGAGGAGGGGAGGAAGGGAACAGATGAAGATGAAGACAGCTGCAATGAAGAGTGGAGAATAAATATTTATGTCCTGTAATGTTTCTGCATGACAGATTCTATATTATATTTGAATGTGGTGCTGCACCTCGACCGTGAGGAATGTGTTGGCAATGAATTTCACACCACACCAATAAAGTGCATTGGGGGATTTGGAAAGAAAGAGGAAGGGGGATGAAGATGAAGATAAAGAAGAAGAAGAAAGGGAAGAACAGAACGAACAAGAGGAAAAAAAAAAGAAGTGATATGAAAGGAGGAGCGGAGGGAGGAGACGCAAACAAAGCACCGGCAGACAGAAATTGACATCACAGGTTCGGCAAATGGGACAGCGTACATCAAGCAGATCGAGATAGTGTACACAGGGAAAGATGGCGAAAGAATGAAAGAGAGAGATTTGTGGCCTGTGGAGTGAAGGGCATGAAATGAATCGAGCCAGGGGGCCCACTGGAGTGTGTCCTGGGGATATGTGCGACTGGGTCAGGCAGGAGGAGCGGGCTGTGGGAGCAGGGAACGGGCGCAGGCAGGGTCTATAGAGCCAGCTGAAGGCAGAGAGAAGAGACGGACAAGGCCCATTAAGTCAGGGATAGTAGCTAACCAGGATCAGCCGGGGAGGGGCTCAAGTTTGGATCTGCACTGAGGGGAGAGAGGGAGGAGGATGTTCAAAGTTGGAAAGCTTTTTTGTTGTTCTTTTATTCTACTTATATGGAATTTAAAACCCTACATGTGTTGTAGAACACGACCACACCACAGCTGAGGTTTGACGTATTGATAATCATAATCCAAACTAAAAGCCTCTTCTGCTGTTGGCAATTTGGTGCTGTCTAAATAAAACCAGGCTTTTGAGCTTTTCAGACGATCTGCAGAATGACGTCTTCTATAATGGTTTGAGAAAATTATTGTGATTTACTTCAGCTGAATGAGCCATTTCTGTGCCAAATGGGGTAGCTAAAAATGGTCCTCCAAATAAAATATAAATACATGAATGAAGATACGTAAATATAAAAGGTTTACCCATGCCCTCTTGAATTCCAACGAGTCCTCCAACCCATAAGGTCACATGGGCCTTCCCTCTTTTTTAACCTAAAGGAGTGTTCATGAGGAGGGCCCCTGTTCATGGCAGGCATCATGTCCTTAAACCTACAGATGTCTCGTCTGAATTTGGTGAAAATTATTAACTTCCTGTTGAGACACAAACTTTCCGGAGTTTCTTCTCTATTAAAAAGTTGGAATCACAGAGTGCATATATTTCAGCTGAGAGGACAGAGTCTGCTCTCAAGATGATTGCAGAGTCTGACATCGAACACACTTACAACATATCATTTATAGCATACAATAGTTGAACAAAGAAAAAGGAACTTCTTGAGACCCCACGTGGTTAGCTGTCTAGAAACTGCCAATGTGATTATTAATTCCCTGTGTACAGGGCGCAGCAAGAGGAACAGAATATGCTTACGGTCTTATTTTACAGGAGCTCTACCATATATGGTGTAAACAGGATGAGCAAAATGAGTGACAGAAGGGCAAAAGGTAAAAAGTTCATAGGTCATGGTGTCAAGTGGAACACATGGTGAACGTTGGGGAATGTTTGCAGCTTGGTTGGTTTTAACCACCAAAACACAAATCGAGTTTTGAAAAAGAATTTGGTTTGGGACGGCAGTTTGTTTGTTCGATCATGTATGTGGGTGTTAAGGCTGGTCTAGTGTTTGGACCTCAGTAGCCGGAGACGGACACGGAAAGCAGTTTAAAGGCGTTAAAACCAAAATGAGTCAGGTGGTCGTGGCTGGAGGCTGGCTGACCACTGCAAGGCAAGAGGGCAGGTGAGACAGAAGTCTGATGAGGCAGCAGGGCACACACACACACAGAAAAAAACACAAAAGAAAAAGCTGTTAGCTACAGCAATTACTACGCCAGAAGCTTAAGCTACAGGTAGCAGGGAAAAGACACAGACTGGCAAAAACACTAAAGAACGCTAAAGGCCAAAAGTATGTGCATCAGCACTACCGGACGAGATGCAATTATCTGGCAGAGCGGTGGAGTCTTGACCAGTCTTTTATGGAGTAGGTGATTGCTGGTTAAATTAAAAGGTGTGCCTCTGCTGCTGCTTCAGAGGAGAGCGAGTCAGCCACGCCTCCTGCCACACACACTGTGGGAAAAGGCAACACAAAGAGGAGGAGAGAAAAAACAGATCCAGAAGAAAAAACAGAAACAACATAAGAAAACTCCAGAGCCTGGTGATGTATGTACCTGAAAGAAGTCAACACTAATTGTTGAAGCTAACAAATCATTAAGGTTTGTTAACAGTCGTGGTTGAGGGTGAAAGAGATTTGAGAGTGAAGGGGCTGCACATGTACATGGGGCCCGAGCAGTCGGAGGATTTGGTGCCTTGCTCAAGGACACCTCGATAGTGCCCAGGAGAGGAACTGGCACCACTGCAGCTACCGGCCCCAATTCCATGAGTCGGTCCATACCGGGACTCGAACCGGCCACCCTCCGGTCCCCAATTTTTTTTTTTGTCAACACATCCACCTACCTTGACGTTTTCCCTACACAGACCTTGTTTCTGTACAATACTGCCATCTCACTTCTTCTCACTTCTTCTCCCCTCACAATGACTGGTCATTGAACATTACGCATGTTGCTTTTCTAACGACTCCTGCTATCATTCTTCTCAGAAAAATATGTCGTCACCAGGCTGAATAGAGGGCTGTTTATCGTCTCTCATGGAAAGTTAAAGTTTTAAAGAACATGTTTTCACAGGACAAAAAAAAACAGAAAATCATGTGATTTCAACGTTGCCATCCCTTTTTCTTTAGATTGTGTATTGCATCTTTAAATCTAAGTCCAGCCAGTGTAGAAGTCCTTTTATGAACTGCGGTTTCTGTTAACTAAGTTGGAGTTTCAGCTCAGGCTCCTGTTTTATTAGTCTGTTCTTATTTATTCCAAATAGCTGTGACTTTACATCAGACCGTTTCCAGACTTCACACAGCAGCAGCTGCTACAACAGTTCACCTAAAAGACTTCTTGGTATCGGTTGAATCACTGCGGCATAAATTAGTTGGCTGTAAACAATTAGTCGGTACAAATGTATTAAGATAAAATTGTCACATTATTGTTTTAAGTCCTCGATTGATTCCTATAATTGATGTTCCAAGCACGGACAAGGAAAGGAAAAGGATACCAGTCAGTGCAAGAACAAAGCAACAACAGCAGCACCTGTTCCTTACTGAGATGTGATTGTGATAAAGAATGCACAACGAGAAAACATTAAATATGTAACAATGACAGATTGAAAGACGGGAAAAGTTCTATTCACGTGGGAATAATTTTAGTCGACTGTAACGAGTGATTTGTAATAATTGCGGTGCTCGATGTCCACGGGGAATCTGCTGCGGTTTCTGATTCAATCATCCCAGTGTCGTGAATAATGGAGGCAGTGCTGGAAACAATGGAGGAGGAAGGCGCTGAAAGGGTTTTTCAGCAGAAAATTCACATTTTGCTTTGCTGAATAACGATGTGACAAAAAGTAATTCCTGAATATAATTATATTACTCTGATACTGAAATTATATTAATGACTGTTTTGTAACTACAATAGCTCCCAAAGAAAGTCAGAACCATCAGCCCCTTTCAGCTCTCTGTTTTGGTTTCACATTGTTGAGTTACTTGGACTCGCAACGACCCCCGCGTGTTGAACTGTGCTCATCAGATCTCACACACAGGCTGATTGTAGGCTTCCTGCCCGGTGTGAAATGGTGGAGAGCCAAATAAGCTGAGTGGCTGGTGAACACAGTAGAAAAATCCAGGAAGCCAGAGAGAGCCAGATGTTTTTCTCAGGAGTTGGCGAATGAAACTGAGGAGAAAGCGCCAACGAATCTTGGACCTCATTCAACAGGTGGCGAGATAAAATGCTACGAATGAATTCCTATGTTGTTCTGCTTCTTCTGCATGTGTAAGTAATGTTTGGCAATTGTTTGCTAACACATCGGCCCTGAGATAAATTGATTTTTCATTAACGCCTGTTGCTGTGGGATGCTTTGGGAGCCTACTTTCTGCTCACTAGAGATGAAAAAATGTATCATGCAGCTTTAATTTCATTTCCAAATGAGATTGGAAGGTAATAATCCGTGAGCAAATCTTCCTCGAACATGTTCCTTGGTTTTTAATAAAGGGAACATCTCACTTCACTCCAAGCCTTTGCTGCAGATGTCCACTTTGCAGCCTTGGACTATATGCACATGAGTGTTCCCTTGCACTTTAATGCCATACAGCGCTGAGAGGAGGCACTGATGTGTGACAGATGCCTGACGGCTGGCGATGCGCTAGCAGCCCGTATCAATGGAAGTGTCTTCCTTGCTTCTCCTAAATGCGTTCAGACAGAGACAAAGACGGAGGCTGCCGACTGAATCCCTAAAACGGACAGCTCTGGGACGCTGAGTGAAAGTCAAACAGTGTAGTGCAAAGTAGTTAGGGGCTTGAGCTCAGTCTGCCAGGTCCATTAACGGTGAGCCGAGCAGGTGAGTGCTGCAGTGGTGCAGAGGCTGGCATATGCCAAGCTAGAGGGCTGAGACTGGCACAGTAGACCCCCTGCCTTTAGTGTCATCTGTCACCATTCGGAAAGTTTGTGTGTTCGAGCGAGTGTGTAGGCATGTTTGTGCGTGTGTGGGTGTGTAGGTGCTCAGCAGGGTAAGGAGAAAAAGAAAGAAGAGGGTGAAGGGAGAGGGCAGAAAACCTGGCAGAGACTGAACAGGGAGACACAGAGCTCACAGTATTCAGGAAGGTACGCTGAAATAATTCATAGTCCAGAGCTGTCCGTTTCCAAACAGGTTAGTCGAATGGAAAAATAGTGAAGCTTTAAATTTCTCATAAAACATCATACAGAAGAAAAACATTGAGTGAGAAGAATCATTGTTACAGCATTTCAAGGTTTATAATCTCCACTTTGCTGCCCACTGCTGCCCTGACTGGGCTCATCTCTGGAGCTACTGAATGGATAGACATCGATACACCTCCCTAACCTCTTCTCCTGCACTCAATCTTTAAGAAGCATTTTGAAAAATGTGTGATTACTGAGTCAGACTGAACACTGCGGCTACTCTTATCAATATTTTAATAATAACAATGGATTAAATGACTATGTGTAATGTATTGCAATTCCCCGCAGCTCTATTGAGCTCAATTGTGTCCTTCAGCTGATTGTTTTAGTTTTTGCTAAGAAACTTTACTGTTTACTTTAATGTCAAAAAGCTTTCAAACCTATACAGTGGACAGATAAAACAGTACATGGAGCCAGAGATTTCCGCCAGGAGATGGTGGAGACCAAATACAGAGGCAAAAGACTGTTACGTGAACTTGATCAAGAATGATAATGAACCATTTCTGTTCACCAAATCAACCTGCAGTAATCATAATCAGCCTTTAACATCACTCTTTCTTAAACTCATTATTGATGATAAAATGCAAAAGCGTAATTGTGCATTCTACATGCACATTTTCTGTTGCATTAAATGTACGTATAGGATTGGTGTGGATATGCAGTAAATGTGTATGGCCCGGGGGAATCCACTATGTTCACTTTAAAGCTGCTAGAGGGCGCTGTGCGTTGGGTATGTCACAATGAAAGGTGCTCCAGAGGAAATATCGCAAGAAAAAGCAGGAAGTGACTGCAAACCAGGAAGTAAGGAGCTTTTCCTTTTCAGGGACTCGCATGTGTCCATGCGGAGACTTGGGGTAAGCATGCTTAAATGTCACTCCTGTAGGAAACCGAAAGATGTTCACGATTATAATGGTATGAATGGAAAAATGTTTAACACGAAGGTGAGTTTTTTGTGGTGGTACGGTGTTTACAGATTTGGTCCATGTGTGCTGAAATAACTCAAGTTGGATACAAGACTGACGCTTAGTGAAAGTGTTGTAAATTAATTAATTCATATATTTTATTTGTTCGTATAAATGGGAATGCATGCTACTAAAACAAATGTTTCTATTGTGTAGTGCTGTATGGAGTTGATGGTTTGCAGCCACATGTGCACTTGAAGTAGCACGGAGATAGCTGATAGTGAGTAAAATATACTGTCCAATTATCTGATATTAACAGATCGATGATTTCTTGACTGAATTAACTGTATGTGGTTTAGTTTGCTTTGTTGTTGTTAAAGAGCTAGCACTACTGCTGTTAATGCAATGACATGATATACTGACTGAGCTACAGTTTGTCGAGCATTTTCAGCTAGCCTATTTAAGTTGCACTGAATCTTTAGGTTGTTTGAATAATGAGCTGCATTTTAACGTGAGGCACATTTCACTTTGCCACATGTTAGTCTGCGTTGTCTCTTATATCAAAACATCCAGTAAAAATCTTCATCAGTCTTAAAGCATGATCAGAAGCACACTAATAGGCCTCACAGTTAAGTTAGCATACACCTCAGACATAAAGTAAGAACATTGTTTAGTATCTTCCCCAGCCATTAATGCATCTTTGCCTACTTAAAGGTGTTCAATAGTCCTGAAAAGACATTTTCCAAAATCTGCATTATTCTACCATCAGCAAAAGCCTCCCTTTCAGGAGGTGAAGTAAAGCTGGCAGATAAAAAAAGAAAAAGTGCATTCAGCAGAGCAGAGCATCAAGAAATCACACACACTCGAGCACAGAGGTACTAAGCTTTATCATTCAAGTAATGCAACAATTTCCCATTTTGTTTGTCCTTTTCTTCCTTTTCTTTTCTGATGACCAGCCACAAAGCAGGACCCTTACATGACACACAGTCGTTTTGTGTCTGTAGCACCTTATAACCCCCTCTTGAGTTCCAATTTATTATCCAGTGGCAGAATGAATAGTCGTTGAGGGAGTTACAACCGTTGATGCTCTCATTCTTCCTTTGTTATCAATTTAAAAAGCACACGGCTCAGCAGTAATAAAACCACTTTCTGTTGAGTGTGGGTCCAAAATGCATAGAAACATTAACGCCATCTGTGTTGTGGGTGTTTCCATGCGTGGCGTGTGCTTTTTATAGGCTGACTTAAGAATGAAAGGCTTCTGAGGATGTTTGTTTTCCATTGTAACACAAATTTATGGACTTAATTAACAATACGATTTCAATTAGCCTCAGAAACATCAAAACAGAATGTGACCTTAATTTGTGAGCTAAAAGTGTGTTTAGAGCTGTTTGGGTACACATTTCAATTCCTGTTAATGAGGATGTGGAGCAGCAGTTTTACGAGGTTTGGAGAACCAAAATAATCAAAACAGTCAAGGTACTTGGTCCTGGGTTTGTTTTACTGTTGCTTAGCATTAAACATGTATTACAAAACAAAGGTCGCTCACAAAAAAGGGAGGTCCTCAGCGAAGAGACAAGGGCCAAGTCCCAATCTCCACACTCACTGACTTTGAGGTGCGTTCTCTTTAAGTGCGTGTGTGCTTAGTGATCTGATGCGGACTTTTCAACGCCAAATTGTGCACTTCCGTGAGACGGCGTATCTGCAAGCTTTCCTTGGGTAGTTACAGAGTTCAAGCCAACTTGGTGACATATACAGTACAAACGTGATTGTGCAGCCCCCCACTAAATGTAAACAAATGTTCGTATATTGAAGTAGTATTCAATAAAGTTTGAACAAAAAAAACTAAATGTAAACAAAACAAGCATGGACAGTGACAGGAACTGCAAATACATTGATCTGTTAATGACAAAATGTAGTTCATCACTGATGTGGTTATTTTTAGCACAATTTTTAAAGATGTTTATATTTTTCAGTTAAATATTCGCAAAGGATTAACATTAATGGGTTGTAAACACTGTAATGCAAGACACACAAATACTGGAGGACGGCTTAGTATTTAATAGCGCATAGTGTGTCTCGTTCCTCAGTTTTATACACCTTATCTTTTCATTTAGGCTTTGTAGGACGCTAGGATTATAGTTAATTTTTCTCATAGTTTTCGTATTTCCTGTTCCTATAATGTGTACATTTATATAAAGTTGTAGCAGATGTAGGGTAGCCTATTTCATTCATTTTTGATAAATACGTACTGTCGCTTTAAGAGAGCGCACCCTGGTGCCCGTACTTCTGTGGAGCTGTTGAATTGTGGCATCGAGTGGAGGCGAGACTAGCTGTGGAGTCACACCGTTTTTTATACCATGTCCTGTCCTGTTTAGTTATCCAGCAAAGACAATTCAGTGGATTAACCGACTTGTGCCTCCTGTGGAATAAAGTTGTTTGTGTTTTCTCAACTTTACAACGGACGTCGAGTGAATTTGTAAAACTACAGCAGTTGGACACGTGTAAGCCAAGGCTACCGGCTGGGTTGTATTTTGTGCGGTAACAGGCTTAAAAATGTACAATAACTGCACATTTTCATCAAGCTATAGAAAAAGAGAAACCATTCATCTTCCCCCATCTCCTAGTCACACTTGGTACAGTCCGGGTTGCCAACACCTGGTGGAGAAAGGGGGATTCATGGGTTCATCCTCAACCAGGAAGTTGACCTTGGAGAGAGCAATGATTAGCAATCAAAGCAAACAAACCAATTACTTCAATAACATACTAACTGAGGAACATATATTAAATCAAGTAAAGTTTTCCACCTGTTTTCACCTGAGTTTTCACCTGACTGCTGAGGGAGTGATTGACGCTCCCTCACAAGTCCAATAAGTCACTTTTTAACCACAGTATGTAACTGTTCAGGGACTTCGTTTCCATCAAAGATGCTATTAAATCTGTCTCCCTCTCAGTTTTGTACAGACCTCTCTTCACCTCCATCACCGCGCTCTGAGACATTTTGTTCCGACTACAGAGGCCTCTGCTCCACGTGTCTGTCGGCCTATTTTTCTTTTCTCATTTGACTTCTTTACTTCTCTTCTGCCGGGAGGCACAGTATGTCATCGTGCAGAGCAGGTTTCGCTGACAGGGTGTGACGTTCAGGTGAGAATCTGCAATGGCCTTGGAGGTCACTTCTATTCTGTATGAAGCTGAGATCACCGCGGAATATTCTGCACAGGTGTTAATATGTGTCACCTGCGTTGTCACTGTCGAGCTTTAGTCAAATCTCCAGAGCTTAAGATAAAACAGTCTGCCAATAGTCAGATGAGCTGATCGCTTATTCCAAAATTACTTGCTCTGCTTTCCACCTTCCCCAGAGCTCTCCTGTTGTGCTTTGAAATTATCTCTGCAGATTTTGATATGCTGCTTTCAGAGATAATCTAACAATAAAGAAATGTTAAATTGCTTTTGCTTCTGACTTGTGGCACTGGTCACTAATCATAAATCCACTTTCTTTGTGCCTGAAAGTCAAACTCAAATTACTGCTTATAATACAATGACGTTACGCTTCAAACATTGCTATCAAATGAATATATTCTTCTGGTGTGTGTTTGAGTTGTGAACTTATTCAGCTTAAAAAAATGATCAAACACAAAGTTTTATCATTGTTGTACTTTCATAGCACAAAGCGCTGTTGTTCTTCAGGGGTGAGCTTTAAAAATAGTACCTTCACTTTAATTCCAGCCAGCAGCCACACAGGCAGCTGAGCAGCTTGAGGGCTAATGCTGTTAAATATTTTTTTTTTGAACAATTTGTAATTGCTTATATAACTGTGCTGTGATTGGCATCTCTAGGTGTCACGCAGAGCGGTTAAGTTGCAGGACCAGTTTGATCCCCGCTGTCACCACATCTGGATTTATGAAAGAGAAACCGTCCTTCTCTCAAAATTTGGGGAAAACCTGAAACAAGGATTCATTAGGTGTTAAAGAGCAGCTCCAGTCCTGTTTAAAGACATATAAAATGCTCTGCTTGAAAGAATAAATTGTGTCTGATATAGTTTTTTCTGCAAAATACGTTTAATTTCCTTGTAAAAATCCTCCCATGGTATCTCCTCCTTCTCCCTCATTAAAAATTTCTGAATCTGCAGTAGGGATAGACCGATTATCGGCGCCGATATGCGGCATTTTGACGCATATCGGCATCGGCCTTTTTTTAAAAAAATGTTTACAATTTTTTAAATATTTAATCCGACGGCCGATCAGAGATCAATTTAAAACTGTGTTATTTTGGCTCTGATGCATATGCTTAAAGGCATTTAAACAAAGTTAAGTGTTGGAGTTTGTATTATTCAAAATTTTGACGCCAATATTTTAACTTTTACTGCAAATGAATATCGGCTTCAAATATCAGTTATCGGCCTCCTTGACTACTAATAATCGGTATCAGTATTGGCCCTGAAAAAACCATATCGGTCTATCTCTAATCTGCATAGGCCCCGACCACTGTGCACATTTCCAACCGCCCCCTCCGTCATGAAAAAAAAACACGTCTCTGCCATCGTTTAGTGGCAACGTGTTGATACTTAGCTAGCTTGAAATTTAGTTATTAGTAGCAGTAACGTTAACTTCAGTGAGTTTGCAAAAATAACGAGGTCGGTTACAGCTGGCTCGAGCATCGCCGAAGTGGTTGCCATTGGTTATACATAATGATTTGCACCACGTCCATTAACGGGATTGGCTCCTTAGGTTTGTGACGTCTCAAACCTGCCAATCTGAAAACGTGTTGTTCAGCCTGTCCTTGGTACACTGCAGTTTAAAAGCAGACAGGCCCAGCCATGGAGACGACTGTTGATGTGGTCCCTGATATGTCTTGTAGCACATGAAGAACACCACATGGAGATGTTTACCAGGTTAAATACTTGATTTTCACTGGAGGGGGGCTTTAAAATAACCAAAAGGAAAACTTTGTCTAGTGTTTATCAGTATTATTGCTAGCATGCTAGGCTACCTAGTTGCATGCAAGCCTTTTTTTGGTGAAATACAGTTTTAACAGCAAGCTGGGCCCTTCACATGGTAAATGTTGTTGAGGGAAAGACATCTTAAGCTGGGCGAGGCATTTTTTTCTAGAAGCAACATTTTTTAAATAGTCTGAACATCCGGACAGCTGTGAAACAAAACAAAGATTTGGGGTTTGTAGCTGTCCCGACCTGTAATGAGTCTGTCCAATTATTTATGTCCATTGGAGCTCATGAAATGATTGGATGGCGTGCACTCTTCCTGAGCTCTCATAGCACAGCGAGGAGTCTTCCGTAACAGAAGCTGGAGAGCCAGTCACATGAGAACAGCAGGAAGAAACGTTTTGATGTGGTTAGCAATGAAAATGATGTATGCGGCTCCTGCGCTCTCGCACGGACTCGTTCTGCACCATAACGGAGGCAGAGCAAATTCATGTGTATGAGGGAAGTGGCTTTGTCATTTTTTTGGCTGAATTTACTTTGAAAATCTGGTTCACTCCTGCTGGTTTGTCCAAAGTTGCCTATCCAGCTTTAATACGTTATATAGCCAGCAGTAGGTGGGCTTGATGAATAAAAGGGGAAAACATACTTTTATCAATGTCTGTAGGCTATATGGTCACAAGTGTACCACTGATTTAAACAGCGTGTCACAAAGCTGGTTTAACATATAATTGACAGCCGTATAAAGTATAAAAGAAATTGAACAGTGGATGACTCACCAGCTATCTCTGAGCATATGTGGCCACAGACTCTCCATGAAAAGAAGACAGAATTACCAGGGAGCTGGGCATAGCAGAGAAATGCATCCCACTTGGATGGAAGACCAGCAGTGCATCTTGAACCTAAGCTTTTGGAAGCAGCCACCCAGAAGTGGCGCCTGAAGCTAGAATTATACTGCTCCGCTCTCACAGTCAATCTTAACTGTGTGGAAACGGGCACTTGGCCTCTTTAAGCAGGCTCAACATCCGACACCTGCTGAAGTCCTGGGTTACAGGTGTACGGTGTCCCTTCAGGGCATTAGTTAGCAGCTCAGACCATCCTCCAGGGGGAGAGGCAGGAATGAAGCGAAGAGATGTCGAGAGTTATCTGATGGACTGTGGGAAGTGGAGGATACATGTCAAGAGATTAGTGGTTGTCAGGAATTGAATTTGACACGCAGTACTGTCCTGAGAGCTGAGGAATACAACATATTTTAAAAGACTTTCTCAATAATGGTGAGACAAATAATATACACCAGCTCCTTATATGCTATACTATTGTCGTATTGTGTCATAAGCTATTATTATTATTATTTATTTTTTTTTTACTGTTTTCTGTTATCAAAAGAGCATACATCGATACATACAAATACTCACAAACATCCCCACCCCCACTCTCAGACAGTTTGGAGAATTGTTCTTTATTTAATTACCGTAAAACCTGGAATATAAGTTGCCACGTAATATAAGTTGCAGTCTGTTTTGAGGTTTATCCCTGAGGGAAAAAAGGTTTTCCATAGCTATATATTAATAGCTATAGCAATCCAGCTGGCTACCGGTGTGGTAGTTGAGCTCAGCCTACGGTTACGTTGATTGTTGGGAAAGTGGCGGCTGTACTGGCGATCATGACAGTGCATGTCTGTGAAAAAGCTTTTGCTAGACCATGTCTCCATTACTGGGTAAAATACACAATAAAATGCCTCTCTCTGCATTTTATACTGGTAGGCTATATTTGTCGGACCAGTGTACAGGACGTAGCCCACTTTTTAGATGAAAGAAATGTATTAAAAGTGCGTCTTATACACCGAATGTCACCTTTAAAAAAACAAAAATGAGAAAATACATAAAAATAAATTATTAAATTGAATAATCCATGAAAAATCTATGTTAAAGCCCCCCTCCAGTGAATATCAAGCTACTTCTGCAACCGTAACCGTCGTCATTTTTGCAAACTACGACTACTAACATTACTACTACTAATGACAAAATTTCAAGCTAGTTAAGTTTCAACAAGTTGCCTCTAAACGATGGCAGAGACGTGTTTTGTTTTCGCGACGGACGGGGCGGTTGGAAATGTGCATAGTGGGCGGGGCCTATGCAGATTCAGGAATTTTTAATGAGAGAAGGAGGAGACGCCTTGGGAGGAATTTTACAAGGTAAATAAACGAATTTTGCAGAAAAACATAGAAACAATTTATTATTTCAAGCAGAGCATTTTATATCTTCTTAAAACATGACTGGAGCTCGTCTTTAATATCAGGCATTACTTTACATAGGCGCTGTTTTGTTTTTCATATCACTCGTGTATTACAGCCTGATCACTGTGGATAAATTGTAATAAGTGTCTCATATTTAACCTGAATGTATTTGATTTCCTAGTGGTCACATATGTTAATTTGTCTTAAACAAAGGCAGGAAGCCATTTCCTGTAACATTGCAGGTGTAGGTTAGTCCACACTTTTCCACCTCAGAGCAAGCGCTCTCCAGGCCTGAAGAAGTACATGTATAAATCAAGGTTACAGCCTCGCGGCCTGGTGTGAAGCGATCAGCATAGATACCCAGTATGCAGAGCTTTGCATGAAGTGCATTATAGTAACGATATTTTCACGACTCTTGGTACAATTTGCAGTCATGTTAGGATGATACTGTTCAGATATTTTCTTCGTTATATCCTTCAAGTTCAGATAAGCAGTCTTGAGATTTCAGTCACAGTGATATAATCAGGGCACCCGGATAAACTCAATACCTTCAAAATAGCATATGTAACTGCAGAGCCATGAGAGCATTTCTTTCCAAGGAAGCTTTTTCATGTCCTGCCTTAACTGTGAGGGGCTTTTCACAGTGAGCGTTAAGTGCTTGGGACTGAACATGAGGGCCATCATTCACCGACGCCTTCTGCCAGAGCCACTTTTCACCATCCTCTTTTGGGTACAGAGTCAAAGTCTAAGCAGTGTTTTTAGAGTGTCAAGACCCTGTGTCATGTTGCTTCAAAGACAAAGGCCCAGAGAAGTCCTGGAGAAGTCAGATTCTCCGCTATTATTCAGTCACTCAGAAGACAGTGCTGCGGAGCCATTCTGCTGTGGCAGGAGTTTTGCTGAAAGCACCGGGGGGAGAAAAGAGAGGACGCAGAACAAGATCAGTGAACAGGCTCAACTTTCCCAGGGAAGAGTTTTCCAAAGGTCACCGTGCCCATTCACACTCCAATTTACATTGATCAGCACTCTACACAGTTGTTTATGCACCAGGAGTTTTGCCCAGAAACCCCATCATTAATCAACCGCGGACTGAATCCAACATCAAGAAAAAATCTGAAAGACCTTTTTCATATCAACGCAGTCGCAACAATAGCTTCGGCAAAAGCTTTTCCCGATATATCTCTTTGTGTTGTTAGACAACGTTTGGTTTCTCCCTCCCTAAGTTTAGTTTGCATTTGATGTAGATCAAAGCAAAGCACATTTCACAAAGAATCAGGCAGCGATTCCCAGCGGTCACTTGAAAGCACTGACAGACTAAATAAATAAAGAGGGGAGATTAATTCTACTTGACATGTATTCAGTCAGTCTGTTTCAATGTTGTGGAGCTATTTGTCTAATTAATATATCAATGCTCACTAGTTTAGTTTGGGCAAAGTGAGTAATTACTGTAATGGCTCAATCAGGTTTTGCCCACTGTTTCCCTCGGGGAGGCACCTTTATGTTTTTTTCCCTGTGCATCTCCATTTTTTTTTTCCCTCCCAGGATGATGAATATTAGACTTTCATGTGAGCCACAGTCAGCTGAATAAATACATAACACACACATAAGCCCATGAATATGGAAATTGTGCAAAACAGGTGGTGAGTGACTGCAATAAACATTTTTACATGTGCTAAAAACATAACCTTTTACAGGTAACTCTGTACCATTGCCAGATCCTATATTTTAGGGTAAGTTGGGCAATTTACAATATTTTTAGATTGCCAACTAATTCCATGAAAATATCAAAATGAATTGAGCTTATATCACCTTGTTAGCTAAAGCTTGATATCGCTTATTCCTCAGCTGTAGAGCAACATTAGTCACACCACTGGGTAACATGTGACTGCATTCCCATTAATATAGTCACAGTGCATTTCATTTTAAGTCAGTGTCTTCTCTAACTTCTACGCCAACTAACTACTAAACAGCAGAAGATAGTCCCCAACAAATGCACTTCTACATAGACATAATGTTTGTTAGGCCTATAGTCCACAGCCTGCTAGATGCTCTATGGGGTTGCAATAAGGCTGATAGGGCTTGGAACTAAATGCTACATAAGCATGCTAACATGCTCACAGTGATAATACTAATGTGGATGTTTAGCAGGTGTATTGTCGCCATGTTCACCATTTTAGTTCTCTGTACAGGCATGCTAACATGCAACTAAACTACCAATGACTACAGCTTATAGCATGTCGTTTATTTTGCAGGTCACTAAATTTGACTTCCAGCTCTAGATGATGGTTCTAGATGAAGTCAGGACACCAGCACACTTATGAATTAATTTTGTGGAATGATGAATGGCTGTTCCAATTTACATGGTAGTTCATCCAATATTTGTCTAGATATTTCGCTCCAACCTAAAGACATTGTACTGGTAGAACGAGAGAAAGGTCAGGGAGACAACAAATTCATTGGGGATCCAAGAATGTTTGTACCAAATTTCATCAAAATCCATGCAGAGGTTATGGAGATATTTCAGTCTGGATTTGCTGACATTGCCATCCCTGGAGCCATGCCATTATCGTGTGTAAACAACAAAGTGCCGAGCTTTTTTTTTTTTTTTTGAAAATAACTTAACCTTTCTTTTTTTTTAAATGAAACTTTATGTTTGTGAGCATTTTCAGAGATTCACATCTTCATTAGAAATTAATGAGCTTGGGGCTGAGTGCCACAGGCGGGGTAGTGGAGTTGCTAATGATTTTGCTTTGTCATGAGACATAACAGAAATGTAATAATAACAGCACCATTGTCCTGTTACTCAATAATTTTATCAATAAAAAACGTGGTTTCCAGGGAAGGTGGCCCTTTATTTTCTTTACAGGTGGCTAACTGCCATGGTTCCTGATGCCAAAATAGATTATACTAAAGGTGATGCAAGTTTGCAAATGCATCATAATGAGATTCACACTGAGTCGCAAATCTGTTTGCCTCAGAAATGTCAGTGAACCACGTTATAACAGCTGCTCACCTGTCATTACAACTCTATCAAACAAGACAAAGCATCCGGCCTCAGCGTGCAGTCAAGCTGGTTCGCACCATCTGAGTGATGATGTTACAGTTTAAAAAGTGCAACCTGGAACTTTGAGTTCTGATTAACTATGATCAATTTTTATGGAGCGGAGGGATGATGATGATATCAGCTGACTGATTGAAATGCAGAGCAACAGGGATGGACAAGTTGAGAGGCTGTGTCATTGATTGGCACTCTCACAGAGCCAGGACGGTTTCCACATCAGCACAGAGGAGTTCGATTCAAAGTGTATTGACGAATGTTCCCTCGTGCTCGGGAAGAGCAGGATGTGTTTTTTAATTAATGGGCAAAACAGCCGGTAAACTGTACGTTGAGAGGATTTAGCCGGAGCAGGGCAGAGGCGAAGGGTAAAATTGTGACTCCTTTACACAAACTGTGGACAAGCTTGGCAGTGTTTACAATCAATACATTAATTGCGGCAGTTTGTGATAATCACAGAGATGTAGATGACAGTCCTACTTTGATAAATGATTTTTTACTGGGAATCAGTCCAAGCGCAAAGCAAATGCGCCAGAACCGTGGCATTAACAGCATATCCGGTGTACGACTCTTTAAATGTGTATTGATGGAGCGTAGTAAATGGGTTAAGAGACAGCCAGCGAAATGAATGGCAGCGCCGTAAACAATCAAACATTTAATTGTACATTCCATTCCACTTAGCAACTCGGCTGGCTGAAAATAATCAATTTTAAAAGCCACTGAGTTTACTCTCAGGAGTGCCGAATGTGTTTCTGGATAAATTTAATGCGCTGGAGACTTATCAGCATCATGTTCAAACCCTTAATACTTCAACTGTGCACAGAAATGATTGCATTTCTGAACCTCCCCGTCTGTATCTCCCTTCACCTCTCAATTTCATCTCTTAGTTTCCTCTATTCCTTTCTCTCGTAGCTTTACAAACACAGCCGAAGCCTTCTGAGGAAATACAACATGGCACAGATTGATTATAGGTCTCTGCTAATACATCGGAGACGGCCACATTGTCCGGATGTTGCTGTGCGTTGAGGGGAAATAGATAAATCTACCAGTCTATGCTTGTCTGATTGCCCTGCACAAACAGCTGACTTTGCTTCTTTTTCTGCAGCACTATTGTAAAAATCTGAATCAAATAATGACATGTTTTTTAAATCTACAAATTGCAGAGGAGTTTATACCTGATTATGAGTGTATATGTTTTTGTATACATGAATGGCCGTCACCACAAAAGCTGCTTATCAATTCTCTTTCATTTCCCCATCAATCAAACATCCAACACCGCAGCACTTCTTCAGGGGCGAAATGTTTCCAAGCAACTGCTGCCACAGCTTACCGGGAGACGACTATCAAAGAGACAGAGTGAAATCACAACTCACTCGTGTGCACAGCCATTTAGCTGCTTCTCTAACAGAGTTTGAGGGTTAACTTGAAGGGATCGATATCTGCCCCCTGGTGTACTTGTGTCGTTGTTTGTTATACAATGAAGCTGCAATGAAGTTAATGGTATAAAACAAGCGAGTGCATGTTTAGTGTGCCTTTGGAGTGTTGAAAGCCCGATTCATCATTCAGGGGGATGTTTACAGATTGGAGATTCAGGTGTACAAGCTTTTTCTAGTGGTAGAAATCATCTCTTTGGTTGATTAAACAGAGCCAGGAGACATTGTTTGAATTTTTGCCTTTCATGTTTTTGTAAGGCCCTTAGAGGCAGTCACATCGGCTTCTGTAAAAACGCTATTAGGCAGTATTTGTATTCCAAAATGCATCAAAACAAGAGTGGAGTCGAGTATTGTGCTTATATGTTAATAAGTGTACTTTTGCAACTTGCCGCGAAGCACTTGGCAGTACAACGGATTCTTCTTTTCTCTCCACTCGTGCATCTTTTATCCTGTTGTTCAAGGATTGGAACTGTTGCAACCTTCAGCCTGTTTTATTACTTTTGAGCTGAAAGATTCATCAGAGTTTCTATGCTGCTGTGTTGAGCTTTTCCTGGTTTCTTTGTGAAACAATGGACACTTAAACTGAGCAGATCGTGTTGGAGTTAGAGCAACAGTTACTTTTACTGAAACTACTACAAGGCAGAATTTTGCACGACAGTACTACACAGTAGCACAGTATACTCAGTCGTTTGGGTGCGAAGAAGTGGACCTGTGAGGAACATGTTTGTATAGTGTTGGGTTGGGTTATGATTCTCGAATATTCGAAGAGTTTTTAATTTATAATGTAATGTCATGAGAGGCAGCGTCATAACGGGGAGATACATTCCCTCCTGGTGGCTGCAACAAGAACTACAACCCATCAAGTCATCCGTTAAAAGACTACAAAACCCAGGGAGAGCAGGGCTGTGAGAACAATGGTTGCTGCCCAGCTGAAGCTTATGAACTGATTACCCTAGTGAAGGGAGAGTGGAAGACTGAGATGGAAGAGGCACATGGGTTTTTTCAGTTTAACAAGTTAGCAGAATATAAATATTTGAGTTAAATCCCTGTTTTTGATTTTTGTATGCCAGCTTTAAGTTCACCTGTACGAAAAGTTTAATACAGGATCTTTATGTTGGAAAGCAACGCTTCGCTGTCTTCATTTCCTGCACCCACACCTCCAAAGCTACAGGAGAAAAGCTCCCGTCCTCTCAAGACATCACAATAAACAATCGAAAAGTTCATGCGACTATTATCTCATCTTAAAATCTTTTGTTTTCACTGGCACAGTACTACCATCAGACAGTGGCTGTAGCGCATCTGAAAGCTGTTTGCTAACCGTCGTTAAATAACAACAGAAGGACACATTAGCTCCAGGTGCTGGTAAAGCAGGTGTGGCGCTATGAGCTTCGGAGCCGGAGAAAAATCTGAGACTTCTGAACGAACTCTTTAGAAAAAATAAACAAAAATTAGGTCAAATGCAACTTTGCAAGGTTAAACTAGCATGTCATAAGTCTACAACAACTATGCACAGTCAAGAGTAGTAAGCGTAAAGTAAAAGTCTGCAAAGGTTCTCCGTCTTCCAGGTCATGTTAAATGAGCCTCTCTCTCTCTCTCTGTCTAGCGTAGTATTCATGATGAAACTTTGCTGTGGGAAATGTAAACAAAGGCTCATTTGGTTTGCATGGTGTAAATTGCTTTGTCAGAGTCCGACTGGGTGGCAGCAGTGACAGGCATTCAAAACAAGTCCATGGAAACAGCCGATCTTATAGCTGATGGTTCGCCCTTGCTTTTGTAGGTCATTTAGAGGCATCAGTGTTAAAATGATGCTGTTTAAAAACCACATCATTTGTGAAGTATTTACTCAGGGTTCTATTTCAGGCCCAATATTGTTTGTTCACTATCCATGCTTCTCAGGGAATCTGCGTAATCAGCAAAAGAAACCTGGCTGTCAGAGCACCGCTGTTTCAACCCTCTGTGCATCTAATCGGCGCAGACGAGCACATGTACAGTACATGTGACATGCTTGTTTAGCCGCTATAACAATGGATCACTACTAACTACTAACTTCGGTCACTACAGATTTACTTTCAACGATTAAGGATAAGAACTTAACAAACCTAAATTTCCACCGCACATGCGGCGTTCACTTGTGTGGATGATGTTTTACCGTCTGGGGGACACGCTGTAATGAACAAACACAACATACTCTGTCAGCGGGCTGGGGCAGTGGTTACCCGCCGAACCGTAAGGAGGCGTTAGTGTTTCACCGCGGTTAGAAAAATTCAGTATCATGACATCCCTAGTTTCAGCTACTCGTTCCCTTTATCTGTGTTAAATGCGTTACATCATGTGACTGTGATGTTCTGCTGTTCTACAAATGCAGCGCCGTTACATTCACACTGATTCATCTCCAGTGAGTAATTAGGTAGCCAGTGTTACATATGAAGAAAAACCGCATTGCTCTTGGAAGCTGTTATAAAAGTTGGTTTGGAACAAGTTGCTTGGAATAAAGTCATCAAAGTTGTCTCTTTTTATGACACAGTCTTATGGGAATACATCTCTTTGGGCCTCGGAGCATCACAAAAACTTGCATGTGCATTTTGTTATTATGCCCACGCTGCCAAAATCACCTCGGTTCAGCTCCGTCCCCGGGGGCCACGTTCTTTTGGCTCTGCTTGGTCGACAAATGTGATTATTTTGTATCCAGAGTATCTCTGGTATATTTGTAGAACTACAATCTTTAGTATACTATACCTCCTATACACATAAAGGAAGCAGTGAGAGTTCATAAATATTGTGGCAGCTTATACAAACATATGAGGTTTATAATTACAGCACGGCAGCTGTCAAAATATAAGGTATTTAGAAGCGAGTACTGAAAGAGTTATAGACATTGACATACTTTGAAGAGCATCAACCATCCTCACTGATTGGTAATCCATCTCCACTGTACTGTATATAACTGCGTCCCTAGTGATAATACACTGCCGGCTGCCAACAGAATATCTTATGCATGGCACAAATTCTGCAGCACAGAACACTTAGCAATGCCAGCCACATCCAATCAAGACATTGTTCCACACCTCTGCGGAGGTTACCAAGTAAGAGGACGGAGCAAAGGAGGCCCTTTTGTAATGAGCCGCAGTGGAATGCAGAGGAGGACACGGAGGAGGAGAAAAAGAGAAAACGACGGAGCGAGATGGGACTTGGCGAGGTGGTGAGTTGTGGTAGTGATTGCAGGATTGCGTCAACGGTAAGAGATGGTGAAATCAATTCCGCACGAAATGAGAAAGATTGATCTGGGTGTGAAACAAAGAAAATAGTGACAAGGGCAGGTATGGGAGGAAGGAGGGCGCGAGAAGGAGAGAAAATGGAAAAATGACAGAACATCGCTTAAAGGTGTAGGAAGCTACAGGATGAAGTAACAGACCGGCAACATTTTTAAATAGCACTAAAGTGCAGAACACTTCCTGTGCAGAGATTTAATGTCAATCAAGGATATAACACGAAAAGCTTTATCATTATACAATGTTTACTTTTTTTATTTAAGTTTCATTTCAGTCTATTTTGTCTTTGTCAACTTTAATCCCACTCATTTCTTGAGATCTGATACGTTATTTATTTAGTACATTTATTTAATATTTTTTAAATCCATTTCCTTTATTACTTAACTAAAAGTACGAACCTCGGTCCCCAGAGGTTTTTCGCGTGAATGAGGAAAAGCAGAAGCAGCAGCGTTCTCTCTCACCTCCTCTTGTGTGTGGGCTGCTTCGTGTGTTTGACACTGTGCGTCCTTGTTTGATTTTTAATTTTCTTCTTCCGTAATAACCTTGGACAGGCAATTAATGGACTCATTCTGAACATCCCAGATGGCTAAATAGTTTATCAAGTTTAAATTATGAATACGTTTATAAATAATACATCCTGATTTACTAGAATAACTGTTGATTTATTCCGCTTTACTCCATTTTAAAAAGTCGTAGGCTCAAATTTCTAATAAGTTAAACAAACCCTCCATCGCATTTTCTGACCTCGGCTGACGTCACACTGTCAGGCATGAGTGCGTTCGTGCATCAGCTAAATTCATTATTGCAGACGTTAGTTCTGTCTGTCGGTTTTTCTGTCCGTCTCTCTGGCCCTTGCTCCCTCCTCTTCACTCATCCATTTACTCTCTTTTTACACCTCAGGCAAAAAAGCGAGGTTGCTATCCTCATTAACCTCCCTGCCTCTCTCCAGCTCACCTCAGGCCAGCCCCACCTTAAGCTGCACTCATTACTGCTGAATCAAGCTGTGGAGACGGAAATTGGGGCTGGGAAGCTGAGAAAGTAAGAAGGGGAAAGAGAAATGGTCGTCAGGAGAGGGTAGGCTGTCATAATGGGTGTCAGGGAGGGAAATAAAACGAGGAGAGAGACAACAACTGGAAACAAAAAAAGAAAAATCAAAGGAGTGATTCGCTTCAGTGTGGTTAAATGAAAAACGGACAAAAGAGACAAACGACGGGGGCAGGGAATCCATTAGGGAGCTCGGGAGTGGCCAAGATGATGTGTGAGCCAGTCATAAGCAGACAAGCTCAAAGCTTCAAACTTTGGCACTTAGTTGGCATGGTTATCAATGACAGATATCTACCTTCAGATTCCACTTATTCATCAATGCCACATTGCCGTTGGCTGCCAGACTACCAATTCAGCTTCACAGGGAAGTGCTGCATGGCCTCCTCTTTTATTCCTAAGGCTTCTGACCGTTACAAGAAACGGACGTAGCCGACGTGACATCATCGGAGGTTTGAGTTTGAGTAGCCATATTTGGTCAAATGGGAGGATCTGCATTGCTACGTCTCCATCCTTAGATGACAGGCTGCCTGGTGCACATTTGTCAATTACAGGTAGCCATGCCCTAAATCATACCCTGCTTTATTTTCTATCTTACTCTAAATACAAAAACAACTATATAATAAAAGTAGACGTAGTCACAGTGACCTCACCTATTGGTTTGTTAACCCATTTTTTGAAGCCATGAGGTTTGCGTTTTGGCTGTAGTCATCTTGGAACCAGACTTTTTTTGGACAACAGGGTGGATACACTTTGTCTCCTTCCTGGCTGACAAGCAATGACTGTACATATAGATGGACGACGCGTTTCCATCTGCGCTCCTTGTACGAAATTGTAGCCAAAATAGCCCCCATGGTGGGTGCTACCATCTTGCGATTGTGACATCATTTGGAGCCATTGCGGCGCAGTAGAGATCAGCAGGTGGAGCCGCCGTAGCCTATTCTGCTAACCTAAACCCACACTTCAATTACCGGGGGAAAAAACTGGCAAAGATCCCGCACACTAGCGTGTTTAACAGCAGAACAGTTCTTCTTGTGTCGGTCTGAAGCAGACGTTCACAGATATGGAAACTTCAATGACTGTAGTGATTGTTTTAGTTAGGTTTCCTCTCGCCGTTCCTCCTCTACTCTGCTAATCTGGAACAGATCAGCTGCAGGAGCCTTATTCGTCAACAGAGCTGTCAATCATCCTTTTGACAGCATCAAATAACTAATTTAACATAAACTCAAAAATGAACACTTGGACGTAAATCAGCATGCTAAAAAATAACTATGATGACAGTAAACATGTTTGAGAAACATGTATTTGGAGTGTATTTTGATTTTATAGTTTGACTCATGTCCCATCTGTTAACATGGAGGAGGCAGGCTTTATGACCTATAATGCAGCCAGTCAGCAGGGGGCGATAGAGAGGTTTTGGCTTCACTCTTAGGGAGCTGTCATGTCGTCCATCTTTTTATTCAGTCTATGCTGACAAGCTGCCAATGTAGAAACTTGTCAATCACAGACAGCCTCGCCTTTAAGCAAGCTTTGCTTTATTGTTGATCTGTACTCTAAATAGGACCAAAATGTGTAGAAGACTTAAAACTACCGATCGAAACCTTAAACTCATGAGGAAAATGTTTACTGAGGTAATAAATCAATTGACTTTTTCCATCTGGTTTCATCCAATCTGACTTCTTCAACCAGTGTCTCCCTCCTGCTTGCCATTCGGAAGAATAAACGTTTAAGGCACTTCTGTATTGGCTTCACATTTGTAACCAGAGGAGAGGTCCACTTCTTTTACACAGTCAAAGCTTCTGACTGGACTTTTTTCAACCACACTGCTTTTGTGGACCCTTCTGCCGCTGCCTGAGTCAGAGTTCAATAATCCCTACAACTGTATCGCTGATTAATGAGCTTCTGCTTGAAATGCAACAGTTATGGATACAAATGGATGCAAAAGTCCTCTTGATGATAATGAAGCACACATCCCCCCCCTCCAACTACTGGAAGTTCCTTTTTTTCCCGCTGCTCTTTTGTTTCAAAATCTATGGGATATGTGGATGATTAATGGAAGAAGGAATTCTCTGGAAGTACTATCATTAAGATTTGTTTAATTAGTTGGGGATGGTTTGCCGAGTGAGACGCAGCACAGAGAAAAGGACAGAGCTCAGCAGCAAAGGCCTCCTCTTGGCCCTAAAGGCAACCAGCTAACGCTAACTAAGGCGCTGATGTGACATGAAACACGACAGGCCGGTCCGGCATCAGTCTGCGCTAATAAAGTAATTATACTGATGCTTTGTTTGTGTGTGTGTGTGTGTGTGTGTCAGTGACTTGCATCTAGAAAGTCAGAGAGTTGCAGTGATGGAAAAAGTTGATGGAGTGGTGAATTAAAATGAAGGGAAAATGGCAGTTGGAAAGCTGTAAAACAGAGACACAGAGAGAGAGAGACAAAGAGGGAGGGAGAGAGAGAGACAGAGAGAGAGAGACACATAAAGAGAGAGAGAGGGAGCGTGTTAGGCAGCAGACATGATTAAATTCCATCATCTATTACAGCTCGGCTCGTGGCTTTGATCTGGCTTCAAGGCCACACTCTGTGAAGCGCTCAGGCTCCATTCGCTTCTTAAAAGGTGACTCTCCCTGCTCTGTGTTTCATCATTCATTTACGATCCATCAGTCACCGCCTATGGGGAAACACGGTCATGTACATATGCCTGCATACGCCCACATACACTTACCCTCACTCATCCTTTGGTTAAAGCAATTAGCAGCCTTGACCAAGATGGAGTACAACATTTACATTTGACCCTCAAAAGGGAGAAACATTCAGTTTTTTCCTCCTTCTCTGACTTCTCGCCCTCTCCTCCATCTCTTGGCAGCCTCCCTTTGTCGCCCCCTTCTTCAGATTCAGATGCAGTGCCTCAATTTCAAGGTACTTTACAAGCGTGGCGTGTTGCAGCAGCAGCAATCAGCGGTGAAAACAATTGTGTGCTTAAAGTGGATGTAACAACATCAACTTGTGAGGCGCTAGCTGCAAGAGTTGTATCAGCAGCGGAAATGAACCAAATTAATAGGTTATGGTTAATAAATCAATTTCCCTGAATTACAAATGTCAGGCCTCTTCCTTCCTCACTTTTCTTGCCGTTTGGGAAGTTAACAGAGATTGAAAACCAATTATGTTCCAACAGGTGGAGCTGAAATGTCAATAGACCTCTGTCATTTTCTGACCCGCCCCTCCCTTCTTTTTCCTTCTCATCTTCTTCATGTCGATCAAACATCCTAAGCCCCCTCCCCCTACCCTTTTTTCCCACCGATCCAACTATCAATCTTGATCCATAATCCCCAACATGAATCTCCCATCCAATCTCCCTTCCTTCTCTCTGTAGTCCTCCCTTCATCCCAGAGCAGAGGAGGCTCACATCACAATTTCCTCTCCAGCTTCTCCCATTTTTTTTTCTCTCCTTGTCTTATATCTTCCTGTCTTTCTTTCCCCTCCCTGTCTTTCTGCTCTCCTCGTCCCTCTTGGGATAACATAACTCAGAGGAAAAGGCTCTCGCTCGCTCTCCCTCCGTCCCTCTCCCCTTCAATCCCCTCTCAGTGGGGTTCTCCGAGGGACAGTGATTACAACCAAGTGACTGCCGCCTCTGCCATGCCAATTAATGTGTGGGCTTAAAGACGGAGCAAGGGGAAAGAGGGGAAAAGTGCCCGTGCCCGCATCTCCATACATTACCATACTAAACAGGCTGGTGGGGCGTCTCAGCCCGACTGTTGCTCTACAGCAGACACTTCAGGGACAGGTTCCCGCAGCCAGACGTACTCCGAGTCAGACATGTTTGCATTAACCGCCCCGCTCTTCAAACAAGCTCGCCGAGGTGTCCTTCTGTGTTTGTCCTTACAGTCAAGGTGCCAACATCTGACATTATCGTATGCTTCTGCTTTATACTCTATTAATTGGGTGTGAAATGACTGTCGTTTCAGCCCAGCCACTCAAGGTGTCTCCGTGGCTCAAACACAGGGATGAAAGGCACAAAGGCCCAGACATACATTTAATCATTCGTCTAAACAGACAAGCATATGCACGCACATGCTACAATTCATCTTGCACAGTTTTCAATAGCTCACTACAAAGTGTGGTTAAGTTACAATCCATCAAACACACCTCTCTGCTCCTCCCCCCGATGAGGAATGATGCACTTTGTGGCATTGTGGCCAGTCACACTTTCCTACGCATCACGAGCCCATCATACATCAAACAATCAGTGACTCGGAGATTTCATTTCAAAGGAAGCCGAGGACAATTTAAAAAGTCATGTATTTTGCATCATGACAGCGCCGTTAAGCTAGTTAGCCCAGTACAAGATTGTCTACAAGAAAACGGTCACTCACCCAAGTCATGAGAAATGGAGATAATGAGAGTGTAACTTGCAGAAATGATATTGAGTATGACAAAAATCACTGTTTTTGTCAGTGGAGTCTGGTGGCGCCGAAGAGACAGATAACACAGCTGCAAGTGGTTTTCAAAAAAAAGCATCTTACTCATGAACTTATATGTAATTTAGATCTCAAATTAATTTGAATTAAACACAAGATACTTGTGCCCTAATGATACAGCGCAGTGAAGAAAACCCTCCTCTTGTGCCCTCATCCCAAAACGTATAATTAACCGACCACATGATCCTAAGCGGTCACCGCAACCCAAGCAGCTTTGCCAACTTCATCAGACCCATGATGTAAAAATAAGTTCTAAAAGCACCAAATTACCCAGTACAAGAAAAAAGTCACTCTCTACAGTCATGAGTTAATTAGAGTGCAACATTTTCTTTTTGCGAGTATGAAAAATCCCAGTTTTTTTTTCCCCCCAGTGGATTCTGGCAGCCCTGGAAAGATAGAGGACACAGCTGCCTGTGGTTTAAAAAAAAATGCATCTTACTCATTAAAGCTCCTGTGAGGAACTTTTGGTTTGTGTTGATTTTGGCGCCCCCTGTGGACAAAGCCGTACCTCGCATCTCTTTGCTCATTTTGTCCTGTACAGGCTTCAGTGGTGTTTTTAAACAAAAGATCATCCTGCTTTCTTTAACAGTCACATGTATCACTCACATACATTTTTTTCCCTGGAAAATGTAAACAAAGGCAGCGTGCGGTTAATCACTTCGTCTGACACCTACCCCCCCCCCCGGCAGCAGTTTCAGGCATTCAAAAATAACTATATAGAAATAATCAATCGTGTTGCTGATGGTCTGGTTTGCTTTTGTAGCTCATATAGAGTAATCAGAATTAATTTCAGTCCGTTTCATAACCAGTGATAAATTCCTCACGGCAGCTTTAACTTAAATGTAGTTTAGACCTCAAATTATGTAAAAATAAGTTTAAAAAACAGCAGATTACCCAGCACAAGACTGGCAACAAGAAATAAGTCACTCTCCACAGTCTTGAAAAACAGAGTTAATTAGAGTGCAACATTTTCTTGCAAAAATGCTGTTTTTGTCAATGGAGTCTGGCGGCCCTGTAAAGAGAGATGACACAGCTGCGTGTCGTAAAAAAAAAAGCATCTTAGTCATTAACTTAAATGTAGTTTAGACCTCAAATTATGTACAAATAGGTTTTAAAAACACCAGATTACCCAGTACAAGATGAGCTACAAGAAAAAAGTCACTCACGACAACCATAAAAAACAGTTAATTAGAGTGCAGCATTTTCCTGCAAAAATGCTGTTTTTGTCAATTGAGTCTGGCGGCCCTGTAAAGACAGATGACACAGCTGCCTGTGATTTCAAAAAGAGCGTCTTACTCATTAACTTAAATGTAGTTTAGATCTCAAATTATGAACAAATAAGTCTTAGAAACACCAGTAAAAGACAGGCTCCAAAAAAAAAGTTTCTCACTGCAGTCATGAAAAACGGAGTTAATTAAAGTGCAACATTCTTTTGCAAAAATGATTAGGATTATGACTTAAATCACTGTTTTTGTCAATGGAGGCTGGTGGACCTGAAAAGATAGACACAGCTGCCTGTGGTTTTTAAGCATCTTACTCATTAATTTAAATGTAGTTTAGATCTCAAATGATGTAAAAATAGGTTTAAAAAACAGAACAAGACAGGCTACAAGAAAAAAGTCACTATCCACAGTGTGAAAAACTGACTTAATTATGATTATGACTAAAATCACTGCTTCTGTCAATGAAGTCTGGTGGCCCCCGAGAGAGAGATGCAACAGCCGCCTCTTGTTTTAAAAAAATGATTTTACTCCTCAACTGAACGGTCATTGAGACCCTAAAATATGTCAAACATGGGCCAGGTTTAAACGCATCACATTACCCTGTACAAGACAGGCTACAAGAAAACGGTCACTCATTTAAATCATGGAAAATAGAGATAAAACGAGCATTTTTAGCAGGACATATGGGCATTTTTGAGTAAAAACTGTGTTACAATAACTGGATGCTGCGGCTGTGGGAACCTTCACTTGAAGAGAAATTAAAGACCCAAGGTAAAATATGGAAAATCTACAAAAGGTCAGAGCTGTAAGATGACAACGCTAATTAGTGTTAGCTTCAAGAGGATGAGGTCTACCTCCTTAGGAAAAAGTCTCCTGCTTTTCTGTGAGTAAGAGGGCCTGGGAGAAGTTTTCTCTGGCTCTACTTACACTTTATTACTGTACCACATTTAAAAATTCACCCCTTTACACAAAGCCACTTCTCTTTTGCATTACCTTGCCTTCAGCCCACATTTGAAATTACTGAGCTAGCTCAAACACACTCATTCCTAACATTAAGCATTTCCTTTTTTACTATTGTCCCCTTTGAGTTATTGTTATGCCCATTCCACCAACAAGCCCCTTCCTCCCACACGTAGTCTGAAATGAGGGTCCACTTTCAGTCTCTCTCTATCTCATCTTAGCGAGTCTCTGCGGGCTCTCCAAGTCTCTAGAAGCCCTCAAGTCCAGCTCGATGCTCACATTCATTCTGCACATTGATGCAGGAACAACATGATCGTTTATGTTCTTCTTGGCAGTGTTGCCTTCAGGGACAAAATCAGACACTAAGACGGTATTGCTTTTAAATAAAAAATAAATTAATGAATACAATAAATCGATGAGAATGTGGAAACATCGCACTTGACGTTACAGCCAAGACGACTCCAGAGTGAGCAGTTGGAATATGGCTAGAACTGGCTCTTGTCCAATCTTGTATATATGGCTTCACTTTTGTATAGTGGGAGGAAGTAGTGACCCATTGTCTTCGTATACATGTATACATGTTTTTCATACACCTATCAGCATTGTATAAGGTAGAATATAAGTTGAATAACAGACACGTGTCAGCATGCTGTGCACAGTAAACGTTGCGTGTGTAAATTGCTTTTTTGCTTTTACCTGCAGTGCAAAACGCAGGATTTCCTCACTCTGATGCATGTCATGTCTTACCAAAATGAAGAAATATTCCTCTGCCTCAGCCTTCCTCTGAGCCCACTTCCTCTGCGCTCAGGATGTCACGCAGGATGATGGGAGCTGACGACGTCTGGGGGTAATTGGCTTTGTAAAATCTGAGTCAAAATGCAAATTTATGTCAACATTTAAGCAGGTGTTTCTACTTTTATTGAATAACTTAGAACAACAAACAAATTGCAACTTGTGACAGGTCTATAAATAATTTCTGTGAGTACACGGTAACTCGGCTGAGTCACTGATTGAAATCATGAATACCATTAATGAAGCTTCAAAACCGCGTATACGGCATGTTTTGTTGTCATGTCATGCAGAGGAGATGTTTCTACGCTACTGTGGACGTGTAAAATAAGTCTCCTGCAGCATTTCAAAGCAAATACAGTATGTCTAAAGGAAGAGAAGGAGGAGGACATGCTGATTAGAGAACAGTGAACCATACCATGCTCGGTTTAATTGTTTTGTACAAACAACAGCATTAAGTTAGAGTCTTTAAACTATGTTGAATTTTGGTTTCCCTCAGGCTAAAGACTGAACCCACACTCTCTATTCATTTACTTGTATTATTTTTCTGTAGTGTACACTGTATACTGTGTTAGCAACAATTACACCCCTGAAAAACTGAGAGAAATAATCTCAGTGAGGGATGTTTCCTCAAGGACAACTGTAGTCTAATTTATTCAGACAGAATATACACAATTTTGTGTAAAGCATAGAGTAGCATGAACCCAGTTCATGCTAAAATATTAATATATGTAAATGAGAATTGTGGCAGTACTTGACATAGCTACGGGGTTTCCTCTGTGATTCAGCAGGGGCTCCACTCACACACGTTTTACTACTCTCTTAAACTTTACTTAAACTAACTCAAAATGTTAGCTCAACACTCTCTTGACACTCTTGACCTGTTAGCAAGATATTACAGCGAAGTTACTCTGTTTAAAAATGACAACATACCTTCAAAATGTTGAGTGATAGTCTGATGTTTCCTCTGCAGCAAAGTACCGCGATTTTCGTCAGTACGTGGGCGGAGACAGAAGCAATCGATCTCAGGTCTCATCAGATTAAGTCCACTTAGCAGATCAATGATCAACTCTATTACAGGTCGAATAAAACGATAAATTACGCAGTTAAAGGCGTAAGATGAATGATTTTCTGCTATTGTAACCATTCTATCTATCTTCAGCATCCATTCATCATAAATCATTTATTTTGCATCAGTTAAAAATCACAAACTAGCGTCCAAAATAACAGCCTAATGAGGCATTGGCCAACATCCTAAACATGGCTGGCTCCTGATTCCCTCCATTCTGTCAAATCTAATTAATAGTGAATAATTATTATTTATAAACAAATCCAACACTGCAAGTAACTAATGCCGGGCTTTGATTAGCTGACTCATTAATCAGTCCCGGGGTTCTCGCCTGTTCATCTTTCTCCATCTTTCATCTTCGGCAGAGTCAGTAAATCCCTCAACTGTATTTATTGCAATTCTATCTAAAAAAAAACATCCACCAGCAAGCAGTGCTTTATAACTTTTCCAATTCAATCACTGTGGAAGAAGCTGAACTACAACAAAGCTAAAGGAGAACTCTATTTGGATGACTAAAGCTACTTAGAAAAGGTAGTTCAAACTACTTTGTAAATACTTTCCAATTGAAATGTTCATGTGATACAAAATTATAGCGAAATATAATTCAAAAAGTCACATGCCAGCAAAAAAGGGTGCAACTTAATTGATGTCATTTGGTTTTTCAGTGACACATCCTCCCAGAGGTCATTTATAACTATAATCACTGCTAGTGATTTATGCTTTTCTTTGCATGCCTTCACAGGGCTGGACAGGAGAAAAAGGGGGCGGGGCTAGTCAAAGGGCATTCAGTTACAATATAAGACGCAATGGTTAAATAAAACAGTCCATCCTTTTCTTTTATTACCCAAAACTGTTTGTAATCTCAGTAGTAAACTGAACAGAAATATTAAAAAAAGGAACTGAACTACTTGAATCACTATGCATATATAAATAGTTGTAGCTAAATAACGTTTAAAGTTATAATCCTGTAGATCTCAGTTTCGTTCTCTTTGGCGGCACCTATGGCGATAAACGGTAATTGCAGGAGAACACTTCCCTGATATCCAGACAGTGTCGCATGTGTGACGTCCACGGTTGGCTCCGGTTGTAACTCTTGATTTTCCTCTCTGACGGTCGCTTTCCTTTTTAGACTTTTTGCCTTCATCTGAGCGTCGAGTTTGTTTCCTTTTCTTCGGATTTTCACTTATTGTTGAAGTTGTATCTGTAGTCATCAATCTTTTCTGTGTTTGTTAAGCCATAGTAGATTACTGTTTACCCACAACACTTGCAGAGACCGGAAAAGCAGCCGCGTAGTTCCGCCTACCCTCTCTGGCAGACCAACCACTGCTGGGTGATGGAAAACGTGTCACTAACTGGACGCCACTTGTGATTTTTTTCTGTGAAGTCGCATAGCCAGTGCATACCACTGCAAATGCAAAGGCTTTCATCAGTGGGCCATAGACTCAATCACCATTGTGTTACCTCATTCGGCGATAAATAGTGACTTGACAGACATTTATTTAAATGAAAATCTTGGAGATGATCACTTTAATAAAACAACACAGTAAATATTGCAAAAATAAGGATCCAGTGGGCGCTGCATGAGCCTCAGGTTATGTTGACCGAAGAGCTCTGTTGATCAGATACATCATGACTGTAATAATCTGGGAAGAGTGAATACATCTGTTAATCAAGTTTTCTGGTTGTTTCAAAGCTTCCTGTGTAGCTGTTTGTCTGCATGTCTCGAGCTGGATGATTAGCTCCCCATGTGAACGACATTTTACAGAAAATTAGATCTTCACTTTATGCAACCGTTTCTCACTCTGTTAGCAGCAGACTGAGAGCTGAGACATGTTTATAAATGGCTCATTAGTACCTCTGCACAAATATAAAGTGTCTTCCTACATGGCTTTATGTCGCCTGCCATTAAGTCAGCAGAGTGACTGAGTCAGATGGTGTTTTCTGCAGTGCTGTTACAATCTGCTCACACTCCCAGCGCACACAGAACTTGTATGTACGTGGGAAATCTCCACTCTGTCCTTACAGGCTACTCCTCCTCTGGTCTGACAATTTCCATTTTCAGCAATTGAGAAACATCTGCTCATCAGCAGCGCAACCTGTCCCTCTACCTCGTTCTGTTTTCATTCATCGTCTCCCAAAACCCCGGGTGCGCCGGAGCCCATATGGCTCCACCTGCCCCTCACTCACCCTCCCCACCTCTGTCCCTGTAGTTATTATGCCCGCCTGTCCCCTTGTGGACTGTTTTCTCTGAGTACTGCAGCAACACCGAACTGGCTATAAATCACATTGCATTATCACCGCGCCGTGCTTCGCCTCGCGCTCTGCCCGCCCAGCGTGCGTCTGCGATTGGCCGGCGAGGCTCCTTGGCCGGCCTCTCCGAGCGGGACATCGGTGCAATCGTAAATCCCGCCTCCTTCCTTGGGGCCGGTGATTGGGAAAGGGGCTCTCCTTGAACTGTCAATCATGCTCTTTTTTTTTCTTGTGCGCCTCGCATTCAGTGCTGCTCCCTGCGACGCGCGGAGTGCGGAGCGACGAGACGCGCTGCATACCAACAGAGACGTGTAGGGAGCAGGCTAATTAAGGCTCAAGTGGCGACTCGCGACTGCTCCGGACGCACAGATCCCCTCCTGTTCTCTGACTAAAAACATATTGATGTCAAGTCAGTGGACAGTTTGAATTTTACCTTTTTCTCTCATGCATTTTCTAAAAGATTGTCTCTATCCTGCAAGGCATTCTGAGACAAACTAAGTGTCTGGGATATTTGTTTTTTCTGCGTTGATATTTTACTGGTTGAGAGATTCTGCACAGGAGAAGCCCAACATCTCTCTCCGTCTATTTCTCTCCGTCTAAAGGAAAAGTCAAGTGGACAAGACTGATGTTTTCGTCCAGTCACATGTAGAAGAAGCGTTGGACTATTGCTGTTGACATTCATTCACTGGGTCGTTTTTTTTAATATACTGATTCCCCGCAACGGCAGCATACGGGAGGAATACCAAGGCACATTTGGCTGCAAAAACAAGCAGAAAATCAATCAGAACTCCATCATGGGCTGCCCCCTCTTGCGGAACGCGTTTGCTGGTTTGATCCTGGTTTTGCTGTCGAAAGGTAAGTTCTTACGAGCTACTTTAGCGATGTGTTCACGGTTCTGAGCTGCTGCGCATGTATCGCCTTTCATTTTCTGAAAACGGTTGTGGAGGTGAATACTAATGATGAAGAGAAGGAGGAGGGGGGGGTGGGGGTCTACCTGCCTGTGAATCACGCGTGTCTGCTGTGCCACTGCGCTCTAGTTTTCCATTTGCTCAAACACTGATTTTACAAATGCAGAAAGATGCTATGCGTGTGTGTGTATGTGAGGGCGCGTGTGCTGGAGCGCGTGCGTGCGAGCGCAGCGCCAGGTTCATCTCCAAGCCAACCTCGTGGTTCAGTGCGAGCAACGAGTGGTGCATGTTAAGATGTTTACTATGAAAAAAACAGACAAAAAACAGACTCCCATTCCCAGTCGACTGTGAACATTCCTTTACGTGACATGAATGGCCTGGGATCCCACGCGCACGACGCACCACCAGTGCAAGGAGAGGAGAGGAGAGGGGAGGGGAGGAGGGGGGGGATTGTGGGTGATACTGGTGGTGGTGGTGGTGGGGTTAACGTGAGTGCGTGTGGAAGCAATGCAGGGAGACTCAGGAGAGACAGATAGTGTTTTGTTCTCTCACTTCAAACCCAAGGTCGAGAGAGACAGATGGAGATAAATGGTGAAGGATGGACAGTTGGGGGGCTAAGAGGCGGGGTTTAGGGGGGTCAAACAAGCACTGGGTAGTAAAGCCTAATTTCCCTCTTTTATCACCAACATAAAACATCTCCCCCTCCGCTCTAAGAGGCTAACACACTTCATTCATCAGCCCTGAAATTCCTGCAGTTAAAGCAGAGTGGGTTTTAAGTTGCACCGGCTGAAAATTCAGATGGCGTTTTTTAAACTGCTTCATTAAGAAAAACACAAACAGACAGTGTTGTTTTGTTGTTGTTTTTGCCCTCGGGGGGGAAACTGACCAGGGAATAATTAAAACCCTTCCTGCATTTTTCATCAATTCATCCTCTAATATTCTCACCATGCCATGGGATGTCCCACCATATATTAGCTGTGCACAGCACTCGCGCCATAATTCCCCTCTGCCAATGTATCATGAACACACACACGCACAAACACACACGCAGGAACACACACACCTGGCTCAATTAGTGGCAAGCTTGGTCCTATGGGAAATCAGTATATAAATAAATTACTCCGGCCCTTAATAACAATAATTGATGTGTCAGTGCAATAAGATGTGAGGTTAACAGCCTGCAGATGCAGACGGGCTACAGCCTCCCGCTCCGGAGCTCCTTGTGGGCAGGAGAAGCCCAGCTGGTCATGGTTGGCTTACCACAGCAAGCCCCCTTCTCCACAGCAGGCAGAGAGCAGACGGACAGCCCTGCAGGACGCACACACACACACCACACCACAGAGGGCCTCAGCACCACACGAGCCCACCGTAGACACACACTGAGGCTCGTTTCAGCGCTCAGCCCTCTGAATTCGTAACCTGTGGGGTCTTTTGGGGGCGACGTGACGGCGCAACCAATCATGTCAGCCACAGTGACGAGGAGTGATTGGATATTGATGTGCACATTGCAGCACATGTGGAATCGGACTGATCTGGTAGAGGGATCCCCCGCCTAGCTTCTCTGAGATGCTGTAGGTCGACAACACGTCCATCTCTTCAGGTGGAAAGCATGCATTATGAAGGAAGAACATGACTGTTAAAAGGGCACTGTCCGTTTCCTGATGAATCATGCAGCAGTGTGAATAATCCTTCTTATCCGCGGCCCGAAGAGTCAGCCAGGAAGTTAGGTCTCTTAAATGCTTCACCGATACTGCTTAGCATCTTATTTGTGAGTTATTATTTTAATGATGTAAAAAACAAATTCACTGAATGCTTGTACAGGGTTTTATTCATCTAAAGACTCTTCTTGCTCTCGACACTCATTGAGCCACTTCACATTATGCACGACAAATATTTATGAAGTCAGAGTGGCATTTTATCTTTTACGCCCTCAGAAACAGACAGCAAAATGAATTTTCAGAACTGTACATTGGCATGCCAACCAGGTGGAAAAGCACCTTCTCTGTGCTGCAGAACACAATTAGGGCCAGTCAAAGGTTTCCCACTTGCTTGGCGTGTGAAAGCACGAACCACTCCATTGGTGTGACGTCCAACTCGTAGCACGCCATCATGCCTTTCCTCTCCTCAGTCATTCTCGCTTTTCTTCAACTTAAAGTATCCGAGAACCACACATCAGAAGGATGGATGGCCGAGCGCCCACTCATATAGGCTACAGTAAAATATATGCTTATTTCTGGCACATAGGCTGTCTCCAATTAATCAAAACCTGATTAATCTGGGAACAGATACTGAGGCTTTGCTGCGTCCTCGCTGATAAAAACATACATCCAAACACACACCTCCACACCGAATTAAACAATTTAGTCTCCGCTCAAGGGATTTCTGTTATGACAGAAACCTGAAAGATCTGATAAAGGGAATAATGCCGTCACTGATTCACTGAAAAGTGAAGATGACAAGAGAAATTGCTTCTGCTTACGGAGCTGCAGAGGTCACAGCAGAGAGTGTGTACGTTTATATTTCAAAGGATATTATTTAAAGGTTATATTTAGACATATGAGGAACACATTTATGCCGTACAGACACCCGTTAACACGCTTATTGTGAGAACTCTGACTGTACACTGCACATGCAGGATGCTCATGTTCCAACAGTCCAACAGATGGGTCTTCCCTGCAACATGCACTGCTGTGATGGAGGTTCTGGTAACAGGAAGTGTTCAGGGCGGGAACACAGGTGAACGCAGGCGGGGTCGCGTTGTAGCCCGCCATCCCTCTTGTTTCAGCAACATATGGGGGCCAAGTGGGGTCAATGCTCATTGCACATGTTAGCACGTAGCCACACTTCTTCCCTGCTCCCTCACACACACACACACACACACACACACGCACGCACACTCGACTGGATCACCAGCCTTGGCTTGCAGATGAAGAGGAAGGAGATGCCAGCATCAACAGATGCCTTGCGCTCCTATTCTGGAGAGGCCTCTGCTTTTTCTCCCTCCCTTTGAAATCCACGGTCTCTGTGAGCTGTTGTTCTCCATGTTTGGCTTAGAAATGCTTCGCCATTCTGGCAGGTCTTATTTTTCTGCAAGTGTTGGAGTGAGAAGGGCCAGGAATTGGTGTCGAGAGCCTGCAGGGACAAGGGTTGGAGGTACAACCAGCCTGGAGTGGGCCTGCGGTCTGAAAGTTTCCCCCTTGGGTTTAACTTTTTTCTCTTGCTGCTCTGTGGTGGCCTGTGATTCTGAGCCTCCAACATCTTGCACTGAATCTATTCCTCACACATAGTAGAGCTGAGATAGCACCTGGAGATATCCAGCTGTGTCTTGACCTCAGACTGGGAGAGATGTGGTCTGTGATCTGTGTGTTATTCAGGGCCTCATGTGCATATTAAAAAGCATCTAGCATCTAGCATCAAGTATCAGAAAAAAGTTTCAATCCCAATTTGTAAAGTTTCTCTCAACTTTCCTGATATTGGGTTTACATTGTGTGTGCTTAAGCTAGGGAGTTTATTATTAAACGTACACAATTAGCAAATCAATCATAAGGAAGATCGAACAGCAGCTAGTCGGCTAGTTATACCCGCGTTAGCATTTTTAGAGAGTCCTTATTGACACCCAGGAGTGTTGAGTGTCGACTGCGGTTTTCTATTTTAGTCTGCAAGACTTTAGTGTGGGCGTCAACAGAGGCAGATTAGTTCCGATTAATGCTAGCTAACGTTACAGAGCTATCATTTAGCATTGCATTTAAAGCTTTAAGAACAAATAGGTGCATCTCAGCTAACGTTGCCGGTGCATGCTAACTGCTAACGTAGCGTTTTGTAGCTTAGAATTCAGCAACTAACTGAAAACAGTAGTTTTCTTCTGCTGCTTCCTCCTCTGTTTTTACTCAGTAATAATCTGGAAGATTTGCATGTAAATAAATGTCTGTTAAATCACTATCTATCACCGAATGAGGTAACACAATGGTGAGTGCCTTTGCTCAGATGAAGGCAAACAGTCTAACAAGGAAAGCGACCGTCAGCGAGGAAAATCAAGAGTTACAACCGGAGCCAACCGTGGACGTCACACATGCAACACTGTCTGGATATCTGGGAAGTGTGCTCCTGCAGTAACCGTTTATCACCATGGGTGCCGCCAAAGATCTTTGAGATTACCACTTAAACATGCTGTTAAGGGCTGCACTGCGCTGGTTCTCACTTGCACCATTGTTGCGTGAGGAGCAAGGGGGATGTCAGTCAAATCAGGATCTGTCGGGCCCACACAGCCTTTAGAAACGCTCTAAACACAAACGAAGCTGTTTTTTTAACTCGGTTTTCTGAAAGAACTACTTTCACTCAGAATTTGGTGGACGCTTAATGAGACTCTCCTTTGACATTTTTGCTTATTCAAGGCAAATTTCCTTTGGCTTTAAATGTGTCTGAAAGAGGCAAAATGTTGAATAAAGCTCAGTAATGGAGACGAATTGTGATGAGTGTTTTAATGATTCATTTTGACTCATTCCAGTGTTGTTTGGACTGACACCAGAGAGGGAGAACAACCGTGAGATTTCTGATCTTAAACGCCCTGTGAGGGGTTTTTAACTTACGTCTATATATGTATAATTACATGTCCTACAAAAGTTGGACAATATCAATATAGCTATTTTTAATGGCTGTCACAACTATAACAGCATGATATACAGCATGCAGATCTAAGGTTTCCATTTGAATCATCACAGTTTCACAGTGGCCAGTTAAAAGGAAGCAGGGTGAGATCTGTGTTAGAGAATGCTAAACACGCATGTGCAGGACAGGATCAGCAAAGAGATTAGATGTACTGCTTAGCCGTCAGTGGCTGTCAAAATCGACGGAAGAAAAATTCCTCTTAGTTGCTTTGAAGCAGCAGAAACATTTTGAAAATGTGCCAGAAGTTGTTGAAAAGAGTCAAACAACTCCCACTGATTCTTCAAATCACTTGAGAAGGGAAACAGCTTTTGTAGCTTGACTTTGACCTTCTGAACACAGTAAAAAAAATTCATGTCCTACCTAGGATCTACTGGCAGTGTTTTCATAGGATTGTTAAGAATCCACATCAAGGACACGAAGATATAACCAGTTAACTTCAGCTCCGTCTTTATTGTCCCGCATGGGAAATTTGGCTTGACAAGAGACAACAAAGCAGACTCGTCCTTCAGAAAAACGGATGAGAAAAAGAATTAAAAGGAGGCAAACAAAACAACGGTAAAAAGAATAAGAAGTACAAATTAATTTGTGAAAAATAAATTAAAACAGACACGAGCAGTAAATAAAATCAGGTAAAAAGAGAGACAACAGCACAGGGAGTTTTATGTAACGACACAGGCTGTAAATTAAGGTGCACCTGTCTCTGCAGAGACTATAGAACGCAGATAAAACCTTTATTAAAGGAGGCGTCAGATATCAGTGCAAACACCAAACAACCAGAACACAGAGAAGTGTTAGTTGTGTTCATTATCTCGGCCTCACTACGTCGGTTTTGCAGCATTTCCAATTACAGGCCGGACAGAGATGAATAACCCCGCGCTGTTGACCTCCTGACCTGCCAGGTTGCAGCTGAACACCTCGTAGCGTTAGCCGCTATCCGGCCGGAGCGGTGACTGAGAGGTCACGGGTTCAAATCCTTTGGGGATGCGTAACCCCAACGATGGGCGTGTGCAGCACCACCTCGCTGCCCTTGAGATTTCTGCTGTCGCTTTTGATAAACACTTCAGCGGGCCTCACATATTGGTTCGGGGTTTGGCAATTACACATAGTGTCAGTGTCATAAATAATGATTACAGCGAGGCTTGTTTGCAATTATAATTACAGTTATAATATATGGAGTTCAGCCTGATGGAAAGAAACCAGGACCGCTTCAGCCCAGGACAGGTAGTTATACTGTGTTTAATTACTGCTGTAATTTGCTTCCTTACAACCCCCCCTCGTCCTCCCCGAGTCCCAGTCCCAGCTTAAAGACCTGCGTCGGTCCGCCTCTGAATATTAACAGTAAAGCTGCGGCTTCTCTCTGTAACAAATGTAAAAGGTCTATGTTTTATTTAGTGCAGGGGAAGGATCATTGAAGAGGGAGCAGAGTGGCTGTAGAAGCAGGTAGAAGTGGTGGTTGGTGTACTCACACCAACCACTGCCCACGCAGGCACACACACAGGAATAGACATATGCATGCATACACTGCGGAATAGCCTCTTTACCTGGGCCTTCTGGGAAGATGGATTTCAACAATTCCCCCGCTAAAAGTGTGAGCAGTAAATCAATGGAAAGCCACTGGAGCTCAGCCATGAGAGAGATACAGCGACATCTCCGTATATATACGTATGTGTATATAACATCAAAGCGGATATTAAATAACTCTCACTGATCTCTGTTCGATGGCGTTCGTATAGAGAAAATCGAGTCTCAGCTCAGTGCAAATTTCTTCCCTTTGGTTTGGAGGCTTCAGTCCAGGCTGCAGATTGAGCTGTCTGCCGGGAGAAAGAGAGACGGAGAGAAAGAGATGTTTTCTTGTTTGGTGATGTGCAGATGTTACACATTTAAGAGGAGTGAATACTGTTAGAGGGGGTGAGAGAGAGAGAGAGAGCGCTGTGTGATTTTCTTCCCTCTATTCCTCCTCCTTCTAGTCTTTTTTGTGCCAGGGAGTTAGCATCATTGGAAACACAATTCAGATTAGTGCGGGCGGCTCGTCCTAGGGGAGCCGGGAGGGACGAGGGTCCCGCTTCTCTCCCTGTCCTCATTACCAAAAGACAAGGAGCTCGCCGGCAAATCAATGGGAAAGGCTTAGGCACTAATGCAGGCCATGCCTGGTGATGGGACTTAGCTTTGTGTGTGTGTTTCAGTGTGTTCATGTGTGTGATCTTTCCCTTGTGCGTGTGTGTGTGTGTGTGTAAGTTTAATCATTTGTGCTACAACAGAAGGCTGGAGAAAAACATTAGTTTCAAACGACTGCTGAATTGCTCGCCAATGGAGTAACCTCAAAACTCCCGGTTAACTGCGCTGATATTTACCGCGGGGACACGCGATAGCACGGAAGCCCTTTAATTACGCAGAGATAACGTCAGATTCATCAGTGAATCCATTTAGTCCGGCGCTAACGCTGTTACCATTGTAATTCTAATTGCTCAGGGCATTGTTGCTATGACGACAACTACTTCAATAGCCTACAGTTGTGTACAACTTCCTTTATACTGACAAAAAAAAAAAAGAGCAGCACCTTTAGTGTTTCCTGTCAACAGCCCCCTGCGGCGGATCCCGGCATCAGAATACGCTGAACACTCCACCTGTCTCACGGCTCAATCTGCTCCGCATCTGCTCTCGCTCCGACTGATGCCGCCGCTGCTCACATTTGCCTTCATCCCACACTCGCACCTTTTGTTTTGTTTACACAGGTAAAACTACCGGGTGCAACAAATGCTAAATAATGGTTTCATGTTGTGGATTTTCAGCCCCCTCCGCCGCATCTGACATCTCGCGGCGCCGGAGGTGTTTCTGGGCCTGTGCAGAGGGGATGGCCGGGCATGAGGGAAGGGAGGGAAATAAATAAAACTGAGGAAAACAGATCAATAAATATTTCAGCAGCTGCTCCCTTCACAGACTCCTCCTGAAGCCATAAGAGAGAGAGAACGAGGGAGGCATGGATGAAGTGCAAGAGAGAGAGAGAGAGAGAGAACGGGGTAATTGTGTTCCAGACTCTCATTCACAGAGATGGAGGGAGAGAGAGAGAGACACAGAATGGGGATAATTGTGTCCCAGCCTTTAATAGACAGAGAAGAGAAGGCATGAGTGAGGGGTGGAGGAGCGACACAGGCGGTGCTAATGAGCCCCACATACCAACATTGTCTCCTATGGGAGCAAAAGGACTAGGAGAGGCTTGGTCCCTGGACTTTGGCACTACATAACACTGACTGTAAGAATGTCTCTCTTCCTGACTTTCTCATAATTCTAATTCCTGTCAGGAGTTAGCGGCAGAGCGTGTGGGTGTGTAGTTTGTGCTGCAAGCAGCTCGAACATTATAATGAGCCGGTCAGTATGAGGCGGCTAACGTGTTGCTGAGAATCTCAGCGCGGCCTCCGCCGATGCCACCATGTGCCAGTCATTAGCTGAGCGGGTTCTCGCGTTGCCGTGAAATTAGCATACACAGAGAGTCCGGGGCATTACATGTGCGGCCATGTAGTGTCATATGTATGTTTAATGTAGGGAGGGAGCTTATGAGGGTGGACAGGCTGGAGATGGAGGAGTTATGAAAAAATGATTGAAGGAGGGCTGCTGGGAGGAAGCGAGGGAGGAGAGACAGATGGTGCGAGGGGAGGAGGGGAGGAGGGATTCAAAGAGCCGCAACAGGCAGCGATCGAGATGGATTGATTCTGCAGGCAGATGATTAGGTGGCATAAAGAACATGGATACTGTGTTTGGGTGATATTGCTGCGAGTGGGAGTCGTCAGATTGTTTCGGGGTCACTTGTTGTGTGATATTGTGGCATTAAGGAGCCGCTGCTAATGTGATCTTCCACCGGTTAGCGAGGCAGCACACCTCTAATAAGACGCTCATGCAGCACGCCCACATCGTAATAAGAGGTTCGGAGCTCGTCAGGAACCCACAGGTTACATTACATATTATATTTAGACGCGCTTTAAAACTGTCAATCAAATTCTAACGTTACATGTTTCGGTTGCTTTCCAGAACGCTGCATAATTAGGACAACAAAGCATGCTGATACCCGGCGGTAGCTGGTGTTTGGCCGAGTTGTTGCCCTTTACTGCGTGCGTGTGTGACGCTGTGATTTAGAGATATGCCACCGCTCCTCTGTCACTGAAATCTGCCACGTGGCTGCGGCTCCAGCTGCGGAGGTCCTGGCGGGATTTCCTTGCAATAAAACGTCCATATTAGCGCGACATCCCGACAGTAAGGATAATTTAACTCAGGATAAGGCCGTGGCAGCTCACACGTGGACTTCCAGGATGTTTCACATTGTATTTACGGATTCTGATCCTCCGTGTCCTCAGAGTTTTAGTCATTAAAGATGTCTCCGCGCATTTTGAAGCGGAGGATCACAGGAGTGTCTTGAACAAAATTTCAAATGTGTGATATTGTGGTGCTGTTGTGGTAATTGGGATGTTAGGTGAGATTTCATCAAACATTTGTGCTGCAATACAGCATTAATTGGGTTTGGGAGAAGACGCTGCTGTGTTATTGTATTATGATATTTCACTAATTAGATGTGGGCTCGGATAGCGCTAAAAGCTGGCGCTGCTTTCCCCACTTTTGTAAGGCGGAGAGTGAAATTCCATTAGTGCCTGGGGGTGGTTGTGAGCACATTATTCCACTCAGACATTATTTAAGACATTTCTAGGATATGGTCTGCTTTTTAAATTGTGCTTCAATCACATTTTATTCATTGAGCGACGTGGGCGAATACTGCTGTCTAATTTGTTGTGTAATATCATTCCTGGGGTGCCAGTGTGACTTGCAAATTCCGATCAAAAATGGTTTCCTTTTGACATCTCGGGGCTGTGGTTCACTTTAAAAACACATGTCGGATACTTCCCTTCCTCTCTCTTGTGTTACAGCGGCGCTAAACATGAAGGAATTTGGCCAAATTGGACTCATTAAAATGCATATCATTCCAGAGATGCAAGTCAAATTTCCAATTAAAATTCTTCTTCACTCCGTCCTTGTGGAGCTCGCTTTTTAGTCCCCGGCGCGGCAGATGAGCAGAGCGCATGTAAATGTATCAATATAAATTATCGCCAGAAACCAATATTCCCCGCCATCCACTGGGTTAACGCTGTGTTTGATATACTGATCAAATATACAGCTGGAAGAGCCAAACAGGTTTAGCACATAAAAAACAAACATTTCAGCAGAATCCTCCCTGTAGAAATTAGCCTGTGAAATGATTTTGTCTCAGCAGCGAAACATCACACTCGCTCCACATCAAGGGGGAGCTGAGTGCATCGACGTGACCTTTATCTGGCCAGCAGACCTCCGATTCCATTAAGAAATAATGAAGGTGTCAGAAAAGGGCAATTAGCTGCTTAATGTTGGACAACAGTGCTCTAATACAACATACTTTTGCTGACAAGTCAATATCTGTACCTGACAACACGCTCTATACTTTCAGACACAACGGGAGTTATTGAAACGGTTGACATTACAGGCGTTCTGCGCGGGTGCTGCAGGGGTTAGCGCTGTCGCCTCGCAGCTGGCGGACGCAGGCGGCCTTTGTGTGTGGTGGTTTATATGTTCTGCCCTTGCATGCGTGGGTTACTCCGGCTTCCTCCTACAGTCCAAAGACATGCTCGTTAGGTTAATTGGTGAATGTGAGTGTGGAAGGTTGTCTGTCTCTATAGACACTTCCCACTGGTTAAAATACCCTCGCTAACCCCTGGCTTTTTTGCTTAATGGGAAAGGCTATAATTAACATTCAGACCCAGGTCACATGACTCTGCAGTAGACCCGGGTAATTATCACCTTGGCTCCGATCGGTATTGATGGCAACACCAAACTCATGTCGACACGCTAATCTCTGCCCCCTTTCGGGCGCGATGCTACGCTCCATCAGCTACTTCTGCGACTCCATGTCATCTCAGCTACAAATTGAACTTGTCTCCGTTCGAGCCGCGCTCGAACATCGTTCCAAATTTGTCCGCGCCATGTTTGATAAACAGACTAAATGAGTAAAAGATACAATAAAGACTTAACCACCGTAACAGCTTCACTGTCTCCGCTACGTTTCTGACGTCAGATGGTGACGCAGCAGAAAATAGACAGACAGGAGTATACTTCGCTGGCACTGGGAAAAGAGACAATCAGGATCTATAAGCTGGTCTTAAAAACCTGCGTCATCGTGCTGATTTCCAGAAAGGATTGTATGTGTCAGCCCTGTGATTGACTGGTGATCAGGCGAAGGTGTACCCCACCTCTAGAGTCCACTGAGCTTGTTTCTCCGCCTCTTTAAAACCAAACTGTGTGTGAAAATAAAAACAGTGATAGATTTACCTTTAAACAGCAAACCCTGACATAGACTGAGTGATGATGCGATTAGAATCCACCAATACGACGTAAAAAGTGAGAAGATTCAAGATGAAAATATTGGAGTTCAGCTAAACAAACAGAACAAAATCAGCATCAGGCCGACGTCAGAGCAAGAGCCAACGTATTGGAGATGTAAATCAGCTCACATCTGAAGCGTAGAAGATAAACAGCCCAGTTCAGCACTTGTTATTAAGCGTCATGTTGGCCGATTTATCATAAATACCTCCTTTATCAAAGCTGCAGTTACCTTTTGTTTGTGATGTGGGGTTTGACAGCTGTAATCAGAATTGATCTGTATACTGCAGGGAGGCAGCTAAATCAGACATGACAAATGTGGGGCAGACAGTGCAGGTGTTTTCTCAATCAGGCCGACGTGATTGATCCGCCCTTGAATCCATCATGATCAAGCTTTATTGACACTGGGCCTCTATTAAGATTTTTTTTGTCGGACAGGAGAGAAAAGAGAGACGGCCGCTCGACGTCTGCTCGCGAAAAAGTTTCAGCACATGATTGCATTTCAATTCAGCCTCAAAGAGCATTTATAAATCCAACAATGTTGGGAGGAATCGGGCTGCTGCGATTGATTTTTCTTTAATTAAAATTTTTAACCAGCCTGGATTTGTGTGGTGAATTAATGTGAGGAGTTATGATGGCAGGAGAAGCCTCGCCTTAAGGTTCAATTATTCCCGACACTTAAAGCAATGACATCATGTGTGAAATGGATTGCACTTGATTAAAACATGTTTTGTCTCTTCTCTTCTGGTTTGAAGAGTTGATTATGATGCACTAAAGCAAACATGTTTGATATCACGTACGGAATAAGGAGCCAAAGTCTGTCACTTTATGCCTCGTCTCTGCTCCCGTCGTCACAAAGGAAAGGTTTTTATTCTCCAGTATGTAGACGTCTGTTGTCAGCATTCTGACAGTGCAGTTTGATGTCGCGCAGTGATTCTCCTTCTTAAAGCGGGGACTTCTAAATGAGCTCAGATTCTCTTTATACAAGTGAGCTGCTCGGGCTGAAAGCAAAGATGGCACAACACAAGTTGTCAAGTCATATAGTCCGATTGGCTTTGAAATTCTTTGTCTTTGAAACTGCGGCATTTCAATTCAGAGGACAGCAATTACACAGCCGAACATGGAGGTGGATTGAAATGCATTTCCTGCTCAGCCCCGGGATCCCCTCCGCCCTCCGACTGCGCCCACTCACCCGTTGCACTCAGCTCCCTCTTGAAGACCTCCGGCCATCTGTTTGCCTTTTCTGGGGCAACTTGATGCCTAAAGGGAAATGGACATATGTGATAAAAGGTACCATCAGAGTTGTCAACCTCCTGCACCTGCCCTGATTACCTGGGGAACACCACTTCTTCACAACTCGTTAAAAAGGCTGTGCGTCCCCTGCTGTGGTGCCCGCTGTAACGTTCTCCCTTTGAGCCAAGTGTGGCGGGAATATGCCAATCATAAAGAGCTTGTTTCAAGTCTTTCACATAAAGGATGACCCCAGTCGAGGTTCAGACTTGTTGAATCCATGATGACAGGCTGACATCACTTTCTGGCTGTTGATAATGATGAACTACAATGACCGCTCCCTGGTTGTATACCTTCCTTTTTGGCCAATAAAGCTGATTAAAGTTGGAGCTATGGCAGGAGACGGTAGCTCTTTTTACATAGCGGTTTCGCCGTAGCACCATCATGAAGCTCTGCCATTGCAACACCTATTCCTTTTTTTGCCAGAGACCAGGTGGGGGCGGCCCCTGCAGTGACCGCTACATATAAGGAAGAAGGTGAAGATAAGCTGCATTAAAGGAGCTAATGGGCGGGGCTGTAAAGGGTAGGGAGCCTCCTGGGATGGACTTTGCATAAAGACGGATGAACCGGAGAGTGCTGGTCGAGGCAGCAGCGCACCATATGGGGGGCTTTGCTCGGCTGTGGTTGGTTGTTTTATTTATTAGCTCTGCCAGGTTGGTTGCCACACTCATTTCATGCCTGTGTTGCTCCACCTGCATCTTCGGCTGCATTTTAAGCAGCTCCATAATCGGGAACATTTGCTTTCCCTCAAAATACAGAAAACAAATTAATAAAGGAAAAGCAATATGGTGTAATTACAAGTGATTTATAGTATCTTTAATTTCTCCGTATGAGCTTTAAGCCTTTGATCTTATTCACACGTTTGCCTTTTGATCTCATATTACCTTTTAGATAATCTGGGTTGTTTGTTGAATAAAATCGTGCTTTGATAAAACGACAAAGTCCTGATTTTTAGCAGCAGAGTCACGACTTAATGTGACAAATCATCTCAGCCGCGCTGCACTGACTAATACTTACTTACATCATGTTCCCTGGCATGTTAGCTTTATTGCTATTTCACACCACTTACTCATCATAATGTCAACCAGCTCTGAGTCACTGATTGATTTGGGGAGAATTTTTTTTAGAGAGAAAATAAAAATATTGAATATGATAGCCCTTTATTTTCAAAACAAGACACAAAGACAAGAAAGTGTTGGATTTAAGCTGAGTGAAAACAAGATGTCATTGCAGAAGAAGTCCGGTCATTGCAGGTTTGGCCCCTGAGCAGAAAGGTGAGACGTTTGTAAATTGCTAGCAACGAACCATGCTGAAGTGTGGTGGAGTCTTGCGGCTCGAGAGAGAGAGAGAGAGGAGAGGAGTAAAGCGAGGAGTCTGACCTCTTGGCCAATCAGTGAGGGTCAGTTTGGAGGGAATGAGAGGCTCTCAGCTGCGAGCCTCTTCCCTCACGTTGAAAACAAACCCTGAACAAAGAAATAAACCCAGCCTCCAGCAAACCAGAAATATGTCAACGTCAATAACGTTCGCCCTGCACCCAGAATCTGCTGCTTCTCCTTGACGGTTTTATACTATAATATGAGAAAGTGCAACAAGTGTGTCTGAGAGCTGAAAGCCCATTTGGCCTCTCTCTGTGTCTGCAACAGGATGACCCACCTGTCCAAAAGATTGTCTGAGTCCGTGATCCCGGAGCTCAATCCGGGTCTCGTCTCCCGGTCTGTCAAAACCCGCTGGGGAGACGGCTGTCTTTTTTCTCTTATTCGTCTCCCCTTATCAAACAGACAGCCACTGCTAAAAGATTCATGCGTGTGGACTTTGGGTCATTAAAGAATGATCCCCAGCAAAGCTGTTTTTCACCCTCATAATGAAATCCAATATTCATGAAATGGATTTTCCTCTCTGCTCTCTCCACAGATGTGTGTTTGCCGGTGTATTTAGTCTGTGTTTGCACTGCCTTGTTAGGCGAGCACGGGTTAATGGTATCCTAAAGGCGCATTTTCAGGCCACCTAGTTAATTACACAGGGTTGACGGATGACCTTGCCGTACATTACCTGTGTAAAGCAACGCTGCGTGGGGGAATATCTGGGCTTTCCCGAGATTGGGGTCAGAGTAAGGACCAGTTAATCAACGCTTTGTTTGTGCAAGCACGGTATTACCACATGGAGCTTCTAGTTAGCGACAGCAAGACAACGTAACCAGATGGGTACATGCACAACCAGAACCAACGCTGAGCTCATTTTGACATTAAAATAATACGAGAAATATTCACACAAAGATCAGAGTGTTTAAGATCCTTTTGTGCATGTGTGGGTTCATTTGCAGGTTAATAAAAAATGTTCATAATTAAACTTTTTATATTGCTCATTATTACAGCGGTGCAGTGGCGAGTGCTGTAGCCTCACAGCTAGAAGGTTCCTGGTTTGAGTCCCCGTTCAGATGTAGTGAGCCTTTCTGTGTGGAGTTTGCATGTTGTCCCCGTGCATGCGTGGGATACTCCGGCTTCCTCCCACAGTCCAAAGACATTAGGTTCATTGGTGACTCTAAAATTGCCCGTGAGTGTGAGCGTAAAAGGTTGTCTGTCCCTATAGCCCCTTTAACAATGCCAGTTCATGGCGGGATTATTACGTTCCATCTTCTATGTAAAACGCACGGAGGTGGAATGGTGAGGCGAAGTCGTTCCACCTCTGAGCCGGCATCGGGGGTAGTAACAGAGGCGAAATGACGTCTGTGTAATCTGCAGAGCCTGCAGAGCGGAACAGCACCGAGTGTGAGTATTGCGCTGTTTGTTTACACCTCGTGCACGTTTTGCTTCCGCAACGCCGGAGCGCTGTGTAAAAACACACACTGGGGGCGGCTTACGCAGGCGTTCCTTGGTCCAATGTAAAAGGAAAAAGGCTGCATGACGTCGGAGCTTCGTTATGGCGCTGAGGTGGCACCGCAGTGTAAAGGCTTATGTGTCAGCCATGTGATTGGCTGGTGATCAGTCGAGGGTGTAGCCCACCTCTCGCCCAATGACAACTGGGATCGGCTCTAGCAACCCCGTAACCCTAAACAGGATAAGCGGTATAAGATAAGATAAGATAAGATAAAATAAGCTTGCTGATCCCCCACAGGGGAAATCTAGATACAAATATCTGGATAATGGATGGACAGATGTGATATGAAAAGTCAGTAAAGTAATAAAAGAAGTATTGGTGAAGCAAACTGTAGCATATAGTATGTCATATCATAGATAATTAAGCCGTCAGATCAATCAGTTAGAGCATGTGTAACTGTATCAGGCCTCCATCCCCCGTACAGGTGAAGCTCCAGTTTGTTTGTATACATTAGAATTGGATTTGCTGCACATATGGGGATCAAATACTCATATAACAACACTCAGACATTAACAGACACGAGTTCCTCCCCACTCACAACACTTGATACCCACAATCTAAACAACACAATGTAATAACTCTCCTGTAACACCAAGGGAAGAGAGTAAAGATCTCCCTCTAATCAGCCTGTAATACTCTCTGTCACTGGAGTCGTTCTGGATGCGACCACTTGAGGGCATCAGCCAGAGAAATTCGTCCATTTTTGGCGCCTTAGCGAAACACGCGGGCAGAACTCATTAATGATTCATCTAAATAGCTGAATTCCATTTTCCTGTTCTTCCACACCTGCGCTGGCCTTTATGGATGCCGGGTAGCTCAGCCCCGGGCTACACAGACAGCTCATCAGTATGGGTGACAAGAGTTGAGGTGGGACCTTCACCGACAGAGAGGGAGAGAGGGTGGGCGAGCTTAAAAGCTTAAAGTTAATTAAATTAAAAATAATTTGCTTCTGTAGGTGTAAAAATGGCCACGTAGGCCTAATTTAATTTTTAAGGGGTGGCAGACGTACTAGATTTAAAATAAAAGCAAGGGAGTGACACGAGTGTTGCTACCTCAGGGCAGTGTTTGGGGATGAATATTCATGCAGTTATATGTTTGTAAAATGCACAAAAAACCAAAGGGATCTATTTAATGCAAAACATCCGCCCTGCTAAACCGAACTATGGCAGAATATGTAAAATCTGGAATCTCTGTGATTAAAATTGTGCCAACAAAATACCACTATCATCACTATGATCACTGGCATCAGTAGCAATTTTAATCAAGTCATCGTTTTTTTGTCGTATCATCAAGACATTATGCCACGTTTGATCCTCAGCACCTTCATTATGATAACCACCAACACTGTTATCATGCACACTGATAATCAGCCCAATCTTTCCTCCCCATCTCCTCACTGTTATCTCCATCTTTATCACTGCTGCTAATTCCCAGCATCACTCGGCTCTCTGCGGCACTATTGTGTTTTGTTGTCACTGCGAGTCACAGTGTTTTTTTTTTTTTACTACAATTACATACTCCACTGAAGCAAAGGAGGTAATCCTCTTGCTCACTGTCTTTGATTATATTTCACCGCACTCATTCTTCAACCAACCACCCCTTAAGCCCACCCTGCCCCCTCCCCCTGTGCTCTCCTCTGGAATCTGCAACAAACAGCACATGGGGACGTTTTCCCTGACCGCTCTTCATCTGGTCTTCATCTACATCAGTGGAAGTCGTCTGTCAAAACTGTACCTTTGTCTCTCTTTCAGTCGTCTTGTGAAGTCTCTGGGGTTAAAGTCGACGATGGGAATCATAAGTGAAGTTTTTTGTGATGTTCAAGTATCTTTCTTTTTAAGCTGTGTCATTGCACACGAAGTAATGCAGGAGCAACGGCATGGCAGACTGTGCTGTTGCAAAACAATACCCTCAATGTCTCGTCAGTTTTCATTGTTCACAAGGTTTTTGCAGAAAGCCTAATTAATTGCAGAGGTCAATGAAAACAAACAAGCAGTGTATGTGATTTAAGTTTATCTCTGATACTTTCGTCAGTGACAGGAGTGAAAAAGATTCTTAACATGAGCAAAATTCTCCACATAGCGTGTTAGTCCGATAGCAGATGGGGTTTTTGTCCTTGACATAGAGGTGTTACTTCAATGATATTTCAGCGTCAAGGTCATACTTGGTGGTGGGGCTGCACTGAGCTGCATTATATTCAGAGGTGTTACTAATACTCGTCTGGCCCCCTCATGTATGTAAATAGGGAGGACAATCTCAATATACTGTAGTTCAGAACAACACCACCTTTAACGATGGCCTCAGTAATAAACATCGTTGAATTTACACACTTCTGACTCTCAACTAAACAAAAATCAACAAAAACTTCATAAAAGCAGAATAAATGGCAGTGCTGTTGTATTGAACTGCATTAGATTGTACAGGTGTACCTAATGAAGTGGCCGGTGAGTACACGTTCACAACACTACTTAAAGTAAAGCGAGTGTACCCCTCATGAGTGAGGCCAGCAATCGCTCACAAGTACAGAGCCAGGGGGATGAAAGATGAGAGATACGGTGATCACACGGGACAAATGGCTTTTAAAGCAGGCCGAGTTAACCAACAACTGAGGCGGAGTTATGGTGTAAATTATAAGACAATTATTGTCTCAAAGTGTAATGTCCGAAAATGGAGAGCCCAAAAAGATCAGGGGACACCATAGAGCCGCATAGCCCAGTGCCCCATTCTCCTGTGCTCACAGCCGGATTAACCCGGCCCTCCGCACCTTGGTTAAGCTCCTGGGAGTTCCCCAGGACCGGGCCTGCCCTCCTCGGCCCAGAAAAAGCAGCAACGGGCTGCCAAACTGTCACGTCTTAAAAAATGCTAACAGTCTTACTTAACAGATGCTAACAGAGAAAATCGCACCGTGGTCCTCAAAGCCGCCGCTTCCAAAACAGTGACAGGAGAGTGTGCGAGGATGTTACTGAAAAGCAGAACAAAGGTGTGCCTGTTGCTGTCATCCAGCTGTTTGAAGCCTGTTTCAACCTCACTTTGATGCTTAATGATTTATTGAAATTTTGAACAGCATTTTATTTAATTTAAATGTAGCAATGAAATCTAAAGATATTGAAAGCATGATTTTTTCTTTTTCAAAAAAATGTGTCTTAAAGGGGGCGTGTCTTATAATCAGGGTCGTCTTATATAAAGACCAATGCGCTAAATCTCTTGCTCTCCAAATCAAATGAACCTGATGTTAAAAAGGGTCCAAAGACAGGACGAAGCAGTTTCATGATAAAAGTCAGTTTCTCTCCAACGCTCTTCGACGGGGCTCAGGATGCTCGGAACTGCATTGCTGCTAACATTAGCTTACCTGCTAACTAAAATCCTTAATTGGGTTAAACAATACAGTGATGTCAAACACCTGAAGAGTAGCTGCCTGAAGATGTTTTTATGTCCAGCCAGCTGAAGGTAGATTAACGTGTGTCGTACAGGTAAAACATATAAAGGATCAGTAAGTCAAAGATTTCTATTAAACATCCAAAATCTGATTTTAACTGGGTACATCCCTCGAAGTGTCTGTCTGGGCCTGTGGATGTCCCCGTCCCTGTTCCATGTGCTGCACATTTCTTTTTATTAAACATACAGCTGTCTTTTTATTGTAATGTGTGGACCTCTGTTGCTCTGCCCATCTCACTGTGCCATAAAGTGTCACATATCTGTGTAGTATCGAGCACGGTCTCTTCATGGAGCTGTTTTGGAGTGAGGACGATGTGTAACATGTGCAGGCTTAAGGGGGGAGTGTGTTTCTGTAAGCATTAACCGGTAACGTGTGTAACCATAATAACCAGGTCTATTCTCAGTGTGAATCGAAGTGAATCCACAAGAGACTGATATCACGAGCGTTCACGTGTGTGTGTGCAGCATGTATCACCATGTGCATGTGTGTGACAAGAGGACGGGTCACGCCTGTGATGCCGGAGGCTCTGAGCACAAAGTGAGGCGGGGTTAAAAGGTCAACTCCGGGTAAACTATAAAGCATGAGTCACCACAGGAAGTGGAAGCCAGCAGAGGGGTCCGGTCAGTGCCGTGTGCGCCCCCACCCCCCAGAGGGGACCTCCACCCACACGGACAAACACCTCGTTATCTCCTTCATCGTTATCTCTGTTTCTGTCGTCCACACCTCCGTCGCTGTCACTGCGAGAGAGAATGAAGTCATCACACCCACACACACGGCAGCGGGAAGGGGAGCGCTGGCTCCATTAACAAGTGTTTTCTAATTGGCTCTGAGCACTGACAGACAGCCGCGCCGAACAAGAACAAGAGCTTTCTATAAATACAGTCTAACAGGCTTGCTTTGCTCCGTCGTGAAGTGTGCTGAGAGGATGGCACACCTGCCGGCGCACAGGAGCACACACACACACACACACACACACACACACACACACACACACGCGAAGCACAAGTTAGAAAAACAAGTGAATAAATCAGAGGCTGAATAAATCGGGAGATCTGGATATGTATTTTTTTCTCTCCTTTCGTTCCTGCCTTCTGCTTGATCTTTCAGCCTCAACCGGAAAAGAGAAATTGAATTAAAAAGTGCTTTTGATATCTCTCTCTCGCTGCAGATAAATAAAATGATCAGACTCTGTCAACAGGATGACTTCCGCCCCGGTTTCACCCTCCTCCCTGCATCTCTTTGCCCCCTCCTCCTTTCCCCACCCCTCGCCTCTGATTGGAATCTGGAAACCCATTTGCTGTCTTGGTCTCAGACCCAACTCGGGCCGTGTCAGGTAGTCTGCGCACGTCTCCCCTCGTTCCCCCCTCCCCTCTCTCCTCCCTTCCCCTTTTTTCTCTCTTATTGCTCTCTCCTTTCGTCTTTATCCCCCCGCCGTCTGCTGCAGGCTCTGTGGAGAATTTGCCCAAATTACCTGTCATACTGGCAGCTACGTGTAAATAAGCCCGGAAAGTGTGTCGCTTTTCTCAGTGTCCCCCCCCCCTCCTCACCCTCTCTCTCCCCTCCCCTCCCCCCACCTTGACGCTATCTCATCTCACTTCTAACAGCCCTTCCCCTTCTTTGCAATCCATCACATCTCTCCCCCATTTTTTTTTTCCCTTCTTGCCCTCAACCTCAATCTCCCCTCGCTGTTTATACCTTCGTCTCTCTTCCTACGTCTCCGCTCTCACAGTTCGCCGACAAAATCTTTGTGATTCTTTATAGTGGGGGAAATGAGTTTGTTACCGACTCTGTAGGAGATACAGCATGCAGAGATACGGACGTATACTACCTGTTATTTAGCCTCTGGGCTTAGTGAATTAGAAATTGCAGCCTTTGGACCAATGTCCTGTAGCTCTGAGCAGCTTCGGGCGCTGGGGGTGTGTTGCATGCTCTTTTTTTCAATGAAAAAAAGGAAGGCACATATTTTTAAAGATGCTCAGACATAATTTAATTGCACTTATAGCTGCAAATGCTTCATTATGCACCTGATTAAATAGTTGTTTTGTTGTTTCCATGTGTTGTTAGTCGAGCAGGGAGGAAGGCGGAGGTGCGCGAGTGAGGTCAGGACCAAGCTCTCGGTTCAATTTCTGCTTTGGAAGGTGTAATCATCTTTCACCCAGGGGTTACAGGTGCAAAGACTGTGATTTGGAGGGAGGGACGCTGGAGGGGGATGTTGTAGGGAAGTGGAGAGCGCGATAAGGAGGAGGACATGGCGAGAGGCAGCTCTTAAACCTCGTCCAGGTAACAGAGCCAGCCTCTCTCCAGCCATCTTGGAAGATTTACACAGCAGCCCCCCGTTCTTAAAAGTAAACGCCAATAGAGCCCAATAATAAGCCACTCCTAACAGCCTTCCTAATTCAAGGATGGAGTGTTTTAAAGGACTTCTCCACTCATACGAATTCAGTGTCCATGTTATGTCCTCAGACTGATTCAGAACAGGCTAATAGAGCTGCAAAGCACCAGGGTTTACCTGAACAAACCCCCGGACACCACCTCTCGCTCTGATATTCGCCGCTCTTTTTCCTCCTCTCATCCTGAAAGTCCAAAAGCCCACTTTCAATTATCATCCGGTGTGGGACGTCATGCTGCGCCTCTCTTTGTGATCACATAATTTATACATTTGTTCTCCTTTTACACCTTTTGTGAGGGCTCTGAACGCGAAGGTTTGCAGAGATGATAGCACCTGTTAGCCAGAGAGGGCTCAATCATGAGCAGTCACGCATCACCTCATTGCGATCAGACCGTGGAAGGAAGAGGGGCGAGATATGCACACTGGGCTAAAGCTGCAGTGTGGGAGCAGTGTAGCTCCTAATTGGAGATGGCCTGCAGCTCTGTAGCATAGACGGAGAAGTAGGCGGGGATGAAACATGAGCAGGTAGAAGATCAAGACCTCAGAGCGTCTTTTGCAGGTGTATATTCTGCACAAACACAGGGTGTCAAAAGCACACACACACACGTATCACTCCACAACTCATGCTAATCCATGAGCTGTAACGTAATATATGCATAGGGGCCCCCTGAGGCGTGACACATGCATGAGGGAAGAACGCTAAGAGAGAAATTCCTCCTTCTAGTGAATCTGATTAGCATACCTGTTGGAAGAAAGAACCTCGGTGCTCTTTTTTTTTCCATGTGTGCCGCTTCCTCAGACATTATAAAGGTGGAGATGGAGGTGGGTGAGCGTGTGTGGAGGTACAAAACAACAGGCGCCGTTCCCCTGCTGGAGCGTCTCTAACTTGCGTTGCTTTTTTTCCTCTGAACTTAAAAGGCAACAGTGGATCTTAAAGAGGAAGCAGGGGAAGCAGGGATTGTGAATTTAAACCCGGCTGCACCTACAGACTGCCAAACAAACTGATTGCATTTAATAAAGTGTTGCAGGCAGTGTCTTAACATTTGTATTTTGGGGGCTGTCCTCCATTCATGACGGCAAGCTGAGATCCACGCCTTTGATCAGGGCAGCGTTTTGACTCCACACAGCCCTATTTACTCCGGTCCCACTGACGCACAGCTGCCCCTATTCTCGCAGAGCACGGAGAGGCCTCCTCACCTCCTCTAAGGCCCACTGTTAGTTTGAAAAGCTGAAGCCGGGCTTGATTTCTCCCACGGATAGAGTGCCAAAGAATATCTGCAGCACAAAAGCCCAAACAAACACTCAATTAAAAAAAAGCGTTCATGAAAATGTGGGAGTCTGACAGAAAAATAGCCTCTCCTGCACCATCACAGCTCACACATAAGGAAACATGCATTTCCTAATGAGCTCAGGATGAAAATTCCTCATCATGCCATGTTGGCTTTTCATGGCTCGATTTCACATCCATTTATCCGCCCCCTCACAGCAAATGGGCTTGAGAATTTATGCTTTTCTGCGACAGTGGTGCTATCAAAGCGGAAAGCTGCCTTTGGATGCGAGAAGAGATAATAAAAGGGGTGTACGACTGGATCAATACCACAGCACTCGCTTGTGTTCAGCCAACAGCATAAAGGTGTAACCGAGATTGAAGCGCTTGAGCCAGATGGCAAGAAGACATGGTCGTGTAAAAAAGTTTTGTAGGTTTAATTTCGTTTCCATTTCCTGAAAGCGTAATTTAGATGCACGCAGCCTGGACATCCTTGGCTTTTGTGAAACGGCACTGCATTATGTTTACGCTCCACTGCTGCTGCCTGCTTGAATGTCTTCTTCTCTCTCTTTTTTTCCCCCCCTGTTTGATCTTTTTTGTTTGTTTGTTTTCTTTTCACTGGTGTGCGCAGGACACAGACACCGAGGCGGAGCTGGATCACATACAGCTTTAGCTCTCCAAAGCTGATTGAATTCCTAAGCCCATTTCCCTTCAGAAAGGGAACGAGAGAAAGCAAAAATGATGCATCTCTTAAAGGCACTCCAACACAATCTTCTGCCTTTTCATTCTCCTTCCAGTTTAACTATGTTACAAAATCCCAAGCTCAGATTGAATGATATGACCTTCTTATTCACTCTAATGTTGTACTTAAGATAAGCCGCAGCTATTCTTTTCAGTCGCGAGAGCAAAAACAAAAGTTTATTTGATTTCCCCTGCAACTTAATTTGAACTTCTTAAAAGAAAGGGAGCTGAGACCGGGGCAGGGTTTTTGAGTGATTGATTTCAGCATATTTCCTTGAAGAGAATGCTTTGCAGCTGTACAAATGAGCACATAATGGTATCCCCTTGATGCATTTTGATTGGATTACCTCAGTATCCAGGAAGAGTCTTGCTCAATATGTTGGCAGAGCAGCGAGAGTAGAGTAAGTGGACATGCTCAGACTGGGATTGATTTGTCCGCCCGCGTCACTGGAGCGCTGGTTACTCACCAGTGTCTCCCTGGCCACCAAATTATCCTGAAAACACAAGCAAATTAGCCCTAATGTCTGTCGTAAGAGCTCGACTGAGTGTGTTTGTGCATTACTGTCCAACAAGTGCGTCATTTAAGCTGATGTGTGGGGGAATTCTCAGAGAAATCAGAGCTGCATCTAACAAAAATGAGTCTCTTACAGGGAGTTAATCTGCAGACATTTCTGACCATATTCACACAGCGGTCATTCTGCTCTGACCTCATGGTCAGGCTGCAGCTAAAATACTCACCCTGCTACGCTACGGTTTGAAAATCATTTATTCAGCAACTGAAAAGACCTTGAACATAGAAAATCAGGAGAAAAAGCTGATAACAACATAATTGATAACCTATTAGCTACAAGCAGACAAAAGCTGACGTTAGCATTCAACCATTTACTAGATAATATTATGGTTAGCTAGAGAAGTAGCTAAAAGCTAACGTTACCGTTTGCTAGTGTTGCAATATAAAATTAATAGGAAAGGCATACATTTCTTGCTAACGCTATAAATAGAAAAGGTGGAAATTCCTAGCTAACGTTATACTTCCTAGCTGCCTAGCAAATGTAATGGTAGCTAGGAAGTGCTTAGCTAGCATTAGCTGTTTTCTTAAATTAGCTAATAGGTCATCAAATGTGTTGTTTTACCTTCAGCCAGATATCCCTCTAAATTTTTAGTATCAATTGTATCAATCAATTAACATTTATATAACTTACAACCTGGAACACATGAGCACAGCCTTTTAGCAGCATTTGAGCTTCCCACCCTGAGCCTAATGTCAGTGGGAAATAGCTTTTGAGCACGTTGTTTTTACGCAACTGAAAAGACAATGACTTTTAAAATCAGGAGGAAAATCTGGTCATATTTCAAGTTGAAACATATTTTATAACCTATTAGCTACAAACAGACAGAAGCTGACGTTAGCATTTAACCATTACTAGATAACTTTACCGTTAGCTAGGGCAGTGGCTGTAAGCTAAAATTAAAGTTTGCTAGTGTTGCAAGATACAACAGGAAAGGCATAATTTTCTTGGTAACGCGATAAATAAGAAAGGTGTAATTTCCAAGCTAAGGTATTGGTAGCTAGGAAGCAGTTAGCTAGCATTAGCTGTTTTATTAAGTTAGCTAATAGGTTATCAAATGTGTTTAACCTTGAAATATGGCCCGATGTCCCTCTACGTTTTTAGTATCAATCAATATTTATATAACTTACAACCTGGAACACATTAGCACAGCCTTTTAGCAGCATTCGAGCTTCGTCAGTGGAAAAATACTGCTGTGTGAATAAGTCTTGCTTCTGTGTTTTATTTCTACAAATGACACATGAAGGCACTTCTATTTGATGTGATTCCCCCGGCAGATCAGAGCTGCAGCTCAGTAGGAAACCAAAGCCTGTCCACCGTACTCTTCCTTTGCTGCTAAGAGGGGTCTCGGATGTGCCACGGAGAACGGCTGGGGTCCCGTCAACTCTCCTTCATTTTATTAGGAACAAAACGGAGTGGGGAGAAGAGGAAAAATAAAAGAGAGTGGAGAATGGGGAGAAAGAAAGACAGAGGGAGAATAATGGGGGTATTTGTTGCAATGGAGACGAGAAGTCATGGCGGTGTCAAGGGAAAACACTTTGCTGATGATGGAAACACTGAAGAGTATTGTTAGCCTTGCTGGAGAGTAGTGCAAATGAGAGTTGAGGGGGGGTACTGGCGGAGGGGGATAATGAGGTGGTCAGGGTTGAAAAGACAGCCGTGCATTGTACAGTGAGGATGAGAAAGAATCAGAGAGGGAGACGAAGAAAAAAAGGTGAAACACAGATACAGAGGCAGGCTCGACTCATGTATTATTGCTGACTGTATCGATTGAGCTGCAAAAAAGAGAATTACTGACTGTCTTGAAAACAAGTATAGATGGATGGGAGGATGACAATAGTGTTATTCAGACGAATGAAGCATTCATTCTCTGCCTGGTGAATGTTCGGAGCACTGTATTTAGTTCATCCTAACTTTGTAAACATCATCTTTTCATAGGTTTACATAAGGGAGTGATTGTTATCCCTCCAGGTTAGAGGCAGATGATCTACTAACACAATGATTGTCATCAACACTCCCAGGGAGGCCAAACTGCATGTTTACCATCCCTGATTGTATTTTGAATGACTAATACAGGCAAATACAAAATGGTTGTTTTTGTCGGCATCGTTTTCCCCCCGCGGGCCGCAACCTCTCACAGAGGCAATTAGAAATCGAGCAAAGACGTCGACATGCGAACAGAGGGTGTTGAACGTCTGACTCCGTCTCCCCCCCGTTGGGAAACCACAGTCTGTGACCTTGAGCAAGGTACGCAATTTTCAGTCAGTGAGCACGGGACAAGTGCAGCAATCGCAGAGAGTCTTATCAATGTGGGAGTCATCTCATCAAGCTGACATGCAGATAATAATACGGCTGAAACAGGAGAAAGACAAAATGTTTGGGATGAAAAAAGCTCTCAGCTCAGCACGTCTGTCTGCGGGCGAGCTCTCGTCCTTGGCCCCAGCCGTGATTTAGTGCATGTTTGTGTTGATTCCCTGCGATTGTGTGCGTGCCTGCGTCGTTCCCTGACAATGTGTTTCGATTGTATGCCTGTGTGAGCGTGCGTGTGAGCGATCTGTGGCTCGAGCCATCCCTCAGGTGTCTGATATCTGATCGCCTGGATTGATCGGCCCAAGGAGAGCGTGACATTCAGCTCGTACTGTCGTGCTGCAAGCTGGCCCAATAAGGCTGTGGAGCAACAGCGGTAGAGCCCTTTGTTACTGAAAGTTAATTAGGCCTGCTCGAACCACACAAGTGAAAAAAAGCGAGGGAAAAGACAGGGTAGCTAGTAGGAGTCGCGTTGATTTCCCAGCAGTGGATGACTGTAAGATGCAGCTTTCCTCTGCTATGATGTCGGGGGTGGGGTTTCCCTCTCTGTGCTGTAAGGCGAGTCCCCGGGGAAGCCAGCTCCTTCTTCAGACGAGACGCTGAGGCTTTTAGTGGGGCTCCAGGCAGCACAGGTGCTGCCCCTGCGCGCATTGATCTCTCAGTGCTTTCACTATAGGGGATGTCAGTCGTGACAATGGAAAACACCCAGGCATGGCTTTAAGACATGCTGCATTGTTACCACATGGTGAAGGCTGTGCTCTGAATGTACACTGCTGTCAATACATCTTTGTGTCAAATGAATACTGCATGAACGGCCGACTTTGCTAATGGAATTTAATGGTCAGAGATGGTGTACAGCACTTTTTACATTACTGAAAGCATCGCAGCAACCCTCTGTTCTCTGCACTAGATTGCAGAATTACAAGCTATGAATTTTCTGTACATACAGACACCCTACATAGACTGAACTCTTTTTAATATGAAGTACAGAGACGGGACATTAATCCACCAATGAGCAAGACAACAGTGAGCGGGATACACTTCCTTTTAAAGGGCAGAAACCTGGAGCAGAACCAGATTATCGGTGGACAACCATCTGCCGTGAAATTGGGATGAAGGGACAGATGGAAAGAGTGAGATGGGTCGAGACAAGAAAAGGCAAACAAATAAAAAGAACAGGTAACAGAGACTCGTATTGCAGCTGTGTATATTGCATTTGGAATACGCTCGACTTTGCCTCACACTGCAGGCTTCTTGTTACGGCCTGATGGGACATAATGTTCCTTTATGTGAAGGCGTTTAGGACGCCAGATCATGCCTGGCCATCCATCCGATGAATGCTCTTTTCTTATGAGGTCCACAGGGCTGCTTTTTCACAACAGAGCACTGGGACACCATGACAGCCATCTCCTATTCAGTCGAGCTGTTTCTCCTTCTTACGTAAGATCCATCTGACAAAGCTCTCTCAGTGACTGCCGACTGGGAAAAGTTCCCCCCCTGCATATCCGAGAAGACCTATGCTCACATAACTTTGACATGATAGATAATGGTACTATGGAAAGGTTTTTTTTTTTTTTATCAAGGGTGTAATTCTATTAAAAGGGGAATTAATGGTAGGAGCTATCGGGAGCTCCAGAGTGGCGGCAGAAGTCGCGGTGGATCCCCCTGGATCTAGATCAAGAGTCCTTCTCGTGGAGGATCCCACAAGACATCATTAACATTATCTTGGCTGGCTGGCTGGAGGGACATGCAGTGTTCTCTCTTAGTAATCCCCCGTCATGAAAACCTCTTTAACATGTGCAGCCATAGAGCCGTCATTACCCACTAAAACAGGGAGCTGAAGGTCAGTAAAAGCAGACAAAGGACTTCACAGATAATTGATGTGATATTATTCTGTTTCTGTTTCTGTGTGTGGATCCACTTTGTTGTTCTAGTGCCAACAACAATAGTATTTTTCGAGCTGGCGCTGCCTTGATACAGCTCATCTCCGCGCGAGCATCGTCACTCACAGTGTGCAGCGGTCCGGCCCGCAGCCATGGTCATCAGCGGCAGTTATGGCTGTCTTTGATCATCAGCTGGGAGGGCAGAGCCTCACACTTCACAGCACCTGGTTCGCCTCACGCCCACGCATACAGTACACCTTCCTGCCTCTCTCTGCAGTCTGCTGTGTCCTTCCAAACTCCTTTAGCTACTGCTGCACTCCAGATGTCCACAACGGCAAACAGGACGAGGAGGGGGAAGATGTTGTAAATATAGTGTTAGTCGCGCAGGTGCATGCCGCATGTGCGTCGCCGGCTTATTTTGACTTACATGAAAACCTGTTTCCCGTAATCTTAAAAGCATGCAAACTCTGCATTCTGTGTCATCCTGAGCAGTGTCTGGAAGAGTGAACCAGGGAGGCAGCAGGTTCACAATGAGATGAATAATTCTGCAGTGAGGCAGACAGTCTGTGACACCGCTGAACATGTGGCCTCAGAGGCTGCCCAGCTGATGTAATTGCATATGTTTTAGTCACTACTCGTGTAGCTCCCCGAGATCAAAGACCATCACTGACATTTCCTTAATGTGTGTGTATTTTCTGAGGTCAGCGTGTCCTTTGCTCAGCAGTCGTTTCATGCAGCACACCTTCGAAACCTTTCATAATTTGCTAATGTAGCACTTCGGCTCTGAGGTCAGCCGTAATAACGCATTTCTCCGAGCGTTTAGTCTCATCCGGTGTTTTGCTCAGAAAGCACTATTAATGTTCCATTCCAATTTGTTATTGGTAAACACTGTGAAATTGCATGAGTCAACAGCTTCACTGTGGACTTGATTTGCATGAGTTTGCCTTCTGAAAAGACATCCTCCCTCTTTAAGTGTGTTTTAGTCTGCACCATCTGGTCCTCAGTTCAGAGCTGTATCAAGCACTCAGTACTCATTCTCCAACTTAGAACGGAAGGTTTCAATTTTCTTTTCACTTTGGGCGTCTGTGGGATCGAGCGTCAAAAAGCAGACTAAATTATATGATGTAGGATGTGTTTCATCTGCTGTGCCGAGTAAAGCTTAATGACTATTTTGTTCATGGACTAACATCTGTCTTCCCTGCAGATCGAGGATTCGTGTCTTTTAGTCTTTGCTATGAAAAGTGTTTATTTTTCTCATCCTGAAATGCCAAACTTTCCAGGCCATAAAATCCTCTCTGCTACATAGCAGTGGCAGTGAATGGATCTAATGTGTATTTTTATCACGCCTTTGAAAATGGGTGGCTGCCAAGTGGAAGGATAATAAGATGTGGAACGTGCGGCTGAATTTTAAAACAATTCCAATTTTGCCCTCCGTTTCCATTATCATAATCTTCAAAGATGCTTGTCTTGTTCATTTTGCTCATGACCCTGGCAAGTAAGTCATTGAATTTCCTGAAATAACTGCAAATAAGAGAGCCGTCATTAAGATCCCCAGCGTGTAGGAGTGATAGGACAGCAGAGACTTAGGATATGAAAGGACATCTAGTTGATGGCTTTGCAAATGATCTGAACTCCACTCATGACATGAATGCAAATCTGTCAAGTTTTCCTCTTCCGTCTGCAGAGCCGGCTGACCCCCATAATTAGATGAGTGCTGAGAGATGTGCTCGGCGCGTGGCAGAGCCGGCGTGAGAGACGCTGAAGTGTTTTTATACGCGGTTTAAAGGTTGCAATACTCTGAAAGGTAACTTTGTACCTGGAGTTAACTCTGCACAGTTGTTCTAATCTCACAGGAATGGTTTATCAGGAGGAAAATATGTAACTCGCTTTTTGGCTGTTTTTTCTTCGCTTTGATGCGTTTTGAAGGCCCGATCAGCCTGGCTATGGGCTCGTGTAGGGCTGACTAATGCTTGAAATTTTCTATACAACAACAGCTGCGTTTTTCTGCCAATACTAAAGCAGTCCTTGATGCTTTCAATGCCTTAAACAGAGATGTTTTTCTACAAAGCCTTTTGTTGATCTGACAAAATGCGCCGACCTTTAGAAAAGAGCAATGTTTAATGTCATCTTTACACGGGCAACAAACACGAGCTTTGCATCAATAGATGGAGTGGAAAGGCGTCAGCATTTACCTCCTGATACACAATCAGGAAACATTAAAGAATAATTACGAATGGGTTCTAATGTTCGATGCTTGTTAGTTTTCAGAGCTCAATGGTACAAACACATCTTGATTAATACTCAGAGCCTCAATACAAAAGGGACACTCACCCGAAGACAAAGTTTCTGCCACGTGCACGTAGACTCCATCGCAGATTTTAGAGGAAGAGCAGGTAAGGTTACAATCAAGTGGTTTGGATTATGTTCAGGACACAGGTCAGGTGTGTTCCAAACAAGTCCGATAAGGGATGCAGACCAACAACAAAAACACAAGAAGAGACAGACATCATGAGCAGACACTGAAGGCAGGTATGATGCTGATGAGAGGGGTATGCTGTTTGCTGATGGAGAGAGGATCAGGTTTGCTGTTGGGTGTGGAGATCAGGTGAGTCTGAGAGGAGGATTAGTAAATACTTACATTGTTTCTAAGTATTCAAAGTGCCTCAGAGATAGACAGGATCCAAATGTCTAACCTACGGATTGTAGGACTGGGCCCTCGCAGAGTAAGGTCACGCGTATCGTGATGTGTTCACTGTCATCACATTAAAGCTGGGTCTCAGTTCAGGGGCTGCATCCTTCAAAGGCCACGGTCTCTCGGCCTGTGTAGAACGCTAAGGCCGAACTGAAACAAGACATCTGGTCAACAGAGGATTTACTGTAACCAAACGCTGCTCCTGTCGCCTAGCAACAGATAGCTAGCAGGCTAACTGGCTATCTTAACTAACGTTGCGTAACTTAACCTATTAGTTTAATTTAAAGTATCAAGGCCCCTTTAGTAATTTTTAACATTTTTATCGCTGGTTATTTGATTAAGTTGAAACCAAAAACGTTTACATTTAAAGTGTATTCTTCAGCCGTTTAAGGGTCAGCTGTGTCGTCTGAATTGGCGTGCAATGAATCTCGGGATACGATAGGCCGTGAAAGATGCACCCGATGGACCCTTCCTGGCCCGGGAAAAGGAGGAAGCATTTGTCGGCCGCATCTGAAGGAGCCTTCAAATTGGGACAGCCTCAGACGCGCCGCTGTGACGCAATCGGCCTTCAACTACGGCCTTTGAAGGATGCAGCTGAATTGGGACACAGCTTAAGTCTGTCAGGGTGCTGCATTACAGGGGGATAAGATGTGCTATGAGACAAGATGTCTGAAACTGAAACTTCAAACCTTGTAATTCAAAAGATCTTTTCCCAGTCCTAATGGCAACTTATGCAACTCACACATAAACGACGTAAACCCAATTTAGCACATCCAACAATGCCGATACAGCTATAACAAACAGATGATTCAGTCCATGCATATTCCTTGTGTGTTTGTGGCTCTTCATCAAACTAACTTTCAAATAATGCAACTGAAAAAATGAATCCCCTAAGAATACCTTAATAATAATATTTACCACTATTATACATTGTCACACCCATATTTCAGTGGATTGCGGGTCACTTTCTGCTGAACTCTGCATGCAAAGCAGTCTGCAGAAAGTCCGCTCGAGGCCTCTCATGGATTTAAAGAATTGTAGATGCGGAAAGCCCTCGGCCCTCGCACACTTCTGTTGTGCAAATGCAGTTAAGTCTGGACGTCTGCAGTCAGAGCGTATGAATTTGCTCCCCTGGGAAGGATTGGTTTTATTCTAAACTTCTGAAAAAAGGGCCAAAGTTCAGCAAGGAGCTGGTGGCATCTTTAGCACAGAAACCCTGTGCTGTTTTTTTTTTGGACCTAGAAGAGATAATATGCGACTTGTTTAGCCTTTCAGATCGTTAATGAGGGGATCATTACAAGAGGATCATTTCAGACCATCACATCATCGGGGGGAAACCGGCCAATGAACCAAGCTAAAGCCGTTCTGCTTGGAGAGACATTAATGATAACTCTGTATGGCTGTATTGTGTCTATTAGCTGATTGTGTTATCGCTGTTTACCGGCTTAGATCTTAGATGAAAGGGACTCAAAATCTATCTGATGAATCTTTTTTTGTCTTCATATTGACTCAAATGTTTTCACTGTGTACTAATATATTTAGAGCATGTTATCAGTAAAGCAAATATTGAGATAAAACATTATAATAACCTCTGCAGCAGCATTCCAATGGGAACAACATTATGCTAATTGTATTTGATTTTTTCCCTTTTTTTCCAGTTTATTCAGATTTCAGAATCTCGGCGTGGGTTTTTTTTGCATAGAAAATATGGGTATTATTTAGCTACATTGCTGGTAACATGTAACACAAGTGTCATGGCCGCGGGGCTTTGTTTCTGTTTCTGGAGATAGGGGATCTTCAGCAGGCCCGGGGCTTCCACTGCACACTTTTACGAGCTTCCACTGAAGCACTCGGAGCCCCAAGGTGAGCGGGAGCATCCGCACTTGGCCTACTTAGCTGAACTTTTCCTCGTTCTCCGCTGCTCCTGCTAACATTTCTCCTCCTTTAACTTCACCATCATCTCAATTTATACTCATGTAATCGCCGCATAGACGTTTAAATGTTGTATTTTAAGATGAGGTAATAAATATTGCTGTAGTTAAACAGCAAAGAAAGCTCATAACCTTTGTGTAGCTGTTCAGTCTCGCAGCAGATCAACAATAAAGGCTAAAATATGACTTTACCAGTTGCTATATTTTAACTTTAAGACGCCCAAGACGGTCTGATGAATGAGACGGTAAAATAAAATCCTTCCTGCGCAGACGGAGAAATGACAATCAGTGATATATTATCTCCTGAGCAAACGATACTTTTGGGGCTCTGCTCTAATTAAGTGGCCTCAGAGTCTCTATTTTGAGAATCGGCTTTATTATTTTTGTCATTTATAGGTCAGTAAAAGCTGGGACAGAAACATGTTTATTCCATTTTTACACCTCCTCAGCTCCTGCTTGAGATCTGTTAAAACGACAGCCATATGAATCAGTTCAGTCCGCCACAAGTTGTGAAACGTTCATCAGCTTTAAATGTATGTGCGCTCGTTATGTAACAGTATAATACACACAACGTCAGGATTTACATCAATGCTTTAAGATCCTCTCAGCCCGTTTCATTTGTTTGATCTTATTTAAAAGTATCTTCTGCTTCGCTGCACTGATGAAGCCGCGCTGTTTCCCATCTGCAGCCGACACTATAACGTCCTACATTAATGTATAGCGTCCTGTAGTTTCCCCTTGCACCGTGCACGTCCTTGCTCTATAGAACATGTGCAGAGACAGAGAGATGAATCACTGACACACATATTTACACCAGCGTGACCCGGACAAACTGCTCTGAAAAAGTGCTTAAAAAGTGATTAAACTTCTATTTATTATTGCGATGGAACTATTTTTTTGCACAGGGTTGAAGAGGGGAGTATTAAAAAAAAAAAAAAAAAGCCCAAATGTGTTGAGAGGCAAATCCTTCCTCTCAAGGTTTCCCGGCTGTGAGACTTGGTGCAGAGCAGTTTGGGATTAAGGGACACAGCTGGGGACAAAGAAAAGTGAGTTGGCTGTGATTTGCTGTGTTATATACATACCAGGCACAGTTCTACCTGGCGCTGCAGAAAAACTAAAAGCGGAGGGGGAAGAAAAATGCAATGCAGCACTTTGATCCGTTTTCAGGTGTGTCGCGGCCTCGCGGTGCGGCTGTGATATAAATTGCTGTGGAGGAACAGCAAAATAAATAAAAAACAAAGTCGCTCGAGCACATTTGAGGTTATGGGATTGTAATTTAACTCAATATTCGCACAGAGGACAAGGTAACAAGCATAAAATCCCCTACACCTGGCTGTGGCGCGTGTCCAAGCGGCTGTCAGCAGCGTGCAGCCGGCAGCAGGGGGACCGAGGCGACATGCCACATGACTTATTTTTTTTCTCCCCCTGCTGGTGCTTCTCCCATCGAGACTTATTGTTTTATTCTGTCACTTATTCGCTTCATGGCTGCCTTAATCTAATGCAATTTAAGCCACTTACATTTTTCATACAGTGCACATTAGCCAGTTAGTACTGCCTGAGTGGGCCAGGTTAAGGACCTTCCTGAAGGGCATTGTCACTGTAACACACTCGCTCATCTCAGGACTTCTCCTCGTCTTACACTCTTTGTGTTACTCTCTCTTTCTCTCCCCCCTCCCCCGGTGTGGAGCGAATGCAAGGGCTACTTCCTGCTGGGGCTCCTCGATAGGTGCCTGAAAACCTATTTGCAGGCTTGAAAGGCCTGGTTCTTGTCCAAAATACTGCCTTTTGTTTTCATATCTTTTTCTCTCTGTTATTGACCGGACAGTATATCACACTGCATGAGAGGAGAGGCTCAGAGTGAGGTGGCAGAGGAAATAAAGACAAACATAAATCTCTCAGCGGCTCACCTCAGCCTGCGCCTAACGCTATCTAGTAAATGACAGAGTCGTGGCTTAACATAAACATCACATATACAGAAGCCGGCAGAATGGGGAGCATAAATTAGGACGTTTTATGTGTGTGTGTCTTTATTTGTGTGTGTGTTAATGATCGTGTTCAGCCCTGATGAGCGTGTTCAGCCTTGTACAGAGACCCTCCCTCGCTCACTTTCTACAGCTTGTTAACTCGTGGGATGGCAGTCAAGGCCAGACTGTTCTGTACATTCAGTATTCAGGATTATGTAATAGTGATGCTTTATTTTTGGATGTGTGGATTAGGCAGCCCAGGTGAGATAAATCTATTGTGCGTAGGTGGAGGTGGGAAGTAATGAGGTGCTTTGTTACTGTATGTAAGAGAGAGAGAGAAGAGGTTTCAGGTATCTTTACTTGAGTATTAGTTTTACTGGAGTACTTTATTTTAGTATTTTAGTCATTCTTCTGACATGAACTCATTCGTACCTGCATTGACGGGAATGTCAGCTGTTGATGTTATGGTCTTAACTGAACTTATTAATACTTTTCTTACCAATAGACAATGATTTAAGGTGTTTGTGGCTGACCGCCGGGCTTGAAAGTGACGGTACTTTCTCATCCGTAGAGAGAGAGAGAGTCACGACATCGCAGTGGCGGATCATGGAGCATATTGGACCTCCACTGACGCGACTCTCTGTCTATACGGCTCTGGATACTTTGTTCGGGGAGTAGGCGGGGCTGCTCCTCCGCTGCTCCTCCGCTGTCCTCACCTACGTCTGCAGCGCGCACCTGCTTTCAGACACGTTGTCATCGGCCTCATGAGGACAGTCCTTGTAACACATTGCCCCCAGGTGGTGGAACGAGCTACCAAACTCCATTCGGTCCGCAGAGTCCCTTTCACCTTTAAGAAGAAGCTAAAGACCCAGCTCTTTATGAACACCTATGACCTTCATGATATTGATGCTATTGATGATGATGACATTTAGGATGTAGTTTATGCTGACTAGGATTTTCATGATGATGATGATGACTATACTGATCTTGTTGATGTTGCTGATGATGATTATACACTATACACTCCCTGTTGGCACCAGTGTCCGATCGCACTTGAAGCTGTTTGTTGGCTCTTACTGACTTCGTTCCCTCCTGTCTTGATCGTTGCTTGTGTTGTATTAACTCTCAGATGTACGTCGCTTTGGACAAAAGCATCTGCTTAATGAAAATGTAACATTGCCCACAGAAGCGCACACTGACCTGATGCGGTCAGCCACATACGAGATTTTGACCTCGTCTTGTTTATCTTGACATGTTTCGACTGCTGTCTTCCTGCAGTCGTCCTCAGGAGAGTCATGTGATGTTGCTGTGTCTTCTGTGAAAGACTGTAGGAAGACAGCATTTGAAACATGTCTTGTCAATTGATAAGAAAAGTATCAATAAATTGTTGATGTTTATTTTGCATCATCACCCATTTCACCGGAAGTGGACGGGACAAGAACACTGAGAAAAGATGATTGCTTTTCTTATCCATCGGTTCATGTCATGCACGACAGATGTTATGTGCTCTAAACTTCAATACTTATTGGAATTCAACCAGCTGATGTTGCAGATGATGTTGGAGCAGATTCAGGGAGGCAAGACTTTCCCCTTCCAACCGACTTGCAGATAGGAGCAAACTTAAAGAAGAATTCACTAAGAGTGGATTGCGGCTGCTGATAGCTCCATGAATTGCACATCATTTGCACCCGCTACCTGCTCCGTCTCAAGGTCCGATTCACAAAGCAATTTGCACTGATGATATTTAAGTGCAAACACGCCCATACAGTTAAGCAGATCAATGCAGTTAACACAGAGTTTCACTGTCTGTAACGCAGCTTCATTCCTTGAGCGAGCGCAACAGCAGCTCGTCCAGAAAATAATCCCCGTCATGCGTCTCCGCACATGTGGACAAAGTGTGCCCGTGTGCAGGGGAAGAGCCCCGGACTGATTGATCTCTCGATAATTATAACAATGACAAAATATTATTTACAGATACACTTTTTGATCACACAAAAGGTTGAGTTGTCGTCATGATCAGTGTAAACTGTGTGACAGCCCTTATAACACGGCGCCGCAGTTAGCACCAGCTCTCTGCAGGCTGTAATATTTTCACTATCACTGCGCGGTGCTGTTAGCACTAGTGTGGATTAGATGCTTTATGCCACGAGGCTCATTTGCATAGAAAGGGGCACCAAATGTTTGTACAATGACTTATTGAAATATGTGCAAACTGCACCGGAGCACAGAGACACTCTGCGTGCTCTGCAGCGCACTTTGGGGTGCAGTCAACCCTCTGCGTGTGCTTGGAGAATTAGCTTGGACAATTAGGAGGAGCTTTTTGGTGCACAGCCAAGCGGACGCAATCCTTTAGTGAATTAGGCCCTTAATGTTTATGTTTCCAGTATATTCTTTATATTCAATTTAAAGTCAAAATGATTCTCTTTAATAGACGTATAAATGTGACGTGAGGTTTCAGTTAGTCTCGCCACAGAAACAGCTGTTGGAGATGTTTTTACAGGTCTACTTTTTCCTTTCATTCTGTGAGTTTATGTGAGTGCCTGAAACTTTTTCACTTCAGTAAAGATTTTTATAAAAAGCGTCTGTTCTTCTACTTGAGTAAAGAATGTGCGTGTTTTTTCACCACCTCAGAGGGCAGGGACTGGAACAAAAACCCGATTTTAAATGACCTTTTACACATAACAAATGAGTAATACAGCGGATTTATTAATCACTGTTGTTTAGGGTTTCATGGCGTGACCATTTTTCTCACTTCCCCCCTCTTTTTCTTCCATTCTGTTATTTTTTCCTGCCCCCATCCTTTTCCTCCAGCCCGCTGGTCTATCACGCCGTCGTGGTCTTTGTCAGAGATGGAGGAGAGTATTCTGGCTATAGAAACTTCCATCGATCCGCTCACCCGCAGTCCACACCCAAACCTGCTGACTCCCAGCAGAAAATAAAGGGAGACAAAAAAAAAAGTCAACCCTCAGCTCTTTTCTCCTCTCCCCACCCCGTCGTTATCACAAGCATCAACAAAACAGGTCACTCCTGCACTCTTTGGTCCCTTCCATCCTCACCATCATACCTGCCATTTCCCATCTCACCCTATTCTCTCCTGACAACACTTCTCCCCCGTATCAGCTGTGACTTTTCCTCCTGTTTGCTCTCCTCTTCAGCATTTTTTTTTCATCTGAGGATCCAATTTTCCTATTCCCCCTCCCCATATCTCATATTTCTACCTCCTGCCCATCTATCTTTCATTCTCTCCTCTTTGCATCTGCTCCTTTCTGCCTCCCTCTGCACATCTATTGCTCTGTGTACACAAACACACACCATCAAACACACACACGCACGCACGCACATCCATTTCTCTCTGTCTTCCCCCCCTGCTGTGTGTAGCCCATATTGGAGGCTCAGTCATAGGGGATTAGCCACAGACTTGATCAGAGTCTCTGCGGTTGCCACAGTCGAATCTGTGGCATTAAGACTTACACCAGACACTTAATAACGCACATGTTGGGGTCCTCTGCCTGATGTCTGTATAGCAGCTTTAGAAACCAGCCTGGACTGCTCATTGTGTGCTTCAAAGGAGCCCGTCGTCTTTTTGGAGACGTTCAGTGAGAAGAAAGATGCACATTACCAGGCGCGGGGAGAACAGAACACGAGTAACGGCGTTGTGTAATTAGGATACAAAAAAAGACAACTGTTCTGTTAGTTACAGGAAAAAGAGGTAATTAGATTACAGATTAAAAATTGGGATTACAATTTTAAAATGAAGACGCAGAAACACAAATGCTCTATAAAATTGGGAGTCTCATTTCTGAACCGCCTGTAGACCGTCTCTGATAATACAATGCACCTGTAGTGTGACCAAGTCATCGTTGCTCAAGTCTTGAGTCATTTTTTTCTTGATCAAGTCAAGTTGAGTCCTTAGTTAAGGCAAGTCAAGTCTCTTTTTTTCCACCCAAGTTACAGCACTCTTACCTGTCATATCCGGTCTTTATAAAGAAAAAAAGACAAGGTGTTAGCAGCCCCTCTAATAATGATATAATTGGCCAATGTATATAACCTGTTCAAAAAGTATGACAGTGAATTGTATCTGTATTATCTCGACACAGACGCAGCCATGATGACGGTCTGCTCTGAGACAGCATTGAGTAGTAACGAGCACAACTGATGAGGCTTTTCTTTGATGTTGCGTGTTGCCATAGCGAGGAGTTTGACTGACAGCCAGCCATCCAGTCATGACAATCACATACCGGGGAGCTTTTTTATTCGTCCATTCATGACTCCCAGTTTGCGCTGCGTACACACTTGATAGTTAGACAGAAACTTGACAACATTGAATTATTTTATATTTAACAGCTAACATTCAAACTTACGAACAAACGCAAGTCATCCGAGTCATTATGCCTCAAGTCAAGTCAAGTCATTAACTTGCAAGTCCAAGTCGAGTCTCAAGTCAATTATTTTTTGTCAAGTTAAGTCGCAAGTCATCAAAACTCGAGTCAACTCGAGTCCAAGTCACCAAGTCTGAAGTCCACATCCCTGCCGTGACACTTCACGACAAACAACTCTCACAACGCCGCTCCTCAAAGCTGCCATCAACAGTCTCTGGTTGCCGTGGCCTGTGCTAAAAAAAAAAATGCTTTCACAGCAACATCTCAGTACAGTGCAAGTTCTGCCTTCTTGCGGTCATTAAGGACTTGATATCTAATTTAAAGAAACATCAACAGGTAAGACCAACCGGTAACGTTAGTTGCACAGACTTCCAGTTCAAATGTTAGCTAACCGGTCGTCTTCTTCTACTGAAAAATACTTTGTGATGCCGGTTATGACCGCAGCCGGGATGGTGTGGGTAAAAACACGAGCCCAGACTGGAATAAGCTTTTGGCAGTTTACTTGAAGTTTGGGTGTAAAGTAGTGTGAACAGAATCTTTAACAAGTACATTTAAATGCGCATAATTACCACTATAAATTTAAACGGGCATTCACAGCTTACAAAAGTATTGACATGTCTTTCCTCTTGTCTTTATTTGCAGATTTAGTATTGCAGTAATCCAGCAGTAACTGAAAGTTATCAGGTAATCAGGTATGAACTGTATCAGATTACGTTTTTAAAGTAACAATCCCAACCCTGCACATTGGGCATCATTCCTGCAAAAGCAATAAAAGAAATCTACCTAAATGGGTTTTGTCATGTGCCAATCACCTGATCTCATCATCTGTCATTACCTGCATGCTGCCCTCCAAGTGTCACATTATTCAAGTCAGTGGGTGCAAGTTACAAAAATACTCAGGTTCATAAAATCACTTAATAAGCTGCAACAAAGACAGATCAGGGGGAAAATACACCTACGCTCACAGGGTCATGAAGGGAACCAAGCGAAAACAAATCAGGGACGATTTGAAGACAATGACACTTTAACACAGTGCGCCCTTGGTTTTTTGGAGATACTTAATCATACGTTTCAGATAATTATTCCCTCATCCAAAATGGATAACACTTTGGAAAAGAGCTCTTCAAATATTAACCGATCACAGATTTCAAAGAGAAAGTGCAAAATTTCTTTTCATGAAAGATACACACGGAGCCAACCCACTGCTGCGCACCGCGCACGCACATGTGGGCCAGAGTCAACGCTTTAGCTCTCCGGCAGAAGAAAGGTGTGAGATATACATTTTTAAGATGACCTACTAATTTGCCTGATTGTTTAGTCAATATGCTCCATTTTCCCAAATCAAACCAATCAGGGATTCTATCAGTCTTAAAAGGATTCTCAGGATTAAATCCCCTGATAGCGGCTGCCTGCTTTTGAGCATTAATAAAGAGGCTCTGTGATTGAATGCATTGCATATTCACTGTCCAATAAGCAAGGCGGGAGCGTATTACACATTCAGTTTTCCATCAAACAGCCCTAATTTATAGAGCGATTTCATCAAAGCCCGCGCCAAGCTGAGAGATCAATGCGCGTCATGTCTCCTGATGCAGATTGATACGATACGACAGCAGAATCAGTAACTGTTCAGGCACGCGTCTGTTTACAGTTTGGTATGCAGCCACGCCATTACGATACAACGGCTGCCAATGAGTTGACAGTCGGAGGGATAAGAGCTTCCCTTCTCCATACTGCGATTAGACAGATTTGATCCGCTCCTTCTCTTGGCTGATGTCAGCAGTATCATTAGAATAAATGAATCACCATATTGCACTGTCTCTGCTTTTCTGCCTCGTGCGTGCAGGAGGAGGCGTCTATTGGCAGGAACCTGTGTTAACTGTCTGTTATCTTGTTTTTTCATTTATTGACCTCTGCGCAAGAACACACGCGTTTCTACTAATGCAGTCCAAAAAAAAAAAATCCCTGTTTATTTACACAAATGAGTGTCCGTGTTCCTCGTTAGGCCTCCAAACGAGGTCTTAATTAGTTAATTGGCTTATTACGCCCATTGCTCCCAGGGCAGCGTGTGTGGGCTGGCTGTCATTCATCGGAGGCCTCCGCAAACAGTCAAAGAGGGGGAGTCATACGGAGGAATGACAAAGAGGAGGAAGAGAGGGAAAACGTGGCAGCCGCATGGTTGATTTAATAAAGTGAGGGAGTTCAGTGGATCGCCATTCCAGAGTGGGACGGCCGCAGTCTCTCAGCCTGCCCTCGGTATCAGAGCGCGACAGCGGGTGAGGGGTGACTTTCAATTAGCAGAATGAGCCTAATTAATCAGCGAGGGGATGATCTGTAATGGGAACCAGCAGCATCGCCCGCTCGTCGCTGTGATGGGGTGAGAGGTTTTGCCGCTTCTGTCGCCGTGTCACGGTGACCTTCAGTGCTACAGATGGGGGGAACCACGGAGCGCACACATGACAGCCCAGAATCACGATCAGCCTCATTAACGAGCAATATGCTGGAAGATTCTTTCGCTGTTGTACAGATTTAAAGTGACCTGCGCGTGATGGCGCTGTCAGGTCCAGGGAACATGAAAGGAACGCTTCCATCCCGTCCTCTGCGTTTGAAGTGAGTCATCAGATTGGTAAATCAGATTCATCACATGACGTGCCCACGACGTCGGCTAAGTCTTGGCTCTCCGTGTACCTAGAAAAAAAGACATAATTTTCCGAGTCTGGGTGCAAGACGCAGAATATTTTCCTTTTTAATTAACATGCTGTGTCCCTCATAAAACTGGCCCAGCAGAGAGCTGCAAACATGTCTGACTGATGGAGGATCCTGGAGCGGTGACTTGGAGGGACTAAACATCTCAGAGGTTATATTAAAGATGAAAGGTATAATAAGGAGGATTTTCCTGGAAAAATAAAGACTTCTACAAATATAATATAATATAAATCATCACTTATGGGCCTCTATACATGTGTGTTGGTGTGTGTGCAGACCCTTGTGAGACCCTTCCCTCTGCATCTATTTTGTTGTTTTGCTTTGCTCGGGACGTTTTCAGGAGGGGCGCTGTTGTGGTTCCCTGAGCCAATCACAGCTTATAGGTGAGTGTGGGAGTGGTTCAAATTAGCAGCTGGGCCGGTGATGAGTGCTGGGTTTGAATGCAAGTGACGTGAGTTTGAGTCCAATTCTGCTCATGCAGAATGTATCATTTCAGCCGCGATACAACACCGTTAAAGTGTGTGTGAATGTGTGATCACAGCCCATCTAGGGACGGGCATTGCCTATTAGCCAAGGTGATAAATGCTGTAGTGTGTGGCATCAGTTTACTTGCTTCATACTTGTCCCTAAATTAATATTATATAAATAAATAAATGAATCTTGTGATAGAAGCAGGTGAAATCTGGTCCAAACAAACTTTTAATCGTCTTCAAATAGTCGGTGAAAAAACTTTTGAACCTGTTTTAAACGTCTTTCCAACGGAGAAATGCTCGCTGGGTAAAGAAGGCCAGGCATGTTTGGTTGTCAGACCTGTCGGGGTGTCAGGACCGTCCTCATCAGATAATCAACAGCACTGGTTGCTTAGTCAACAGGCAACCTCTGTGAACTGTATCACTGTCATATTTTGCAGTTGTATGAAATGATATGCTATTGTTCAGTCACAACCAAAGAGTAATGCTCCTGGTACAAAAGTTGTACATAACCATAGCAGCTGGTAATGCCTCTGGAACATCACAAAAATGATTTCACATAATAAAAAGTTTTAAGGAAGATCTGTTGTGGGTGTGAGCAGCAGAAACTCATTAAAAAGTCCAGGAGTTTTCTTCAGAAATCGACCCTGAGATACTCAAGAAACAAAGTCTGATGCAGTGTTTGTCTGCTGTGGGGGTTACACAACGGGCCTCGGGGGTAAAAAATATTTGTTAATTCATTATTTATACTATTCCCTTCCAGGCTTTTGCTCTGAAAGTTGTGATGTAATGCAGTAATTACCCTCATGTGTGCTTAAGCATGTTCGTATGTTCGTACAAGGCAGAGGCATGTGGGACCGCGCATGAGAGCATTGCAGTATTTACACGAGTTAATGTATGTGGAGAGCTTGTTGTGTGTGCGTTCTGTTCGTGTGTATGAGGAGTGTACGTGAGTTACTGACAATGGCGTGGGCGTTGATAGTGCATTCATATTGGCAGCAGACTCCCTCTTAAGGCTAAAATGTTTGCACTTGACTAAAAGCAGAACACCCACACACGCCCGGGCTTTTCATAACTAGCTGGCTGTTATACAAGTTGAATGCTGATGCTAGCAGCTCCATGGGATCTGTCCTTTTCTTCCTCTCGCTGCTTCTTTCTCTCCGTTGTTGTAGCGGCACCGCGGATCTCTTCAGGAGCAAAGTTACACAAATGGTATTACAAGGGCACAAATTATCGTCAAATCCATTTGCTTTCTATTCATCACCGTAGCATTGTGTTTTGTTTAATTGACTGTGAACCTGCTGGTGTGCATCCAGCTCGTGTTCGGCAGACGCCAGGCTTCACAAATGAGTCTGGGGGGGAAACAGATCCGGCAACAAATTAGCCAATTCGCATGCATGTCAGGGTGCTGTGTTTAGGGTGATGGGGGGGAGTGATGGACAGCACGAAAAGAGCAACAGAAAAACAAGCACGTCTGTGACATGATCTAAAGGCAGCATCATTACTCCTTCACACTCGCCCCGGATCATTGTGCTGAGTGTTTTCCCCTCTTCTTCATGTTCTGCTCTGACGCTCACACCCTCATTCCTGCTCCGACTTCTAATTACAGAGGTACAAACTCACGAAAACATGCTTTTCTTTTTCATCCTGTTGCATTTTAAACCACGCTATCGCGCTAAAAGAGGTGAACGCTCGTGACATTGAAATTAATTTGCAAGACTCTCAGCTGAAGGTGAAGAGGGAGAAAGCAGGAGAAAGAAAGCACACCGCATGAGCCACTGCAGATATTTATGATCTCAGTTATTTGAGTGAAGCCCTCAGTGAATGTCGGGAAACCCAAGAGCCTGTGTGTATCTCTGAGAAGGCAGCCAGTGACATGGAGTGGCAAGAAGGGTCACAGATCACTGGGTTTAATTGTCCCTGATGGGCGGCACCAGAGGCAACACTGGGACTACTTTACTTGACTTGTCCAATATGTGCTTGTGCTGAGTGTGTAGTTGTGTGTTTGCGTGCTCATGAGAAAGACATTGAGACAGAGAGAGGGGAGGAGAGAGAGTGGCATTTTCCTCCTACTTGCTTTCTGTTTTAACTCTCATCCCATCAAATGTCGCATCGAGTTAACATCACTTTGTCACTCCCTCCACCACACAACTCCGGGGCCTGTTTCATTAGTTGCTATTTTCAGCTGCAGCCCTTGTTGTCTTCCTTAAATTATACTTAGTTATGAGTTGTGAGCCTGCCGACTTCAAGAATTCCTGTCAGGATTCCAGACTCATTTGACCCTTTCCCCAGAAGGTGGTTTGCGGAGCGCAATCATGCGTCGGCTCGGGCTTGCCGGCTGTCGCTCATGTTGACAGATTTTTTTTCCTCCCCCTTCGTATCCTCAAACCGAGCGGCGGGCCACCGTGCATTTTTATGCCTCCATAAAACTGAAACGAGCACTGATATACCCATCGGAATGATATTAAAAAGTTTACAAGTGCGACTTGACCCAGCAGGGTGGATGCACTAAAAGCTATCTCAGGTCCTCTTCTGACAGTGACGGACACGGCCTCTTGTGTTTTCAGGAAGCCGTACGAGTGGCCCTGCCTGTTCAGATAATTAGCAAATCAAGTGGGTTCTCTCTATAAGTCAGTAAGCCCATCATGTTGGCCTCCAAGCACGCTGATACTGACAGGCATGCATTTAATAACTATAATTAGCAATATCCCCTTTTCCCTCATTCTGATGGGAGTTCATCGCATGCAATAATATTGTTGTGTAAAGATTTATGTACGAGCTAATGCATGTCTATGCTGTAGGAAATCCTCATTATCTATACAACAATGGCAGTGCTTATCTGAGCAATATTGTGTCTATTAATTTTCTTACAGACTGGCTAACACATAAGTGGTGTGATCAATGCCACTATCATAGTATCAATAACTTGGACTCATGTTTACTGACCTCGTGAAAAAGAAGTCCACTTTGTAAATGTTTGCTTTAACTGAAAAATGAATGCATTGAATGAGACTCAAAAAACAAAGTGTTGCTTATTAGCTTAATTTGATCATTACTACATTTTTCAGTTCATAATGGTGATAAAACAGTCATCTGGCTTTCAGAGGGAGGCGATCACGAGGGAAGCGCTTACATTTTATGTATTAACTTTTGTACACAACCATATGTTTGAACTATTTCACAGCCTAATTTAATTTCTGCAATAGACAGTAAGTCATAAAATTTCATTTATTGATACAGCTGGAAGGATTCTTCTAGGGACAACTATATCCAAGTGTTTCCTCTTTGGAATAATTCACCACCTGGCATCAAAAGTCTACTCTAATATCAGCGCCTCCTGCATCAGCCCCAGCTGTGCCAAAAACTCATTAGAACTTCCACCGAGCAGGAATGACTGTCACGGGACAGAGGGAACCGAAGGGGGGGGTAAGCGATTTACTTTCAAAGGTGTGAGCAAGTGGAGCCCGCACATCGATACAGAACCAGAGTTTCTATCACATGTGGAATTGGATCAGTCACTTTGGATGGGAGAAGCAATTCACAAGGGAGAGGGTTATGATGGTGACTGATCAGCCACCAAGCAGGTAGCATCAAGAAACACTAGTTTTTCACTGTAGACCCATGGTTCTCAACTGGTGGGTCGGGACCCAAAAGTGGGTCATGGAGCTGTTTCCAGTGGGTCGCAGATGTGTGCTTGAAGTCTATGCTGCGCTTTTATTTTGAAGGACATGGGTATGTTACGACGTGTGTGCAGGAGTAGTATAGTTTATTCACACGTAGTATTTATTTTATTTTTTTCCTTTTTTTTTTATGTGGAAGAGAAAAAAACAAGAACAAAGCAGCAAAACTTATTACCTCTGAAATTATATCAATTATACAATAATAGTAAAATAAAATAAACCAAAAATAAAGGAGAATAAAAAAGAAAATTCTACAGTCTACATGTCCAAATTCATATACATAAGCATACACATATATACTAATGTACATACATATACATAAGGAAGAGGCCAACATGGATATGGTGACAAAGGCTAGGTGCTGGTATGGGCCTGTGGTGGATCCTGTTTAAAGTTTACAGCATGTCCACAGTTGCTAGAGGAAGTGTTCCATGTATTCAGTCAATGGCTGCCAGATCCGTTAACATACATCATATCTGTTTTTCAGCATATATGTGATTTTCTGTAATGGCATACAGCTAGTCATCTCTGATAACCATTTTGATATGGAGAGGGGGGAATCCGACTTAACACAATACATTTTCTGGAATGAATTTTCTGGAGCTGGAACATTTACATTCTTGAAACTTGAGGGAATATGTTCTTCTAAAGCAAACCACACAGATTTTAAATGAATTTGATTGGTTAGAAAATGTGGGTCGCCATTTGTCCTTAAGGAGGTGGTGGTGGGTCCTGAGGTTAGACCAGTTGAGAACCACTGCTCTTGATCAAAGCTAATGCTAACTCCTAGCATCGCAGCATCGCCTCTTACTGGCTAGAGTCAACCGAAAAGAGAACATGAGGGTACGTAACGGGTTAAAGGAAGGAATCACAATCAACAGCACCCTTACGCATGTTGTAAATCCAAGCCTGCAGTTCATCGGTGCTGCTGTCCAGTGCTCGTGTAATAAGTCAGCTCTGCTCTGCATGGCAGGGGAAGTAACACGCTTGAACAGGCTAATTAAAGGGATCACTGTAAATCATCTCTGTGGATGCCTTGCGGATGAGCCCCATCCAACACTCTGACCTCTAGCCTTTACCAGCCAACTCTGCTCACGACACCAGCCCGGTGACTGGTCCACTGGATTCGGGCTAACAAGCTATTAGAGCATCCAGATGGTTACGGTAGCTGGGGGAACAGGCTTAAAACAAGGCTGGTCCATTGTCTGCTGCAACTCTGTGTGTGGCGAGATGTCTGAAGCCATTTTGTCTCCCTGGAAGCCGTCTCAAGCTCATGGTTGCGGGCTGATATGAAGTGAGAAAAGACAATTCCATGCGCTTTTCCTTGAAGTCATTTCACAAGCACTTATAATCTCTTTAGAGGGAAGAAGAAGAAAGCTTCTGCGGCTGCTCCTTTTGTTTCCCCTCATCTCCATCACAAGCTTTCTGGGAAGGAAGCAAACTGGAACAAAAAGACAACGGGGACCAACACAAAATAAATCTGCTGATTTAATCAGGTTGCTATGCCTGTCTCTCAACAACTGGGTTTTGTCCCTGCCCCCAAGACAGAACGGAGCTCCGGCAGAGACGACCAGAGTTTCACTGATCCACTGTAACCAGGAGGAAAGATTATGTCACTCGTCTTCTGGGGCACGCGAGTTCAGGTACTGTTTAATTATCAACTCATTAGGATGTCTTCAAGACTTAAAGACTGAATGAAACAGCCAGCGTGAGTTATTAAACAAATGACCGGTTGAATTAGGTAATTAAGGCAAGATATGGAGAGGAAATGAGCGAGCCAGTTGGACTCTCAGAAGGTAGTCGGACCACACCTGGTGCTGGCTTACCCTCTTCTACGAGATGCTCTAGCCCACCGAGTCTCAACACGCTCCCACAGCTGCAGACTCAGCAGGAGATCCCAGCACCAGAGGACCAATTTAGAGCCAAGATGTAGGATTGAATCATCGAAATAATACCGGCTGAGCATTTGAAACATGTAATTGCTCCAGTGCTACCCACTCATCATGAAATCCTGCAGGATTGAAAGTAGGTCTTGATGTTCTTTGCAACCGCTCCAACCAAGCCTTGATGTAAATACGTGTTTGGTAACAAGGAGGAGGAACACAACAGGGCAGGTTACCTAGCCTCGAGGGAAATCACAGCTTCGGGCAATGTCCACCACCCGATGACTGAAAGAGGCCCTCAGACTCATAAACAACGCCGGGGTACTTGGGTGTAAAAGGAAAGCAGGAGGCTTTGATTTAATCCTCGTCAATGTCAGGCGCTTTGTGACAGCTGATGGGGAGATATACAGTGGACTGTGTACCACTTAACCCACATGACACACTCTCTGATTCGCACTGCCTGCCTGACGGACACACTGCCTCAACCGGGTGAGCTGACTGACACAGTGACTCACAGCAACACAAAGTCTCATTACAGGTAGGAGAGGAGAAGAGACCCCTGAGGCTATTCCTGGAGCCTCGCGGCGTCCCTGCACTTCTGGAGGCGTCGGCCAGGATGCTAAGAGGCCAACAGAGGAAGTGCTTTGTAAAGATTGCTCTTCTCTGGTGGAGAGGTGAACGGATCGTAATGAAAGAGTAAGTGAACAGCGACATCATCAATGGAGCCAAAAAGCGACCATCTCCTCAGACCTGAGGGGGTGTGTTTGTTTTTTGCAGATCAATAGCACCTACAATGATTTCCTGAAAGACAATTTATGAAGCATAAAGGGCAGACGCATTGGTTCAGCTCCAGCTGCCCACCCCCAGCCCCCTGAGATTCCTCTGTCTGATTCTCTTTTATTCCATTTTTTTCACCCTCTTACACACTTTTCCCTCATTGTCATCTGGTTTGCACTCTCTTCGCTTATCTCCTGATTTGGCAGCTACATTGTTTAACTGCCCCTCCATCTTATAATGTCATTTTATTGTTGTCCCTCTTCATCCGCCGACTTTCATCTCCGTCTGTCCTTTCTTTGTTTCTCCACAGCAACATCTCTTTCACCAACCTTCCCTCTTTCATTAACTCCTCCTCTATTTTCTCTCTCTCACTCTCTCTCTCTCTCTCTGTGCCACTGTGCCAGCTGTGTGATGAGCCAGGGGGCTGATAAGCGGTGGTCAGCCTCTCTCCAGATGGCAGCCTGAGCAGCAGCTGCCTGGGGGGGCGGGAGGGTGGGTGGTGATGGGGAGCGGGGAAGATGGGAGCGTGTGGATGATTACAGTTTTGTTGCATTTCCAGGTGAAAATGGGCACAAACTAAAGAAAATCAATTGTCGGCAGCATGCTATGGTCTGCCTGCTGAGCCGCTGTGTGACACACTCACACAGGCATCCTCTTTGCTGTGTGGTTTCCACTCCGTCGCCGGAGGTGCTGTGTCGACGATTCGGCTTTGTGGAGTCGTCGCTGGAGAACGGCGCCTCTGGTTTTGGAAGTGGCGTGCATGCCTTCCCGTATGACATCCCTCTGCAGCTGTAGCCTGAAGGAAAGAGCCTCAATGGGGGATCGCCTCCGTATGAAGAAGAGGCAGTGATCTAAGTGTGAGCAGCGGCATTTGTTCAGGTTAAGCGGAGTTGTTATGCAACCACATGAATTTGTCGAATGTTGAAACAAAAAACATATCCTCCCACAATATTTGCTTCAATGTGAGTCACCAATGTGCCATCATACCCGTACGTGATGTAAGCTTAATTCCTTTCATCTGCAAAGCTGGATATGAAATCAGTGGCCTTTTGTTCTAGCAAATGTGCTCGGTCACGGTCCTTGCTTGTCTCTATGGTTATTCACAGTGTGGGTCTGAGTGAGGGGCCAATGCAGGGGAGGACCGCTTAAAACAGTCAATGGTTTTAGCAGTTTCAGCAAAGCCAAGGTGGAATTCTTTACAGGACCAATTTGAGCAATTCTCATAAATCTTCTAAATAAAGGTTACAATGAATACAAGTCATGTTCCATTTGGTGTCCTTTTACACCCACTACATGGACTTGCAGTGGAAATCATTCATAAACCAACAGACACACAAATAAGCACATTCACCTGACTTGCTCTGTTGATCTCCCCTGAATGTTTACACCATTCCCTCCAATTCCTTCTCTATACTCAGTCCCCCCCCCCTCCCTTAAATTTGGACCCAAACAGGGGCTAAACTCTCTCAGCAGCTCCTCCATCCACTTCAAACAAGGCCTGTTTTCTTAGAGCTCTCGGTGGGAAAAGCCAGCGCCAGCGATGGAGGGTCTCCAAGGGACTTGTATGAGAGGCATACAAGAGAAAAGGGGATGGGGTAGTCAGATTGGAAAGAGGAGGATTGGGAGAAAGAGGGAGTGAGGAGAGATACCCCTGTGCATGACAATGAGGAGACCATTCAATTAGCATCGCTTTATGGCCCCTGATGTTGATTACCTCAGACAGGCCAGCAAGTCCCATCCTTTTACTGATTAAAACCAAGAGAAGCACAGCCACGAGACACTTGGAGGGATTGGTCAGACAGTGGAGGCTTTCTAATTTCGGTTTCATAAGCAAGGAGAAACAAGGTCAATGGATTCTCTGAAACAAAGCCCACTTGTGTGTGTCACATCCACCGCGAGGTAATTTGATGTAAATGGAACACAAGCTGGGAAAAGCAGTCGCTAGGTGTCTTCTCTGAATCGGTCTTTGTACCTATGCCTCGCATGATTCACATTTGACGAGGGAAGTGGCGCTCAACATGTGATTAATTACACTCAGAAATGTCATTACCCCCTGCAGCGTAATCAGACTGGCCTCCAGAGGGGTTCTGTGCTGATTGCCAAATGTGTCAACAGTGACAGTCTCTGATGATCGTCCGGTTATGTGGGCGTCATGGCCGATGATTCTCAATTTAGAAGGAAAACGCAGCTTGTTGCGCCGTGACTCCACTTCATCAAAGCAACAGTCGTATTTACCCTTTAGACGGAATCATTCAGTGTCTGCACTCATTACTGTACACATTCCCTCACCTATATGTCTCACTGTACCGCCTTTCTTCCTGTGCATGAACTGTTGTGATAATTGGTCCCGTTGTATTTCCTCCTGCAAGAAAAACACTGTCAGAGGCTATAAAAGCTGTAAATACGCCAGCTACAGAGCCGTTGTCTAGTTTGGAGTTTTGGGCCATCAGTTAGGAGTCATCCAACGGCAGCAGGTAAATCAGGTGGACAAGCAATGCACCTGAATGTCTATTACGTACCTAAAAATATTCAGCATTTGTTTGAGTTCTCACCTGCTTTCATGTTTGTCCCACCTTATTTTCACGGCATCACTCAAGGTGGCACCGTCATCAAATGTCGAGGAGAATAATTGTGGGCACCGGAAAATAAACACTGACATTAGTGCCTCAAAGGCCACTTGCAGCAAAGTCTGTGTCTTGTCTGCCTGCTAAAAAGAACTGTGACAGACAGCTCTGACATCCAATATAGGGGACGAGGAGGGGGAGCAGAGTGAGGAGGCAGAACAAGCGTGCAGTGTTTTAATCACAGGCTTGCCTGTGCCACCGCCTGCACATAAGCAATGTTTGTTGCTTATTTAATAATTCATCCTAAAGCCAGTGACCCACTCAATTAAATCCCCCACAATTCTGTCTTATATTTTCCCTTTTCTACAAGAACGTAAAGCAGAGAAGACAAATACATATTGCATTTTCAATATTCAAACAGTTGCAGGGAGGGATAAACAAAAAAGGGGGAATTGGTAAATATGATTGCCTCGGTAATTAAAGGAAGAAGGCGAGAAAGGAGTGGAAGAAAAGGAACGTATGGGAGGATGCGTTAGTCATATCTTGTAATGCTTTTGCGACGAGGTTACATAAAGAAAAATAGGAGCGGATTACGGAGGGGAGAGGGAGGAGAGATGGGAGTAGTAGGAGGAGGCAGGAATTGGATGAGGTCTCGGAGGCCCCGAGGTGTAGATTTAGACCGCCATGACCTCACCACTGAAGCCCAGCAGATGAGGTGTGTATTTGTGAATACATGTGTATATTTTTGTGCACAGACTTGCGTGGGTGTACTACAGAGTGTGTGGATGTGTGTGAAACAAAGAGAGAGAACGGGGGAATAAGGGTGAGATGTGAAGCAAATATACAGAGGATGTTTATGTTGGTGGTTGTGTCTGTACAGTATAAATACAGAGTGCGTGAGTGCTGCTGTTTGTGTGTGTAAAGGTTTCCCTGAGTGTGACTTGGTTTTCAGTAGAGGATTCTTTTTTTCACATCGAGGAAACCCATCAACCTCCCCATTGAGTCCCTCATGGCCTTTGCTGCCACAGCTTTGATGGGGGCATATGCCTGCACGTCTGTGTGTGCTTGTGCATTTTGTGTGTGTTTATAAGCATTGTGTGCACGTGTCCATGGGTGCACTATGGTTCAACGCACCTATGAATCCCATTCAGTCAAAGCGCGGGCAGCGATGGAAAGTGAACAGCGGGACAGACGTCGCGGAGGTGCGGGGAGGGCGTAGAGGTGCGTTTCACGGGGCGTTAGAGGGTGGGGAGTGTCTGTTTTTGCGGGGTGAATGCTGGCAGCTGGAGGTGACGCTGGCAGCAGCGCAATAATGACTCGTAGGGGAGGAGGAGATGGGGAGCCGGTAAGCAAGCAGCGAAGTAGATCAATGACACGACGGTCGCGGCTAGAACAAAGTGCTCCGGCCCTGTGTGTTGATGTGCTGGAAATTGCATCTTCAAGGAAACGTGCTTGATGAGATTGCGGGATCAATAGAGGACGGGAGCTGCCAGGCTGCTGAGCGGCTGGAAAGGCAAGGCAGGCCGAGACTGGGCCTGAATGAGAATGGGAGCAGACCAGGGCTGCGTAACTTTCCTCTGATGGTCTAATACAATATGTCACCTCGGTCACTCGAGGGGCTGAGCCAGAGGAGCGGGGGGGAAGGGGCCTGCCAGCAGTGAAGGCTGTTAAGGTCTTTGGAATCCAGAAGCAAATTGAACAGATTCAATTCAACCAAAGCAATCCTGAGATTGGTGGAGAGGCGTTCAGCGGGCTGTGGTGCGTAATGAGGCTGCCATGCATGACGCAAATGTAAGTGATGTCACCAATCAAACATCCTGTCTCATTTACAGTAATGATATACATTAATGGGCAGGAAATTAGATCAGTAACACACATTCAGATGTCCATGGACGCTCACGGCCACACAGACTTACATTGCATACAAAGTAGGCCGATAGACGGCTGATGTTTGGCGTTGCAATGTGCATTGAGACATGATTAATAAGCGCAAACTGTTTCTCTTTCTGTCTATCTTATCCTCACAAACACACTTACAAAAACACACAGCATCCCCCCCCCGTCTCCACAAGTGTCTGATTACACACTCATTCATAAGGTCTCTATCAGACAAACACACACTTGGACACACACTCACGCACACGTACAAAACACTCATCCAAGTCGAGCAATGCGGCAGAGATTTTTTTTTTCCCCCTCCCCTCCTATACAAGGCTGTTTCTATGGCAACAAGCTCCAGTTTCTGGCACTGAAAAGTGGAAACTTACAGGAAGTATGAGTGGCCTCCAGGGGGCGAGAAGGGGGATGGTTGGTGGACTTGGTTGGTGGTCGGGATGTTAAAGACTTGGGGTTGAATAGGGTGGGGGTAGGTTCTGGGAATGTTGATGTTAGTTCAGTGTATGGTCTCTGTAGAGTCTCATTATTCTCCATTCCTTTCTCAAGCCTCACATTCTCTGTTGTCCTATCTGGCTACCCATCTTCCTGGCTTTTGCTCCTCATTCAGCAGAACCAGTTTGTTGGAATTCATCAAGATTCCTGATTGACATCGAGGCATCCGCTGCCAAAATTCAATGCAAATGGGGATGTGTGCGCTTTGTGGGTCAGCCTCAAGGCCTGACATGTAGGTCAAGAGTGGAGGGCTGGGAGAGAGGCGGCTTGTTGCTCGATCTTACAGTGTTTCCTGTCTTTCACTCCCATTGACATTCACCACTAGGCCTCCCTCCCTCCCTCCTCCCTGTGGGTTTATAGAATTATTCTGCTCACTTTTGAGCTGATTTCATGGAAGATTTATCAATGTCTCACCTCTAATCTTGACAGCGAGTGACCAAGGCTGTGTAAGTGCTTGCAAATCCTTCAGTCCTAAATTGTAACCCTAAGCATGGAAAAGCACATTACACATGCAGCACCATGCAACTGCAGCTTGATTATCTGCCGCAAGAAAAGTTTTATATTTCCCTATATTCCCTTATATATGAGTGTCTGTTTGTGCTGTGAAGCATTTGCCTTGAGGGGACAGGCTCGTAGCTTGGCAAAAGTACTGGCGAACAAACTGGAGGCCATTTTCTCGCCTCAGTCTTGCTTGACTTAGTGCAATCTTACTGTTTCTCTTCACACTCTTCCTCTCCTCTGCCTTCACCTCACTTCCTCTCTGGAGAGGTTTGCAATGTGACTGCGACAAACATCTAAGATTTTCCTTTTCTATACTTTTTTGCTCTTGCTTTCTTTGGCTTACATTTGCAAAGTCGTTTACTTTCACTTTCCCGCTTTTTTGTTCCTTTTCGAGCTCATTGGCGTCTCCTTACCCTTCCTTCTATCGGGGTGTCTTTCTTTCTCCGGCTCTTTCAGCCTGCACTTCAAAATAAGAGTGATTGACATATCCAAGCGCAATCCCAAAGCGCACACCACTTTTAAGAATGAAGTTTTTATATTAAAGAAGGACATACACACATGTTTAAAGACATTTCACTGACAGAATTTGCCTTTCACTTGATCCCAGTGGATTTACAGATTTGCTCACTTTTCAGCCAGCTCACGAGCTAAAGCTTTTGGACGTGAACCGAGTAGGGTGGACTTACAGATTGTACGTGCAAAGGTAGACATTTGGATTGGGGAAGCACGATATTATCGGCACGTTATCGGTATCTGCAGATAATGGCTTGAAAATGGCATATCGGCATCGGTAGATATGTCATTTTTCTGCTGATATTTTCAGCCGAAAACAACGCTTTAATTCCGCCTAAATGCTCGATGATTCCCCAAAAAAGCTTGATTTAATGCTACGACATTAACTCGGCACGAGTGTGCACGCGCACTGCCTCCGCAAAGTTATCAACAATATACAAATAAAGACAAAAAAGTCACAGAAACTCGAGCCAATGAATAAAAGTTAAACAACTCTTAACTAGCTAACAGTTAGCTCACATTCTCGTCAATTTACCGGACTTAACAACATCGTACAAGCTGAAAATACACTCGCAGCCAAAGTCATGGACGCACACACGATAAAAAGAGTCCGTCTGCGATCACTGATGTCTCCGTAGTAGGCGCAGAAAACAAGTCTGGGCATGTCTCCCTCACTGCCGTGTTTTGAGGGGGATGCTGCATTCAGGTGCGCTCAGAAACATTAGAGATCAGGCAAGTGACTTTTTGTACAACACCTCTTCTGTCAAGCGTGAAGAAGGCTGCAAGATGTCTGCTCTATGGCAGTTTTTGTGGCTGCTACAACAAGAGTAGGCATGATATCAATTCCTCTACATGGGAGACTTGATGTTCTCAGCAAATGAAAAAAACGTGAAATCTGCAAAAATTTGGACTGCTTGATAGAGCTGCTCACTCACCGTTGTGGATTGAACAAAGACTGCTGAGACCCTCTGCCAGGTTAAGAGGGAGAAAAAGGCTGTTTTCATCTTGGACTTACACCTCAATCTTCATCACACAGTAAACTCGGCGAGAGCAGTCCAATTCCTCTGCACTTCTGGGATACCTGCCTTTCCTGTTAAAGCAATGTTAAAGCAATGTCAAAGCAGCGCTGCACTATTTACAGTTATAATTCAAACAGGGAGGATTGGACTGAATTGGACTCAGACGTACATTTTCTGCAGCTACACCTCGCACATCTGTTGTCTGAGCCACCTGAATGGAAAGCCGTACTCTCAGTGGACTCAACTCAGAGTTAGAATCTGAAATCTGGCTCGCTAACTTGAAATTCTGAGATCGAGTCCAAAACTTTGAAGATGCCTCTGACCGGCTTCTGTAAATGAGTTTTTCTTATTTTTCCTCCACTGCATTCGGCTCCTAATCCTCCCATGAGTCAGTGTTTCTCTTTCCCTCTATGTTCCTTCGGCTTGTTTCCCTCCTTACATTTCATCCCCACGCTCTCTCATCCACTTTTCTCTCTCTCTCCTGCTCAGTGTCCCCCTTGTTTACCTTTGTTCTCCCTCGATCGGACTTAGAAAAGCCCAATTCTTCTGACCCTTGGTACCCTGTCCTGCCTCCAGCCTTTCCACAGGAATGAACAAATCTGATGATCAATTCTCTCTCCCTTTTTTTGTAGCGCGCTGAGGCACTCACACACACACACACACACACACACACACACACACACACACACACCAAACTACCACAGAGCACGGAAATCGTCTCAAGCTAGCTGCCTGCCAACCAATTACCACACCACATCACCAACCCTGCCACCTGTCTCCACCCCAACCTGTGCTCCTCTGCGCCTCAATCTATTCCTTCTTCCCTTTCAATCCACACTCCGAAGAGTCTGCTTTTATCACCTTTAATTACCCACTGTGCCAAAGTTCTCCCTCCTGCAGAGCTACGACCCTCGATGGTCCCACACCTCCACCTCCTCTATCAATTCTCCAACAGAAGTTTTCTCTTCACCGTCTTCCCATTATCGCGGAGTTTCTTTTTTTTAAATCCAATTGTTTCTTGATATTTTTCATCCCTTTCCACCCCCTGCCATGTCTGTCTAACCCGCGTCCTGCTGAGTAAGCTTCCTGTCCCGCTCCATGTTTACCACTCAGCTTTAATTACAGCCTCTCTGATACAAACACCCGCTTTCTACGACTCTGAATCCTCTACTTTGGGTGTGTAGCAGTCGTGTAGACTGATCTCATTAAATACGTATCTGTTACATGATGTTTGCATGACACCTGCTTATGAGTGTCTCTGCCATTTGGACTTGTGTCGTCATATATTACACTTCAATAGAGCGATGTTTCCTGTATCAGCAAAAAGACCAAAGATGCTTTTTATTGTTTCTCTTTGTTACGTGTTCTCAAACTCTGCAACATCATTTTGCAATATAACTCCTTTGAGATTAAACCCATGAGACTTGTCCAAAGGTGTGTTTATCTCTACCTTGAATGGCTACAACAGTCTTACTAACAGCATGCATCATGCCTGGTGTTTCATTGAAGCGTTCTTTTTCTGCCCTTTAAGATGATATTGCAATTACGTACTCTAAAGCCAAGAGTAGAAAGCTTTTATTTTGATCTTACCTTCTTTTTTTGGCCCTTCCTGCCTTTATCGACAGGAGTATAGTGGGTAATGTCGGAAACAGAGGACGAGAGAGTGGGGATGACACCCTGCAAAGGGCCGAGGGTGGGAGTCAAACCTGGGGCCATGGCGTCAAGATTTAACCGCTGAGATAACCCTTAAATTTAAAATTTAAGCATTTTATTTTGAAACATTATTCTGCTTCTTAATCAGTTAGTTTTCCTACGGTTTTGTGAGCTTTTGCAATCTTTCTGGTCAGGTTCAGCCATTTGGGGGTATATACACGTCATACATGTTCATACATTAAGGTTTTGAACATGCATTGATTAACATGTTGGTGATGATTTTTATTAAGTTATTGTGTCCCTCGATTTAAGGTAAAAAGCATTTGTTTTTTATGTCTTAAATTCGAAGTGAAATGAAAAATGTAATTTAAATCCTTTAAGTTCATATCCCCGGTAATATTGTGCATCTATTTGACAATATAGGCAAAAAAAAATACAGAAACTAAATTTCACGCGTGCTTACGTAAGTTAGCATCAAACTATTTCAACCAGTCGGTCTGCAACATTTAGCCGCAGAGCACCAAGAACGCTCCGTCAGTTAGATAGCTACTGCGCTGTGGAGAACGTCTGTCTATGCCCACTTCTCAACAATCAAATCAAATCCCTCTAATGATATGTCCCGCGTGCACCTCCTGTTTCACTCTGAAATACATCACGATACGGAAGCTAGATACTCTTGAAATGCCGTTTCAGCTCGACTTTAAAGAAAATAAGAGGTATGGTCTAGTTTGATCTTGTGTACAGGTTGCAGTTGTTAAAGACATGTAGACATTTTCATTACAATATATAACATGTTTCCTGTTGTTTATTTTATACCCCTTTGAGACTGTTGTCTTACCTATCCAACACTACACATCCATTAATACCATTCATTTCTAGATTTTTCATTGATAGTTCAAATGGTATGCCAAAAATATATGAACACTACAGCCAATTTATCCAATCCAACCCACTTTATCTATATAGCACATTTTAACATTTTCAGCCCAGTCATTGGAACAAAATAAAAAGCTGATTGGTGGACCTCAAAGACATCGAGAGGGGTATAGACATGGAATATGTACAGAGGTGCTAACCCATTTAAGGATTTAAAAATGAACAATAAAATGTCAAAATGAGTCCCAGAACAAACAGAGAACCAGTGGAGGGAGGCCAGGATGGGGGAAATGTGTTTTTGCTTACGAGTGCCTGTTAAGAGAAGAGCAGCAGCATTTTGGACTGACTGTAAGTGAGGTTGTATTAATGGCAACATAAAGAGCATTACAGTAGTCCAGGGTTGAGATAAAAGCATGTATCACTAGCTCAAAAACATTAAATCAGAAAACGCACTTAATGTTAGATAAAGGCCTCAAACGATAAAAACTAGATGAAACGAGTTTACGTGTTTGTCCAATTTAAAATCACAGTCCCATTTTGAGGCCAAGGTTGGAAACTGTGGGGTTTACATACGGTCGCAGGGCGCACAGGTCCAGGAAAGGGGCACCGCTGGCACCGCTGGGCGCCATCACTTGGGTTTTACTTACATTACAATTTTAAAGTTTAAGGGGCCCAAGAATTGAACCTTGGGGGACACAGGTAGAGAGTTCTTGTGTGTGCAGTTGCTATATGAAAAGATGGACAGCTCCCTAAAAGTGAAGCCAAACCCTCTCTATCGCCCCCTGCTGACTGGCTGCAGTATAGGTCATACAGCCCGCCTCCTCCATGTTAACAGATGGGACATGAGTCAAACTATAAAATCAAAATACCAGCCAAATAACTGTTTCTCAAACATGGTTTCTGTCATTATAGTTAGTTGTTATCATGCTGATTTAAGTCCAAGTGTTAATTTTTCTGAGTTTATTTCAAATTAGTTATTTGATGCTGTAAAAAGGATGATTGACAGCTCTGTTGACCAATAAGGCCCCTGCAGCCCATCTGTTCTGAATTAGCAGAGTAGAGGAGGAACGACGAGAGGAGACGTAACTAAAACAATCACAACAGTCATTGAAGTTTCCATACCTGTGAACGTCTGCTGCAGACCGACACAAAGAAGCTGTTTTGCTGTTAAACACGCCGGCCTGCGGGATCCTCGCTGTTTATTCTGTAAGTTAAGTATGTGTTTTTGTTAGCTGAATGGCAGCCACTATCATGCGTCGTCCATCAATATATACAGTCATTGGGTTGTATAGAGAAGACCCATCAATCATGAGTTTTCCAACAAAAAGTCTCTGCTTCTGTTTCAGCAACTCGCTGTATAGAAGATATTTCAGTACGGGGCCTCAGCTGCTTTTCAACTATCTCCACAGGGTTACGTTTGTGGTAGCAGTCGAAAAATCTATTCCCAATTGAAGCTGTTGTGGCTCAAGCTTTCAGCCAGATGCCTGCAGTCCTTTACCTTGTTTGTTTTTTTTCAGGTTTGGCCGAGTGTAGTTGGGTTAGACAGGTAACTCTGCTAACAGGCACTGTGAGCCACGAGGTCAGTGGTTAACAGCTCCCATGAACAATCCTGCTGTCTCCTGAAATCCACATTTTTCAATTGAAAGGTTTATTAAAAGCTGGAGGAGACCCATGGGCTCGGAGGTTAAAGGCTGTGTCAACCGGCTTGAGTTGTTTATACGTGAGAAAGCCTTGAGGAGAGCAGGCAGGTTTAGCATTGTTTTATGGTTGGATTGTATCGACTCCAATCAGAGCTCTCAGAAAAAGACAGAAGAGGAAAACCTGTGCTGCGTTTACTGTCCGTACAAGCGGCTGAAAACCCTCAGACTCTTTGACGAGCCTTTGTCCGGAGAATCGTCACAAACAGCCGCGCCGAACAAGCTTAGCCTCTCCGTACAGGTGTCAGGTTGTGTTAACAGCTGGGCACTTATTTGTCCCATTCATCCGCAGTGTTTTTGACCTCTTATCCTCCATCTGAGCAGCCAGCATCCGCCTACTGACTCTTCACCTCAATTTGCTGCTTCACATCCACCCGGCCCGGGCTTCAAAGTTCTTGTGTGTGTCCATCTCTCCCCCCCGGTTCCAGAAGTTCCCTTTGAAGTAAAAGTTCAGACCGAAACATTTTACAACCCAACCTGTTTTCCAGGCTTTTCCCTTGATTTTCTATTGATTCCCATCTGCTTTGGTCGGCTGGAAAAGGAGAAGGAAAAGAGAAAAAGCAGATGGGGAGGACAGCGGCGGATCGATGTTAGCCTGACCTCCCGCGGGGGGGGATGGGTTGGATGCGATGAGGATAAAAGTGATTAACCATTTCTTCATTGCTTCTCCAGCGTGAGCGTCAGAAACAAAATACTCACAATGATTTGTCGCTTATTGAATTCTAAAATCTACCTCAACATTCAGATTTCCACGCAATTTTCAGCAGTCCTCCTACGTATTGAACTTGCAAATGCTGTGACCATGAGAAGGTGGTTGTTATTGGAAATCGTTAGAGGACATCAATTTGTGAGCTCAAGGCCGACTATGGAAATGATAAAGGCAAATATGTGTATCCAAAGTAAGCAGTGAAGATGTACTGCACTGCATTACTAAATCTTCCCCTGCGGCAGTTTTCCTACGTTTATTGTGTCTGAGGTTTGTGTCGCATGGTCGACTCACTGAACAGGAAAAGGGAGCAGCTTCCTTTGCTTTTCTGTGTGATGCACGGACAGTCTTGTGCTTTTTTTAAATTCTGCGACGCAATATCTTTTTTTTATTTTGCATGCCAGTGTGGAATACAGTTATCCACATATCCTGAATATCCTGCACACCTGTACAGTTTTTAATTACACCATCATTTGTATTAAAAGTATTGCTTTTTATTTTTTATCTTATTCTATTTTAGTCTTTAACTTATTTTTATTCGAGTTCTGTGTCAATTGTTCTGCACCAAAATCACCAAAACAAATTCCTTGTAGAGAGACCTGATTTTTTTTAATAATATGCTATTTTAATGCAATTTAGTGCACTCTTTATTTACATTCAAAGTAATCATTTAAAACTTAAAAACCACCTTAACTGCTATCATTTAACATTTATTGACGAGACTTGGAACAATGTGAAATTCACGAGTTACCACAAGTTTACTGTGATATTAAAAAGGTGTTTCTTCATTCAGACACACAAACTTTTTCATATAAGTTTCTTTGTCTCTTTCCTCTCTCTCTTCCCCTCCCTTTCTAATATATGCTGTCTGTCCGTCTGTATCTTACGAGGAATTAAACGAGTGGGGCGAGCTAATGAAACAGAACGTATGTATGTATGTATCCTATTATTAAATCTTATAAAAAGATCGAGTGCGAGTTTTTCCAACTGGGCCTGAACGCATCTCTCCTCTCCTCTTTAGCAGCTTGTGGCAGGAAGGGCGCGCTGAGTGAGCGGTCGGGAAAGTTAGAGAGAGAGGGAGCTGCAGAGTGACGGTTAATGCGAGCGGAGCAGAGAGACAGGTTGGGAGTTAAGGTGTCAATCTTGCAGCAGGCTTGAATTGAACATCGAGGCTTCATTAAAAATGTTAAAGGCTCAAGACAGCACCCCCCCAGAACGTGGTGCCCTAGGCGACTGCCTATATCACATATGCCTTGAGCCGGCCCTGATACGATGCCAATACAGGACAGAGATGTGGAGACCCAGTGCCATAGAGATCACAATCCCAGATGCTTTCCCTTAAAAATACAATCAAATTGACATGCTGTTCATGCCCATGCAATCAGGCGAGCCGCTCATTAATTATGGTTGTGTAGTAGAGCTCCAAACCTCAATCCACAAATGGCGCAGCTGCATGCGGCCGTCTCCTCTGTGTACTCTGTATCTCCGCGCTGTATTCCTAGAGCGACTCCGTGCAGCACTCCCTCACCAGTCGTCCTCCGTGGCTTTGGCCAAGCGTGCAAATGGCAAATGGACAGCGGGCGCCCCGGCGGCCCTCTCAGCCCATGTCTTATTCATGAGCAGGGGTCGGCGCGATGCCCCTCGTCACACACCATGTCAGAAACACACTCTGCCCTGTGCACCAGAGCCTCTTACCACATTCCCCCCTCCAAAACCTCTTCCTACCCACTAAAACCCCCGTGACATTTTCGCTTTATGTGCCGCTGCGCTCCCGTCCTGCCTAGCAAGGAAAGTGATAATAGTAATAGCTGGCTGTAACGGCAGGAAACACTCATCTGAAATGTAATCCAGTGCAACATCCAGCTCGCAGCCAGCCAACACTCCTCTATAATTCACACAGATGCTGCGTGAATATAATAATGTGATTATTGGTGTTTTTATATTGCAACACATCAGTGAGGAGAATGCAATGTTGTGGTCAGGCTTCAGGCCACGATGCAGCCAGCCCGTCCCACCCGGCGTCTCATAAAGAGCAGAGAGCGGAGCAAAGCGAGGAGGGAGTTCAGATGATTACATGGCTCTATGGTTTTGTGAAGATGACTCCAGCTTCCTAGGCAACTATGACATCAGTGGTCTGACATTCAGGATGAAATGTCTACTGTGCAGCACCGGCGCTGCTAAGCCAGTCAAGTCAATAAAGTAATAAAGTTGTATTGAGCACCAGGCTTCGCGTAAAGGTCGGGTCATTTTTTGGTGGCCAGGTGAAGGTGTTGGACGATCAGAAGGTTGTGGCATTATCAATAATAACGTCTGAGTTACAGAAAGGACCTCAACTCTAATTGAACTCATTCTCACAGTATAAATACGTTTACAATGATCCGTCTGACGTTGACCTGATGTTAGAGCAACACCACTGACAAAAGGTTCCCCTTTCTTCTCTTACACCTTCACAGGCTGTCCTCACATCAGTGGGGACGAGCCAAATTGCAGAATTTCACCTTTTATAGCAGCTTCCTCTTTTTTAAAGATCTTTGAGAATCAACAGATCGATTAAATTTTAACAAGACGCCAGTGATGGGCTCTCTGCAGGGTTTAAACATCCAATCCATCAAGGCCGCGGCGCTCCTTCTTTCGACTTCTACTCGCCTCTATCCATCTCTTCTTCCTAACCGGTTTGGGGAAGGGAAATTATCTCTTGATTAAAATTTAATTAAAAGCCATTTAACTTTGTCCCTCCCTCCTTCACTGCCCTTAACAGAAACAACTTTCCCTACCGGCAGGGAGCATCTCACTTCGGTGGCCCGGGAAACCGCTCACCACTCCCTGGGACGCTGATTATTTCTCGGCTTCTTTTATTACATCTATAGATCAGCACGATTAAAGTCCAAAAAGGGGGTCATAAAAATGCTTTTCCTTCTCTAACAATGGTAAACAACGTCTCTCTGGGGGTCTGAATGGAGAAATATATGGCTACACCAACTCCACCCGATTATCTATCCTGTTGATTCCACACCTCAGGATCAAGGAGTCTTAGGAAGCCGAAATCAACTCTAATCCACTTATCTCATCGATTCATCCGGCTCTGACCCCTGTTACGCTGACTCTGTCTTGCCTGGAGATCATATCTTGGGCCCTGTCCGCGTGCTGTCCTGTGTGGCCTCAGTAACGCGCAGTGGTAAGGGTCAGGATGCAGAGCAACACCGGGGTTGCGGCGAGGATCCCATCCTCTCAATTAGCCGCCTCCCCGGTCTCCTGGGCACTCGGGGGGGCTCTGGATTTAATTAGGTAATTGAATAGATGATTCCCATTTGACTGTCTGGAGCCTCACTGGCTCCCCCTGTGGACGGTAGTCGAAGCAACATGTGTGTGTGTGCTGTATCCATCTCTCCGTCCCCTTTAACCACCCTGGTAGCACATAAACACAATATTTGGTGTTTGTGTGCTTATGTATGTCACCGTGCTTTTGTGTGCTCGTGTGTGTGTGTGTTGGTGTGCGGTCATCCTCCGGCTGTGCTGCAGCTTCTTAATGACCCGTGCAGTGCCTGGGAGCTGGGGGTGTCACAGCGTCGTGACTAACAGCCTGGGCAGATTGGCTGTTGCCAAAGACCCGGCCCCAGCCAAGCCCCCATGCGCAGCACACTCCAACACACACACACAGACACACAAACATGCACACCCACACAAACACGTCACGGTGTCTCCCGCTGCTAAGATTCCTCTAAATGTGTTTACGTTGCTCTGGATGGCTGCCTTAAGACGTTATTATGAATTTATGTGTCTGCGGGGAAGAGATGCGTGCATGAAGAAAACATGTGTGTGCAGAGTGCTTCTATGTGGAAGGATGAGATTGATTGTGCGGCTTTGAAATACCACAGCAGGAAGAACATGTATGTATAAGGCGAAGGAAAACGGCAAAGCACGGCCGTATTATCCTGCAGGGGGCCCAGGAGCAAAAATGAGCTCCTATTAGGCATCCTGCTGCGTTTGAGAGGCCATCAGGTACAGTGTGCATGACAAGACTGGAGATGGGGAACTATCTTCAAACTAAAACCTCAGGAACTGACTATGAGTTTGTGTTTTGTCAATAATTGTAATTTAATTAAAGCTCCTGTGAGGAGTTTTTCACTGGTTATGAAGCAGACTAGAATTAATTCTGATTAGTGTTTATGACCTACAAAAGCAAACCAGATCATCAGCGACAAGATTGATTATTTCTTTAGAGTTATTTTAATGCCTGAAACTGCTGCTGGGGGAGGTAGGTGTCAGACGAAGCGAATAACTGCACGCTGCCTTTGGTTACATTTTCCAAGGCAAACATTTAAAGTGAGTGATACATGACAGTTGAAGAGAGCAGGAAAACACACTACTCAGGCATGTACAGGGCAAAGATCAGAGAAGAGGTACGGCTTTGTCCACAGGGGGCGCCAAAATCAACACAAACCAAAAGTTCCTCACAGGAGCGTTTAGCTTAGCGTTAGCATGAAACCATACTATTCTTAGAAATGCTTCTGAGTATGGGTGAATATGATATTTTTTGTGAATAATGAAAACATATATAACATATATATATACTGTTACAGGTGAAAGTCATGCAAAGTGTCAATATAAAGGCCCACTATGAAGAATGCCCTCTTATAGATTGATGTATTTTCTTATATTTCTGTAGTAACTACTGATGGGGCTGCATGGTGGTACAGTGGTTAGTGCTGTGGCCTCACAGCTCAAAGGTTCCTGGTTTGAATCCCGGTTCAGACGCAGGGGGCCTTTCAGTGTGGAGCTTGCATGTTCTCCCCCGTGCATGTGCGTGTTCCTTCCGGGTACTCCGGCTTCCTCCCACAGTCCAAAGACATACTCGTTAGGTTCATTGGTGACTCTGAAATTGCCAGTAGGTGTGAGTGTGAAAGGTTGTCTGTTTCTGAGTGTCAGCTCTGTGATCAGTCCAGGGTGTACCCTGCCTCTCGCCCAATCGCAGCTGGGATAGGCTCCAACACCCCTGCGACCCTGAACAGGATAAGCATTAAAGAAAATGAATGGATGGATTATTACTGATGCATTAATGTGCACTCGGTAAGGGTTGGGCTAATTGTAATCACTTCACATACTGCGTGGTAGTTTGTAAATTAACCCCCTGGATCAGGAAGTAAAGAAAGTGGAAATACTGAAAGTAAAATTCTTACAGTTGACTAATAACTGCGTACAAAAGCTTTTAAAAAACATCTAAACACCTCCAGCCTGCAAAACTCCTTTGAATCAGGAGCTATTTAGTCAAAGAAGACGTTAGATAACATCACTGAGCACACTTTTGTTGCCAGCCTTTATTACATTTACAATTTTAATTTGTGAAGACATTCAGTCTGGACCAAAAAAGTTTCAAGGTCCAACACCCAGCCTCAGAAATAAGAAATGAGACACTGAGATACGACTGCTATGACACTGTGCCTTGAAGGCTTAATATGCAACATTTTACACATTAATAAAGCCAAAATCAAGTATGTCCTATGTAAATACATCCTTAACAAATAACTTGAAGTCAAACTCCGTCTGTGCTCTTTGTTTACACAGACGGGACGGCCCCGCGTTCCTGTTTCATGTGAGTTCATGTACGCGTACTAGTAACATTAGGGACGGTTGCTAACCCACTGTTTATATGAGTGTATGCTTACTTGCTTAGTTCTGTAGCGTTGTCATATCAGAGTCATTTTCTGTAATTAATCACGCTAACAGGGGGCTGTAGCAACATGCATAGTGAACTAAAGTATGCTAACGTTAGCCTGAAGCAGTACAATGCTGGCCGCGGTCTATTGCAGCTCCAGCTGTGACATGTATCATACCGAGATGAGCCCGTACAGGCCTACCGACCAATTTCCATTGTTTGCTTGTTTGTTATAATTATGTTCAATTGCTGCTACAGAGTTTAACATAACACTTACAAATGTCTCCGAAATGGAACAGCAGAATAGGCCGGGCGGAAAAAGTGAGCTGGTGCTCAAGTGCGACATCTACTGGACCTAAAAGTCTCATATTAAGACTCAGACACAGGAGCTTGTATGCAAATAGCTTTATAGAGCTTTACAAAGTGAGAAAAAAGGAGAAAACCGAGTAAAACAACATTAGTTTTGTGTTCGGCTCGGTGCCTAAAGGACTTTAACTGAGAAAAAAGCCCCCTGATAAGCCGACACCTGCTGCAGGAGGTTAAGCATCCGGCTGGAGGTGTAAGGTCAGACAAGGTCTTTAAGAAAAAGAATAAAAAACCCGGCTGTTGCCCCCTCAAGGCTGTTGTCAAATATATGAAATTTATCCACAAACTAATTACCACACTGAACCTAAGGCCTTCAGCGCTGCTGAGGGTCTGGAACCCCAGGGCTGGAGCCCACCTCACCTGCTCTTTAATCCACACTAAACCCATCAGACGCATCCTTGGTATACAAGAATCAGCAGGCAGGATTGGAGTGACAGCAAGTGTGCGAGCATGTTTGTTTGTGTTTTATCCCATCTTTCTGTTTGTGTGTAGACGCATGTGTGTTTTGTCAGCCTTTGTGCATTAGTGTTGGTGGTGTGTGTATGTGTACACACACACACGCACCCGGCAGGTGAGTGATGAGCACTGCAGAGCTTTGGTGCAAGAGCTTGTGGTTAGAAATCACAGGGGGACGCAAGTGACTTGATTCGCCCTGCGCCTCATATAGATGCGTCGACACCTTAGCACACACGCACACACACTGCTTGGAGATATATAAAAAGAGAGCGAGAGAGAGGTGAAGGGAAGAGAGAACCCTCACATCCTTTTAACTGGGTCTCATAAATCACAGACAGCAGCGTGGCAGGATTATGTTGTCAAGTTAAAAATTGTGTGTGCGTGCGTGCGTACGTGTGTGTGTGTGCGCACGGCGCTGTATGTGTGTAATGTGTTGCTGCCTACAGTAGGACAGGTGGCGAGCCTTTGACACAGCATTGTTCATTGGTTGTTTGTTGGAGAAGGGATACAAAAAGCCAGCTCACACGGCACAGACAGCTGAACAACTTAAAAAGGCTCATCTGAAAAACTGAACAGGTGGATGAAAAGCTGCGACAGAGATGTAAAGGTTTTACCGAGAGGGAGAGGGAGAGGGAGAGGGAGAGGAGGGCCCACAGTGCGTTTGTGTATGTATGAGAGGGAGCGAGAGAGTGAGAAAAAGAATTAGGATGCTTCAGTAGATTCATCAAGAGAGAGAGAATGAAGAAAAATGCTTGAAAAATGCATTTTGATAGCATGGGGGAAGTGAAGTGGGAGTATATTTAGAGGCGGGGTAGAAAAGATGGAACGAATGAGAGAGGGAGAGAGAGAGGGAGAGAGAGAGAGATGCAGGGGGGGAGAGAGTCCATCATAGATCTGTGGTTGAAGGCTTCAATCAATTATTAACGCCATGCAGATTAGCAGCGGAGCCGACAAACGATGCAATGATGGCTGTCACTTTCCCCCGCACTGCCGCCTACCTCAGGGAATGAGGAAAACGACAGGGGGAGAAACAGAGCTGTGATGAGAGATGGATTGGAGGAGAAAAAAAGTTGGAGGAAACTTGTTTTGTGGTTTATTTATTCCTCTGGGAGAGAGATGGAAGGAGGGCCAAGGACTGTACGGTGATGTTTTAATATGTGCAAGAGAGGAGATGAAGCAAAGTCATCGTCTACTGCTAATGAGTGGATGAGGAAGCTTAAAGTTAAGAGTTTAGTTCAGTTTAGAGTAGGGAGGTATGACGATGGATATCCTGAGGTGTTACAGATGTGTAAACTGGGTAACTTTTAAGTATGTGTGTGGGATAAATTCCTACAGAGCGGTGAGCTTGAAGATTGCAACCATATCATAACTGCTCCCCTCCCCCTCAAGCGCTCACTTGAGCCAGTGTTTGCTTCCTCTGTAGAGCTCATTGTAAAGAAACACGACACTTATTAAGATCAGGAGATTATACACTATTATTACACGGCTGTGTTAAATACTGGATTCTGATTGGTTGATTACGGCATTCCGAGGTCTGTTATTGCTCGATAACAGACCGTTGCTATGAAGAACATACCGTTGCTAGGGATGCAGCTCTAATGTGAGTAATAACAGTTAAGTTAGCTCATTTTAATGTGAGTAATAACAGTTAAGTTAGCTCATTTTAATGTGAGTAATAACAGCTAGCTTAGCTCATTTTAATGTGAGTAATAACAGTTAGCTCAGCTCATTTTAATGTGAGTAATAACAGCTAGCTTAGCATATTGTTGTGGGAGTAATAACAGCTAGCTTAGCTCATTTTACTGTGAGTAATAACAGCTAAGTTAGCTCATTTTAATGTGAGTAATGACAGCTAGCTTAGCTAATTTGAATGTGAGTAATAACAGCTAAGTTAGCTCTTTTTAATGTGAGTAATAACAGTTAGCTTAGCTCATTTTAATGTGAGTAATAACAGTTAGTATAGCTCATTTTAATGTGAGTAATAACAGCTAGCTTAGCTTATTTTAATGTGAGTAATAACAGTTAGTATAGCTCATTTTAATGTGAGTAATAACAGCTAGCTTAGCTAATTTGAATGTGAGTAATAACAGCTAAGTTAGCTCTTTTTAATGTGAGTAATAACAGTTAGCTTAGCTCATTTTAATGTGAGTAATAACAGTTAGTATAGCTCATTTTAATGTGAGTAATAACAGCTAGCTTAGCTTATTTTAATGTGAGTAATAACAGTTAGTATAGCTCATTTTAATGTGAGTAATAACAGTTAGTATAGCTCATTTTAATGTGAGTAATAACAGCTAGCTTAGCTAATTTGAATGTGAGTAATAACAGCTAGCTTAGCTAATTTGAATGTGAGTAATAACAGCTAAGTTAGCTCTTTTTAATGTGAGTAATAACAGTTAGCTTAGCTAATTTTAATGTGAGTAATAACAGCTAAGTTAGCTCATTTAGTGTGAGTAAAAACAGCCAGCTAGAAAACAACATAATTTCCAAATCAACATATTACATCTAATTATTGATTTCATAAGTGGGTCGCTGTGCAATAAGTGGGATAATGTACAGTGAGCAAGTTGTTATCGCGGAGGGACCCCTTCAGGCTGAGACAAGACCTGCTCGTCCTGTTGGGGTTCCATTCTTCGATAACAACCTGCTAACTATACATGATCCCTTATTATCCCCGCTGGTTGGAGAAATGCAAATCAGTAAGTATCACTGCTGTTTGTGCATTTGTAACTTTAATAGTTGGTTTATTCTTAAACTGGTTTATCACATAATATCTCTCAGGTAACAGATTTCTAAATGATAGGATATACTTCTTCATGTTATATCCCTGTAAGGTTAATATATTTGGGTTTTTGAACTGCTGGTTGGACAAAACAAGCTGTTTGAAAATTGTCGTTGGCATTGTTCGGTGAAACACACCATCATTTGAATCAGACTGCAAAAACAATTTGTCATTTAATTAGCAGGATTAGCCATTAGCACAAATTCCCATCTGTTATTTCTGTTGTTAAGTCTCAAAGACGCCAAATCATTACAGATCTTCTGAAACCATCTTGAAGCCCATTTGTTCTCTTTGGCTTTGTCTTCATTTTTTTTTATTTTATTTTGTGAGTCTCGTCTTTTGTTTAGTTTTTTTAATCTCCATCTTCCTTCTGTAAAACATATGAGCATTGTGAGCAGTCTGTTAATGACAGTCCTAACAGCAAACGCATTAATGATTCTGAATGTGTCTGAACAACCAGCAAGCAGACTGAACATTTTGTTCAGTTATTTCACCACAGTAAAAACACAATGTCCATCCACATCATTGCTCTCCTGGCTAGCACCAAAGACGGGCTAAAGGGATAAATACTCTCACTGCTGACTACAGCTTTGGTCCCTTAAAGCATAGTTTGGAAACCTCTGGTTTCTTTAGGGTGATTGGGTCGCCTATAGCATGGCTCCTAGCTGCTCAGCCTTTGCACTCCATATAAATACTGTTGTTACAATGGTTGCATGACATTGTGTTAACGTTGTATAAAACAGGTGCTTTATTCACTCAGTGCAGCGAACTATATACGTGGTCCTTTCACAACTGCTACACTTTCTGGTACATCCTCCATCCTGTAACTGTCACATGCATACATTACCCACAAGGCCTCCTGCCTTATAGGGGAAGGCCCGGCCGGATAGGTCTACTGCATGGCCCTAGACAAGGTTCAACACGAACCAACCAATAAGAACTTGGCTGAACGAGACTCTTCTTACCTAACTGTCTTCAAAGTCTTCTAACTATTTAGTTAACTATTTGGCAGCAACCCTGCACGTCGCCCACTGCTCAGTCTGAATGTTGGGAATGATGATTAATAAGGGAGCAGCCGACTGAATCCTCGGTTCTCTGAAGAGGTACAAAAACCTGTGAGATGTGCTTATTTAAAAGATAATTAAATAGGTTAATATTATATAACATGTTTGTTAATGTCTCAGTATGTAACCCAAACATTGAACCTCCAGAAAAGGTGTGAGATTTTAAAGCGAGAGCAGCAGCAACAGAAAATCGTGTAACACCAGAGAGAACAGACACAACATCAAGCCTACATCATCCCGCTCTGTGTTTTTTTTTTCCTCTGCACATCCAGAAAACCCCTGAGTCTACCTTTTTTTTTTTCTCTCTCTCTTTCTCTTTTTTGTATCAAAAGTACTTTGTCTAAAATGTCAGGAGTACAAAAGCACAGCAAGGTGATGTTGCCCACTTTCCCAAAAAGTTTGGGAGGACTTGAACTTGCGACCTCTGCGTGGGAGAACAGCTTTCACCTGGGGCACTGAAAGCAACCAGCGCTGTCAGGGGAGATGGTGATGATGACGAGGCAGTTTGTTTGCAGAGGGGAAAGAAAGACTGGAGAGGAGGGAGGGTAAAAGAGAGCGAGAAAGGGGGAGAAAGAGGGAGAGGAAAGCTTTAGTGGGGGGAGGGATTACTTTGCCTTAAAATGTAGATTGGTGGAAACCTCAAGGGCGCCACAGCTGTGACGCCCTTGAGTTAGCACAATTAACCTAAACACCCATTGGTGCTATACATAGCTCTCTATAGAGGTTACATAGAAAAGTGTAGAGTAGTGCCGTATGAGCATGTTAAATCTCCCACAATTCATAAATCATTCAGTGTTACCTCAGGATGTGCTGACATATAGGGACGCCCACACAAGATACACTAAGTACACAGTCCTCCCTCTGATGTTCCTCTGTTTACAGTGCGCTTTTACAGCCGACAGACAGGCAAAGGTAACCGCACATGCTCACCTGGCGGTTACACCCGGGCTTGGCACAGCTGCAGGCTTCAGCAATGTGTCTTTAAAGGATCATTTAGATATATTGGGAGTATTTTTGGGGGAGTTTTGGCCATTTATTGCAACTTTGCGGGACTCAGGTTAAGTTCAGTGATTTTCATCTCTGGGGAAAGAAATTATGATCAGCCGACGCTCAAATTCATCATTGGCTGCCAACCTTTTTATGTTCTGATCCCACAAAATGAAGCAGTGTCTGTGTAATGTGTCTGACTCTGTGTTGTTTTGTGTAGAAAATAGAGACGCACGCTTTCTGGAATTGTTTTTCAGGCATTTATTCCCCGACCAGCAGAAAACAGCAGCTGTAGTTGTGGAGAAACAAAAACATTCGCAGGGTTTCTTCCGCATGCACACACTCAGCGCTTGCGTTTCATCATGAGTAAAGTCACTAAGTGCCACGTGCATGCAAACACAGTCGGAACAGCACACCCACACATGCCTCGACACACTTCTTTAATAATGAGTAGCTATAGGCATAAAGGCTCGCCACACTTCCTGCTAGGAAGGCAAGAAGGTGTCTAATGACAACATTTCATAAAAACACATTTTTAACATCTCAACAAAACTTAAAGAGCAGCTCCAGTCATGTTTGAAGGCATACACAATACTCTGCTTGAAATAATAAATTGTGTCTGATATGTTTAATATGTTAAATGATCTTGAAAAAATCCTTCCCACCAAGTTCCCGACTCTGCATACGCCCTGCCCACTATGCACATTTCCAACCGCCCCCTCCGTTGTGAAAACAGAACACGTCTCTGCCATCGTTTCGTGGCAACTTGTTGAAACTTAGCTAGCTTGAAATGTAGTAATTAGTAGCAGTAAAGTAAAAGTTAGTCATCAGTAGTGAGTTTGCAAAAACTGCAATGACGGTTACAGCTGGCTCGCACATCGCTGAAGTGGTTGCCATAGGTTACACATAATGATATGCATAGCGTCACCCTGTCCATTAACGGGATTGGCTCCTTAGGTTTGTGACGTCTCAAACCTGCCAATCTGAAAACGTGTTGTTCAGCCTGTCCTTGGTACACTGCAGTTTAAAAGCAGACAGGCCCAGCCATGGAGATGACTCCTGATGTTGTCCTGATATGTCTTGTAGCACATGAAGAACACCACGTGTAGATGTTTACATGGTTAAACACTGGATATTCACTGCAGGGGGGCTTTAAACCTGTTTGTGGAAATGCTAACCCACCACCTTCAAAATAAAACTGTGCTTTAATCCATCTTCCTCTTTCTGAATGAATAAAGCCCTATTCACAATAAAGCGCAACATCACATGACTGCATCCACTCGAGGCCCTTGTAAAATGTCAGTTTTGACATAATTTTACTGCTCAGATAACTTTTCAGTTTCTTGTGTATAAAGAAATGTGAAGAGGCCGAAAAAGTGAAAGAATTTAAGCAAAAGCTTACTTCCAAAGAGTCCAGGCAACAAAAGTCCAATAAAAGGTGTAACTTAAAGTCCAACAGAACAGGTGGAAACACAAGGAGGCATGAGGAGAATCCAGAAGAATCCACAGAGAAAGCACGGGGTACGTAAGGTTGTCTGGCTCTGTGTGTCAGCTCTGTGATTGACTGGCGATGAGTCCAGTGTGTACTCCGCCTCTCGCCCAATGACAGCTGGGATAGGCTCCAGCCCCCCTGCGACCCTGAACAGGATGAGAGGCATAGACAATGGATGGATGGATGGATAGAAGGTAGTTCTTATTGAAATCGTGGCTGTTTGAAGTCATAGAAAAAATCCACAAAAAAGAAAGCCAAGCAGCACTCATCAGGAGTTATGCTTTTAAAAGATTTTCATTAGGACCTTGGAGGTTTTTTTTCCCTGAGCAAATAATTTTTTCAAACCTTGCATCCTCCATCACCTTTACCCAACTTTCATTACGAGTGCCTTCACCCACGCTTTGGTGATTTTTTAGGCTCTCAGAGACCAAGGGCAGAATTAATTAAGCATTGAATCCTGCAAGGTGTGAGAAAAATAAATTGGGGAGAAAAAAAAAAGAACTAAAAAGATGACGGTGTGGTGCTGGTTGGAAAGATGGTGTTGTTTTTCCTGCCCGGGGCTCCCTCGCAGGTAAAGAGGTTTCAAGCTCGCCAGATAGAAACAAGGTTTTGCAATTAACCAGAGAGCCACTGAGGGAAAGTGGACGGATGGTGAAAGACCGGTAGAGAGAAAGTACATTAGAAGAGTAGGTGATGTGTGTGCTCACCCTTTCTGTCAGGCTGAAGAGCGTATGTCAGTTTCTCCATGCAACAAGGACGTGAGGTTTAGGTGAGGGAATATTCAGCGATGTTCTGGCTTTAATACTTTTCTAAAAAGAGGTGATAGCAGACAGTATATCGCTGCAGCACTTTCTCGCTCCTTTCCCTCCTTTTTTAAGCAAGGCCCTGCCGCCAGCGGCCGGCTGCTGCACCATCTGTGGCAGCCAAGTGCCCAAAATTCATTAGTGAAGAGAGACGAGGAGCAAAAAAATCCAACAGGAGAGTGACACACGGCAAGAGAAAGAGACGAGGAGGGAAAGAGAGGGGACCGAGAGGGCAGGAGTGGACGGGGCAGCAGAAACTGGCTTTTGAAGCTTTTTAATGACGCGTCTCTCTCTCGTACGAATGTGGGGAAGTCGTGAAAAAAAAAGAGGGAGGCGGAATGGAAGGAAAGAGTGGGACTGTGAAAAAAGGAGTCAAGAAGGTTGATGTGCTGGGAGCAAACGACAGAAAGGAGAGATGAGGCAGAGCTAAAGAGAAAAACAGGAGGAATGGAGTGAAGCAAATGGAGAAACGAGGCAGAGAGGAAATGACAACAGAGAGAGGGGAGCTTGAGGAGAGGGGAGACGATGAGGAGGAGGAAGGGGGGGGGACTCACGGGGGGGCCTGTGTGGCAGCGAGATGTTCTTTGTGCTGTCAGGCTCTGACTAAAGATCAGGATTTGTGTGACACATCTGTACTAAATCTCTAACTGTGTCTGTCTCTGTCTTTATCAGGGGAGTTGTGTCTCTCACTCACTTCCCTGCCATGTTTTTTTAATTTGTATCCATTACCTATCGGCTCTTTGTTTCTCCCTCGCTTGAATTTAAGATATTTTCTGCCTTATTTGACATAATCTGCAGTGATATGTGACAGGAAGCATATGAGCAGATTAACTAAAGGTCCTGAACCTGAACACTCAGCGGGTGGATGGATTTATCCTGCTCATCTAACAGGATTCTTTTGTTTCTCACGCTCGCAGACGTTATTTTGTTCGTGATCCCTCACATTTCTTATCGTCTCTGTCCCCCTTCTCCTTCTCGTGCTTCCTCACAGTTCCCCTGCAGCGCTCCCTCCCCTTCCACCTCCTCAACCTCCCACCTTCCCTCACCCACCAACCCCGCCCCCCCATCCAGCCCTTACCCTGTCATCTATCTGCAGCACTGACTCATGATTCCCACGGGGGCCGGGAGGTGACAGGGATCATACAGCTTTGTGGAACTTGTATGCTCAGATAAGCTGCAGAATTAGAGGGTGGAGAAGATCAGCTGTGGCATTGCAGGCGAGAGGAGATGAGCGAGGAGGTGAGAAGATAAGAAAGTAGGGACGTGTGTAGAAAAGTGGAGGGGAAGGGGATGCCGGGAGGAGAGAAAAGAGGAGACAGGTGAGGCTCGGATGGGGAAAGAGGATGAGATTTACAACTGTGGCAGATTTATCTCTCAACATTATAAGTCATTTTTTAGTTTTATTTTTGAGACAGACATAGATAAACGCAGGCTACCCATTTCTAGACACCGACAACTGAAGAGGCGTCTGAGATACAGCTAGCTAGCATTAGATGTCTAATAAAGCCTGTTTAGCTGCTTAGCTTGGATTCTTGTTTGCATTTTCAAACAGCTTGTTTTGGGGCTTTAGAAAGGGGGCTAACTTTGGCTAACGTTACTTTGGTTATGCTAATCCAACAAAGAGCTCATAACGTTACCTTAACCTACCTAATAACCAGCTCCAATCATGAGAATACACTAGTCTTAATGAATGTGGCATTTTCTTTTTTGACATACACTGTAACTTCTTAAAGGGGCGGTATTATGCTTATTTCAAGATCATATTAGCTTATTAGCATAATTTACAGTTAAATAAACTCTCACACTGGTGCTCTGTGCAGGCCCTCATGCAGCCTTTGCCTGAGACGACTCAGTCAGCTCTGTCCCATCAAGAAACCCCGCCCTTACAAGCCCGCTTTCTTCTGATTGGCCAGCTCTCCGAAGCCTGCTGAGGCTGCACTTTGTGACATCACAAAGTGCAGCGTGTAGAAAGAACTGTGTGAAACCTGGCGTTCACAGTAGCCTGCAGACTGAGCTGAGAAGCCTGGGGATTACTGCAGCATACTTTTAGATTTGAAACGTCACCCACATTTATTCTGGACATCCAACATTGTAAAATTATAAATATGTCTTAAAATGTGAAACGGCATGATACCTCTCTTTAACCTAAACCAAAAAATAACGTGGTTAACAAGTAAGCTAGTAAGCTGAGTTAGTCAGTTTTGCTCTTGAGTTTGTGGTTTTAGGAAGATTTATAGAGCAATGCCACCTTCCAGATGTATTCATTCTGATATTACTAATACAACAACCCTGTGAACACAACTTCATCATGTGGAGAAATACAGTTGCTGTGCCATAATTCAACAATCACTGTTCAGGGAAAGAGCTTCAGTGATCAATCAACCCACAGATTTAAATGCATACATGTGTGACATTTCTGTGCATTACCATAAATGGGGCGACGCCTGCGAGCTGGTTCAGGCAGACAACTCGAGCGGCACTGATTCAATAATTGATATGCGTCACTTCCACAGTCACCTGACAGCACTTCCTCCCAATTGGCGGTCTATTTGACCTGCAACATTTCCGGTGCCATTGCTGCCATGCAACAGTACTGCGCTCTTACTTTCAGCCCCACCACCACCAACAGCATCCACCTGCAGGCTCCGAAAAGGGGGTTTAAGATATTATCTCATCACTCCTCAATTTCTGCTTGTAAAATAAATCAACGAGGAGTGATGATGTCGGAGCCTAGACACCAAACACAAGCTATGTTCTGCTGCTGCAGTAAACATTTCAAACTGTAACAACGCGACTGAAGTAGATATGGCCTTGGCATGCAATCTCACAGTATTGCATGCAAACATGAAGTATGTAACCTAAGGCAAACAACATGGAGGTTGACAGCCACACATTCATACAGACACAGAGTAAAAGACAAATACAGCTACTCAGAGAAAAATCAGGACAATGAGGGAAACATCCAAATTAATTTAGATTCTTACAATGTGCCCAACGCGTGCATAATGGATTTACACTGAAAAAAATAAAGGACTGGGCTGGAGGTTTGAGGTCACAAAGGGTCTTTAGAAACAGGAATGAGCTTCTGCTTTGACAGCTCTCCCCCCCTTTTTCTTCCTGTCAGATTATTTTCTGCCATATTTCTCTTCCTCTAGGAAAAATACATTATTAATGGTGTTAAATACGCACTCCGTCCATTTTGCAGTTTGATGTTTTTCGCTGGCCCGAATGATGATGTGACATTGCATAAGTTGGCTAGCAGGGATTTTTCATCTCCGCTGTATTAAAAAATCAACAGTTTTGGTTTCAGTCCAAGAGAAATTCAGCGCTGACGGGAACAGACTGTATAGAGCTAAATGCAAAGCAGCTTTCAAAAATGCTACCGACTCTATCGCTCTAACAGTGAGATTATAGCGAGCACTCAAAATAACTAGCTCTAATAGGAGGAGATGAAGAAGATTGCAGCGAAGTAGGAACACCCAAAAAGTAAATTACTCCCGCAATATATGCTAAATAATTCCTGGAACACATGGAACAATCTCAGATTAATGACATGTAGTTATGTCATAGTGTAATAGAATATGGGGGTGGAATTTTTTTCCTTGGAAATATTCAACTAATCTTCTCCGCCGTCTTCTCTTTGTTCAAACAGTTTGTTCAATCAGGCTCTGAATCGACCGAGTCGGGCAGCGGCGTGTCTTTCAGGAGGTTAACTTACATCTCAGGGGGTTGATATTAATCCTTTGCTCCAGACTCTTGTGCAAACCCGAAGAATAAACATCTGGTTAATGTTTTGTCGGGTCATTTTGCAGATGAAGTCGGCGCCGATGGCGTACGGATTGAGAAAAGATAATGAGACGGCTGGTAAAAAGGGTAGAAATCATGTGTTAAAAGGAGATGTCGCATATGACACGTTCACTCGCTTACTGGAAGGAATTAATGGATGACGTGTTAATTAAAGATGGTGTCTGAGAGTCTTTTGATATTAAACTAAAGCTGTATAAAACCTGTTTTGCGTCATTAGCACGAAGCTACAAAGTTTGGAGGAAACATCCCTTACAGCAAGTTTTCACTTGGGTAAGATTCATAGCCTTGCACAGTCATTTTTTCTCCGTCTCTGACATTTGTAATACATCTTTGCAGCTGTGCATGTTTTATTATTAATATTTCAATTTATTTCTCTCAGTCCTGACGCCCCTTTAGTCCACAGTGTATTGTATCAATGTAAGAAATTTGAGAAATAAATGATTATGCAGGTTTTAAATGCAGCCAATCCTGTCAAGGTATGAGCAAATAACAACGCATGTGTCATACCTCTGCTGCATCAGGTGTGTGAGGACTGTCTGCGGTCTTCATATGCTCGTGTGTGCTCGTGGCACAGCAGTAAAATTGTTTTTGCAGCTCATTCACACATGAGGGAGAGTGGAGCCAGAGATCATTTTCAGTGCTCCACATGAAGGAGCATTAATCCAATTCAAACAGCTCCGAGGAGACGGCCCCTTAATAACTTATGGTGACTTAGGAATTTGTTTATGTTTGTAACGGCGCGCTGAAAGATTAATAACCTCCTCAATAAGAGTTATACAATCCCTTCTGCGAGGAAACACAATGAGAAAATGCACAAGGAACTGATGTGTGGAGATAAATGAAAGGCAAATTAGCCAGTGGCAATGTATTTAATTACACTTTACTTCTGTCACAGCTTTAGTTATGCCCCTGATTTCCTCATATTCCTCGATTGCCTCCGGCTCTGGTAAAACAGCTTCATCAGAAACATGAGCCAGCAGATTCATCAGTGGCTCGGTCCACTAGGGCTGACATAAACGCACAGCTTAGCGTTGCCGCGAGTAACAGGCTGCATGCTTGTTTCCTCCTCAAACAGACCGTGACACATTAATTCACCTTTACCTCCCTTCTCATCTCTCTTCCCTTGATTCGTGCCTTTTTTCCCCCCCTGCATGTCATACAAGAGACCCCTCTCAGCTCTGCTCAGCTGCAAAGATTAAATGGGCTTTCTATCGATTGCTCTTTTCTAATGCACCAGCCTCTCCAAAGAAATACCGAAAGCATGTCATCACCCGGGCTGAAAGAAGGGGTTGGGAGGGTGAAAAGTGTTCAAAGTCTGTATATTTCTAACTCCATCTTTTCTCGACAAGATGGAGAGAGCAGCAAGGGAGCGTGAGAGCAAGGCTATCACGCTGTCGAGGGAATGGGAAGGGGCTTTTCTGCAATTGAGCAGCGGCAACATGCCAGCGGTGCCAAAAGCTAGCCGGGGTGTCATCCTGTTGCCATCTGGTGTGAGACAGGAGACAGAAAAGGGAGCTCCAGGATTTGTTGAGTGGAAGAACACCAGGTAGTCACAAAAGAAAAATGACCTCAACCAAACTCCCTCCAACTTCCAGAGCACGGCCTGGGCATGTGGAGGCGGTCTGACACCCTGCCACCGGCCCTCCAACACAGCTGCAGCCAAACATAACTGGCACAGCGGCGGCGTGTGCAGCAGCTAGCCGTGCCGAGTCACAGCAGTGGTGCAACAATGGCAAAGCGCTGCTGCCACTCTGAATGCAAATGAACCCCATCCGCAGCTGTAAGCGTGGCTGCGGGCACAGCCAGGCGGAATCCGACTGCACACAAACAGACGGAAGTATGCAAACACATGCACCTAAACACACTCGCACATGCACACACACACTCTGATTCACAAACACGCACGTAGCAAGCGGATTTACAGAAGCTTGCAAATACACACATGCAGCTTCTCGCTCTCACACTCTCACACACCGATGCTTACTTCATCTGTACTTGCCAGCGTCTTAGTGCACTGCAGCATGCCTCCCTGCTTCTTTTTTTTTTTTTACCTCCTTCTCCAATTCGCTCCCCCAGGAGCTCCCTCCTAAGCAGGTGTTAGCTGATTTCTGTTCCCTCAGGTAGCTCTGTTTTGTTCTCCGCAGCAAGTACTGCTGCTGTGAATTATCCTGACAGCACCTTACCCCTGGGTTCTGGCCCTCACCCTCTCCCCTCCCGCTCCTGCCCCCGACTCTCTTCCATCTCTTTCCCTGCCCTCCCCCTCTGTGCCTCCATCCTTCCCTCCCTACCTGGATCTCCTCCTTTCATCCTCGCTCTCTTACCAGCCCCTGTGGTGCAGGTAAAAACTCTGGACGAGCAGCCCACTGGTTGTGAACAACACATCAGCCCACACACACATAGAAAAAAAAATTACACATGTATGCCCAGATAGCCCGACAAATACTTTTAAAATGTGCACCCAAACACATGCTGGGAAAAATATTCTTGGACACACACACACATGTTTTGTTTGACGGCACTTGGAACCCTCACATTCAAGCAGTACACTCACTTATTTGTGCTTTCATTGAGATTGAGTGTTGATGTGAAAATGTTGCCGCTCCCCTGTAGCCAAAATGTTTCTCCCCTCTTGTTTTGCTGTTTGCAAAAAGGCACAGACAAAGAGTGACTTATTTTAGATTGCTCATTACTATGACGGCTTCAGACAGCGGCTAATTGCGCTCCATTCACTCATCACAATTAACTAGTCTTATTACTCTGTTTGAGTATATTACACATTCTGCATTTTTTGCACAGAAATATGTCATTATCAGTAAGAAATGAATGGCGGGGGAGAAAATTAATAAGCTAAGTCAGTGGTGGTGCTGCGAAGGCTTATGCATGCAGAAAAAAAAAAAAGAAACAAAAGCTGAATGAGACGTTTTATTCGACTCCACACTGAGATGTTCGAAATTGACTGAACGCCTTTTCAGCACATCAATCTTTTGTCTTTGATGGCGACTGGAAGATTTCAGCTCTTTCAGTGTAACTTAATGTCCAGATTTACAACAGCGGCTGTGATTCTCCAGCTCTCCTCTGTTGCTCTCATTAGTTTTTTTCATGTCATAAGTGACCGCCGGCAGCTTGCACCGCCTGGTCATCCTTTTCACGCACGTCCTGCCCAACACTCGGCCGACCCTTTGATGCCTCATTTTTTTCGACTCCACTTTACAGCCAATGGTCCTATCGAAAGTAACTGCTCCCATGCTATTACACTCCTTTGTCTCCTGTCACTATCGCCCGGTAATTGCTGTTTTTATTGTAGCCTCTTAGAGGCTCGAGTGTAAACTATAGGGTAAGCCTCAGCACTGTGCTGGAAGCTTAACCGCATGGCTGGAAATATTTGTTCAGTCTCACAGCACCTGACAGAGCTGCTATAAACACTGAGTATGTAAAGCCTCAACACATTGTACTGTTTATAATGCACTTATTTCATGTTTATATTATAGTATAATGTTGGGAATTAATTTAATATTATGGTTAAAGGCTTTAGGTTTAATTACCTCTTAATTATATGATCATATTGTGTCATTATTTTACGCTATTTTGATGCATGAGTCTGATTCTGTGCTCGACCGTTGAACACAGCTCTTTGCATTAAACATCAGAGGGAACTTTTGGAACAATGGAAGTAACATACTCCTCACTGTCTGCTATATTGACAGAGAAAGCTGGTTTGCCTGCACGGCTGTACCAGCAGTGCCTACAGGTACCAGCATGCAATGCACCCAGGAGCAGCAGCAACCTCCGCTGCATTGTGGTATGCTCCTTTAAATACAGCTGAATGTCCCAGACTCTGCAAATTCTGTCCTCCTCCGTAACGCCAGCTCTCATATTTTGGGATGCCACTTTCTTTGTTTGCAGCACAAGTAAAAATCAGCACTAGAATTAGACGGATTTTGCTGCTGCTGTGCCGAGCTGCGCCAAAGAGACACGGAGAACATGGGCAACGACTTCAGGTTGAAAATGAGCCAGATTTCCATTTAAAATCATCATCAGTGTTTTTATGAGACAGAGAAAAACACAGGAGACAGCTGCCTCTTCCTGTTTCCTCACAATAAGCGACTTTGGTCAAGGTTAAGGAACGATGGTAGTCGTGATTAAAAGATACTGAGTGGTTTTTGTGTCTAATCCTTTCCATCTGAACCACATGAGTCATCAGATCAGAGACTGTTTCATTCGAAGGCACTGAAATTATCTTGTCTGAATGACACTTGTGTGTCATTAAATATATATTTCTGTTAATGTGATCATCCTCTAAGATTTTCATTTAAATAAATGTCTGTTAAGTCACTACTTATTGCTGAATGAGGTAACACAATTGTGATTGAGCCTATGGCCCACTGATGAAAGCCTTTACAATTACAGTATTACAGACTGGGTGTCTGCGGCGACTTATCCATCAGCCAGCAGTGGTTGGTCTGCCAGAGAGGGTAGGCGGAGCTAAGCGGCGGCTTTTCCGCTCTCTGCAAGTGTTGCGAGTAAACAGTAATCTACTATGGCTGAACAAACAAAGAAAAGATGGATGACTACAGATACAACTTCAACAATAAGTCAAAATCCAAAGAAAAAGAAACAAACTTGACGCTCAGATGAAGGCAAACAGTCTAAGAAGGAAAGCGACCATCAGCGAGGAAAAACAAGAGTTACAGCTGGAGCCAACCGTGGATGTCACACATGCGACACTGTCTGGATATCTGGGAAGTGTGCTCCCGCAATTATCCTTTATTGTCATAGGTGGCGCCAAAGAGAACTGAGATTCCAACTTTAATTACCCTGTGTGTTTGTTGAGTTTTGAACCAGTGCGGCTAATCTGGAAAAGCAGGTCCCCTTTATGTTTGACTTTATGTTTGGTTTTCTGGTGCGCACACAGAGACCCAATACACTCTAACCCCCCGAGGATTTTGGCATTAAGAAATATGTGAATGAACCAGCGAAAGGCGAGGAAGGAGACGATTGCTACAGTGTAGACACAGATGTAACCAATCCAGTTTTCTAAACAGAAACCAGCCTTTGCAAACTGTATCTGCAGAAGTAAATAAAATCAGCTCATTTGTTGGACCTCCAGGATACACGCTGTGTATTTGGCAGGAGGCTCTGTATTCAATCATGACTTAGCATGTAAACTTGTTTTTAAAGAACTCTACAGAGTGTTTTATAATTCAGATTTGTATCATGACCATGAAAATAGAGACGAATGCTATGACAGTGAGAAGCTAATCTCTTTCAGCCCATCCATCTATTGTGCTTTACTGAGTGCTTTTACTATAATACAACACTAAAACGTGACTTTACAACTCGGCTCTGCTCATAAAGCCTGTTATTGTCGGAGGATGTTACATGCAGAGCTGCTGGGTGTGAATCCGTATTCAAAGCTTCTCTCTTAAAGCAGTGACAGCACTCGCCCACAAATCTGTCAAATTACCAGTGCACAGGGTGTATTTAGGGGAGTCTACAGGGTCTTGTTTAAGGCGGGCGTGTGTGTGTGTGTGTACTCACTGGGAATGGAAGTAACAGTTTAACTACTGTATTGATTTCATGAGTGCTAAGGGGTTTAGGCGTCAGTCCAGAGAAAATGGGGGGTAAAAGAAAGCGGGAGTGAGGCTCGTCCATGGTTTCAGCACGCTCCGCTTTTCTCCCACGCCTGATTCGATGGTAAAGGTCTGTGGCTGCCCATTGAAGTTGTACAACTGCAGCATTGAGTACTGTATGGCTGTGTGCACTCTGCAGTGCTCTATTGATTGATGTGTGAAGAGGGATTAGTGGGTGGGAGGGAGGGAGACGCTGGATGGGGGGAGGGGATGGGCGGAGAGACCAGAGGCAGAATTGCAGTTGCAGCATGTGTACAATGAAGAGGGGCAGATGTCAAATCTTTGGTGAGGCCAAGTTAGACACCCGAGGGCGATTCTCTGCTTTCATGTAAATGTTGATGGTTTTGGCAATCTTCAGAGGTCGAGCTGCGGGAGGCCGGGCTCTGACTGCAGCAGTTTGCGGCTGATTTATAACAATTCTTTGTGGTTTGGGCCCTGCGTAGGTAGCAATGTCTGGCTCAGATTACCCAGTAATTTAAGGGCTTTACAGATCCAATGTGAGAACTGCTGAACGACTCAGCCTGTTAATATCACAAATGTTTCATATTTATGTTTTAAAATCTGGATGACTCAGTACTTTCTGAGCCGGTCCAAACGAGTCACAGCTGCTGAAGGAGTTTCCAAGCGAATGTAAACGGTCTAGCTCTGAGGCTAATGTTCGCTAGCATTTTGACAAATGCCCACAACCTCAATTTGAGAGCGCTTCTCACTGGCGCTCACTGTTGCTAGGTTACGAAAGTGGTACCGCGGAACTTCCGCTTCCCTTGTGATGGTTAATTCTGTTTTAAACGGCTCTGTATGCTTAATATTTGCTTTTATTCACGGACATTTTAGAAAAAATATAAATGATGGAAAGGAATCGTGTCCTGGCGTTAGCAGCAGCTCAACACCTGGAAAAGAAACGAAAGGATTAGCTTCTCCTCTGCAATTGTTGTTGACAAAGTTGAGTCCCACCCCTTCTTAAATTTGATTGGTCAGTGAGGGAGAAATGAGATTGATTAGCCCGGAGATGTTCCAAAAAGCTGAACTAATTTCAGCTGAGATGTCTGTGAAGGTTCTCAGTCTCATCCAGGTCATGATAATTCTAAAGGCCAGTTCAGATCAATGATTCGCAACGAGACTCGATGCAACTGCCAAAAGAATCTCTTGACATCTGATCGTAAATATTCTAAAACTGGGCCGTTCACATCAAAGCAACGCAACGCAGCTGACCGTCTCCATAGCAACGGCGCACTGACATACCCCACTACTTCTGCATTAATACTGTAACTTCAATTAATACTATAACGTTAGTATTAGGCCCAGGTTACATGAATTATCTAGCTGGATTTCTGTTATCGTTACAAAAAGAAATGGATGACAGTGACATGCTCTGGATCTGGAGCCGTCTTTGGCTACTGCAGCGCCAGAGACAGGGTGCCTACGCCAACTTTTGGTGTTTCCTGATTGGCTGAAGTGAAATAGGTACATCGTTCAGTTCTAAAACTGCATTTGGAGATTTTACAAGAGTCAAATCTTCTGCAACTCCACAACTGTTTTGTTGCGTTGCGAATCATTGATCTGATCTGGGCTTAAGCTTAATCCAAAAGGCAGCTGGACTTGGTTGAAGTTCTTGAAGACGTTTCACCTCTCATCCGAAAGGCATCTTAACTCTAAACTGACTGGCGGATGGAGCTAGAAATATAAGCCTCTGTAGGTCCCACTTACATCTTCAAGAACTTAAACCAAGTCCAGTTGCCTTTTGGATTAAGCTTAGAATTTAAACTGAGAGCGCTGCGAGCACAGCCACAAATAGCATCTGATGCCGAGGGCGTCACTGAGCACTTGAAACTCTGATGGTGGACACAGGCTCTAACTCTCACCTCCAGTTCTTGCTGAAGAACAGATGTGTGTTCACCACATCTCCTCACATTTTAAATCCAAACTTGTTCAGTATTCTGATGTTGCCTCTCAAAAGAGAGCAATACTACATCGGTTTGTTGTCTCAGTTTTGTTCTCGTCCACTTTCTTATGTAAACGTTTCTCCCGCTGGCACGCAAGATAACCTGATGTATCCTGTAGCGAGTAATGTGCCATTACTTCTATATCTTTACTTTGTATTTTTTAAAGGAGAACATCTGGGATTTCTCTCTTTGCGTGCGTGATGCCAGCAGATTTTTAAGTTTGGAGTTTAAAAGTCTTTTGTGTGCAGTTTTGTGTGCCAGAATATTTTGAATACTGGGGCCCAGTTTAATATTTGACGTTGAATGACAAGCAGCTGAATGTCCAACCTATCCCCTCGATGCCTCCGAACGAGCTCACCGGCCCACCAGAGCAGTTAATTCTGCAATAAGCCGCAGTCACAGAAACATTTTAGTCATTCCAACACATTTCTCCAACAGGAAAAAACATGTTTGGTCTGAGCAGGGGGGGAGAAAAATGACATTACCAGACGGATTCAAAACAATTCATTCACCGTGACTTCTCTGACATTTCTTAGATTTCCTGTCAAGTGGAATCCTGCTGACATACATTTTGCCTCAGCAGCGATTGTGGAAAGCAGGCGACCTGCATATCCATCTTGTTGTGCCGTGCGAGCGAGAGAGGCGTCCAGGTGGTTTCTCGCTCCTCGCCCATCGCTCTCCTCCTGCTCTCCTGTTGCTCCGTCCCTGACAGGTGGTGCTGGAGTCAGGAGGGGAGTCTGGGATTTCATCGATAGGGAGCAGAGCGGCTGAATGAGTAGTGGAGTGAAGATGGGGGAAAAAAAGAGGGAGGGCAGCGGGGAGATGGGGCTTTAGCTGGGTGGACACGAGGTGGGATTCGGGCCATCCAGAGTTAATGGGATCAGACGAGGAAGAGAAAGGGATATATCTGCTCCGGTTAATGTTTAATCCCGCACCCCCAACCCCTTCGTCTCCGGCTCGAGGCTCCCTGCATCTGATAATCCTCGGGCTGCCGCTCTTCATCATCAAGGTGTCGGAGGGAAGTGCCTCTGTAAATATTTAATTGGCTGCAGCACGCCGGTGTTAATTATGCGGTTGTGTGTCTCCTTTGCTTTGCCCCAGAATCACTGACTGTGTCCTCACACTTCTCTCCTCTCTGTATCGACGCTTCTTCCATAATCACCCAATACTACAGCTACTACAGCTGCATAACTGCCTCCGCCGCTGCCACACAACATCCTGTAATTCCATATTCCACTTATGCGCCTCTGCGTGACTCTTCTCTTCAAGACCTCACCTCACCCTTGCTATCTCTTTCTACCTCTCCCTTCTAACCTTGTGCAACGCCTCTCCTTCTCTTTTCAATTTCAAAACCCACATCAGCCCGCGTTAAAACGGATTATTGTTATGGGTTTCATTATAGCCTCTGCTGTTATCCGTCCTGACGCCAATCATGCTTTCAGAAGTAGCCCCCCCCCCCCCGCCTCTCTCTCTGTGTTTATTTGATCGTCAAGGGCAATGTGAAATAGACGAACAGTACAAAGACAGCCTTGCGAGGACTACGCAGGCTAAAGTTGTACAGCTCAATAGAGCTCTACTCATAAGTGTCTGCCAGTAGCAAGTGCAATTACAAACAGGCGCATGTACAAGTCAGGAGAATACAAATCACATAATAGATGTCTCATGGGCTCTGAGCAGGCAGCCTTGCGACGCTTTCACAGACAAACGACAAAATGCGTGAAAGCAGAGATACAAAGACAGTGGACTTTACAGAGATTGATGTGCACGTCTACCTATAGGCCAGCAGTAGTCAAAATGTTACACACAGATGAGCAAAGCAGATTTATGCATCCTGGGGTTGTGTAACAGCCGAAAGAAAGAGCTACAGTGCCTGTGAGTTAATGCTCTCCCAGCCCCGTGTTTCCTGCGTGCAATCCCTCAGGCGTGTCCATAAAATTTTACTCTCTTAAAAATGTCAGACTAATCTCGACCAGAGGCTCAATGCAGCGCAGACAAAGGCTCGAGGGGGGGTCGTTTGGACAGGAGACAAGAGTTTTATGTGTGCCTGTGCGTGTGCGTGAATGGTCTGGAGATTGAGGAGGGGGGTGGGGGGTTCCGTTTGTGTGCCAAAAGAGCAGGTCAAAGCAAGGACAGGAGGTACCAGGAGCCATGACAGACTGTATCTGTACAGTAGGTGGGCGAATTCAATGAGCGGCCCCTACAGTGGTCACCACCAACACTCTACATAGATTATTTATCCGTCTACTTATTCTATTCTACCATATTAGTCTGACCTTTAACTTCGCTTTACTTTATTTTCCCTTACAAGTCTGGTTTTAATCGACTTTTTATTCATTTATCTCTCCATATATCACTGTATTTATTTCACTTATTGCTCTATATGTGGGTAAAAACCAAGCTAGAGTCTCATCTATTCTCTCTCTCTCTCTGGTGTTTCCTCACAGTACAGATGAGATTTAAGATTTTTTTGGTGGTTTGTTTAAGTTGAATGCTGCTGTTATAAAGTCCTTTACTAATGAAGTTGTCATTTATCCACTTATTGTTTTGTGTGTGTTGCCATGGCTACACGTACACGGGTCTTTTTCTAGACGTAGCTTATTCTCTGCGTTTTGTCCCTTCGTCCACACACAAACACCGCTTTAGGTCACTGAAAAGTTGAAAGGATATTTGGTAAAACTCAGGGCAGGCTGAAGACTTTTAGAAACTCTGTTTCCACGGAGACGTGTAGACGGGGTAAAGGGTGTTTTTGACTCGTGACGTCAGGCTGTGCGCCGTTATCTCCTTTGTGACAAATGAACAGCATTCCTTGCAAAATGACGGACGTGACAAAAACAGCGACGCTTCTTGTCAGTACCCCATCCGTCCCGGCTGCCCGATTCGTTCTGCGCGTGCGTCGCTCGACTCAAGAGAGCTGTGTTGGTGTGCTGGCGGTCAAATTGGCGTGTTACATTAGATTAGAGAGTCGTGTCATTGTGTTGGCTGTCAAATTAGCTATTAAATGCGCACAACATACCATACACTGAAAGTACACCATGAGATGTTGCTTGGTTTTCAAGAAAGTTTGTTAGGTTGCTTAGAAAGGATAATTTCATGGTGTGTTTTCAGATCTAAATACACGTACAACTCCAGAGCTGTGTGTAAAATCAGATGACAGCTTTCTTGTGTAGAATCTATGGGTGATTCACCACAGGTAAAGGCAGGAGGTAGTGACCTTGAGTGATTCTTTATGCCTGTATTGATCACCATGTGATTTTAGTAAAACATCTTTTAACAGTGAGTGTTAATAAAACAAGCAGCTGTGCAACCTTTCTGTGCTTTTATGTTGGCTAATAACGGCCACATACTGTTATTTGCGTTGCAGTGTAGTGTATTTGTCTAATATTGTGTTGTTAATAAAGTTATCAAAAAAAAGACTTGCTGCCGTCAAACATTCACACGTGTGGTACAATTCGGGCAGCAATAAGTATGTGCATGTGCAGAACGGATCGGGATGGGGTAGTGACACTTCTAACCTCGCTAACAGGACTTCTTACACATATATGATATTGAGGAGTAACTTCGCTATCAGTCCACACATATGATTCCCCCCTTCCTCGATGCGGCATTTCAGCTCGCCAAGATTTTTTCAGACTTTTGATTGGCTGCGATTTTCTTTTTCTTCTTTGCATGAATGGGTTATATCGCCCCCTGTTGGTGTGGCATTCTCATGACAGCGTTTCTGTTGTGTTTTTTTAGTTTTTGTGTGGATGGGGTTTTTCTTTCTTTTAAACAAAGGAGGGAAAAACTCCCCTGTACGTGTAGACGTGGCCTTAGTGTAGGCGTGAAGCATGTATTCACTTGTTTTAACTTTATCATTCCAAGTTGTCTCAGGACACTGTACAAATGGAGCCGGTCTAGACCGTACTCTTTGTTATATTGTTTAGGAAGACTCTACATTTATCCACCTTCAGCAACAGTAGCAGGACAAACACTCATAGTGACTCATAGTGAACTCATAGTCTGCCTCGGCTGGATGAGCCAAGAAAGTGAGAAAGAGGGAGAGACAGGAAACAGGGAGAAGACAAACAAAGAGAGAGAGAGAGAGAGAGACAGGATTTTTCTTTCATGAATACATTTTTGTTTTAGTAAATTTGTCTTCTGAAGCCGTAAAACAAAGCTTCTTCTTGGAGTTCACACTGTTTTGGTGCTTCCACACTCGGAGTCTGCAGCGTCCATGCTGGTTCAAGCTTCCCTGTTGGCGAGCTCCCTCGTTTCTGGAGTGTCAATGGGCTCGACTCCTGAATCCCCCTGGTGTGCGCGGTGCATGGGCCTGCATGCTGAGCCCCGGGAGGGAGCAGGGAAAAAGCAGAATTTCAGATAGAGATCAATAGCAGCGAAAGTAGCCCACATATTGAAAGCGATGTCTGGAGATTCTGTTTTGGCCATGCAACAGCCCTCGGCTGGTTGCACTCGAGACTCATTATTGCTCTGTTTGATCATGGCCGTTGTGTTTGGCCGGCAACATTTGAATTAATTGCCTGATGCGATAAATAATGTGGATCACATCAGAGGGTGCGAGACACATGCTGTCATTCAGCCAGATGATATTTACATTTTGTTGTGTCACACCTAACACTCCCACTCTCCCATTACTCAATGCTTCAGATGCACATTTTACATCTCATGTTGAGGGAATAATACATTTTATTTGGCAGCTTTGGTCATTTTTACAACACAACTTTACTGTGCAATAGTCTTACTATGTTTGTGAACAGCATGGTCAACAACATTGTTTCATATTTGAACGAGATGTGATCAGAGCTACACAGTCTAACGTTATGCCCAAGGCAAATTCATCGGCTTGCTAATAAGACAGGTAACCACAGTGTTTCCCAATGAGCTAGATTTTTCTGTGGTGAGGGCTGACAGAGTTGTTTTGACCAAAGAAGCTCAGAGAAAGGCCGTCTGCTCTGTGGGGAAAAGCTCATAACAATCCTTACTCCCGAGCACCGGACACGACAGATATATCAATTTACGACAAACACTTTAAGAGCTTACAAGCCAGGTATGATGAGTGCAGACAGCCCTACCTGCTAATTAGTGCTAATATAATTAATACTAATTCTTTCACTCACTGAATAAGCTGGAGCACAGACTTTCTGAACATTCTGTTAGTACAATAGTCTGCACAGCAAGACGTGTTATTTTTCCAAGGGCAGTAACAACAACATGGCAGGAGGTTAAGCTTACTGTCTTAATCAGCCGAGGTGAAACCTAGCGAACAGCTAGCAGCAACCCCCTGCCGAAGTGACCCCGCCCCTGATTATGCATAACCTTTAAGTTTATTATAATAAAAAGTCATATTATAATTCACCCACCGTGCTTTTGCCATGCACAGAGAAAGTATGGCGTAGTTGGCATTTTACATGGGGCCTGCTCATTTCTGGAGCTCGCCTCAAGTGGCCACAAGAGGAATTGCAGCTTTTTGCACTTCCCTATTGGTTGTATTTTTTCAGCTCCACAGGTTTCTGCTTGATTTCAACCAAAAACAAACAAACAAATAAAGAGTGGGGAAATGAGAGGAAACAATGTGACGGTTCTTTGTATTGTCCATGATGTTTTTCCATCTCAGTCCACCCTGGTGGAAGAGCTCTGCAGATAACAACGAGGGTCAGCGAGTCCACAAATTTGGTCTGGACTGGAATTCTCAGCAACTATTGGATGAATTTTTCATGAAACTTTGGTCCGTCGTGCACATAACTATAAATCTGTAAAAAGCTACATTAACTATAAACTACAGCCAGTTGTAGGCATGCAGCCAGCTCTCAGTCCTGAGGGCTTAGGTTGCAGGAATCACGGTCTGCTTTAGATTTTTGACATCATCTTGGTGCTAAAACAAAGCAGTTCAGCTGTAAAGCAAATAGTACTATATGATTGCTTCTCATACAATGCTGTGCTTGCAAAAAAAAAAGAGCATGAACCTCAGCATTGTCCTGAAGGGATACTTAGTCTCAGGACAGAGGTTGTGTCCTATCTATCAAATACAGATGCTGTTCTTGTCGGTCTGCTTCACTCAATATTTTCACTTATACTGTTAAAAACACTGCATGAGCATTCAGGGTGAGTGACAGAGGTCAAAAGGGGTCATACAGTCGCGTGTGTGTGCATAAATCATGGCGAGATGACGGCGAGATATCTGTGTAGTGTGTGTGCGGCACGTGAAGGGAGTCTGTATCCCAGGCGGTATTTTGGCTCATCGATGAGTGTGTTTGTGCGTAAACTTGCATGTCTGTGATATTTGGCGTGTGAAAGGAAGTGTGGGCTGAATGTGTTGACCTGGTTATCATGTTGTGCGGCGCCGGGGAGCGGAGGCAGGGTGATACAGGTTTGAGAATGCAAGGTGCCAATCGAGCTGTGAAAATGGGAATTGAGTAGGGAAATGGGAATAGCTCCCCGCTGGTTTGTAACCTTCGCAATGTTGTTTGCAGCATTCGTTGTAGGCATTCATCATTCATCCAATCAAAAAGAGCATGTCGCGCGCGCGTGTCCCCGTGGTTGCATTATGTGATAGGCAGCGTCTTCCCTCTACGTGTGCGTCTGTAATTGCGTATGTGGGGTAGTGTGTATTTATGACAGCATGTCACAGTCGTCTTCAAGCCCTGAGCCCTGGAACTGAATTGAATTAACCTAAATAAAGTCTAGTGTGTAGAGTACAGAGCACTTGAAAGGGAACAGCTGAAGGCTTGAGCTGAGGACTGTCTGAGTCTAAGACAGGAAGCAGGAGCACAGAAATGCTCAGCAACATTGCTCAGTAGCAAAAGAAACCCCAGATAAACGAAAGCTTGTGACAGTTTTTGAGCATTGGACACAATAGCTAATGTGCTACGCCCCTCCCCCGAGGCTTTCAGAGAGAGAGAGAGAGAGTTGGAACCAGTTCTGGGATCCTTGGCCGGCCTAGATAGCAGAGCAGCAGCGGTGGCAGCAGCAGCACCCATTAATGCGATTACAGCTTTTAGCGGGAGATTTTCAGGGCCAGTTTTCTTTTGAGGCGTCATTAGTTTGTCCTCTTTTCTTGTTCTCCACCGTCATGTCAGTGAACAAACACACACATTAACAGCCATGTGCAACAGACACCTAGATGCTGTAACTGGTTATATACGCAACAATAAAGCGACACATGCACTGGTGCGCACATAAACATGAATATATGAATACACAAGCGTGAATGCAGCTCATATTTTCCATAGCGCTTACAGACATGCAGGAAACGAGGCACAATTAGGCTTTATTTGCAGTGTGGTTGGCACTCTGCAGGACTCTGCTATGCAGTTTGAAAATCTTTTGATTAGCGATCCATGATGTGCATTATAATTCTGAGTCCTCTCTCATTATTCTTTGTAATTGAACCATGATTCCACAAAGTCCTCTCATTTAAAACCCACACTTCCTGCCCGTTTAGGGGTGCCACCGCCGTCATTTTTTGCCGATTTTCCATCCAGCGAGCTTAACATGTCTTAGACTTTGTGCGGCTATTTAACAGAGCTTGAGGTGCTTCTTAGCCGCTCGCTGCAGCGGCTTTAGTTTCATAAAGTCACCATTTATTAAACCTTACGGCTAGACCACAGCAGAGGCCTATTGAGATATTGAGGTCACCCCGCAGACGGAGGGAGAAAGAGATTGTCGGAGATAGAGGGAGGACACAAGCTGAGGTATCTGGTGTCATGCGGTGATTTGGCAGAGTGGAGATGGACAGAGCCAGGTGTCTTACTGGGCAGCCTCAGAATGCAATATTACTGCCAGCATAAAAGGTCTTTGGTTATCTTTGTTTGCAGTCCAAGCAGGTCCACGAAATGACTCCAAAGTGTTGCAAAGTTTCTGAATCACACCTCACAGATGCGAAGTCCGTATTTCCTCTTCAACTAATGGCTCTCAGGATGTGTCTGTTCTTGTGTGTGTTTGTGCTTCTGTAAGCATGTGCCTCTTTTCTCTGAGAGTGCCTGTCTGTGTGTGTGTGTGTGTGTGAGTGTGTGTATTGGTAGGCAGGATGAGCATCCCTTCTGTTACCGTTGCTGTCCCTTCATTTCACGCTCCGGCAGCTCCGCGTGAATCCTCTTCCCTTGGCTCATTATCAGTGCTGTTCAATGAACGCGCGCCGCACCAGAATGCAGGGTAAAACCAAATCATTATTCAAGTACGGGGGTCAGTGCAGACATTGTGATGCTTTTGTTTAGTATATTTATTACTTTCCCTTCAGAAATAAGTAAGCAGGATGCAATGCGCATCCCCGCCCCACCTGTTTGGTGAGCGAGTCTGACCTGAGATTGATGAACACCGGCGGAGCGTCTGGTGCCATTATTGGACGCTCATTGCTCTCCTCTCTGGTTTTTCTTGGCAGGGTCCAGCGTGCACGCAGCAGAATTCGGACACCTGCCGGACAACATTACAGTGTTGGAAGGAGAAAGCGTCACTTTGAGGTAACTCTTGATCCTACACCTGCACTTCCTAATTACATGAAAAACATGTTTGTGTTTCCTCCCCCACCTGTCACGCCGCTTTAATTGCCAATTCTCTGTCACATAACTTCAATTAGGCGTCCCACATTGCGGCATATTTTCCAGCTCTGTCTGTTTTATAGCTAATTAAATGCCTGTCAGATAACGATGCATCCTCCCGTCTGTTCACCATTTCCTTTTACATAGATAAAGCAATAACAAAGGTCAAAGGTCAGTTTGGTGGCTGCACAAACCTAAATCACCTACATTGAGTGATAAAGTCAGATTTCTCCCATTCCAGCAGAAAAAAAGCCAACTTGCCTTTCCCTCTCGTGTCGATGTGACCTGGCTTGGCAGAGAAGAAAAAAAAAAACCCATGTCAACATCACTTTGATCACCTGTAAGCCTACTCCTCTACAGACCTCTGAGCAAATTCCTCTTAAGTCCCTTTCTGTCCCTTGAAAGCAGAGCGGGCCTTCCACTAAAATCAAATATGTTATTCCGAAAGCCAAGAACAGCTCTGTCAATATTTGTTAACAACAAGTCTCTCTTAAAGTTGGAAATCAAAGAAGCAGAATGTTGATCTATAATGTTATCAAGACGCGTCGCCTGGAGCTGCTGTATTGATGCCGGGGAGAAGTCAAATCTGTGGAATATATTTGGGTGTTTTTACACTCGAAACTCTGAGTTGAATGCAGAAAATTCTGCACTTTCAATGTCCCCTTTGCAGGTTGGTGTCATGGAAGCTGTACATTAGTGTTAAATTATGAGAGAAAAAGGGGAGAGAAGCAGAGACGCAGCAGGAAGCAGAGGAGACAGAAAATAAAATCGAGCTAACTAGCTAGCTAACCTGAGCTAAGAATGTTAAAGACCCTCTCTGGTGAAAATCAAGTGTTTAACCTTGTAAACATCTCCATGTGGTGTTTCTCATGAGCTACAAGACATATCAGGGACAACATAAGCAGTCATCTCCATGGCTGGGCCTGTCTGCTTTTAAACTGCAGTGTACCAAGGACAGGCTGAACAACACGTTTTCAGGTTGGCAGGTTTGAGACGTCACAAACCTAAGGAGACAATCCCGTTAATGGACAGGGTGACGCTGTAGCATGCGCTTCGACGATGCCAGCTGTAACCGTCATCGTAATTTTTGCAAACTCACTACTGACTACTAACTTTAACGTTACTGCTACTAATTACTACATTTCAAGCTAGCTAAGTTTCAACAAGTTGCGACGATGTTTTGTTTTCGGCTGTGATTTTACAAAAGGAGAAACGTAGCACATAGTGGGCGGGGACTATGCAGATTGGGGAATTTTTAATGGGGGAGAAGGAGGAGATGCATTGAGAGGATTTTTACAAGGTAATTAAACGTATTGCAGAAAAAAGACAATTTATTATTTCAAGCAGAGCATTTTATATGTCTTAAAACATGACTGGAGCTGCTCTTTAGGATACAAATGTGCAGTCAGGTAAGCTCAGGTGAATAATTAAGTCCATATCGACAGCCACACATTAAACCGAAGATTTCATCAGACAGCATTATAGCGCGGTTATCAGCTGACATTATAGCAAATGTTAAAGCAAGCTAAGTAGCATCTAAGAATTGCTAGCCAGCTGCCACAAAGATCCAATATGGTACTTTTATAGTTAAACAAGCTTACAATTATGCTGTTACCAACAAAATTGAATAAAATATAGTTAAATATTTAGATTCAATTGTCGTAAAATCCTGTCCAGCATCTTAACCCAGCACTTGAGTTTCTGGTTATAAAAATAATGCCTTCCTGGACTTAATGATGCACAGAACATTAAGACTTTTCCCATGTTCGTGCTGATCCCCTTCACGCCTTTAAACCAGCCTTTATATCTGCTACAATCAAACACTAACACTACTTTTTGTCTACAGGTTCAACCGAAGGCTAATTATTCCCTCTGAGTTTGATTTCTTGGAAAACTTTTACAGCCCCAAAGAGTTAACGTTATCCAGCAAAAAAAAACACAAGGACGAGATCAAAGTCTTAAAAACTAAAGCTGTCTTTTTTGTGGCAGACATGTGTTTTCCAGCTTCGCTCCCCTGTGAACCATCTCACGACCCCTCAGGCTTGTGTAACTTGCAGCCCCATGGGGCACCCCAACCCCACAGCAGGTTTGAAAGCGCTGCTTTACTTGCAGAAACTCCCGATATTATTCTAGAAGTTTGATTTCACAGCGTATTGCATATGGCTTCATCAGCAGAGATGTGATGGGATACGTTGTTATCAGATGTGTGTGAGTTGAGTCTGCACTGGACGGCCAGATAGCTGACAAACAAAAGACTGAAGAGCTTTTTAAATAAACTCCATTTTCATGTAAAATCACTTCTGCCCGAGTGGCAAAAAGACTTTTTTTGAGAGAGCGCTGGTGTTTTAGCTTTGATGCGGGCCATTAAGACGAGCCACATTTGATGCTATTATGGTGCTCATTTCCTCTGGGCGCGCAGTCCTGTGGCAGCATCGTGAGTGGAGAAGTGATTAATTTTAAAAATAGATTAGTAGGGTGTTTGTATACAGATAATACATTTTGATGAGGGGATTTTTTTTGTCTCTTCAGTTAAACCCACCAGCCACAAGCCAAATCTTAATCAAAATAATGTTTGCTTTTCCGTTTCCTTTAATTTCTAAGAGTGTGGTTTCAGCGGTTTGGCCCTGAGGTCAATGTGTCAGCTTGAATTACAGCCGCAGACCACCAGGCTCACCTGCACTGTATCTGTTATGCATGGTGGTATCGCTGCCTCCGACTTGGCAGGTGATCTAAGATTTACCTCAACAGTGAAATGTATCCAGGTCATATCAATTAAACATGAGGACTACAGAGGCATGTCCTCGCAGCTGGTTGAAGCTGGGTAAGGACATCTAGTGGCCAAGACGAGAACTGACGTCACAACTTCAGGCCATGGTTCCTGTTTGAAGCACGCTACGACCTTTTAGAATTATCTATTTACTGCCATGCCATTTTATAGAATAATAAACAATATCTGTTCTTTTTATTTATTAATAATAACTTCCATAGTGATAATAAAGCCAGCTTCAGGTGAATGCATCTTGGACTTCTTTTATCTTGCAAAGTAAAACAGCTGCTCAGGGAACAATGGTATGATGACTCCTGTTTGTTTGCAAGCTTTTCTACAACTGATCTCAGCTGACCTATTTAGCTCCACCTGTGAAACGGGAGTGACGCATTTGTTCCGTGTTCCCCGGGAGGTTACAGGCAGATGCCAAAAAAAGGAAAATACACACAATAAATGAGTGGAAGGACATAATGAGTGCAGTTGTGTACTTATTGTGCAGAGCTGAAGGGGTCCCACGATAGTTTTGATTAGTAGAGAAGGATGTGAATGAAACTGTGGGCTTCATTTCCAACTAACTGAATAGCTATGGGAGATTTCAGGCCGACATGTTAGACGGGGCTTCCCACCATCATTAAAACACCAAGAGGGAGCATGCTGGGGAGACTAGTGTTCAATTTCTTTAATACACTTTCCAACGGAAGATGCATTGAAGCTCTTCTGTTGACCCATGGGTCCTCAACTCTACTTCGCGATTAATGTTTCAAATGATACGTCATCTATTTGTGTATGTGTAGCAATACACCGACCAATATGGGATTTTTAACCGATACTGATACCAATTATAGAGGAGAAAAGTCACAGATTACCAATATCGGGGCAGATAGACCTTTTCTTTTTGGATTTTGCACCAATATGACCTTTATGGTAGGAAAAAATGTCGCTCTGTGCCTTTGGAGGACGCTATCCGCTTCTCCAATGGGCCCTGGAAAACCTCACGACGTAAAACGTGTCATCTGGAGGCCAGGGAGCTCGCTAAACTACACTTCCTCAATCTAGGACACCCGCCTCCGATGTCATGTCTCGTTCAAAATCGCCAGGTTTGAAATGTAGGCTGCAGACCAGAAGATTTTTTAGACGATCCACTGGTATATTCAAGTCGTATTTCAGATACTGTACCACTCTGAGTAGTATTTCACTCCAGTGTCTCTCGTTCCTTTCAGAGGGAGGGGAGCAATGCACGCTGGGTGTTGTAGGAATGTAGAATGGGCAAAACCACGAGCTGCTTGTACAACTTTCTCCACAGCTATGGCGCCAATTTCAAATATTATTGCTTCTGTCGATTATAGAGAACACCAGCTTTGTTTGACAGTGACTTTTTCAGGTTCGAACTGCTCCTTTATGTTCCACTGTTCTAACTTAGTCACTCACATGGGTGTATAAGAAGGTCTTGACGTGTATCCACTAACAAATGTCCAGAATGAAGATGACTTTGGGTCAATGATAAATCCAATATTGATGTGGTTAACTTCGATCAAGGTTCACGTTACGTGCTTAGGAGCTTACGGTTAAGTTAGAGCTTACAGGTTTACGGTTATATCGTCCGGTAAGAACCGTGTGTTCCCTCCACCTGTGCCCATTTAACTTCCTATTCCCTGTGACTTATAAACACCTGACCCTGTCATGTGGCCAATTATCCCAGCAATATACATACCCTAGTGGTCAAAGTGTATCAGTCCATCAATATTTACACAAAACATTAGAGACAACAAGTGTCAGTATTGATATATCTGTAATATCAGCTCAATAATATCAGCCATCAGATATGTTGGTCAGGCTTTAGCACTGATATCAAACTCCTCAGCAGCTTTAAACGTAGCTTCAAACAGACCTCTCACCTGTTGATCACTCTCTGTCCCCTCACAGATGTCGGATCGACGAGGAGGTCACCCACAAGGCCTGGCTGAACCGCTCGAACATCCTGTTCACGGGGACAGACAAGTGGTCGCTGGACAAGCGTGTCACGCTGGCCAACAGCAACAACAGCGACTTCTCCATCCACATCGACAACGTGCAAGTAACGGACGAGGGGCCCTATACCTGCACCTTCCAGGCTAACAACAAGCCCCGCATCGCCCATGTCTACCTCATCGTCCAAGGTCAGCAGCTGACTCAAACAGAATGGGAGTCTGCTAGAAGTAACTTTAAGTGTTTACAGTATCCAGTATAGGGGCTGGCTCATTTCGCTGATACATCCAGAGTCTGCAGATTTGGTTTCCACTGCGGCTGCAAAATAAGTGTGTGTGCACGAATGGTGCTGGAAGCAGCCGGATAAAAACATCCACTGAAAGGCTTAATTATGCATTTCGTCATTCACCCAAGTGTGGAGCTGTCTATTAGGTGTGATTGAGGTTTGACATCAGAGGAAGCGATTTTCTTTGGATCATTTTGATCGTCCTTTTTTGATGAATTATGCTTAAATGCATGCTTAACTACATGATAGACAAATTAGTAGCTGATGTTTGAGCATTTAAGGTTGGTATTTATGCTTAAATCAAAATGTATTTACTTGATTATGTCTTTAAAGCTCAGTTGGCCTCTTTATGTGTGTGGCGGCAGTAAAGCAAACCCACTGCAGGTGACGAATAACCACAGAATCAGCTGCAGCGTGTTTGTTATTTACACGTGGTGAGTTAAAGTTATTTGTCTCAACAAACAAAAGTGAGGCACGTCAGATGGATGAGGATGCGTGTGGACGAGATGAGGTACACACGGGGGCTGTCCAACGGCACGACTAAATAACTGACAGTGCAGGACCATGACTGGGTCTCAGTCATCGAGTCAGCCGCTAAGTGAGTGAGAGTCTGCCTGATCCTGAGTGACACCATCTATTGGTGCCCACAAGATGGATCTAAGACCTTTTCCCCCTGCATCTGTCACTTTCTATGCATATTTTTGGACCGTGCGTAGTGCAGATTGCAGTCATGCATCACCAGCAGAATGAAACCGAAAACTTTTAACAGGATATATTGGGAACATTCTGCTCGAGAGGGAAGCACGACGCCTGGCTCGCAGCTCACAGGTGGCAGAGACAATGTCAGCAGCTTACTAACAGAGTTTTCACATCGCACTGCAGCCAAACAAACACTCTTGTCTGCAGGGTCCAACGCTTGGCACGGATTGACCGTATATACCTAATTCCAAGCCGCCTGCAATTTCAGCCCTAGCTTGATATCACACAAAATAATTACACCCTCAAGTCAGTAAATCAAGCAGGAGCAGCTTCAGCGCCACTCCAATCTGTGCCTTATCGCTGCAAGTATTCAACTCCACAAGATAGAGAAAAATAGGATCCTCTGTGTGTGTCCCGCAAAAAAAAAAGCAATCTCAGGGCCAAGCTCATTAAAAACAATGATAATGGGCCATTTAAATTCAAGGGTCATCTTGTTATCAAACTAAATACATGCATAGTGCTCAAACGCTTTGTGAGTTTTTGGGCAAAACAGAATTCAGGGTTGCTCGTTCGCTTTAAAGTAGAAGTAAAAAATCCCGGCTCCCGCTTCCACACGTCCTTCTGGTTTTTTTAAGATCAAATTAGATTAGATGTCAGGAGAAGGAGATTTAAATGCCCATTTGCAGCCATTTAGAATTCAGTGCATTCTAAGTAGACGGTCAAGCATATTGCTGCACAGCTCAGTAAGCACTCGGGCACAGATCATTAATCAGCTGATTGCCTGTCTGTCTTAGGCGCAGGGATTTGCATCATACTTTAAACACCTTAACAGGCTGTAAGGCCATACCTCATCCATAATTTATGATATCAAAAGGGGATTTTGAGGTCATATTTTAATAGCGTGTTCTTGTTGTTTTTCAGTGCCGGCCAGAATCGTCAACATCTCGAAAAACGTGTCGGTGAACGAGGGAGAGAATGTAAACCTCTACTGTCTGGCAGTGGGTCGGCCTGAGCCCACCGTCACCTGGAAGGACCAGAAATGTAAGCCACCCTCGCCTTGTTTGCTTGTCCTCAGATCCACATCTCTTGTTCACAGCTTCACCTTTATCTCTCCTGTCTTCACATTCATCCCCAACCCTGTTTAGTCTTTTATTTCTTCCCCTCCATCCTGGCGGCTTATCAGCATTCAGCTCGTGTCGACGTCTTTATCCCCCATTCCTGTGTCATCATTCTTAAACCCAGCTGTTTAGTCTGTCCCCATCTTAAATTCATAGTCTCGCATATTTTCCCTACATCCCAATGTTGTGTCCCAAATAACCACACATTATACATAATTATCCCCACCGCGCCACCTGTAATCATCAGCATCTGTCTTCATCCACCCTGTCAACCTGCATCACGATGCCAACTGACGCTAACAGCCGCTTTTGGCATTAAATCAGCTATTTTTAGCTTCCACTTGTGGGTGGAATCAGAACTGGTTCAGGGTGGTCAGAAAGCACGGCATGATGGATGCAGTCAAATCCATTTAGTTTGATCAGCACCGCATTTATTCCCTATCTGTTCCCATTTTTGTCCCACTTATGTCCAGAGTCGGGCAAATAATCATCGTGTGCCCTCTAGAGATTGTATGGCTTTAGGTTTTATTAGAACTGTAATGGTATTGCTTTTTTATTGGCACACAGAAATACTGAGTCTACCACTCTGCCATGTCTCTATATTCCTAAGTGTATTATACTACAATAAATATTGGCTTTCAAGCTGCAGGAGACTCGTTTCTTTTGACTTATGTAGCTTTCTCGTGCAATGTTTGTTGTTCCTGTTGGTTCGGCTTGTTGTGCTCCTGAGGGGGAAAACAACATGCAACGATCAGTGTGCATGACACAACATTTCACAGATGTGCACGTTGTTTAATTTTCAGTGACAGATAAGCCTTTTTTCATGAACTGTACGGAAGAAGTGGATGTACTCATCGTGATAGCACTCGCTGGTTTGTGCAATGATTTTTTGAGGCTATGAGTTCAGAATTATGGTCGTCGCCATCTTGGTTCTTTGAAGCCTCGAGGTTGGAGCTGGGGGAGGAGTGAGGAGAAGCAAAACTGTTACTTATTTAAAGCTGCAGTAGGTAAGATGGAGAAGAGAGCGGACTTTGCTTCAAAATTTGAAAGATTACAACCTCCAAATCCCTCCCCCTCTCTCTCCGTGGCGCTAAGTCCTGCCTCCAAAGCCCTCCCCGCAGAGGAGGCTATCATGCGCGCGCAGGCTAGTAACCACAGCAACTGCAGGAGCCAGATGTACACTATGTAAAAACGTGAAATGACAACAACCACAGCCGTTGTATTACACCACCAACACTATCGAAGCAGATACACGTCAATCCAGCGGCAAAAGCACCAGCACTTAGTTTGCTAACAGAGAGTGTGGATAAAACAGCACCAACTAAGCAGAAACTCACTGATGTTGAGAACATTTAGCCGTGAGAGCACAGGCACACATAACTATCAGAAGAAAGTCTTTAACGGTAACACTGCCTGGGCACTTCACAAACATATTTTCAGCCACACCGCCATAAAACAACGCTGAACAATAGCCGCATTGAGAACAAGCTAACGTTAGCCCGACTGCAACACCAAAGTAACACAACGTCAATGTGAAACAAATACATCAGAAATGAAGCTGGGGTAATTACCTGTCAAGCAGAACTGTCTACCTCAGCATCACTTTATGATCCTTTCAGGTCCCGTAGCTCTCGCCACCTCGGAAATGCCGCTCCAATGTTTACTCTCGTTTAATTTCTGTCTCGGTCCAACTCTTTCTTTTTCGCTTGCTTTTCATTTCTCTTCTTCTGTTTATCGGTCTTTGTAGTGTAAGCCTTGTAGGTAATAGAGGGATGGTCAGTTTGTTCATTCCTGGTGGTTGTTTTTAAGCCTTTGTGGACGCAAACTGGCTGACGCTGCGCACACTGAAGAAATTGAGTTGACCGTGTGAGCATGTGCAGAGTAGACTGCTCAGCTCTGATTGGTTGTGTGTTTGGGGAACGTTGGATTCTTACAAATGCTATTAGGAGCAGTAGGAGGAACATGATTTTTATTTACAGATTATCTCTCTCATGTACTACTGCATGTTGAAAGTGACAGTTTGAGCAAATATGACAAAAAGTTAGTTTTAATAATGTTACCTTCTACAACTTTAAGTGTTTCAGTCGATGCTGAAGGCTCCACCTCCTTGTAGCCAACTACAATCCATAGCTTGTACAACAGTGTTAATTATGGCAGCTATTTTAGACTTAGTCTTCAGAGGAAAATTCGTATTAGTTTTAGTCACATTTTAGTCATTTTTACCCTTTAGAGTTTTAATTTAGAGTCTAATTTTAGTCGATGAAATCTCAAAACATTTTAGTCTTTATTTTTAGTCCTTTCCTGAGAAAATATGACCCCCCATCCAGTCTCCCTCTTCTTGATTTTATCTGTTTGCTTCAGGTAAAAGTAACACTTTAAACAGTCTGACTGAAGCAGAAAGCCTGAGTAAAAACAGAAAGTTCACAACCACCTTCGTGATACCCGTTATCCAGTTACAGCTTGTATTTTGTGGGGGTAAATATGCATTTTGAATGTCTGACAGCCAATTTAGTCCCGTCTCATCTCGTAAACGAAAACAAAACATACATGTTGTCAAAGTTTTTATCATCAACGATCAATTTTTTTCTCATCAAAGTCTCGTCTTCGTCACGGAAAAAAGGTAATTGACAAAAATTTTTCATCATTATTTTCGTTAATGAAATTAACCCTGCTGTATAAGTAATACCGCACAAGCTAACAAGTCGGGTCAGGCGAGTGCAGACACGGATACCTGCTAACAAGTGCTAACATGTAAATGAGCGCAAACTTCTTGAACCGTCTGTTGGTATAATAAATGGCACAGCAAGTCATGTTATTTGTCTGAAATGAGGCTAAATTCTCCAAAATGCACCAACAACACAAACATAGCTCAGAGTTCAGTGACTGGAATTAGCTGCCACCTGTTATTTGCAGAGACCCGGCTGCTAACTGAGCTTAACTTAAAGCCTGTAATATAACTGAAGTGAGTGAGAGTGAGTTATACAAAAATCACTCCCGAAAAAAACTTTTTTTTGGACCTGGATGCAAACACGTTTGATCGTGCTTTAAAGTTGGGGATTTTAACAGTGGCCATTATGGGGATTAACTCGTTTTTGGGGCGAGCCTCAAGTGGACATTCAAGGAACTGCAGTTTTTGGCACTTCTGTGTTTGCTTCATATTCCAGTCCTGGATGCTGCTGCTTGCTTAGTATGTATTGTTCTGTATTGTTTAACATGATGCTTTGAAAGATCAGCAGACTGTGTGGTTTGATTATGACTGATTTCATAAGGAGATAAAACAGGAAGCCATTTTTATTTGAGACTTTTCAGCGTATTAAAGGTCAGATAATGGACCTAAAGAGGTCGGCGTTGCATCAGTGTCACCAGAATCCACGTTAAAGCATTTTTATGACACACCAGAATTAGCTGAGTCGTAGCTTTACTTCAGCAGCAACAACACAGATCAACTGCAGCACGGAGACAGCAATATTAAATAGGTCAGTGTGAACAACTACTCAACATGATGTAATCATGCTGTTAGGCCAATAAATGCACACAGCCTATACTGTTCCACTGTAGTATCAGACAGCTCAGAGGTCTGCTCCTTTTGTTTGTCCCTGTGCATGCATTGTCCTTTTTTCTGCACAGTTTTAGGTCGTGATCCTGCACAGTACAGTACCTCAGGCGGGGACAGGCAGGAGGGGAGACAAGGAATGCATGCATGAACACACACCTGCAGCAAACACACACCTCTCATCACGAACTGTGCAGTTGTCCCCACTTGCAAGCCCACAGCGTTTCTCCTGTGTCAGCAGTAATCCTCCCTCTAACCGCCCCCGCTATCTGCCACCACCTCCCCCCTATAACCCCTTAGCTTGCAGAGAGAGAGAGAGAGAGAGAGAGAGAGAGAGAGAGAGAGAGATAGGGGCTGCATTGCTATTCCGTGGGAGTCTCTGCAACCAAGCCATCAGTTGCAGGAGACCAGGGGTGGTGGGGAAAGAGGGGGGGATGGACGAGCCCAAAGAAACAGCAAGAAGCTGCCAGCCATCTGTCCCCATTACTCAGAGACTGCGTAAAGAAACAGGGAGGGGAAGAGTGTACACGGAAAATGTGTGTGTGCGAGGAGTTGCATGACATGGAGACCTGCCAAAAGTCGAAGACCCCATTGCATCGTGTCCATACGGTTTCCAGAGTCCTTCCTCAAAAACAGATAGTGATGCTGCTCTGCACTGTTGTCTGCAGACGCCGCCTCCTTCATCTTCACCAAAGCAGATAGAAGATACAATCTGTCGCAGCCATTCACGTTCACCGGCATCCATCAGCTGACCCGCTCAGAGACATACAGGCGTTCTGTCTCATTCAGTTTAATACGTCAGCGCATCAGGGCCTTATCGTCTGACATGCCATCCGTTAAAACACACGCGGGCTTTGCATGAATGGATGGGTACTTGTGGAGCTGGGTAAAAGGAGGAGGAGGAATGTGCTTTTCACCAAGACGTCGGGGGTTTGGTGATAAGAATATAGTGGACACGTCTGAGAAAGCAATTTGGTGTTTGTGAAACTAGTGTGTGTTCATTGGATCCAAAGGTTCACCTCGACAACAGAGCAGGCAGGTTGGGAATAGTTGGCTGCCAGTTTGGGCAAATGCATCCATACCGCTGGAAATCAGGCAAAACCAGAAATAGGCAGGAACCATGAACAGGTTAGAAGCGTGCGCGTGTGAAGCTGAGCGTGTGTGCGTGTATACTGTGTGTAATAGGAGGTTTTCATGATTTTGTTGTGTGAATAAGATGATTGCAGAAGCAGAAGAAAGGCTGAAGGAGTCCGGGCAACAGGTGGCCAGAGAGTACTCCGCTCTGTACACAGCTCTTTAATAATAAAGACGGTTCTTACAAAAATGATATGTGCTTATGTTAAAGGTTAAGGCTGGCTCAGTCTAGTCTGTGCTCCTTTCAAAAGAACAAAACCAACAGCGCGCGCATGTCCGTCTCTCCAACTTCTTTACCTTTCATCTCCGCCATTTATTCATACTGCAGACATGAAACTCGGAAACTGGTCTCAGATATACAGTTTAATTTAGAAGGCCACATATTGTCTTATAACAGCCAGACTTTGCAGTGGGAAGCAGGTGTAGCTCAGACAGGAGCAAATATTGGATTTGTCTGGAACTAATTTCAGTCGTGGATGAAGAAACATTAGTGATTATTTACAGCAGCAGGACTGTGGTTGTTGTGTTGATATAAAATAAACCACATAGGCCATGATGATGAAGGAACATGACTCCAGTGTGTTTTTTAAATCGTTTTTGGACAACGATGGAGTTCTATAGAATAGACAGATCAGATACTGTTTGTTACGCTTGAGCTACAGGACCACCTCCTTACTGCTTTCATGGGATGTGGTGACAACAACAAAGTATAATATTGAACCAGTGCAGGTTTTAGCAAGTTTTACCCGGGGTGGCAAAAGGGTGGCATGAGGTTTCAGCTGGTGGGGCAGAGGTTATTAGAATATCAGACACTTCATTTCCTGCATTGTGGTCATTCTTTATGCATGTTAATTACATTGAGACAAAATAAAATCAACTTTTATGTTGAACAATTGCTGCTGATAGATTCAGCGCTGTCGCTGGCCACCGGCCCTGACCCACGAATTTGGCTTGCTACAGCCGGTAACTGAAGGTGCAGACAACCGGACCTGCCGCCCGCTCTCTCCTGGCGAAGTAGTCTAACTGCAGGAAGTGGCGGACGGATTGCGTGCGGGGGGAATGCGCTAGAGTGCAAATTTCAAACTCGAACAGGTCATTACAGTTTGAGTTTAAAGGCCACTTTTTACCTATACAAAGTGACAGCCCTAGCTTGAGCATGATTCCCGAGCAAAGCTAACAGGTTGAGAGCTGTAGCTAGGCTAGGAGCAGACTATGGACAGTCAAACATTGCTGTTGTAGATCAACGCTAACGTTGATTGTTGTGAGGGTGGCGGCTGCAATGACGATCATTAGTCATGCATATCTGTGACGAAGCGTTAGCAACAATCATGTTAGTTTTGCTTAAAAGAGTGGGATATTGTGAATAGGAGACGTTGTAGCAGCTTGGACCTGGAAACAGTTTAATGCATTGATGTGGGTTCACCACTTAATAACCGGATAGCGCCATTGTGTGGGTCATAGACTGTATAAAAAGATGGACGACATGACAGCTCCCTAAAAGTGAAGCCACAACATTTTGGGTGCCCCCTGCTGACTGGCTGCAGTATAGGTCATAAAGCCCGCCTCCTCCATGTTAACAGATGGGACATGAGTCAAACTATAAAATCTAAATACACGTCAAATAAATGTTTGTCAAACATGGTTTCTGTCATTATAGTCAGTTCTTATCATGCTGATTTACGTCAATTTTTCTGACAAGTTTATTTTTAATAAGTTATTTGATGCTGTAAAAAAGGATGATTGACAGCTCTGTTGACAAATACGGCTCCTGCACCCGATCAGTTCTGGATTAGCAGAGTGGAGGACTTTTTTATAGGGTGGCAGCTTCCAAAAGTCCAGTATTAGTCTTGTTCTAATGACAAGGCAAAACATATCTGAGGAAATAAAGTGAAACAAACGGGTTCAGGAATAATTCTGCTGCTCTGTGGTTAAATCCTGGTGTTGCTTCAGTTAGCGCGACCAACACACACATCAGTCCTTTACTCGTCTGCTTTAACAGTCTGTCAGCCTGTCAGCTCTGCTCAGTTTTAACCCGACATCTGACCTCTCTGCCTTGACGGTCGTTTTTGTAATGAGAATGGATAAGAGGAGCCGAGAAATCAAGTGTCCTGATGATCTAGTCGAGCTCAAAGTGCTGCCGGGGAAATAGAGCAGCAGTTTCACTGTAGGGCAGGCCAGAACCCCTGATCCTTCCCCCCCCTCTACACTTTCATTCACACACCTCCCTCTCTTCTCAGGTGCAATCCAACTATCTCTGGTGGTCAGGAGTCAGGCTCCTTCAAAAGCCATAAGTGGTTGATGGAGCTGTATTTTACAGGCCATTGTAGGAGTGCCAGGGGCCAGCTCCAGTCAGATATGATCTCCCAGCAAAGAGGAGCGACGTGTGCGAAGCTGGGCCAGAAATCTCAGGGGATGGAGCGAGGCGGGAGGAAAAAAAAGGGAGAGTGAAAGGGATGTCATATTACATCACAAGCAGGTGCTGGGGATGAAAAGTTCATGAAAGAAGCAGCCACGTCAAAAAACTGACTTGACATCCCTCCGTTTCCTTCTTCCTGTTGCTGTTTCTCTCTTTCTCCTCTATCGTTAAATCTCTGTATCTCTTCCCCGTCTCTTTCTTAGTGTCTCTTGCAAATTACCACTCTCTCTGTGAGCTTTCTGGCGCTCAATTGCTCTCATTTTTTATTTTCTTTGTCCTTTTTTATTCCTTGGAAGTCGTCTCTAACAGCCTTGTGTGTAATTTCTCCAGTGCTACTTGTCTGATTCTATCTTTTTCTCCCCCTTTTTACTCCTCTATACCGCCACAGCTCCCCTCCTCTGGCTACGTTAGGTTTTTCTGCCTGCTTGACAGAGATGTCACAAGAGAGCTGTATTTATTAGGCTAATGGAAAGAGTGAATAACGCTGCACCCACCCCACCTCATCACCCGGCGCCTGCCTGCCTGCCTGCCTGCCTGCCTGCCTGCCTGCACTCACTCGGGTGGCACAAGCAGAAGCAGCCATCAGCGGCGTTGTCGCTTGCCGCTCAGCTTCTACTGCGGCAGCTGCAAATAATCGTCTCCAGCTCAGTAGCCGCACTAATAATCCTCCAGTATAATCTTCAATTAGAACCGCCGCTCTAATCTCTGACAGGAATAATCACGGCGTTTAGTGTCTTTTTTTGTGTGCGTTTGCATCGGCGTTGTGCTCAGGAGCTGTTTGTGTGTTTGCACGAGGAAGTAAAGGTCCACTGATTGACAGAGCTTGTGTGTATGTTTGGGGGGGGCTTTGAAAGGGAAAAGTGAGCGGCAATTTAAGAGCTGGATTCCCTTGTTAGTGGTGAGATTATATATTATGTCGTGTTCCACAGTCTGACTTCTTTAATGGGGTAAAAAGGGGAAGAAAAAAAAGAGGCCTAATGGTTTCTGAGGCTGTGAGACAGCTGGCGGCTAAGGCTCGCAGAGAGGAGGAGGGGGAGGAGCGGGGGGGACACTCACGCTCATTCTTCTCCTCTCGCCGCTCTCTTTCTCTTTCTGCCACCGTCGAGCCAATAACACCCCCAACATCCATTCCCTCACATGAAGGAGCAATAACTTGTAGCCCGTCCCTTTCCTCGACTCTCGCCTCTGAAGAGAGTCTGTGGCAGTCTGTCGCCCGAGGAGAAGAGAGCGAAAGTGTGAGACTTGCTAATTTGGTTTTCAGGGGAACTTGGGAGTTCGTCAGCATCAAATAACAGCCAAATATTTCTTCTCACTACGTAATGTAGTGAAATAGCCGTCGCCCCCTGCTGTGTCCACTGCTTGGAAGCAGAGCTTACAATTTCCCCTGACAGTATTAAAGTAAAGGCGTCTCTGCTGTCGAATCATGTTTACTGACTTTGCATTCATGAAAATGTTCACATACTGACCCATTATTTACCACACGGCTGGATCATGAGACAAATATGACTGAAATGTGGTCATAAATAGAGTCCAAATCGTGCAAAATACAGCAGCAAGTAAAAAAATAATTTATTGTACATTATACATTTTATCCTTGGCGTTTGTTTTATTTATGGTTGTTTTTTTTGGCCTTTATTGACGGGGATAGGACAGTGGATAGTGTCGGAGACAGGGGAAGAGAGAGTAGGGACGACAGGCAGCAAAGGGCCGAGGATGGGAGTCGAACTCTGGGCGTCTGTAGCCTCCGAATATGGGAGACAATTTAACCGCTGAGCTAAACCGGCGCACCTTTTTTATCTATAATTTTTAATCAACCATTCTTTTAAGTTGATCCATTTTTATTCCATATGTCCCCCTGTTTAATTTATCGATATTGTGTATATTTTGAACACTTTGTAACACTGGTTTGAATGTATTATCCCAGCAGCAGGAGCCGAATGGTGGATTATGGAAGGTTAGGATTTGTCCAGTAGAAGTGAGATGTAGAGGGTTCATAGCACGATCGGCTCTCTCATTACTGAGAGAACTGGGAGTCTGTGGACAGGCAGTAAAGGAGATGTCAGACGAAGCAGTTAGAACAAGTCAGTGGATTTGGATGAGGAGAGATAATGCCAGTTGGGGGCCAAAACAAAGTGATGCTTCTTCTATGCCGTTCCTTTTTCGTATATATAACGGTGGCATCAGGAATAGTTGCATTTTCTACATCAGGATTTGACAGCACGAAGTTCTGTGTTTGGGTGTGATGAGAGCTAGGAGGGGGGTGGTTGAGCCTCCCCCGAGGTGTCGTAGGCCGAACTTGACGAAACATCGGTGCAGTGAGGCGCCCCCTTAATAACCCTGCTGATGTGCTGGCTCTCGCTGCCCATCTAACTACTTAGTTTGAGTTGTGGGGGCTGTTAGGAGCCGTGTGGTAGTGTGGGTAGTATCGGCTTTGTCAATACCTGGCTTTCGCATGAACAGAGCCTGGGTGTGTTGAAGTTGGCAATGCTGCTTGGGTTGCGGTGACCTCTAAGGGTCATGTGGTAGGTTAATTCTAAGCATTGGGATGAGGGCACAAAGGGAGGGGTTTCTTAAGTGAGTGCTTATCCTTATCATTAGGGCACAAGTGTCTTATGTTTCATTCAAAGTCAAAACAAGTAATCTTGAAGATCTCAGTTTCGTTCTCTTTGGCGGCACCTTTGGCGATAAACAGTAATTGCAGGAGCACACTTCCCAGATATCCAGACAGTGTCGCATGTGTGACGTCCACGGTTGGCTCCGGTTGTAACTCTTGATTTTCGGTCGCTTTCCTTTTTAGACTGTTTGCCTTCATCTGAGCGTCGAGTTTGTTTCTTTTTCTTTGGATTTTCACTTATTGTTGAAGTTGTATCTGTAGTCATCCATCTTTTCTTTGTTTGTTCAGCCATAGTAGATTACTGTTTACTCGCAACACTTGCAGAGACCAGAAAATTAGTGATTTTTTTCCTCGAATGTCGTCACAGATGTAATACTGCGAATGCAAAGGCTTTCATCAGTGGGCCACAGGCTCAATCACCATTGTGTTACCTCATTCGGCGATAGATAGTGACTTAACAGACATTTCTTTACATGAAAATCTTCAAGATTATTACTTTATTTTCTTGCTGTTTTCTACTGTGTGAATTTATACTTTCAAGTATCAAATTGTATTTAGAAACAAACACAAAAAGAGGTTTTAAGTTGTCTCTGATATAAAACAGTTCATTGCTGTTACGCTTCTGGATGACAGGCAGTGTGAGTGAGACAAAAAAAAGGATTCAAAACCAGGTTGATGATTTACCAGTTGAGGTGTTGATTTATTCAGGCCATCCAGACAAGCAAAAAAAATCATTATCAATCAAATGTCAAACATCATCATTAAGTGTCCTCTGTAGAGACAAAGGAAATGGAGGTTATTCAAACAGGCTCTCCTCATAGCCCTCACCTCCAAACTGACACACATCCATCCAACAGTTGATTTCACACACCTTTTATACTTTGCTTTTAGGCCAATCACAGGTGACCTCTGTAATCAGTGCCATCTTGACCACAGGTGAACTTAATCTCACCTCTCCAGGAGTTGATTACACTTAAGCATAAGTGAACAAAGGAAAAATACTGAACTCAAAGCACAAGCGGCCATTTTAAAGGACTAAATAATGAAAACACCCCTTTTTATCATAAATTCAAACAGAAAATAAAAGAAATCATGAAGTTTAATTCACGCATATTTAACAATTATTATGAACAATTATGTTTGAGAGGAACGTACACCTTCCTCTTAACCAAAACAAATCATTTTGCGGGTTTGCACACTTTATAACAATTGCATTAAACTTTGATGTGTGTGTGTGTTCTTGACAATAGTCTTATTTACACTATGATATGGATTTCCTCTCTATCATCCAGCCCTATTTGTCATTGTAATGTAGAAATTGGGCAAAATACTTCATAAATATGCTCATCATGTGTTCTGCATGATCTATGCATTGATTCCTCCCTCGTACTCTTAAATCCTCTCAGCTCTGAGTTGTAATTCCGCCTGCAGCCGTATCTCAAGTCTTAAATCAGCAGGCTGTGCCACCTTGCATTAGATTTACAGCGACCTTTGACCTCTGTTTTATGTCCGTAGATGGGCTGGTGAGTGAGGGGGAGTTCCTAGACATCACAGAGATCAAGAGGCAGCAGGCCGAGGACTACGAATGCATCACCAACAACGGAGTGGCTCCGCCTGATCAGCGCAAGGTCAAGGTCACGGTCAACTGTAAGTACCCGACTCTGCGCTACACAACAGCCCAGAGGTGATCACTCAGCCTCCCATGCTGTAGCACAATGGTGTATTAATAATGTATGTAAATACATTAAATGCATTATTATGTATGAATTCATACATCTTAATGCTGCTCTCCAGGGTTTTTTTAACCTTGCTTGTAACTTCCTGTTGACCTAACTTGACCTCTCCCTGAAGGCAGATGTGAACTAATTGCTGTTTTCCCCTCGTCCCTCCCTTGTTTCCCTCACCAGACCCTCCCATGATCACGGACATGAAGAACATGCCGGCCCATTTGGGTAAAACAGCCATCTTGCGTTGTGAAGCCATGGCGGTGCCACCAGCTGTCTTCGAGTGGTACAGAGACGACCACAGGTGAGACCAGCAAAGAGTTCAGAGCTGATGATGACCTCTCTAGTCCAGTGAAAGCATGTTTCTCTCTCTGTTGCTCTCTTTGCCGTGTTTTGACACCCAAAATGAAGCTTTTTGAGAGATGCCGTGGAGAGTGGAAAAACACTGCCTTTGTGTTTTAGTGTTGAAATGATGTCCTCGCCTGCTTTCGGGCTGTAGATGTAAGGGGAAGACTTTCATCATAATCAGGGACGCTCCTTCAAAGTTTTGGATATGAGTCATCATTTATAAACACCCAAAGTGAACTCACATTTTTCAGTCAAATCCCTCCACTTTTGTTTTTTTTTAAATGCAATATATTGCAAGAGTATTGCTGGAGCCTGGGCATGAAAGGCTGTAAACACTGTGTCTTACAATGCCTCCTCAGTGTTCACTGTTCACAAGCAGCCAAAATATCCCCAAAGTCTCCTCCCCTCCAAAACAAACAGACCCATAAATTAAAACCTGTAAAAACAATCAAATACAGCAGTTTCTAAATCAGTGTTTCTCCCACGCTCTGTGCTGGTGAAGGGGAATCAGGAGGTCCTGTAAACTGAGCTGCTGCTGGCCTGTTTGTAGGTTCACAGCTTGTTTTAATGTAAGAAGTTCTTCATGTTCATGATGAACAAGTTTTTAACTGGAACCAAAAAAAAAGGACCTGGTAATCAAAACCAAAAGCAACACTGAATGAAGCAGTTTGGGGTGGTGTCTCCAGACGCTCTCTGGTGGGGCTTCAGGTGCTGCATGTCCAGCTGACGTACAAATGATTGCACATACAGATGGATGACGCATCTGCATCTGCTCTCATCATACAACATTGAAACCAAAATAGCCCCCGTGACAAACGCTGCCATCTTGAGCTGGTGATGTCGATTGGAGCCAGAGCCGCCAGAGATCGGCGAGTGGAGCCGCCGTAGCCACTTCCGCTAACCGGAACAGGCGCCAAAAACAGCAGCAAGGATCCCGCACGTCGGCGTGTTTAACAGCAGAACAGCTTCTTGTGTTGGTCTGAAGCAGACGTTCGCAGATATGGAAACTTCAATGACTGTAGTGATTGTTTTAGTTACGACTCATCTCGCCGTTCCTCCTCTACTCTGCTAATCAGGAACAGATCGGCTGCAGGAGCCGTATTTGTCAACAGGGCTGTCAATCATCATTTTTACAGCATCAAATAAGTAATCAAAAATAAACTTGTCCGAAAAATGAGCAGTTGGACGTAAATCAGCATGATAAGAACTAACTATAATGACAGAAACCATGTTTGAGAAATTTTTATTTGACTCATCATTGTCCCATCTGTTAACATGGAGGAGGCGGGCTTTATGAGCTGTACTGCAGCCAGTCAGCAGGGGGCGATAGAGAGGGTTTGGCTTCACTTTTAGGGAGCTGTCAAGTCGTCCATCTTTTTATGCAGTCTACGTGGCGTACACTTTAGCAAACTAGCTAGCTAAAGTACTTCTTCTGGTTAAATGCTAAAGTTAGAAACAGTGGTGACCAAGCATCTTACAGATAAAACACGAGGCTCATGATGGCTGATGCAGGAGTTCGATGTTGCGCTGAACTTGGTATTGAACGGCCAAATGCAAACCAGCAGACATAACTCTGAGTCCGTTGCAGCACTTATTCTAATCTAGTGTTAATGAGAGGTTGTTAAACTGTGAGTTCAGCAGTATTAAAGCACAGCGTTACAGCAGGTTATCGCAGAGAGAAGGAGGGAACAGAGCAGAGGCTTAACCCACTCAGACTTGGCAAAAAAACACTCTATTTTTCCCTTTTCTCCAACAATCATTTAAGACAAACCAAAGAGGGATGAAAAAACGATTACCCGTTTGACATTCAGAGACAAAAACAATGTGAAGAAGCTAATCATTTCACACATAAACAGCATTTTCACACATTCCGCCGGCTAACTGTGGATGCAGACTCAGCCACCTAACCTTTTACATTAGTGTACGTCTCGGATAATTGTGTATGTTTCTTCCACCTCGGGAGACATATTATCTTGTTGGAAAGCTATTTGTTCTCTATTACCTTCACATAATCTGTCCTTCCAAGTTTGTAAAAGGTCCCAGAGAGCGTCGGGGAGTCAGGGTGATTTGGCATCAGGCAAAGCAAGACGCAGAAGTACTTAGACAAGCTTTTGCTAGCCAGAGTGAGCTGTTAATAGAGTATAATGGGCCCCAGCAGGAGGCCTCTGTTATTTATGGACTGTTAGATTTCACTATTAGTACAAGGTGAGATAGAGCCGGTGTGAGGAGGGGTGGTGGGTGGGGGCTGCGTTGCATAGATGTCTCTGGAGAGATGGAGAAAAAAAAATGCCTTTCATGCCGGCAGAGTCACTAGGTGTGATGTTATGTTGTGTTAACTCTCTTTTCTGTCACACTCTCTTTTTTCTTCCATCCTTCGCTTTCTGCTCCCCCAACGCTACCACCCAGGCCGGTAGAGAGTGACAACACCCTGAGGATCAAAAACGAGAAGACGCGCTCGCTGCTGCTGTTCACCAATGTGACAGAAAAACACTTTGGCAACTACACCTGCTTCGCCTCAAACCGTCTGGGGGCTTCCAACGCCAGCATGCTGCTGTTTCGTAAGTTACCACACATAAAAAAAACACATGCAGGTGCGAACACGGTGTACACGAGCACGGAAACACGAGCTTTTCGAATGCACAAGTACGCTCACTTTTATCTCGTGTGGCTATCAATCAACGTGCAGGAGCTTGAACAGGCTTGACACACTACCAGAAAACGATACTTCTCTCTCTTCTCCAGTCTCATTTTTCGCCCTGCACACACAGCGCAGCACTTTCTCAGCCCTCTCCTCCCTCCTACTCCCCATTTTCGTTATTCTCCGCCCCATTAAAGCTTTGCTTGCCTATATTACCACCTCTCTCTCTCTCCCTCTCTCTCTCCCGCTCATTCACACTCTCACCCTCTATACACACTCCCGCATGCACACACACAGACTGTCGCTCAGCTCGGTCCCGTTACGCAAGAAGTTGTCATTTCACTCCAAGCCCAATTCACATTAACCGTCCCCAATGAGCGATTTCCTACCCTTCCATTTCCCTCCCTCCTCTCCCTCCCCCCCTCCACTGCATTCAGCATTACCATCTTAAGTGAGTCCTTCATCTATCCCCCTTTCTTCTTTCATTCCTTTACCCATTATCTCGGCCAGTCTCCCTTCAATGACTCACTCCCCCGTCAGACCCATACATCTTCCCGCTCTCTTTTTCCACCACCGCTGCCACTTCTGTCAGCCTATCTCTCCATCATCTGTCCTTCTGCCTCCTCTTTCCTCCCTAATCTCCTCTTGCCATCATTAGAACACAACAAACCCCCTCCTGTTCTGGACCGGGCACGGAAAATCGGACCATAATCGGATACTTTTGTGGCATTTCTATTCATATGCCGTCCCTCGCTGCCATTGAATCCACTGACTGTGTTCCCCGGCTTTTGAACCGCTTTGTTCGCCCTTTTAAAGGTGCCACGTGAAGCATTTTAGCTACAACAACCCTCTATCACGTCAAAATTGGCACATTATTGTAATTACCTTCAACCGATGAGCCCATTACTGAGACCATTGGCAGCCTGTGCTAGCTGCCACATTACACTGTCACATTAAAAGCCACAAGGTTTTATTTTGAAAATCTAGTACACTGCATGAGGACACCAAACAGGAAGAAGGAAGGTTTTACTGCAATTGTCCTTTCAATGTTGAAGTGATTTCATGTCCTAAATGTGATTTTCTTGTTTTGCTATTCATTCTCAGATTATCACTCCAGCATTTAGTCGCTTTTAAATTGAGAAAAACTAATTTGAACGACTTGAATTGAAAAGATTTTTGTCACAATGGTTATTTAAACATGTCAAACACAGGTGTAACTAATTACATTAAGGGCCTGTGTCCACTAACAGCAGCGCCTATTTTTCTTTATAAAACCAATGCAGCGTTTTCAGCGTTCAACGTCCTACGTGCAAAAATGCTTTAAGTCGCTGCGCTCTCAGTTGAAAATAGTTCAACTTTTGGTACACTGCTGCTGTCAATGACACTTCTCCCTCATAGACCAATCACAATCAAGAAGGGGCGGGACTTATAATATCAACTTTGTCAACAACAATGGTGGAGGAGAAGCTAATCCTTTAATTTTTTCGAGGTTACAATTTCCAGGTGCAGGTGAAGATTCCTTTACATCGTTTTCTTTGTAAAATTTATTTTACTTCTTTGAAATCGAGGTTGTGGGCGCTGCCAGTGCAAAAAGTGCGCACGAGTGAGTTGAAAAGCGAGTCTGTTGCTTTAGCTCTACTTAACCCCTCCTCTCCATCCCACCTGGTGTCCCATGTGCTGGATGGTTCGGAGCTGTTGCTCTGAGCTGTAACATCTCTGTGGTTTGGTTTAAGTAGTTGAAATTCCAGCGAGACGCCAACAGGTTGTAGGATAACATCTGTGTTTGACAACCTGGGAATGAGAATGGGCTGAACTGATTTAACAACTTTAATAGAGCTTTTTCTATGGTTGTCATTTTTACATGTCAAACACCGGTAACTCACGGTGCTGGGGTCTATATCATTAAGTTCAGGTGTTTCTGGCAGGTCAACCTTGAAGGTCTATGACTTTACTATATAATGACTTTTACATACAGTATGTCAGAGCCTGAAATATTTTGCACAGTTAAAGTAAACAACCCGACATGGGTTTCAAATGTTCAGTAATGAGGTGTGAATCTGTTTCAACATGCTCCTCATTTTAAAACAGAATATAACACAGGGTTTGTCTTTACTGTTAACAGTAATTAAGCCAAGGTTTCAGAATACATTTGCTTAATTAATCGTAATATTTTTAAAATGTAGACAAGCTGTCACAAACGCAGACTTCCTTTCTACATGTATATAACACATCTCTCGTTTCCTCCCCTCCCTCCCCTCGCTTATTCGTCCTTCTGTTTTGCTTCCAGGACCGGGGGCCATACAGGGGCGAGGGACCGCTTTACAAGCAGGAATGAGTGTCGGCGTGTGCGCCTGGATTTCCCTCTCCGCTGTTCTTCTGCTGAAGGTGTAAAGATCGAGCTCCGCCTGGAATTGTCCCTCTACGTTCGTGAAAGCCCCGCCCGCCCCTCCCCTCCCCTCCCCTCCGCTCCCCTTCCCAAACCCAAACTCCCGCCCCTCCCTCTCTTCCCCTCTACGGAAGGAAGAAGGAAATGAAATTCTTTAATTACGAACCCATCACTGTGAACAAAAAGAATATGCATTAATCCAGGAGCCATTGAATCATCGCATAACACACACAACCCACATCGACCCCCCCCTCCCCCCCCTCCTCCTCCCTTAAAACACCCACAATTCAATTTCGAGGTCAAACATTGTCATCATCTCCTCCTCCCTCTCTTGCACACACAGTCTGTCTCTCTCTCTCTCTCGTGTCTCCCAGAATGCCTTGCAGATTTGTCTGACTTGGCACTTCCCTCCTCGCCCCTCATTATTACCACTCGGCTGATGTTGATAGAGAGTGTATATTAATGATTATTGTGTCAGTGATCAATGAGAAAATAGGTAATCTAACAACTGGACCATCATTTATGTAATATACTACACAGACTAATGACTGACCTACAATGTTTGCCTTATGGAAATGAAACATAAGATCAAAGGATATTTATGGAGTTATAGGTTTAATGTGGTACTTTGGGGTCATGTGACCTTTTGGAAATTGTGGAATTGGTGGCCATGTGAAGCGTCACCCTTTGATCACACACACTCACACACACACACATGTATGGATTTTTTTTTAAATGTGTAGCAGTGAATCTGCTATGAATGATGTCAAAATGTATAAAAAAGGGTGGGTGGTGACGGCGTCAGTCTTAACGACCCCTTTATGTAACTCGGGGGGTTTATACCAAGGTTCCGCATGTGGACACCCTCACTACCCAAACCTTTTTAGCCCTCCCCGCCCCCCCCCCCCCCCCTGTTCAACGTGCTCTGTCTAGTCGCCTCTCGCATCGCTATAGTGTTCTCTGCTCCGTGTCACCCCCCCCTTCCTCCCTCCGTCCCCCCCCCCAGTGTAAATATATGCAGTACAGAGGCCACGCCGGCGACCTCGACTCGCCCGGCGCCGGACAACACCTCCCACCGGCCTCCACTTCGCTCCAGTTTTCTGAAGCAGCAAGAGACTGTCCGGTGACAACGATATCTTGCATTTCGAAGCTGCGGCGGCTCCATCCTCTTTGTCGCTTGTTGATAGCATGTACCGGTTAGAGATGTTCCTGTTGTGAGTCCATTCTTCCCCCCTCTTTTCCTCCCTGCCTCCCTGCACTGTGTCTGTTCTCCTCTGCAAGGTTACCTGCTTTTACTTTTTTGGTGTTAATAATAGTACAGATGATGATGATGTTAATAAGTATTTGAATAACTATGAATAGTAATTCCATGTGAGATAAAAAAAAAAAAAAAAAGAACAAAATCTGATGGTGATGAGCCGTGCGTGGGGAAAATAATTTTTGTACTTTACTCCGAGAAGTCACACATACTGAACGAGGAAAAAAACTAAAGAACAAAAAAAAACAACAACAGATGTAACGTTTTTTCGAAGTGATGTGCTCTATTTTGCCATGACAAGCTTTTTAAAAACAGTCTGAGGATTGATTTCATCGAGTCCAGGAGCGGTGAATGATGATATAATTTATAATTTCTTTTATTTACTGGACTCTTTTTCTGTCATACTGCATCACACACACATGTAAAGCATACTCGTCCACGCATCATAGTGTGTCTCTCTGACCAGCTAGATAAATGATTCGGATCGGTCCCTGGTCGCGGCTGTGAGTCGGTTCTTGTTCGGCCAGACCGCTGGGAGATAAAGATGTAATTAGCCGTTACCTGTGGCTGGCTAAGTGAAGGAGCCCGGGCCCTGCCTGTCGCCCCCCCCTGCCAACCTGTGATGGCCCCCATAAATCAAGCTCAATCCTGCCTCTGACAGGAATCCTCTTCAAGGACAACGTCGCCTTGGTGCGCCTGTACTCCCTCCCGTGCGTACCTGCGACATGCAGGCTGGGGCACTACAAAACCCCCATGGCACAATTATCCATCCACTTCCCCCGCACAGCACAAACAGTGGGAGGTATTTCAACACTCGTTTCTCCGCTGAAACACTGTTCCACTCACATGCAGCGACTGTATGCAAATTTGCCATAACGAGCCGGCACGGAGAGATGAGTTTACCCCGGCTGAACCCAGACTACTGCGACCTTAAAGGGGAATTACTCACTTTTAAATTGTCTGAATGTGTTCTGTTTGATTTTGTTTCAAACCAGCAATAACCCCCTAACTCTACTGTGCAAGAGGTATCAGATATGGTTAAAGCTGTGGTGTAATATCTGAAAAATTTAACAAGGTATATCAAATAAGTCTGTTGTTGTACTTTAACTGTGTACAGTACTCTGAAATGATTGTGAAGCTCTGTTTAAATGGCCCTTAATCTAAAAATACTACATGTTGTACTCAAGAAGTCTTTGCCCTCTGCGATGTAGTCGGGTTGTCTGTGTGACTGAACACACGCTGTTTGTGCATGCATCTTGTTGCTCCAAAAATAATGACCGATTCCATCTCAAGCACAAGAGCAGGTTGTTTGGTCAGTGCTTCTTTTTTCTGTCTCAGTCACTTTTTCATCCTCTTTTTCTTTGTCTTTCGTGCTGCTTTTTCTTTCAGTTCCCCCCCACCCCACACACACACACACACTGTACTGTACACTGTTTCATGTCAGCGTCCCACTGGGTTTGTCAGTGGCATGTAACATCTGTATGTACATAATCTGTCCTTGATGAAGAAGAAAAACAGAAGAAAACATCAAAAGGGAAAAAAATACGGACGAAAAAAAAAATAACACTGTCATGTTTCTCAATGTGGGTTTGAAAAAGCACGTCAATGTCGGTGTATGGATGGATTTTGAAAAAAAAAAAAGAGCAAACGTTGTATATCGTGTTCAGGTTTATGGGTCTACGGGCCGGATGGAGGGGAATCGGAACATATGATTTGAAATTGTGGAGTTGTTATTGACAGAATGTGGGCATTTTTGTATAAACAATCAGCTAAAAAACATGTCTTCACGAGTCATGATGTATGTTAATGAATCACACTTCTGCTGCGAGAGTGAGAGCGAGAGAGAGAGAAAGAGGGGGAGGTCTGTAGAGGTTGTGTGCAAGGAGGCAGCAGATCCCCTGGGTGCACAATTGCTGGGTAGATGAGGATGCTGCACCCGCTCTGACGGGCCTGTGGGAGGATACACTGACAATGCAAATCCTAAATCAGAGAGCCAGGGGGAGATGGGATGACACTAACCAGACAGTGAACCCTTCATTTGGTGGAAGAAGACAGCCAGGCGCTCGTATTGCATCTCCAAACTTGAGCGCCGTGGTCTTTCCCAGGGGAAGGTGTACCACACACTATTTATGGTTGCACTATGTAATATGAATAGCATTAACATACCCGCCTTGATCACAAACAGTCTGCCCTACTTCAAGTGTATAAATAACACCCCGACTCGGGTTCAATGAGTTTACAGTGATATAAACAAGACGTCTGCTCGGCCCCTAATTACATTCGGCGCGCCCTGATGAGAAAGTCTTGATTGGCTCCTGCAGCTGAAGGTTATGATGATGTGTTTACAGAAACTTTGTTAATAAGGTGCCATGGAGCTGTTGTTCAGCGCACGCATTAGTAGTTTACAGTGCATAGCATTGTTTCTCGCTCTAATCGCTGTAAGATTTAATTAGTAGGTTTACAAGGGTGATAGGTGGAAAGGAGGTGAATTTATAAAGCTCTAAATGGCTGATATTTTTAGCTTTTTTTCTCTTCACATTATGCAGTGCTGTGTGACTTCCAGGTGAGGGTTTGTAGAATATCTTGAAAAAGGTTTAACGGTTTCAGAGCACTGCACCTTTGCTTAAAGGAATCGTATAATAAAGCTCTTTAGGATGTACAGGGAGGATACACAAGCACATTATTCCTGAACTGATGCAGTAATATAGTAAAATAATTATGGTGCTTTGAAAGCCAAGAGTGTACAATAGCTAAATAAGTGTATAGTAAGTCTGCAGAACGTACTGCTGTCTTCAGTCTGTATGTGGCGGCCTCAGTCTGCAGCCTCTCCCCACATAGAACAGATCCCGGATAGACTTTCAATTCGGAGTGCAATGGTTAATCAATACGTTCGACTGAATGGCTTTTGGAATAGAGCAATTTCTCTCCGGCCGGCCATACCAGGTCCCCAGAAGCTGAATTGATCAAGTGTCTATAGAGCGGCCTTAGAACAGAGAGCATAATTCATCATGCCTGATACAAGACACCCCTAATTGCGCATCGATTTTAAGCCCTTCTCTGAAACTATTTGGGCAAGCTGTAATGTCAGCTCAGTAAACTATGTGTGCAGAGCTACGCCTCCGATCCAGGGAATGAAGAATTAATCACTTGTTTTTCTTCTCAAATCAGCCCGGGCTGGTTTGTTTTGCTACGAAACGTACTGTTACGTGCTCCTCGCGCTTTTAATCTGCATGTACAAATTGGTCTGTGCAGTATGATGTGACATTATATTTACCTTGTAATGATAAAGATGCAACCTGGATGGTTATGCAGTTGCCAGCGTCAGCAGCTATTGACACTGTGTATCTAGAGGCTTATGCCTGGGTGTTAATACACAAAGATAACATGTAAACATTCAATACAATAGTAAGGAATTATATACAGCAGATTAGAATTCAATAATGTCTGCAGCACCCGAGTCAGTATACCAAAAGGATGTATGCTACACAGAGAGACAATTATATACGAATGTTTATCGTTGTTCCAAATCCCCCGCTCACGTCCTTTACAGCAAAGCACGCCTAATTCCCATATATTATCCTAATTATCCATTGTTTACCAACCATCTACAGGCTCGTTCAGTCCTCGTGGGCAAAGTCAATGTTGCAAGTCTATTAAGGCCCAGTACTTTTCCATTACAACGGCTAATGAGTGCATTAGTATACGGCGTGCTTGACGAGGGTCGTGACGAGGAAGGTCTCCATTACAGTGAGCGTGAGAACACTTCAGGTGCATCAGATGTATTAATTACAAAGATAGATAGATAGATAGATAGATATAATGCTGTGTTAAGTGTCTAGAGTAGTTTAATAGATTCCTCATGCATATCCTTCTCTTCAGGTGTTCTGTATTTATTTAAAACCTCAGCTTGCAGCAAAGATGTTGGGCCACAGAGCCGCACGTCTCGCCCTCTTCTCGCTGCGACCACAGATGGCGTCTTGTCAATCACTCACCTCTCTGAGAAACAGCCGCGTCTGGCTAATTAACAGCGTGCCGCACTTCCACCAGTCGAGCAACAGCCACGCACGTACAGGACCCGGCAACACAATGGAGGGATCTCGCCCACCACATCTCCCCTTGTCATTAAGTCGCCCACCTCACATCTCCGACATAGAAAGAGTCCCATTACTTGGCCTCTATGAATCACCGGCCCACGCCTGGCATTTTCCCTGTCAATCAGCATAGGGGTAAATATTGGTTGTGGTGCGGAGGACTGACAGGGGGAACTTGGATGTCTTTCAGAAGTGACAGCGCCAACTGGTGTTTTTGTGCAGATTTATATAGCAGTTATGAGGCGTAGGGATGCCAGGCTGTGGTGAAGTCACCGACGTGGGCTACAAGTGTTTTATTAGCGTGTGTGCAGCGTTGGAGGCAGGGATACATGACAGGATGTATGATAGGGGCTGGCGATGTGGCGTGTGCCTCAAGAGGGCGATAACATTGAGGAGACTTCAGGAACTCTCACCGCAGAGTGATGGGAAAATGTCGAGTTTGGAAACTAAGACATTTTCCCAGAGAACCCAGCGTGTATATTTGAGGGAATGAATCTGCTTCGGTTGGTGTCCAATCCACCATATTCACAGGCGGGCAGTTTCCTCTGACCTCATGCTCAGGGTGCGGCGCTCAAGTGCTGTTATTATGTTGCACTGCTGTGCTCCAGGTGTGCAAATCATATAAAGTAAGAAACCTGACAAATCTACTGAGCTACTGTAGGCTACTGTGACAAACGCTAACATTAGCATTCAACAACTTCCTATGTAACATTACTGTTTGACAGGGTTTGATAATATCATAGTAAAGGCATACATTCCTACCTACAGAAGTAAGCTAGCTAAAGGTAGTGTAAGTGAATGCTAATGTTAGCCGTTGTGACTTAGCTGTCCGAGTTAGCTTAAAATTATGTTGTTTTGAAAAGACATAACAACTAACGTTAGAATTCAACCAATAGGGACTTTAAGCAGCGACGGCTGAGGGACGGCTACAGCGTCAGTTAAGTTTATTCCAGCGGGTTGCAATAGTGGAAGAATTTCACTAAGCAACAATTTGTGACAACTGCTTCATGCGAAAACCGCTGGCAACGGATGACATAACAAACAGGATAAACGGTCAAATTAGCGAGTATATTTAACAATAATCCATTCGTAGAATCAAATATAAACTAAATGACGGTGTCAAATGCGATAAAACGCGTATAATCACCTGCTTACACTCTGACGTTGTACTGACTACGGCAAACCAGTCTTTCTCCAGTAGTAGACAGCTGGGCTACATGACAGGAAACGATGTAGCTGTCCCTTCAACATGTCTAGCATGTCTAGCTAACATTACTGTTAGTTGGTAAATTCTATCTTTCCTATTGAACTGTTTAACACTATCAAACAGTTTAGTTAGCTACAAACAGGCTAAACTCTAACATTAGCTGTTAGCTGTAATGCTAGCTAATGGGTTATTGAATTTACTTGAAATATGGCTCATTGTCCCTCAAGATATTCACAACCAGTTGTCTTTTCAGTTGTCAAAGTGTAACACAATGAAATGATAACTTTATGTCAGAATATCTACATTAGCAAACCTGGAGCACAGCAGTAAAACATATAGCTTCCCACCCGTAGTGTGACGTCAAAGGAAAATGGCTGCCGTATGATTATGGTGAATTTGTAACCCATCTTTCCCTCCCTCTTTCTTCTTTTTCTCTCACTCGATCTCTCTACACTCACACATTTAATTTCATTCTTCTCTTCTCTATTTCTTTATGTGTGTAGATTACCTGTAAAAAGTTCTGCTCTCCTGCACCTCAATACTCCAGGATCACGCAATCCGCCGTTGCTGATATAAATGGTATGTTTGTACATGTGTGTGTATGTAAGAATGTGTACCTGTGCGTGTCTATGTGCAAGTGTGTACTGAGCTCCGCAATGAGCATGAGTAATTCAAGGGGCTTCATATGCTAGCATTTAACAGTGTGTGTGTGTGTGTGTGTGTGGGCGTGGGCGTGTTTGGTTCATTCATAACACAGACTTCATTTACAGGCACCTTTCAAGATCTCATCGATGTAAACACAAAAGAGACAGAGAAATACAACAAGAGGATCAAACATTTGTCTTCCACCCTGACAGATGTTCAGTGCTGTGAAGCGATGATTGTACTGTTTTTTTTTATTCGTTTACTTGCTGAACTTGTCTTCTTTGGCTTTTTATTTCTCAGTATGTCTGTTTTTTTTTTTCAGAATCCATGAGTTTAAAATCATATAAAGTGGAGGGAGACAAAAAAATAAAAATCAGTTTTGTTTTTAACAGACTCGCTGTGTGTGGTTTGTAGCTGGGAGCGCGGCGCTCTGTTGGCCCCTGTGGTTGGAAAGGAGGTGAGGTCAGTCGAGTTGCTTCAGCAGGTTTGTTACTTCCTGCTGAGTGAAGAGCATTGTGCTTTTGTGTTTGCAGGTTTTTCTCTCAGGCTTTTATTCAATGTGTGAATGTTGGGTTTGATGAGACACTGTCAGAATAAATGGCTCATATCAAATCACTTGCCAACAAATGATAGAAATGTTATGATGGGCGAAAACTTTATAATAGAACCGATTGTAGTCATTACCCATCGTTGATATGAAAATGAGTCATTTTTAATGTTTGTCAGCCTCCATCTTGATTAAAATGGCTCATCATGCGTTAATGTGTTAATTTGTAGCTAGGAATAAGAGGCCTAACACACAAGAGGAAACTCTCCACTTGTCCTCCTCTTGTCCTCCTCTTGTCAATGACAAACATCTGCGTCTCCTCATCCTCAACTTCAACACAGCTTCACAGGTTCAGTCGTTTATTGTCAAACAAAGTGATAATGGATTTTGGGAGCTCATCTGCATTGATTGTAATAACAGACTGCCAGTGCAGGAGAGATCATTTTTTTAGCTTAGACAGGAAAACTGATCAAGTTGTGTTCAATCACATTTGAGTGAAATAACTGGCATAGATGGGCAGCGCCTGTTTTAAATACGAAAACACCCTCAGCATCAGCTGCTTTTTGTCGCTGCGGTCACAGCACTCAGTTTAAAATAGTTCAACTTTTGGAACACCGCCGCGCTCCTCACTGTCACTTCTCCCTCACCGACTAATCAAAACCAAGAAGGGGCGGGACTTAAGATATCAACTTTGTCAACAACAATGGCGGAGGAGACGCCAAGCCTTTTCGTTTTTTCAAAGGTACAAGTTCCAGGTGTAGAGCTGCTGCTAACGCCAGTACACGATTCCTTTCCATTGTTTTCTTTGGAAAAATTTCTTTTTGGTCACTTCCAAGGGAAGCAGAAGTGCTGCGATACAACTTTCGTAACCTAGCAACAGTAAGTGCCGGTGAGCAGGCCCTAAAGGTCTCTATGAGATGCAAACCTGCACGTGAAACCACTTTTTCTGGATTTATTTCAACACTGTAAGACAAGAAAGAGTTGTGCATTTATTACACTTAATGATCATAAACAAATATACTAAGCTTAATCCAAAAGGGCAACTGGCTTATATTTCCAGCTCCGTCCACCAGTCAGTTAGAACTGAAGAAGCCTTTCAGATGAGAGGTGAAACATCTTTAAGAACTTCAACGAAGCCCACTTGCCTTTTGGATTAAGCTTACAATTACCACGACCTGGATGACTGAGAACCTTCACAGACATAAATACCAACATGAAATGACTGAAATATCATCATGCACAGCTTTCAATTCACTAGCAAGGACCACACCATCAACAGGATTTAACAATGTATTGATTAATGAGATTGATGATGACGATGCTTGGACGTGGAGAGGTCAAACTTCTTGTGGTCAGTGTTTTGGAGAAGCTTCACTGGGGATCCTTTGTAGCACCTGGGCATGACGAACCCCCTCAGGGTCCTACGGATAGGAGGACAGAAAGAAACAGAAAAAGAGCAGGGGTGGGTGGGAGGGAGGGAGGGGTGCAGAATGAGAGAGCGGGAGAGGAGGAGAGTCGGTTTGAGATTATGGGAATGCCAGAAGAGGCGCGGTTGAGGTGTGGTCCTGCTCCTGAAACTTTGCTACATTGCATCGATAGAAAAACTGTTGTACATGCACAAGGAAGATTATTTCACTTGTTTGTGAGTTTCAGTTGTGCTAAACCCAAAAAAGAATAATAGTCATTTAAATCTTCATATTTTGTACTTTAAGTTTCAGAGGACTCAAGAACTAGAATACAGAAGCCCATTCAGGTACTCTGAATGTGTTTCTAATACAATAGAAAGGAGTGTATTCATCAGATTTGTAGGGTTTTGAAGGGATGATACTGATTATTTGTACTGAACCAATGAATGAAGCTTTGTCATTTAAAAAGACAATGTGACACTGAAAAGTATAGTTTTTGATAAGTACACGTAATGAAATGATTAGGTCATCAAGGCCGCGTTCAAACTCACTTTGTGTGCTTTTATTCTCTGCAATAATATCACTTCTCTTTATTGTTCAACTTTGTTCTCATACAATCGCTGGTTTTTAATGTCCCTTGACGTATAAAAGCCACTTAATGGGTAGCTTAATGCCCTTTTATGCCTTTATTCAGAGTGATACGTTTCAGGCTTAAACCCCTCAGATACATTTTTAACTTGTGTATCTTTGTATTTACTGAAGTGTTCAGGGTATGTTCTTAATACTTCTTCGATAAGTGACTGTGGACCTTTGCAGAAACATTACGTTAATTCCTTCATGTACTTACTTAAAGACAGCTGTTGTGCTCATTTAAAGAGCACGAGAACAGAACCCTGTAGAACAAACTGTCCCTTAGCGGCAGCATTACCCGCTCAATGTTGCACTGTGGTTTCCGTCAGCATGCAGACAGAGTGCTTATTTCTTTACCAAGACACTGACATCTGTAGTTTCTCCCCCCCACCGGTGTCTGAGATTCGGGTTTGTGTTGAAGAATGACCTATTAATGAACCATCACCTCTAACCATAGAGTGAAGCAACCCAAAAAACACACTGACACCGTCACATTTTAAAGCACAGCCAGCTTCAGAGCTGAGAGCGCCGGAGAATAATTTCACCTCTCAGGCTTTGAGTGGGGAACAACAGCAGCAGCAGCAGCAGCCGCAGCATGGCAAGCCTGCACAGAATGGGTTTGATTCTTGTGTTTGCAGGACGAGTCGCAGGTCAGTCATGTTGGAGAATCTGTTGGGTCATGATCTTTGAAGGCTCGTCTCTTTCTTTCTCTGTCCATTCAAAAGCTTGGTGCTTTATTTTGAAATTAAATAGCATCTACTTTCCTACACTGTAACAGTTTATCTTAATAAAATAAATAATTACGCTTAATTCAATCCTCAAAGATATTTGATGTAACTCAGAAAATTATTGTTGTGGTAGGTACTCATTCATGAGTGATACTAACTTCTGGAACACTTTAAGGTGCAGCAATTGATTACAGTTAGTTACACAAAGTTATGTAGTCTAAGGTGTGCGGTAGCTGGCAGCCTACGGTAACACTGATTGTTGTAACATAACAACCATATTTATCTCTGCACCTTTGCACTCTCTATCGCACCATTGCACTATTGTCTATTGTCCCCTGTCTGGACCTGTATATAGTAGTTTTAGCTTTTTGTGCATGTCTAAGTGTCTGTGTTACCTTTGTCTAACCTGTCCTTTACTTAAGTTTAGTATGCGTGTCTGTACATTGGGAGCAGAGAAAACCCGGAGTCTAATTCCTTGTCTGTGCCCACATAATTGGTCAATAAAGATGATTCTGATTCTGTTACGGGTGGCAGCTGCGATGGCGATCATGACGGTGCATGTCCTTTGGAAGAAATTTATTAAAAAACACAAAATTTTACATTAAAATATTAATAGAAAATATTAGCAGCAATTAAATCCAATGTAATGAGGTGGGTCTTATTTGCCAAGTGAGTGTTAACATCTGACATTGATTTGAGGACACTGGGTCACAAGACATGGAAGCTATTGAAATAAAACGTTTTTCTAAACTGTAAAAATTGGGAGCGTGATTTACTTAGAAAACAATGGTAACAATTTCCACACAGAAATTTCAAGTAAACTTAGCAGAATTTATTCTCAGTAAAGTCTACATACGAATCAGCATTTAGTTTAACCAAGAAATTCTTGTGAAGTTTACGAGCAATATTTTGTTTTCATGAGTAAATAGTATTACTATGGTAAGTAAACCACTTAGAGCATTAGACTTTAAACTAGGTCCAGCCAGTTAAAAGCTTTGGAAAATACCAAGTATTTTAATGCAATTAGTAAGTAAATGCAGTGGTAGTCTGAGTAAAAAATACTGATGAAACCAAAATTTGCTCGTAAACTTCACTGATGAATCATGAGTAAAATTGACTCATGAAAACAGAACTTTTGGTTAAACTAAATGCTTATCCGTATGTAGACTTTACTGAGAATATCCTCTGTTAAATTTACTAGGAATTTCTGTGTGAAAATTGTTACCAAGGTTTTTCTAAGTAAATCAAACTCCCCATTTTTTTAGTGTATAAATAGATGAAAAAAATGTTAAAAGTGCGTCTCATACACTGAATTTTACTGTATTTGTTTTGTAATCGGTTTCCTCAATTGAAAAGAGAAGACACGGGAGAGTTTTAGGGTGCGTTAAACTATTTAACTGAGTTCATCTTATTTAATCGATAAGTTAAAAGTACTCATTTTAAGTTCAATACACTGAAAGGAAAGGGAACTGTTTACTTCATTTATTTAAGTTACCTTGACAACAAATAAAAGAGTTGGTTTTCTTAAATGCTTTGAGTTGAAGGGTTACAGTGTATACACTACTTTAGATTCTGTGACAGTATTGATGAATCCATGAGACGCAACATTAAGTAACATAATACCTCCAAGGGTGGAAAAAACGACTGAATTAGTACAAAAATCTTGTCATGATTGTATAAAAGTAGACGGCAGAGATGCAGCCGAGTTTTGGAGCCTCATTTGTGCCTCGCTGTTCTTCTTTGTCATCTGCACTCTAATTCCAAGCGACCGAGTGTTTTGCTTATCTTATCTGCAGTATTTCATCATCACACTTAATAATCACTTCATCTCACTTAGCGAGACAAGCCGTCGCTCCAATCAAACAGTCACTCTAAAGCTTTAGAAATCTTTTGTGCTGTTTGTGTGTCTGCGTTACAAAGGCTTTAAAAACTGCATCTGCTGTGTGGTGGAGTTTATCATATTGTGAGCAGTTCAGGATAAAGATTTGATGCATTGAAAAAATTATACTAAATTGATTTCCAATTTTCTGCGTCTGGTTTGTTTTCCGTCTCATCGTCTTTGTCTGGGAGAGCTCGCTCCCGGCTGTCATGAGAGGCACATTTAAAGTATTTGTATCTGACCTGCAGGTCTGCTCTGCACTTTCTAAAAGTTCCTTGTATGACACATTGTATTAATGGCTCTGTCTTTAGCCCTGACAGCGACCCCCGAGGGACTCGGGGTGAGACAGAACCCTCCCTCCCTGCGTGTGATGCGCGGTGAAACGGCAAAACTGTTCTGTCATTTCAAAGTTGAATCCCTCAAGTATGGGGTTCAGTGGTTCAAAATGAAGCCGGGGAAGCAGCTCATCCCCAAGTCATCCAGGCACATCGTTGTGGAGGAGGATCAGACCTCCTCCCTGGAGATCTCCGACGTAGCACTGGAGGATTCTGGGTGGTATTACTGCGAGGTGAACGTCCTGCAGAAGGACCCAGCGATGGGCAACGGCACCGAGCTGGTCGTCTTGGGTGAGAAGCAAGTTGTTCAAATCAGAACTGTATTAGTGTTTTCTGTGCTTGGGTGATGTTTCCATGCTGGTAATTAAGTCTCATTTGTATCTTTTGAGCACCCGAGCCGCAGGGTTTAGTGCGAGGCAGCTCGATACAAGCTGCCAGCGAGGACCGCGCATCACCGCGAGAGAAAAAAAGGCCCGAGCTGGATCTATAAAAATTCAAGTCATGTGAAATTCCCTCCGAGTTCATCTTTTTGCCTGAACAGTTTCATGACAGATCTAGAAATAATCACCCCGGCACCATGCGCAGTGCCTTGTATCGATCCTGCCCAGGGAATTGAAACTCACCAGAAAACTAGGCAGGGAGGGATGGCCAAATTATTATGTGGAAATCCTTCAAGCGGAAGAAAAGCGCCTCTTGATTTTCTCCACCAAGTAGCCATTGATATAATTGATATTCAATGATTTTGATCTATTCTTGTTTAGTTCAATAATAATAAGAAAAGAAACAGTACAGATACAGAAGGTTCTAATCCCGGTCTGGACGTAGTGGGCCTGTCTGTGTGAGCTTGCATGTTCTCCCCGTGCATGCGTGGGTTCCCTCCGGGTACTCCGGCTTCCTCCCACAGTCCAAAGACATGCTCGTTAGGTTGACTCTAAATTGCCCGTAGGTGTGAGTGTGAGCGCGAAAGGTTGTCTGTCTCTATAGCCCTCTTGCACGGGACTAGTATTACCTGGGGACCTCATGTGATTTGGAGATGACCCGCTCACGTCTGTGTTTCGTGCGGTGCATTCTCACGGGTCTGTATTTTACTAGAGTTTACAGACATTATGCCCCCGGATATGATTGAAAATGTCACAGCTTCACCTAACATCTGCTTAAAGCCTGTTGAAAGATAGAAAAACGTTCCTTACCGCACGTTGCCATGCATATCATCCATCTCATCGAGATTTCGCCCTCGGATTTGACGGATTTGAGTTTGCTCTTTCCCCGAACGGGTCCCCACGCTGTGCAGCGAGATGAGCCTCCTGAATTTGCACCCAAAATGCTGTCGTTTATAATTTCCCTCGCAGCCTCCATAAGTCTCGACCGGGAAATAAGCATGAAGAAGGCGCGGAGATACCTTGCACGGGACTAATATTATCAGATGACCTCTGTGTTTGCCAAAATATGGTAGGTAATTTGCGCTGGAATTTTTACTTACACACTTGGCCGATTCGCACGGGATTAAGATCACAGACAACCTCCGCAATTATTACAAATTACTACAGGTCACTAGGTTATACCCGTCTCGTGTGAATAGGGCTCATGTGTCAGCCCTGTGATTGACTGGCGATCAGTCCAAGGTGTACCCCGTCTCTCGCCCAATGACGGCTGGGATCGGCTCCAACCCCCCTGCGACCCTGAACAGGATAAGCGGTGTAGATAATGGATGGATGGATTATTGATTTATGGATTGTTATAATTTAGATCAATATCTTTCATCTTAATCCGTCCTACTTTTATATGAATTTCAGCATCATGAATAATTTCTGATTAATAAAGTCCTATCTGATCGATCTTATCTTATTGTTCATTTCACTTGTTTTTGCGGCTGCAATGACCTCATTTTACTGAATTCTGAAGAGTTTACTTTGTTTCTTACCTCTTTCCTCCTGCTAGGACCACCTTCTGCTCCCAGAGTTTACCTCCAGGTTCCCCCAGACCAAGTGACTGGTCGGTGGGCTCTCGTCTGTCTCACAGGGGGGTTCCACCCCAACGAGCTCACCCTCACCTGGGCCTACCACAGCGCGGCAGACAGTATCGATCACCTGTCAGTCGCCAATTGCACCCTTCCTGCAATCAACCCTCACAGAAACATGTCTGACGGAGCCCCGCTGTCCTCCGTGTGGTCGGTGAACTCCATGACTCCCAGCCAGCCAAAGTGTTTCCAAGTGATGGACAGCCACAGCCGGGAAGTTTTCCTCTTCAGCGTGATTCTCCTCCCGCTGAAACAGTCTTTGCTCAGCGGGATCACCTTCACGTGTGGGGTGCAGGACCACCCTGCTCTGAGCACCGCTCTGACTGCCTCCTTCACTTGGGGTAAATAAATACACAGAAAGAAATCCTCTGAAAAGACAGTAGAAATTTGTAGTGGAGACACTATAGAGCCACTAGTTGTAGAATCTCTTTTTTAATTATTAATTCGCCCCTTGAAGTTTTCTTCTAATGATATCTTAAATCTTCCTCAACATGAAAAATTAATTGGGCTTAATATTATGCACATTACTTTTAATATTTAACTTAGTTTCTGGGAGATGTATTTTCTTCTGCCGCTTTGGTTTGACAGATGGCTCTAAATATTATGAGACCCACTGTTTGCTCTGGAGAAGCCTGTCAGAGGTATGAATCACTGCTGTGAAAAATATACAGCACATGTCGTTGAATTTGGAGGAAAAAACAGCATCAAGTTGCGGCATCCAACATCGAGCAAGAATCTGAAAGTGAACTGGTTTAAGCTGTTTATACAGCGCTGCACGGTGGTGCGGTGGTTGGAGCTGTCGCCGCACAGCTAGAAGGTTCCTGGTTCAGACGTAGGAGGCCTGTGTAGAGTTTGCATGTTCTCCCCGTGCATGCGTGGGTTCCCTCCGGGTACACTGGCTTCCTCCCACAGTCCAAACACATGCTCGTTAGGTATTGGTGACTCTAAAATTGCCCGTAGGTGTGAATGTGAGCATGGAAGGTTGTCTGGCTCTGTGTGTCAGCCCTGTGATTGACAGGCGATCAGTCGAGGGTGTACCCCGCCTCTCGGCCAATGACAGTTGGGATAGGATCCAGCCCCTTGTGACCCTGAACAGTATAAGCGGCATAGATAATGGATGGATGGACGGAGGTTTCCAACACAACAGTTATGGATGTAGCCACTGTCACATCAGCTATTTGTTTGTTGACTGCCTTCTTTAAGCCTAAGAGGCATTAAGGATGTTGCCATGCTGTGTTTTTTGGAGCCAGAAGTGACCATATTTGCTTGGGAGTAGCAAGGTTTGGCAAACGTCAAGTTTTTAAAGCTCCACAGTCTACGCCCGATGCTAATTCATTAGCCAGCGAAGTTAACCATCATTTTCCCCACAGAATGAGATCCTGTTTGTGTTAGTAACTGACTGTGGGTGTGTTTATTTGACTAAAGAAGCTAAGAGAGCTTTTGGAACGTAACAAACTTGCCAACCTTTTCCGCCCACATCTCAAGGAGTGTCGTAATGGATACCTTAAACTAACTGGTCCTCTCATTGCTGTGGCCAATAACATCCCTTACTTTGACTTTGTAATGGGCTGAGCATTACACATAAACCATTGTATGAGAAACAAAAATGCTCGAGCACAGATTCCTTTTACAGCCTGCTTGTAGAGTTAACTGCGCTGCATAGCATGTTATATTGGGGCGGCTGTGGCTCAGTGGTGTCGGTCGTCTCTCAATCAGAAAGTTGGGGGTTCGATCCCTGACTGCTACAGTCACATGTCGAAGTGTGGCAAGACACTCAACCCCAAATTGCTCCCGGTGGCATAGCCATCAGGTATGAATGGGCATATCCTGATTGGAGGTGGTACTCAGGCCTCTGCCATCAGTGTGTGACATGTAGCGTAAAAGTGCTTTGAGTGGCTGGAAGACTTGGAAAGATGAGTACAGACCATTTACAATTTATTTGTCCGATATATGCATGAGAAAATCTCCAAAAGGCCCCAACACAAAAAACATTGGAGGAGATCATATCTGACTCTTTAATTGTTAAACCCAAAACTACGTTCACTAGCCTGTCGCTAACCTCATCTGTCTGCATCGTGTATCTGAGTTTCTGCTGAATAAACTTGTGTCAGAAAAACAAAATAACGAGAGAGCTGCAGAGCTGAAGGAAAGCACAGAATTGTATATAATCTGTTTTGGTTTATCCTTACAGGTGACCTCATTCACATTGCAGGTAGTCAACTGATCCATTATTAATATAGAAATATTGATAGGTGCAACTTGAAGTTTTTATGTAGACAGGTTTGTACCTCGTGTTCTGATGGAGCTCCTGTAGCGATGACTCAACCAGAATATTTTCTTGGAGGCGCTCCAACCTCCCGTTACCTCACCGTGTTTATGCAGAAATAAACTCCTGGAACACATTTCTTTCCAGTTTGCTAATCTATAGGTAACTTTCTTTCACATACCGCAGATCTCAGAGCGGACAGGGCCTCACATACCACAAGTCACCTCATCAGTGTTTGCTCTACTTGACTGTTAATGTGGGTCAGACATCGATCATTCCGAGGCAACAGATTGCCTGCAATACCGCATACTTGAACAAATTAATGATTTTTCCAATCAATGTTTAAACACCTCTCCTCCCAGGGAGGAGGCGAATGTCCATCACCCAAAGCCAGTTCAACCCTCCTGATTTAATTCTGTCGTGCTCAATAAGACGATAAGTCGCTGCTAATCAGTGCCGGCCTTTTTTTTTTTTGCTCTACTTTGCAGACGCCTCCCCTAACGAGCTGATTGTACACTTGAATATTCTCAAGATGTGTGTCCTCTCGGCGGTGACGGCCGTGTTTTCATTGCAAGGTGAGTGAGTAAACTTCTTGGCGAGATTCACAGGAAGTCTTTAAAAAAAAAAAAAGGAACAACATTTAATTTTATGCGATCATGCTCCACAGCAGTCAAACATTGCTGCCTGCGGGGAAAGTGATGTCTTTGCCATGTGAGTACAATATTCTCCGCTGCCTTTTGCAAACACAAACACACGTGCACACACACACACACACACACGCAGGGATGTTTTTTCTCACTGCTGGTAACCTATCACACATTGTTAGCAGAAAGTCAACACTGACGCAACAACCAATTACTGTCTTCCAGGAAATACAAGAAAGAAAGGGCCGCCGGGTGTTCAGTGCGACTCATCTCAGCAACCTTTGACAAACATCATCACACAGATCGGGTCCGGAGTCGGCGTGAAACTCTGACTTTACAGTAAATGTGTTGTGTAACTCCCCTTCTCTCTCATGTGTGATATGAAAGTTTCCTCCTCCTCATGCTCCACACATACTGTACATCCACATCAAAGCTGTTTACCTCTGTGACTATTCATCGCCGCGTGCTGACTAGCATGTTTCAGGATTTCCCTCATTGTGTCGCCGGCTGCTAAGTCTTTCCCGTCTTCCACATCCGCTCAGGTCTGTGTGTCAGAATGAATACTTCATGCATGATCCACCTGTCAAACAGATACAGTGATCAGCTCAACCTCCGCGCGAGGCCTAATCCTCACCAAACAGGATTACAGCCGATGCCAGCGCTTGCCTGCGAGATAGCATTGTTTACAGTGCGCGGTGTGTGGGGCGAGATCTTGATTCACGTGTTGGAGGAAGTTTATTTTAAATGTGGGGCTGCCCACACGGTCAGGAACGCCGCATCCTGCCACTGATAATGAAGCTTAAATTTAGGGTGAGATAATGAGTGTACAGATTAGTCAAAAAGTGTCTTCTGCTTAATAAACTCTTTATTTCTCACACATCATCCTTATTTTTTATTTTAAACTACTTAAATTAATGAATTTCATTAAATATATATAAAATCTAAATTCATATATTCATATATATACAGGATATTTATATGCAATGTTTATGTTTGTCACTCTCTTTCAAAAACAAATTATTCCTTATCTCTCCTCCTCAGACTCACACACACACTCTCACTCACACACACACACACACACACACACACACACACACACACACACAACACCATCATCTTGTACCTGCTGCCTTTACAAAGCATTATTTTAGCAATAAATTATGTAAATGAAAATGCTATATCTGTGGTTTGTCTTTATGTCGTCACCTTCATTTCTTCCCCTTTGACGTATTTAGTTTTACACACACACACACACACACGCAGAAAGACTCCTGACTGCTGCCTTTACAAAACAATCTGAGTCATAAATTATGTAAAATATATGTTTATTTTTTTTGCAAGATAACACATGTGCCTTATAGAATTACAGCCCGTCACGCAGCTTTCACACACATATCAAAAGCATCCACACACATATTCAAACATGTTCTCTACTTTAATTATGGCATACATTTTAAACTGTGTTCAAGTGATAATCTCAAAGATCTCAGTTTTGTTCTCTTTGGTGTCACCTGATGGTGATAAACAGTAATTGCGGGAGCACACTTCCCAGATATCCAGACAGTGTCGCATGTGTGACGTCCACGGTTGGCTCCGGTTGTAACTCTTGATTTTCCTCGCTGACGGTCGCTTTCCTTTCTAGACTGTTCGCCTTCATCTGAGCGTCGAATTTGTTTCTTTTTCTTTGGATTTTCACTTATTTTAAGTTGTATCTGTAGTCATCGATCTTTTCTTTGTTTGTTCAGCCATAGTAGATAACTGTTAACTTGCAACACTTGCAGAGACCGGAAAAGCAGCCGCTTAGCTCCGCCTACCCTCTCTGGCAGACCAACCACTGCTGGCTGATGGAAAACGCGTCACTAACTGGGCGCCACTTTCATCAGTGGGCCATCGGCTCAATCACCATTGTGTCACCTCATTCAGCGATAGATAGAGATTTAACAGACATTTATTTACATGTAAATCTTCCAGATGATCACTTTAATCATGGTATACATTTTAAACTGTGTTCACTACACTCTGCATGAGAATGGTCATAGCTGTATAAAGACAAATATACACACATATACATTTATGTTCACAAAGCAAGCTGCACATGTTTCTTTAAAGGTGCACAAAGTCCATTCATGTCCAACACACTTGACACATCTGACACATATTGAGCATGTTGTCACAAACAGACACAACCTGTTAAAGCTTTATCTCTAAGCTGTTGCTTAGATATTCATTTTGTTAGCCCCTCCATCTGCAAGTGCATTCGCAGAGATCTTATGAAATCCTGCTGTATGTACAGTATGTAAAACATGGTTCAAGGAAGGATGTCTCTGTGGCTTCATATACGATGCAATTGAGCAACCACTGTGACCTTAGAAAAGCAGAACCATTCATATCTTGCTTCCAAAGAAGAAGTTCATCAAACAGTGTATGCGGTTTGCTGAGTCACTGCCTGACGTGTACAAACACACACGTGGCATTAATTTCCTGCTTCCAGGGATAAAGAAATAACGAATTAGAGAAGGCAGCTGCTCACAGCTTCCTTTCAGTCAGCTTAGATAGCATTGATCGTCTCTTCTGTGTGCTCCTTATCTTTTGCAGTCTTGTTAATCCCTACCCTCGAGGCCCCGCACGTGGGACAGGACAAGCAACTGTTTAGGCGACTCTTAACCCCTTCTATCACACTCCCCACATTCCCCCTCATGGCGGAGGAGGAGAAGTAGAAAATAAGAGGGTCCAGACAGGCGTTAAAGGTGCTGAACAGCAGGGCTTTGTCCCTCCACTCTGGACTCTCCCATGTAATATAACCTACAATGTGCGAGATGTTGTAGGGGCCGAAGCATAAAGCGAACACCAGCAGCGTTCCTAAAGCCATGCCCATGGCCCGCAGACGCCTGCGCCGGTCGATGTTCTGCAGCCTGGACAGAATCCTGATGAAGTTGATGTAGCAGAAGCTGCAGATCAGGAACGGGATGCAGAAAAGTACGATGCAGAGCTCCAGACGCACAGGCAAGAGGACGTTCAGCTGAGCCTTGGTGAAGTTCTGATAACACACTTGCCTCTTGTTTTCAGCAGCGCTAATGGTGGTAGCATTGAGGGCGATGGTGTTTTCCTCAGTGCCGATAAAGGGCACGATGAACACAATGCTGAGGTGAAGGATGGTGAAAATCCAGAAGAAGATGCTGGCGGCGACTGCATACACAGGCCGCCGCTTCAGAGAGTGCTGGATGGGGAACGCCACGCCCAGGTAGCGCTCGACGCTCACGGCGGTGAGGAAGAAGGTGCTGTTGTAGATGGTCATGAAGAAGACGAAGCCAGACATGGGGCACAACACGTAGGGCAAGTCCCAGACCATGTCGTTCATCACTTCCTGCATCTTGAAGGGCAGGAAGAGGAGGAAGAGGAGGTCGGAGATGGTCAGGTTGAGGAGCAGGATGTCTATAGGTGTGGGTTTCTGCCTCACTTTCTTGCAGAAGGTGTAAAAGGCGAGGACATTGGCCGGGAAACCCAGCACGAAGGTGATGATGTAGACGGACAGACACAGGCCGGTGTGGCACTCCTGCATGGTGGCAAGTCGCTCAGTCAGTCAGTAGGTGAGAGATTGAGATGTGTCACATTATGTCCTTGACTCTGAAGGGGAATGAACACACCGCAGCGCGGGGAGCTTTGGTCTGTCAGGCAGTCAGAGCCGCAGGAGACGGAGGCTTCTTACTGGGTCAGCGGCCTGGAACAAACCCGGTGAGACAGCGTGGTTTTCCTGTCCCCGCCGATAAACCAACGCTCATCGTTTCCTCGAGGGCTGCTGATAAGAGAGAATGGAGAGAGATTACCGCAATGCACAACGGAGAACCTACCGTCCGTTTGATTCTTGTTTTAAGACTGCACTTTTTATACATTAAAATTAAACCTACAAGCGGAAGAAGCAAGAGATAAACTTTTAATTCCTTTTTTTCTATATTCCCTCTTAATTTCCACTTTATTCTGGAGCCGAGTTATCTCTTAATGAGTCGACAGTGTTTTGGTTTGGGTTTGTATACAAACCATAATGCTGTGTTATTGCTTTCCCCGTGTCGTAAATACAGTTCAATGAGGCTTTTATCATTAACTACCAGGCTCCTGTTAGCAGAATATGCACAAACAGTGGACAAGTTGTGAAAATGATGACCCTCATAAACATAATGACTTAACTACATCAGGGAAATGAGTGTCTCAAAGCTTTAGCTGGCACAGCTTCACAACACGCTGTTATCGTCAAAACAATGTCTAATATGTGCATCTTATTTTAAAGGAATTATAAAACAAAGACGGAAGGAAAATAGTATAATTCTCTTTCTTTAAGGAAGAGAGTAAGAAAAAGTAGTGCCTCACCTTTCCTGTATCGATCGGCGTCAGTTGAGAGTGACGGTGTGCGACAGCAGCTCGTCTCTTATACAGAAAGCAGAGGGGAAGTTTTGTCTCTGTCCTCCAGAGGAACGTGACGAAACAATAAAAGTTCCACCGATTTGAGCAACTTGAAGACTTCCTCCTTGTGCGCAGAGCGGGTTTGTCTTTTCACAAGCTTCCTATTTTAATATCTCTGAGAATGCACTACCTCAAAAAAGGAGGTAGTTCTGGCTGACAATATTCCTCGATGTGTTTCTTGGCACACCTGAATGTGGTGATTGCTCAGCTGTTTTATTTGATCTCCTCCACTCGCCTGCCCTCAGTTTACACCTGCTGTCGCCCGGCCCGTCCCTTCTATTTACATGATAATCTCAACATCCAGCGCTGATAATGGAAATTATTATTAGCTAGAAACTGCAGCAATTTATCTCCCCTGCTCGCCAAACATAGTTTCCCTGGTGATAAGCGGCCTTTTTGAATATGAGCGACGCAGGCGGCCTCTGTTAGCAGATCATTAAATCATATGAAGTGATCCATGCCCGCTGCTTCTACACGCACACCTCTCTATTATAAGAGGAGAAAGAGGTGACCTCTTGTCAGAGCGGTTCCTCCCATCTCAACATGTGGTGAGGGCAGCAGGCCAATGCTATATGGTTATCCAAACAGAGGCGACCTGTTTGGACAGCCATATACTGCACACAACAATAAAACAGCATGACTCGTGGTTTACTCAGAGGAGACTGATAACACGGCCCGTTGTGAGATCATTCTGCAGAAATACAGCAGAGGTGCCAGAGAGCAGCTTTTGTATTAAACACCAAATATCACAACAGCCAAGTGGAGTCCGTCTTGCACAGGTGAAGCGCAGGAAGTCACGGATAATTTCACAAAGTGAGAGAAGTGAGCGTTTGAAGTTTTAATGACTCAAAGGTGTAGGAGTCCTTTTGATGTGGCTTAATGTATGTAAATCACTCGCAGGCACTTCCCCTCAAGTTTGGTCCTTAAACACTTGATTCTCGTGTGAGAGTTAGTTTGTGACATTCTGACAAAAGGACACACGAGTAGAAGCGCAGATACTTGTGCAAAAATAGCCTCCGTTCAAAGCACTTCTTTGCAGGAGTAAAGGTGAGAAAGCACAAGCTCTAAGATGCACAAATGCTCCCAGTGTAGAAGCGAGGATTGGCTCTCTGAAGGATTCATTCCGGCTGTTTCTGTACAAAGCTGTAAGATTCTGTGCAAAGCTACCTGAACCTCATGTCAGTTATGTAGCATATCATGCTGGAAAATGTACACCGACTAAATGTGCAATAAGTTATATGGAGAAAGCCTTGCTGCTCTGAATCTGCTCGGACATTGTGGGCGATATTGGCTGTTGCTTTTCATCCATGTTCCTACAAGTTCTCCACGTCCATCGCTGACGACCAATCGGCAATTTAGAGTCACCAATGAACCTGACGAGCATGTGTTAGGACTGTGGGAGATATCCGGAGTGCCGGGAGGGAACCCACTCATGCAAAGGGAGAACATGCAAACTCACACAGAAAGGCCCACTACGGCCAAACCGGGATTCGAACCAGGAACCTTCTAGCTGTCCAGCGACAGCACTAACCATTGCACTGAGCAGCCCGAAATAAAACTTAATAAACAAAAGGAACAAAATAGAGAAAAGGTGTGAGAGTCTCAAACAAGTTACATAAACAAGTCACAAGTCATAAGGCAGCGAGTTTTGGGGCGTTTTTTCCCCGTCATATATTAAACATATTTTGCAAACAGCTCAATCTCAGATCCCATTGGCTGTAGTCCGACAATGATATAACCTCTGGGGAACATGCCGGGTGTGTAGCCAGCGGTTAGTGATAAACGACTTCCAGTCAAGACTTCCTGTTTACAGAAAAAAAACCTTGTTTTTCTTGTGATTGACTTTCATTAACGGGTCTTACCTTTGCTGAAATTTCAACATCATAATCAGAATTGTAAAAAGTCCAAATGAAGCTTTCTCAGGTCTGTCCTCAAGACGAGAAGAAAACTTTTAAAATGCTCGAGGTCGGATCTATCATTTCTGATGCATTCGAGGAAGTTGGGAAATCCAAACGCTGAACGGCTTTCATGACACAGCGCCAGGGAATTTATCCCAAGTTAAATTTTAGATCTAGAACAGATTGTCAGCTGTTAGCATGCAGATGTCTGTTTATAGAGATTAATAAGAAGCTAAACTGTCAGCTAGCTGCTGGTGGAGCCGGGGTGTCATTACGTTGCAATATGTTCCGCCTGCTTTTGCTCTGTTTTTCCTGCATACACCGCTGCCTGCTGATACGTGATTGGTCAATATTACTCGGACTACAAGCGTACTACAAACAGACAACACTTACCGTCCTGGAAATCTACGTCGCGGCCCACAGTCTACATTTCTATGTAGAATCTGTAAATAGAGATTACAAACAGCTTCATTTTTCCATCCGTTGATTTAGGTTTAAAATACTTACATCTAAGAATAAAGCGTTTACCCAAAAAAATCAAACTATTTATCAAGAAACCTATTCCTTCTCCTTCATAAATACTCCAGTTTTAATTGATTTAATTGACTTTTAGAGGGTGCAACATCATCTCTTTAGCTCTGAAATGCAAGCCAAAGATCCAGGACAAGTTCACATTGGACTTTAATAATTCTACAACCTCAATATCCCTCTAACAAAATCCACATGAGCTATTATCCCAGTTAAATCCCAAATGTAAGAAGTGATTAGATGGATAGATATGGTTCAGACTTTTAAAGCTTTGGGTAGGACTTCTTATTATCCCGGCCTCTTCATCAGTGTATTCCTGAAGGACACATTTTCTTGGTGAACCTGTTTGTGAACTGCTTGCTGGTTAGGGAAAGTTGACCCTTTCAATACTGAGCGCTTGGATTGCACCAGAATCTGTTAACATGTGTTATTGTCCCATCCAGCTGGACTGTAGACTATATAAAATGATGGACGACATGACAGCTCCCTAAAAGTGAAGCCAAAACCTCTCTATCGCCCCCTGCTGACTGGCTGCAGTATAGGTTATAAAGCCCACCTTCATGTTAACAGATGGGACATGAGTCAAACTATAAAATCTAAATACACGTCAAATACATTTTTCTCAAACATGGTTTCTGTCATTATAGTTAGTTCTTATCATGCTGATTTACTTCCACGTGTTCATTTTTCTGACAAGTTTATTTTTAATTTGATGCTATAAAAAGGATGATTGACAGCTCTGTTGACCAATAAGGCTCCTGCAGCCGATCAGTTCCGGATTAGCAGAGTAGAGGAGGAACGGTGAGAGTAGACGTAACTAAGACAATCACTACCTTCATTGAAGTTTACATACCTGTGAATGTTAACCTCAGACTGACAAGTGTTTTTTCAGTAGGTGTGTTTTGGTTAGCGGAAGTGGCTACGGCGGCTCCACCCGCCGATCTCTACTGCGCAGTCTCTGGCTCCAAATGACGTCACCATAGTAAGATGGTAGCGCCTATCACGGGGGCTGCTTTGGTATCGATTCCGTACAATGAGAGTGCTTTAAATGCTTTAAAGCTTCAGTTAAAGTTTTCAATGTAAGAAGTAGAAATATCAGATATTTGTGTTCATTGGGGGCAAAAGTAAAAAGTCATATGGTGTACTTAAGTACAGTAACAGTGCTCCTTAATTATGTTTGTTTCCTCTAACATTTCCCTCCCTTGTTCCTGAACTGTCACTTACTGTCACTTGTTACTCCTTTCAATTTTTAAAAAACCCTGATTTCCACATCTTACTCGACTGCACCCCGGGGTAAAACTTTCAGGCCCTGAAATCATCACGTGTGTTCCTCAGATAAATTTAGACGACCACTTTGTATTACACAAGCTGGTGTGTTCCACTGTGACGGCTGGTTTTACACAACAGGGATTTTCTAAGATGCTGTCTGAGCGAAAACTTCGCTGTGAGGCTCGCTGATATTTCATCACTGCAGACAAACCGCTTCTGTAATTAGCCAGAGACAATTCAACTCTTTGGCAAGAGACAGAGGAGCAAATGTAAGGAGAAATGTAGACGGGGTCTCGTTTTGCTCTTTCACATTCCATATTTTACTTTTGCTTATCTGCAAAAATGGTATCAGAGGAGGAATATGATTTTTCACTTTAGTCCATTAAGGTTGTCTCCACTGCCAAAGGGAGATCTTCAACATAGGGCTGAATGTTTTATAAAGCATACAAGGTTGTATCAGTGAATATTTCCTCGTTTAGTTAATCGCTTTGACTGCAGGATTTATTATCAGTGTAGGAAGGGAGGGGAGAGGTGGAGCAGGGCCGCAGCCAGGGTTTAACTTACACTGATGTCTCCCGGCAGTTCACACTCAGAACAACTGCACAGTTTTCTCTTAAAATAAAGGTACAAATGCAGATTCTTACAAGGTGTTACACCTCTGCATACAAATAACCTTTAAATTGTGTGCAGTGCATACAGAAATCCTTATGATAACATCTACGGAGAGCAGATGTTCCAAAAACCTGCCATGACCTTGAGCTGTCCGCTGCGTGTCTTTTAATGCTGTCGCATCTTTTGACTTTTGGATGCAGGAAAGGACAAAGTCAGGTGACCTTGGTCGTCAGTCACAAATAACACATGTTAAAGTTGGAGTTAGTTTTAAATCCTGAACGGCGCTTCATCATTTCCATAATATTGTATTTTCTTTTGTCTGTTGTCTCTTCTATAAACCGCTGAGACAAACAGGTAATCCGATTCCATGCGTTGCATCTGTAGGTATACAGGGCCGCTGTGCAGAGTGAGACAGTGACGAGGGAGAGGGCTGTCTGACGTCAACGTGAAGTGGTGACAAAAATAAGAGCGTACACGTCTGAAATGTATGGTTACATACAGGACTCCTGGAAGTAGGACAGTAGCTGAAGTACGCGGTACTCCTGACCCCGTCTGTAGCGGTGCTTAGCTTAGCTTCCGTGTAGGAACTCCGGACGGCTTCTCCTAACAGGGTTGTCTACTCTACTCTACGCTTAGTATTTATAAGTACCTCATACAACCACACTTAAAAACCTGAACTATCCCTAGAGCCCCAAAACTGATGGGTTTCGATTTCCTTTAATGTCATGGTTTGGTTTAATTAAATATGTCAAAGCTACAGTGAGGAACAATAATTTGATCTTGGCGACCCCTGTCGACCAACAGGACCTCTTATCTCATTGATGTCCTGTAAATGCTTAAATCATGTTTTTTGATCAAAACGTTTTCCTGCTTTCTTTCAAAAGTCCGACATGCAACTCTGTGTTAAACTTTGCCATGGAAAGGCATTAAAAGCATCCATCCATCCATTACCTTCCGCTTCTCCAGGGCCGGGTCACGGTGGCAGCAGGCTCAGCAAGGTGACCCAGGTGTCCCTCTCCCCAGCAACATGTTCCAGTCTCCTCCTGGGGGATTCCGTTTCCGCATCGAAACGAGCAAGTTGAGGTGATTCGCGCATCCGATTAGGATGCCTCCTGGGCGCCTCCTTGTGGAGGTTTTCATAGCACGTCCACCTGGGAGGAGACCCCGGGGTAGACCCAGAGCTCACTTGAGGGATTATATATCCCTCCTGGCCTGGGAACGCCTCGGGAACCCCCAGGAGGAGCTGGAAAACGTCTAGACTTAGCCTGCTGCCACCGTGACCTGACCCTGGATAAGTGGAGGAAAATGGACGGATGGATAGATTCATAACCAACTAACAAATGCCCTAAGGCGCTTAAAGGTGCATACGTAACTTACATAAGTTTATGTTTTTAGTTAAAAATAAATCAGCACTGAATTTCAGCTCACTTTGACATGAAACATTAACCACAAACTCCTGGTTGACAGTGTTGAGTTAGTTTTGTCCAAACATCCTATGACGTCGTCCACAGTGCCTACTAACTCACTCTTTATGCCATATCACCTGAAGGCATCTGCTCTCTACAAAGGTTAATTGTAAGGATTGGCTGTCATCTGCACAATAAATCAGACTTTGGTGTATGCACTGTGCAAAATTTGAACATACTGACCTTCCTCTCTTTTTTTCTGGCATAAAAAACAAATGTCAGGCCCTCAAATTCCCTCCCAAAACTTCAGAAGCACGTCTGTGACGAGCACTACACTGAGGGAGAGGAATGGGAGGCTGGCAACGCGACATTTGGGTGACAATGTTGCAGTTATTATGAGAGCAGAGGGAAAAGTAAGAAGACATCATTATAGAGAGACATAGTGAGGATGTTGTCAAAACAAATGACTTCAACACGGGAGACACAGGCTGCTCATTTCCTGTTTCAAACTGACAGTGTTGCTTTTTTTAAGCATGCCTGAATTAGTCTCCTAACCTTTCACCGAGCTTCCACGGCTGTAACCATGACAGTGAAGGCCCCCTCACCTAGAGAAGTACGTCTCTCAACTCAAACATTGACCTTGTTGTGTTCCTGCCTCACGCTAACCAAACCTTCACTAAAGCTGTGTCGCATCAAGCAGATTTCCTTTTCAGAAGCGGGATCAGAAAACGCTCCTATGGGACATGTTTAGTCGTTTCATTTGAAGAACAATTGAGTAATAGCGGTGCATACATTCAAAGCTATTTTAGTTGTAGCAGTAATTGTAGGTCACTGCAGGGGGCACTCACAAGTCCAAACACTGCTGATTCATTCTTCCTGATGTGTATGAACAAACACAATAACCAGAGACGCGGTTCGCAGGCAGGTGCAGCACGTATGTCTGAGAGGAAAATTTTCCCAGTCACGTTGCGCACACCGCTGTGGTTTGAAAACGTGTCGAGAAGGACAGACCCTTAACCCTGAGGTGCTTTCAGCATAAGGGACTCTGAGAATAAAGTCAGACAGAGCTGACGCAACAGGACGATATTTGTGAAAGAGGTACAAAATAAAGAGGACATGGCTGAGACGTATTAAAGCAGAGAACAGACTGTGTGCCTACTGAAGCAGCAGTATTACAATCATATATTATACAAGCCAGGAGTAGAAAGATTAATGGTGTGCGAGCGTATGAGGCCCCGAATATCAGACACAGAAAGGATGCAGGTTCCTCTCTCTTCATCCAAATAATACTTAAAAGCACCGACTTTTATTTCGTCTTCAATTTTGCCTTGTTTTGTAAATCTTTTTACTTCACCAAAGTAGATTTAGTTTATCGCCCTCACTGATTTTGTATCCCAGAGGCTACATAAAGAGAGAGGGGCAATTATGCTTAATGGAGCTGCTAGCTATAAAGGAATTACATGAGCCTGTTCTGAAGCAGGGTTTCAGTGTTCTATGTGGTTTGGTTATATCGAAAGTAAAGTAGGACAGGAAGTAGATCTTGTTGTCGTGTTCTGGTCTCTCTACAGTGTTCACTTTGTTAACGAAAGTTATGACGATAAATGTTCGTCAATTACTTTTTTTCTATGACGAGACGTTGGCGAGCGAAAAACTGATTGTCGATAATGACACGTCAAGACGAGACGGGACTAAAATGTTAGTGGTGGGCTGCTGGACATCTAGAATCCATGATATTTTCCCTCGCTGTGCTTCTTGAATGTGTCTGTCAAAATACAAGCGAAGCATTCCTGTAACTGGCTGAATGGTTAAGGGGCCTGCAGATCCCCCTGAATCCAACACAGCCGTACAGGTGATAATATGTCGCCATGAGCGATCAGAGGCTGTCTGCTTCAGTCTGACTCTTTAAAGTTATTACGGTAAGTATCAACAGCGCTGCTGCAAATAAGGCGAGAGAGGAATGTGCATGGTGTGCCGCTGTAACTGCACGGCTTCGTTCTGAGGCTTTACATGCGTAACGTTACGTTATACACATCTAACCTCAGCTGAGGATCTACAGTATATTACACATGAAAACATCGACAGGAAATTAGTAATGAAAGGATGCACTAATATAATTAATATAATTGCACTAATATAATTAATTCCTTTACAGCAGATTGAACCAGCATTAGGCTAATTTAATTAGATTAAAGAGAGAAAACATTTAGACTAAAAATAATGACTCAATGTGATTACTTTTTATGGACTAAAACTGAACTAAAATGTTTTGAGTTTTCATCGACTAAAACTATAAACTCTCGTCCACACAAACGCTGTTTTAGGTCACTGAAAACGTATCTTTTGTAAAACTCCGGCCAGGGTGAAGACTTTTAGAAACTCCGTTTCCGTGTAGACGGGGTTAACAGCGTTTTTGGCTCGTGACATGACAAAACAGTGATGCTTAACAGGCCTTTTTACATGTTTACACCTAGAAACAGTTACTCATCCACTATATTGAGGAACAGAGGCGTTTTTTATAACCGTGCTTGTGTGGACGGGGTTTTTTTGGGAAACGAAGGAGGGAAAAACTTAACACTGCTCTGATGCTGCCTAAAATGTGGTATCAGGTATCTGTGAGTAGGCAGTCAATGCAACCATCCAATACCATAATCAATAAAGCCCCAAAAGTCAGCTGTCACAGTTCTGCTCCGCTGCTCACCTGCCCTCCAACAGTAATTTTCCACTCACCCCACCTCTGCTTCACTCTGCCTGCCCGCCACGCCTGCCTCATCAGCTCACTCTGCTCACCTGTGTGCTCAGCTGCTGTCCATCTGCAATCAAGCCAGCATATAAGCCTCTCCTGCACACACACTCATGTCCAGATTGTTCTTTGCCACCTCATGCAAGACTCTCCAATCCCTCCTTGTTGGACTGATTCCCCGTTGCCGACCCTGCCTGCCTCTGACCTGCCTGCCCTCATAATCCCAGTAATCCTGGTTCCCGTCGGCCTCTCCCCCTGGCTGCTTGGCGTTTCCCACAGTGTGAGTTTTCCTGAATACCTACATGTGGTTTACTGCGGCTCAGAGACTCTCACCATGTCGCCACACTCTTCCCTGTGTGTGCATCCTGTGTGTACTCATCTGCTGGCTCCCCAAATCTCCGCCTGGCCTCGACTAACCTTCTGCCTGCTCCCTACTGGTTTGTCTGCTTCAACCGAGTGCTTTCCTGGTTCTGGACCCGCTGCTTCCCCGACCACGCTCCTACCTGCTCCTTAACGGTACATCGCCCTGTTATAAACTATTATGTGTGAGCCACCGCCTCACCGCACTCACCTGTCTCCTGGTTCAGCTGAGCCCGAGCCACAGACTCTTGCGGCTTAAAGCTTGAATATATTGAACTGCTTTGTGTTACTACTCACCCGTGAGTTCCTGAACTGGCTGTAACTAAAAGTAAAGACTATTACCCACGATTCCTGTCTTTATGTGTGCTGCATTTGAGTCCAAACACACCCTGTTTTATCAGCAGGCTTCAGGTAAATTATCTCATTCAATGACAAATGATGGTCAGCGTCAGTTCAATCAGGAAGACTGTTTCATGTTCTATTTATTCATTAATTCATTATCATCTCTTCCTGCTTCTCTGAGGCATTATCTCATGGGCATTTACTCTTTTAAAGGACCAGTTTGTCGATTTTCAACCTCAGTCCTATCATGTTATTATGGGGAGCTAATGCCACTATGGTAGGAAAAAAATGCAATGTCGCTCTGTGCCTTTGGAGGACGCTATTTACTTCTCCAATGGGCCCTGGAAAACCTCCGCCAGACTACATAAAACGCGTCATCTGGCGGGGGCCAGGGAGCTCGCTAAACTACACTTACTCAATCTAGGACGCCCGCCTCCGATGTTATGTATCATTCAAAATCATCAGGTTTGAAATGTAGACTGCAGACCTGAAGATTTTTTAGACGATCCACCGGTATGTTCTCGACGTATTTCGGATTCTGTACCGCTATGAGCCATTGCCTGCTGCTAAAACAGTATTTCAATCCAGCGTTTCTCGCTGGGCCGTTCCTTACAGAGAGAGGGGCGCAATGCACACTGGGTGTTATGTAGAATGGGCGAAACCACGAGCTGTTTGTACAACTTTCTGCACAGCTATGGCGCCAATTTCAAATATTATTGCTTCTATCGATTACAGAGAACAGCAGCTTTGACTGACAGCGGCTTTTTACAGGGGCAAACTGCTCCTTTAAGTAATAAACAAACCGGATTTCTCCACGACCTTAATCAGCCAATCATCCTGCTGCCGTCAAACTTTAAACCTGCTCTCCTCTCTGCTGCTGTCAGTTAGTCATTTGAGTGTGGATAGTTGCGACCCTCCTCCACCCCAGCCACCTCCAACCTGTTCTTCAGTGTCCAGGTTCAGCTCTTCACATCCTGCATCCATCGGGGGGATCTTATCCTACTCTCGGCCTCACTGCTCTTGGCCTCAATACCCCTCTTGAATATGTGACAACAAGACGTCACGATGGGGTCTAATCGCCAGAGACGATGCATATTCTCTCTCTCCTCGCCTCTCCTGATTGAAATAACAACAGTGTGGTCCTAGTAGAGTTAGTCAAAGCAAGCAGAATGCGTTTTTCCACCAATATTAAGAGTAGGTTTTTTAATCGCACTGGTTCAGGAGGGTTACTCTGTATCCGCTAATACTCAACCCGTTATCAGCTATAGCTATTGGTATCAGAGCATCTCTATAACCACAAATATAAGAATAAGTGCCAGCCTTCAGAAACCTGCTTGAACCATAATACGAGCCGCTACACTGCAGCATGATCTAACCCAGAAAACAAACTGGCCTCCACCTTGTGCTCAATGGGAGAAAAAGGCCGCTCTGAAGTGCTATTGACCTGGCTGTGTCAGAGTGCCGGTGCTGTGAGAGAGCACAAACATGCAGCAGAGACAAGAGCTGCTCTGAATGCTGTCAAACACTCTTTGAAGAGGAGGTGTGAGGAGACAAAGAGGAGGTTGGAGATGATTTAGTGGCAGATTTAGCAGCTATAATGGTGAGCTTCCTCTTCTCGGTTTATTGTAAATGGTGTGAATGCAGCTGAACACGTTGCTTCCTGAGGTCTGATGAGAAAGAGGAAGGAACTGTAAAAAAAAAAATAATAACACGTCTCTGTTGAGGTAACTGACAACATCAGAAACAACACCTTATAAGTCTTCTTTCTCTGCAAGAGAAGCAGAACCTACTTTGCATCATGTCCTGCTCTGCTGCTGTGCTGTGAATGACATGTGCAAATATAGGTCAGCATCACTTCAAAAGAAACACAGGCTCATGTAACTTATAGCATATGTATTACATTATTAATATTGACTATACAACAGTTAGCTCCGACCAAGTCATCTGATTGGATAGGAGGCATTCCATGAGCGCTGATGTAGAGAACAACAACACTGGGACCGCTACAGAAGTGTATCGAAGGCTGTCCCAATTCGAGGGCTCCTTCAGATGCGGCCGACAAATGCGCCCTCCGTTTCCCGCGCCGTGAAGGATCCATCGGGTGCATCCTTATTCCGAGATGTATTGCGTGCCAATTTAAACAAGATGCCGACTTTTACGCAGCCGAGGAAAATGTAAAAGTTTCTGGTTTGAACTCAGTCGAATGGCCAGAGTTACACATGTTTAAGAAAACAAAAGGGCCCTTGAAACAAATTATCTTTAAAATGACAGGTTAACTTACTCAACTTAAGTTATGCTAGCTAGTTAGCCCGCTAGCTACCTGTTGCTAGGTGCCAGGAGCAGTATTTGGTGACGCATGGGTAGATCAGACTCGTCTCACGTCAGTTTGGCTTTAACGGTTTTACGCAGGTTATGAATGGAGCATCCTCTGTGGACCGCTTCCTTCAAAGCGTGCTACTCATGGTGATTCGTGTTGGGCCTCTCTTTAAATAACATAACAAAGAGTCGGTCTAGACCTTCTCTTTCTGTAAAGTGTCTTGTGATAACTCTGGTTATGATTTGGAGCTATACAAATAAAATTTGAATTCGAAGGCTGCAGCCCCTGGATTGGGACACAGCTACAGAGTGCAGGAGAATGTTTGGGTTGCTTGGCAACGAAAGTCCAGTTTCAGTGAAGTTGTGGAACTAGTTTTTAAGTTTGAACAGTTCACGACTATTTGCCGCTTGGATAACTGTCGTATAAAAGCAATATCACACTCGAGTCGTGATGTGCTGAATATCATGCCTCTTGCCTACAACCGAATCACGTCCGTGATGATGTGAGGTACAACATCACTACCTCTTGTGTGATGCTGCTTAATCATCAGTGTGTAAAAAGCAGTAGTAGTAGTTTTGTACGACTCATTTGCAACAGCAAAAACATTTCAAGGGAAAAATGCCAGTTAAGTATTGTTTTCTCTTTAACATACAGAGGAAATGTTATCAGTTATCCTGCAATCCTAAAAATACAGAATCTACCAGTAAAATGATCAGAATATATAGATTATTCAACATTTATCATTATGTATAAATACAGGAAAAGTCAACTTTAGACATATTATTTATTAACCTTAAACAGAAATTACAAACCTAAATGGAACTGCTTTGGTGGCATAAATACAACCACAAACGGCAATTCCTGGTACATCGCCTCCGCAGCCGCAGGGGTCACATTCTTTTACTCTCATAGCTGCTAAAGTTAGAGCTAGTTTCAGTTCTCTATAGTGATCAAGTGGTTCCCGGCCAAGGCTTTGGTTCGCTCGAGGGGTCACAAGAGGTCAAGAGGTGATTCATGAGAGAGATAAACAAGAGAGTTTTGTTACACAAATGTGTGTTGATTTGTGGATTTTCCTTTAACAATTGCTTCTGAATCACTAGAGAGTGGACGTTTTTGGGCCTCGAACAGTTTGAATAGTTGAAATGCTCAAAGGTGTTTTGGCAGTGCTAACAAATCATGGGCATCTGACACAAGAAAGACAACTTTTTTGAGGTGGAAAAGGTTGAAAAGCACTGTGCAGTTTGTTGTTATTTTAAGATAATCATACTGTATGTCTTTCATGTGCCAAAACCAATATGTAAATATGACGCCTCAGAGGAGGAAGTTTTCAAGTTCCTTAAAGTGGTGGGAGTTCTCTAGTTTCATAAATGTGAAAGGTTTCCCACTGAATTGCAAGAGAGTAAAGTATAAAGTAGCAACATCTCAGTAAAGAACAAGTCGCAGCCAGTTTTACTTCTGTACAGTTACACAGAATATTTCACTTATTCTCGTCCCGTTTTGCTCCATTGATCTGAGCTCTAACAGGCCGTATCATTTACAGTATGCTGTTGACAATCAATTGTACAGAAGCTGCTCTCCTTTCATTTAGCTGGACACAGAAGGAACAGCGAGGCATGCTAGCTCACACCGCTAATTTGTCCAATTTCACAGTTTATCTGAGCAGCATCTTGCAGTGGCAGACTCAGCTGCTGCTTATCAGCAAATTTGTTTTGGTCCAGAGGAACAGAGGATACTCGCATTGTTTCGCGCAGGGCCGTGCACCGCTACAACAGGTTAGACGCTGCACGGAAAGCACTGAAAGCCTCTGTGAGACCTCAGTGCGTTTGAAATAAATACTTAATTGTGTTACATCAAGTAGATATCTCAACAATGAAGAGATTGTGGCTGTGTGCTTCACGGACTTGAGCGTCCCAGAAGCCTCCACACTAATCCCTCTGTTAATACCCGGAGCATGAACCTATAAGCTTCCTTATATTTGTGGCGAAGGGAAAAAAATAACAACATAATTCTCCCGTCCTGACAGAAGAGTTCAGTGTCTGCTAAGCCACCATATTACTATTTGAAGAGTGACTTTGCACCCAACAGAGCTGAACTCATTTCATTCCCAGTGACACAGTCGTAAAATAAAGCTTGCTATGTTGAAAAGATAATCTTGTACATTTGGCTGAAGCATTATCAAGTGTGACCTGAGTCCATGAACAACCGTTAGAGGACACAAATCTGAGAGGAAAATAGATTTTCTGCCCCCGGCTCCCCGCCTATACACACTGATAAATGTTATAATGATCATTTCAATTACTTTTATAGTCAAATACCACAAGAAAACTCTCCCTTAGTCTCTTTTCAAAGTGCAGTTTACTCTCTTAGCCATGTGGCTTTGTGCAAGTCAGTAGCAGTGCCATGGAATTGTGATTTGAGGAGCTTTTGGTGGGCTAGATGTTTTTGTAAAGCAGGTGCTCGTGATTTTTTAACCGAAAATTACAACAAATATGACTAAAGAAACACAAGATTCACTTATTCCTGGTATAAAACGGAAATGCCTATTACTTTATGTACAACGCAACCGTATGGTAAGAATGAACAAATCAAATGCACACTAAAAGTACACAACAACAACCATGAGCAAGTAAAATCCAAATCATCGTCTGTGAGCAGAAACAACTGTGGTGCTGACTAGAACTGGATAAACAGATTCATCTTCTCCTCCTAGCTAGCAGCTGCCTTTTAGCTGTAGCTAACGTTAGCCTGTGGCACAGGGCACATGACAGATGTAGCTTACTTTTAGCTCACAATGCTAACTTACTTTTTAATGCAGCTCAGTTTGACAGCCCTCTTCCTGACCGTCATCCTCGTCCAAAGAATACACTTTAAATGTAAAAGTTTTTGGTGTCAACTCAATTGAACAGCTAGTGATATAAATGTTAATAATAGCGAAAGGGGACCTTTCTTTAGGGAGGTTAAGTTACATGATGTTAGTTATGATAGCTAGTCAGACTTCTAACTACCTGTTGCTAGGCGACAGGAGTCATGTTTGGAGACACAAGGGTAAGGGCGAGGACAGCTGGTGACGCAAACAAGAAATCCTCTGTAGACCAGACCGTCTCATTCCACTTCGGCCTTAAAGGTTTGAGACACAGCTTTTGTATTTCACCAAAATAATTAGCCTCTTTTTGTAACTCCTAGACTTAAAGTGTAACTGCTCCCACAGGTCTGAGCATAACTCCACCCACTGCACAATTCAGAAAAATGCTCAAAGTGGGTAAGAGGCTGAGAGGGGGGTGGGTGTGTCCGGCAGCTCGGTGACATCCCCTCCCCTGTCCAGAGAAAAATGGAGAGCGACACAGAATCACAGGGCACATACGGCACAGAGGGCTCTTTAGAGGTGGACGACTTCTCCCCTCCAGAGTCCCCTGAAGAGCACTCTAGTGTGGTGGAGGACCGTGGTGGTCCCGCGCCCTATCAGTTTGTGGCTCCAGCCTCACTAATACGTGCGACAGGCGTTAACGTTCCTTTTTAAAAAATACATTTCATGATGTAATTTTGTCCCAAACGGTCGAGTCTACGTCACCATCAGCTGGTAATGTCTAGGGCTGATTTAAAACAGTAGATGGCGCGTTGAGCCACTTCCCACCCATGAAATCTTCTAGAAATGTGGTAAGAATTGTCAACATTAACACCTGCATTGATGTGTTTCATCACAGTACAGCAATATAATTTAGATTACAGCTCAAAAAACATGTTTAAATGTGCATTTACTCTTTAAGTAACAGGTTTTTTTTTGTCATTGTTCCACACATTAATCACAATTGTAACAATACAAACCGACCAATAAAATTAGACAACGAGCAGCAAAGGTCAAAGGTCATTATCCCTCGAATCACTTGAACGTCATTACGTAAAATGAAAATGGCAGCTGTTTATACATTGAATATAAGAAATATAATATTTAACTCAGCCTGTTGATGCTGTTTGGTAAATTTTATATTGATACATGTAAGATGACAAAAGGCAACTTCAACTGTGTTTTAATGTGAAGTTAAACTTATAAATACTAGGAAAAAGTAACTGTTTAATAATCTTAGTCATATTATAGTCTGCTAAACACAGACACTGTTCACTTACACTAATGATCACTGTGCAATATATTCAGGTCACACCCCTGCTCACGAGGTCCTGTCGCTGGTGTTTATTGGGTTATCTGCCGGGAACTCTCGGAGTGGTTGTAAAAGTAAAGCTCATACTGCAGCTGTATGTTTTGGTGTGCTCAGAGATCACAGCGTTAATGTTTGAGGTAACCGATAATGCACTCACATCATCTGCCCTTTATTACGGGCCTGAATATGATGAATAAGCACAACAGGAAACAGCTTGTTGATTGTTTACGGGGCTTGTTAAAGTGAGCTCACCCATCTATTATGTGGCCTTTATTTTGAAAAATGGGATCCATTGTCTCAACTCTTTGTATTCACAGTACAATTAGATCCGTGATTACCATTAATTTAGTTCTGGCCTTCACACAAATCCTGTCTCAATTAGTCAGCTCTGATTCACGGCCGTGAATACAAAATGCTTTCAGTCCGCGCACAGTCAATAAAGAGAGTTTAGTTTTCATTGTACGACCGCAGAAAGAGATAAATAAACTGAGCTCATCTGATGTTGACAGGCTGCTGATCCTCAGACCACAAGCTTGGATCATGGAGATAAAAAATGTCTTGAGAGATCAAAAAGCAAAGCACTTAAAATGCATCTCATTATGGGAGCAAAAGAGAGTTGAATCGATGGTTTTGTCAGACAGTGGCTGATTTGGAGATAAAAGGAGACCCCGACTGGACTGGAGCCACGAATCAGAGGCGGCTTGTTCTTGGAGGTCGATGAAACTTTCAAGTCACAACTCCTCTGACTAGAGAGTAAAATTGCTTTATAAACGCTCAAAATACACCTCTTTTATATCTTTGCAGCCTAATAGAGAAGAGAGAACAGGATGAACGGAGCTTCGATGTTCAGGTGAGATGAAATTTTAATTATCGTAATGGAAACATTTTGGGGCGTTGCGATTAGCAGCTGCTGATGACCTCGCATCAACACGTTTCTGTAAAATAAGAAGCTTTATTATCAATAATTGCCCTTCCTGATTTCCCTTCCTGTAACAGAGCTCAGCATTAAAATGATGACTTCCCTTCTCATTGTTTTTTATTATTGTGGCTCTACATTAAACGTGTCTAATATGTTCAAACAATCAATAACACAATCTGTATCAGAGTATCAGAATTACTGAACATTTATAAGATATTTTGACTTCATTACTCTGTAAATCTGCAATAACATAATTACCGGTAAGGATGAAACCATCCATCCATTATCTCCTCGCTATCTCAGCTACAAATTCCGCCCGTCTCCGTCCAAGCAGCGCTTGAACATCGTTCCAAATTTGTTGCGGCGAGTTTGATACACAGACTGAATTAGTAATAGCTACAATAAGGACCTAGCCACCGTAACATCCTGTCACCCTGTCTCCGGCACATTTGTGATGTCAGACGGTGACACAGCAAAAGAGACCAACAGGCGTATACTCCACTGGCAATGGGAAAAGAGACAATCGGCATCAATAAGCGGGTCTTCCCGGGTCTAAAAAACCTAGAGTCACCAATGAACCTAACAAGCATGTCTTTGGACTGTGGGAGGAAGCCGGCGTACTCGGAGAGAACACATACACAGGGAGAACATGAAAACTCCACACAGAAAGGCCGTACCGGGATTCAAACCAGGAGCCTTCTAGCTGTGAGGCGACAGCGCTAACCACTGCACCACCCGAGTGGGCTGCAGCCCGAGGACGAAACCAATATGATAAATCAGAGACTGTAACGTTAGACTGCACACATACATAGCTTTTGTTGTAAAAAAATGCAAAGCATTCATTTGATCAGAAACCAGGTTGTGTTTTATTAAAATCAAAAGCGTCTTTAGAGCAGCAAAGAGCTCTGTTGTGTTTCTCATTGGCAACAATAAACAGTAAATGCAGGTGTAATTAAGAACCTCACTCTGACTCAGATCCAAACAGCGTCCTCCCTCACAGTTTGTCTTCATCTAAATGTCAAATTTCTTTCTCTTCTACTTGTATTTAAAGTTTAATAATCTCGTCAGGCCTCAGTAACTGTTTACCCACAACTTTAGCAGAATCCAAAGAAAACAGTACATTGCCTCCTTTGTCGGTCTCTGGTCGTCAAACCACAGCTGAGGGATGCGCGCAGTCTGTGGCACCCAGTTCTCACTTCAAATGCCGCGTTGTTTGGACCTTTCATTACAAAGAGTTAACTCATTCGGCAAAAAATGTGGCGTTTTTAGCTGAAAACGTTCAAGGTTATATCTTTATGGCTTCTGGAGACTTCAATCTCACTGGTTCATCCATTACATTTAACTATTAAACTAAAATCCTCTTTAGGTATTATTTATTGAAGATTCGCACTCAGACATGTTTCTAAACTCTAAAGCTCCTGTGAGGAGTTTTTTCATGGATATGAAACAGACTGAAATTAATTCTGATAACTCTGTATGAGCTACAAAAGCAAAGCAGACCATCAGCACAAGACTGATTATTTCTATATAGTTATTTTTAATGCCTGAAACCGCTGCCAGGGGGGAAGGTGTCAGACGAAGTGATTAACTGTACTTTGTCTTTGTTTTCATTTCATTTCATTTCAAGACAAAATCAGAGGTACGGCTTTGTCCACAGGGGGCGCCAAAATCAACACAGACCGAAAGTTCCTCACAGCAGCTTTAATGTGTGATAGAAATGTTACACTTAACATTCAGGCTGCTAATGATCTTTATAAATTAAGTGTAATTTAAGTCATTGCCAGTGCAGAGTATAAAGATGACTAATAATGTATGTTACGTGTTTCAAGCTGCTTTGCTTACTCCGTTTTTTTCTGTGAGGCACATTAAAGGCTGATAGGACAAACGGCACCTTTTTTATGTCAGCAGAAATGTAATTTCCTGAAGACCTTCAACGTCCTTTTGATATTTTCCTTATCAAAAGCTCTTAGAAAATAAATGATAGTGAGCGATTGTATGAGTGAACTCTGCTTAAAAGAAATATTGCAAATGTCACCATTTACTCGTCCAAAGGCGGCTTAATGTGAGGTCACGAGGCGCCGCAGAGGTTCCTGTAGGGCCGAGATACTTCAGGGCTCCCTGGGACATCATTTAAAACATGAAGTCAAAATTAAACAGAGACGTGTTGGCAAGAAAAACGTTCAACTGATCACATTAAATTAAGCAATGACTAGATTCTCAAATTTAAAGTGATCAACAAAAGATTTGGGGAAAGTACGGAAGCCCTAAGTGGACATACATCCATACATTTGATTTTTCCCCTGATAAATTATTTCCATTTGCTTTCTGGAGATCTTGAATTATTTATCTCATTATCTCAACATAACACAGCTTGTTTTCTCGTGATAACGGGATAATTTAATGCCGAACTACAAAACAAAACAACAGGCTGGTCACTCTGATATAGGACAATGACTATGATAGACTCTATCACTAGGACATGCCATGCGGACATTGCCCACGCTAAAGAGGTAAGTTAAGCCTGTTTCTATGTGCATGTTTGCTTTTGCAACTCTGATGTTACAGTGGTGCAGCGTTCTTATCTCGAGATAACGAGATAAATAAGTTGATATCTTGAGAAAATGAAATGACTCGTTATCACGGGAAAACGGAATAAATAAAATGTGTGCGTGTCCACTTAGGGCTTCCGTAGGAAAGACACAGACCACACACTTCACTCCCTTCAGCCCAAGCTTGTAGTCAAAACTGTCCTGTTGTACATTTTTGGGAAAGGTAACAGAAAACAGATTCCGTCAAATTTTCCCTTATAAACTTTAAAGAGACTTTGAATGGGCCAATTTGACCCCAAGGGTCACGATGCACAAATACATCGAGAACTTTATGTATTTTTTCATCATTCAGACGCCACAATATGTAGTAAAAAAAAAAGTCTACTTGGTACAACATGTCCTCGATATCTCCGAGGTGTGATTTCAGATATAAGGTGCATTTTCCGAACAGCCTCCTCTGGCCGACATTCAGCGCTGCACTTGGCTGTTCGTGTGAAAAGTGACGGAAATGTTTCACTGTGTCGAGAACGAAAAAAGAGATCTGAAAAGTTCAAATTCTTCCTTTAAAGTTGGTGTGGAAGTCAAATTATTTGGTTTTGGTAAGCTACAGAAATAATCAGACAGGGGGGAGGGGGTTACCCAAGCTATGTGACCATCTGATAAGCATCCTGGCCTTCCCAAGTATATCAGAGTTAACCGCTCACCTGAACCTCCCCTTCCAAGTGTTCAGGAGAACATTTTGTGTCTGCAAAACTTTTTGAAACGTAAAAGGCCGTCTTTGAAGCCAGTGTTTGGTTTGTCACTTCTGTGTCACTAGAGATACATGGCAGTGCGACGTGGCGTGCACTCTGTGGACGAGAGTCACTCCTTCTGCAGATACAAAGAACTCAGGAAACACAGGGATACTTATCTTCAGGTGATTTATTGTGCTAATAGATGGTGTGTTGGATAAAAATAAACATATCTTTTTGTCTTGTCATGTTGTTGAGGATATAATACTGGAGTTGTCATCATTAATATATATTATTTTATTTTAGTTATTATTTTGACAATGCCAATAAATTTGACTTGACAAGCTACTGCAATCAGAAATATTTAATTCACTTCTGTTGACAAATCCGTCAATCAAACCCAATCTGAACTCCTCCTGTGGGTGTACAAAATGTATTTATAGTTAAAAAGTAGGGCAACAACACAAACATTTACACACAGGGGCCATAGACTGTAATAAGGATGTAAACAAGAGCCGGACCAATACGATCAGCTGATAACAGGTCACTGCTATCTGTTTTGGCAGGGGGGGAGGAAATGTATACAGATCACGGAGCACGAAGTGCACGTGAGGTAGTTTGGAATCAGTGGCATCATTACTGCTGGGCAGACTCCATAGTTTACAGGAGTCTGCGGCACGTGAGCTGGCAGCTGTGCAGCTACACAGCAGCTGTAAAACACCCTGCCTTCAGTACATACACTGTATCTACGCCATGTTTGTTTGATGAGCACATCTGAGGGATCCCAACTGTTCTTTAGTTGAGAGACAGCTTTTATAATGCTTAATCCAGCATCTGAATATAAGTGAAGTAAGAGTGTTTGTGCTCTGCTTTACAGTCAGGAAATAAGGTGCAGGTGGTATGAACTAGCTGAGGAGTGACTGCAATCTATCCAGCGACAGTTGTGTCAAATATCAGCTGAGTTGTTGGCAGAGTACAGTCAATGTCCTGCGGGGTATTTACAGTAACACAGACGGCCTTATGATACAAGGCATGTGCGTCTTCTCCGCAGGCATGGCATGCAGGACAGTAAGCGGACTGCGCGTTTGATCTTCAAATTACCGCATACAGCAGCAGACCTCACACTGGCACTGTCAAAGGAGCACAGACGGCAGGACTGAACTCTTTCAATTCTCTTTTCCTTCATCCCCTCCCATAATTATCTGACAGTACTCATCGGAGCAGTTTGTTCCTGCTGCTGCTGCCTGTTGTTACTGGATCCATCATCTGATCTCTGTCACCTCTGCTTGGTATGTTGGTCTATTTGAATCTCGCTGCTTTTAACAGGTGTGTGGCTCGATTAACTGCAAGGCGGTGGAGTGTGTTGTGCCTGCATTGGACACAACACTGTGTAACTTTTAAAGAGGACATGCGCTTGCTAACAAGTGACATGTTGAATTTTTCAGCAAAACTACTCAGGGATTCTGCGGCCACAGCTTTGTTTAGTCTGTTGTGACCACCAGCTTAAGGTGGCTAATGTTAGCTAACTCACCATAGAATGATAAGAAGTGGGCGAGTCCTCTGTAACACCACCAATTTGTTCCTGTGCTTGGATTTTTAAAGCCTAAAGTCTGATATTTTGGTCATCGGCATCTTGTTTTTGGCACAAGAGGTGACTTTATGGGGCGGCTGTGGTGGTAGTGGTAGAGTGGGTCATCTTTGAGTCGGAAGGTCCCTTAAGCTACATGTCGAAGCGTCCTTGGCCAAGGCACTGAACCCCAAATTGCTCTTTTGACATAGCCAACGGGTATGAATGTAAAGACTGATTGACAGTTGTACTTAGCAGCCTCTGCCATCAGTGTATGAATGTGTGTGTGAATGGGTGAATGTGACATGTCGTGTAAAAGCAGCTTTGAGTGGTCGCAAAGACTAGAAAAGCGCTATATAAGTACAGTCCATTTATTTAGATGAGAAGGTGAAGCTGGAGAGGAGCGAAACGTTGGCAACAATACTTTTTAAAGCTTTTCACTCAATACAAAAAGGCTAATTCATTAGCAGGCAAATAAATGATTTAACAACAGTGTATCAGGCAGAATGAAATTCTGTTTGTGGAGGAAGTTTAGCCAGAGTTGTTAAAGCTCCTGTGAGGAGTTTTTCACTGGTTATGAAACAGACTGAAATGAATTCTGATTGCTCTATATGACCTACAAAAGCAAAGCAGACCATCAGCGACAAGATTGATTATTATTAAGTTATAAATTATTTTGAATGCCTGAAATCACTGGAGGGGGGTAGGTGTCAGACGAAGTGGTTAACTGCACACTGCTGCCTTTGGTTACATTTTCCAGGACAAAAATTTAAAGTGATTGATACGTATGACTGTTGAAGAAAGCAGGAAAAGATTTTTAGTTAAAATCCGAGACTTAAGCATGTACAGGACAAAATCAGCAAAGAGATAAGAGGTACGGCTTTGTCCACAGGGGGCGCCAAAATCAACAAACATCACAGGAGCTTCTAACTCTAAGAAGTTAGACTAAATAAGCTAGGAGAGACCACTGGAGGGGGATACCCAGATGTCGTAGTGATTTGCAGAAAATCTCCAGTATGCATCGGACCAGTCTATCTCACCTACTGTATCCCACAATGCAAAGCGCGGGAACGTCACAGCGGCAGCGGAAATGACAGACAGCAGCAGCATTCCAGCAGAAGGGGGCGCTATAGCTAATGAGCGGCGGTTATTGTTCACTTCCGCCTGCCGTAGGATACTGCACAATGAATTTGAAAAGCTCCTCCATACTACAGACTACCACCGAACGCAGTATGTAGTATGTAGTATGTAGTACGGCATTCCGAACACAGCCTGAGTCACGTAGCAAGGTCGGCATTCCATGTTTGGGTGCATCCATACCCCTAATAATGCCTTACTTCAAGCCTTGATATAATTTAAACTGTTTATTTGTCATTTGTCTGAGGTGGCCGGTACCAGCCAATCAGCACCCTTCTTGTTGTTCTGTCCTCAAACACCGGTATGTGCCAGCTGCCGTGTCGTTGTAGTTACGGTGAAAGTGGCTATCTACGTTGTAAATAGTGGTCATCTTTCAGCCATCCATGCACATGTGCGATCACATACATGTGAGTAGACTGGTTATATATCTCGGTGTGTATATTGCCATGGTAACATGTTCAGCTGTAACAGACTTGCGGGTCTTCATGCCTATTGGTAGAAAGGTTAATAGTAATGTGCATGTATAAGTGTATTCTCAGTGTAATTCTATACGTCACTTGCATTGTGTATTGTTGTTAAGCGCCGACAGACGCTGCCTTTACTAATGCAAATGTCTTATTGTAATCTAAATGAGCTGCTTATTGGGTTAACTCATATAGTGCCATACAGTGCGCTATTAGCATTTGTTAGCACTAGTAATGCTAATGCATCCTGTCGGTGCTGCCCTACAGTTGTAATGAGACGCTAAATTAGCTAAAGAGACAATAATGATTTATTGTACTAAGCTGTGAGCATGTTTGTATCTGCTGTAAAGGTGGGCGTTTAAACACAGGGCTCTATGGGGATCGACTCACTTTTGGAACCAGCCCCCAGTGGCCGTTCAAGGTACTGCGGTTTTTGACTCAGTTCACTTACATTATGACTATTAACTACTTTTGCTAGTTTTATGCTACACTTGAGCATTAACCTTTGACCTGTACATCTCACAGTGGAAGCTGCTTAGCAGAAGTTACGTTGAATCCCTTTGAATGAAGATCTAACGGAGGTGTAACATCCACCAGCTTGTTTTACCCTAATTTATCAGAGAAATGTTAAATGTCAATGTTAAGCCTTTTGTAAGAGTTACAAAACGTATTTGTTCCTGTCAAGAAAACAAGTAGCCAAAGCACAGAGAAAATGAAAAAGCACATAAAGGGGCATGAACTTCGCTTCAAACAGAGAGAATTTACAACAAACCCCATTTTTTAAGTAACCCACTGATGCTTTCTCTTCTGTTCTGGGCTCACACGCTCTGTATTTTAATGGCTCGTACATCTGCTCCGTTTCGTACAATCATCTTTCTTTTTTTCCGCTGACTTTGGATTTTTTCGTCTAACACATTGCTTAATTATGAGAAGAACTATCAGCGCTGCAGTTTGAAGGAAGTGGGCTTTTATAAACTTTTAAAAGAAGATGTTTGGGCGGTTCTTTCAGCCTCATCTGTGGTTTCAGAAATGCCCCTGTTTCCTTTGATACACTTGGTAGGTGTGAAGTTTAGAGTCATTATATGCAGCGTGGTGTAGTTTCATTTGCACTGCAGTCCACTGTAGACCTACACAACAGTATCTTTGACTAAATGCTTTTTACATTGTTGTTTTTCAATGCAACAGAGGAAACCAAAGATGTTTTTAAAACGCTTTAAAACACTAAATTTCTACAGAAGAACCCTCAGCTTTGTTACAGATTAATTTCACTGAGGAAAAAGCGGAGAAAGAGACGGTCTTAAAAGAAGCATGGTGACGATATGAAACACAACATGATACGCTCCATTGAAACAACAAAAGATTACAATAAAGCCCACTCTTTGATCTTATTGTGTTTGATATGTTCCCCTGAAGGCAGCAGTTCACCTTTTAGCATCTATAAACAAGCCTGCGACAACTGAGGATTTCCTTGTAGCTGCACAGGACTATTTTTTTTAGCCTTTTGTTTTTGTGTGCTGGACTACAGACAAGAATAACGTTGCCTGTGGCCTGTTTTTTTAACAACATCACTCACCATCAGAGCTGCACAGATGGTGAAGGCCTTGAGGAGGAGAAATGGTGGAGAGTGATCAATAGATAACCTCAGAAGGCCTCTCACATGGCTCCCCCTTGTGGGACGAGAAGGTCTGTCGCTGCCACAGTTTGGTCTCAGAGTATGATTTGCATTTTACAGACTCACATGCAGAGCGATTTACTGTTAGTGAGCTGTTGGGGATTCGCTGTCCGGCTCAAGGACATTTTGACTGCAGAGATGGCTGGCACAGACTGACGCTATAAACTCAGGGTCAAGCTGTCACACTCTAAAATGTTGCCTTTTTTGCATCAGCCGTGGTGTGCGGAGTTTAATCATAAAATTTGTTTCATTCACACTCCTCCGAGGCTCGTACTCGTGTGACATTTCAGTGAGGGAGGTCAGCGCGCAGAGGCAGAGCTTGCTCAAGGACACTGTGACAGGGATGGACACACGGATCTCAGAGGACTTACCAGTTCATTACAATGATGATATGGACTTATGAGGACTATCATTCCTGACCCCTTTCTTTTCCCTGGCGGTGGAGGAAAATAGCCTCTATACTGCAGTGAAGAAAAGAAAGGCAGCATCATGAATTTTTATTCACTTTGTTGAGCAACTCTGTCCGGGCCTTATGGAGCCTCCTATGTTATTTCAAACTATTAAACGCCATCAAAATTAGGAAAATACGCACGCCTGCTGAGCTAGACTGAATTTAAATTAAAATTGGATTAGGATTATATTGGCCATCTTGTGGTATTAAGTTTTCTTGTGCAAATCTACTGCAGTCTCCTGAGGAAAATCAACATCGGCTCTCTGCACACTTGAGTCAGAAAAGCTCTGTGCTGCAGTTTGACACCAAAACCAGCATTCATCAATGCAAAGAAAAATGCCCTATTTGCAAACAGCGCACTTGAGTTATGTTTGGGTTTAATTTATGCCTCCAAAGGGATGCGTAAACAATTACAATTACTTGCGGCAGTCACAGTAAATCACGTTAAATCAGTCTACTCAAACAACACGAGCAGATTTACATGCAAATTGGCCCAGGGAAGGTGGCCACATCAGCGTCTGAGCTTTACGGTGTGTTTGAAGACTACAGAGAGCGTGGCAATTTCAGTTGTTTAGGCCGTAAACAACACACTTCCCTCCGAAGACAGCGGGAACAGTAAAACATACAAAGCACTGTGTTTATAAAACTGCACCAAACTTTTCATAAATCACAGCTTTCATGTGTAACCGCACGGCAATGCCATAACCTTTTCTAGCACCAGGTACTCAAACGCACTCTATCTCCACTCATTACGGCGCTAGACGAGCGTGAAGTGTCTCCACAAGTGAGCAGCAGGACTGTTCATCAGAGGTGACGTACAAGTGGGAGCGGGGGATTGGGAGACTGATGAAGCTGTGATCCAAACACACGCGCCGCACCTCCACAACAAGCCCAAGGAACAGATTCATCTGACGAGAATCAACAACAGCGCCCGCTGTACACAGGCGCCATGCATAATTAGCACTATAGACACAGTGAGCTGAAATATGCTGCGACTGCAAACAGCTCTGTGAGTCAGAGGAACAGCAGAATAAATAGGTGCTTTTGTGGACTGACTGTCAACAGGCATAAGGAGGTATTTTAATCTGGAAATCAAAAGATCCTCATGTTTGGAGGAATGTGTTTACTTTGAACGGAGAGGGCAAACCAAGTCATGATTGTGCATTCTAAACAAGCGACTCACTTCCTGCGTGATTTCGACAAGACGACCAAATATGAAAGTCATTGTGTAATATTTCAACAGATTACATTCAAACACATATTAATGATAAAAAATATTTATTAACATTAAGAAAAAGAGACCTTGAAACATTCATAAAGCCCAAACAATGTAGGAATCCTTCCTGAGGAGCAAACACAAACACTGTGCTTGTAGCATCCCACATGTGTGTTCAACATCTGCACTTATTTACAAGCATTCATTAAGGGAGTGAAAGTTACTCTCACACCCCAGATGTTTGGTGGGAGCCAGAGTAGGTGCTCTGCTTTTGTTCGAGTGGGTTTTCAAATTTAGAAGTGTATGTTTATTTGATAATGAAAACGAAAAGGCTGCTAGTGTTAAGTCTTATTCTCAAAGCTTCCCTACCTGCTTTGTAAGGAAGTAGCCCAAAGCCAATTAGTGCTCATTGAAGACAAATCGCTTACAACAAGTTGCGGAAGTAAAAAAAAAAGGCAAAGTAACTTCCTGCAACACCATGACAGTGTAGCTTTAAGCCAATGTGACATAAACAGCAGTAAAAAAGTGCATCTGTTTTTTAGTGGGGGATGAATACAGACAGTACAGCAGCTGGAGGGTTCATGTGCAATGTGCACCAATAAACTACATTGCACACGTTTATGGTAGTGATGGAACATGTTGACCTGTTTAAGTGTTTGGCACACTGATGCATAGTTATTAGTTTATTGACAACAATATGAAATATGAAGCAGCATGAAATAGCTCAGGCAAAAAAATAAGACACCATCTCTCTCTTCATGTCACGGGCAGCCCAATCCAGATCTGAGCCCCATTAAAAACCTCCTGTAATTAAAACCAGGTTATTCCACCAAATATTGATATGTGAACTCTTCCTGGGTTAAGGTCTGAACATCTTTTTTGCACCTTTGGTTATCTTTTGATTTAAATAAATGTCTGTTAAGTCACAATATATATCGCCGAATGAGGTAACACAATGGTGATTGAGCCGATGGCCCACTGATGAAAGCCTTTGCATTTGCAGTATTACAGACTGGCTGTCTGTGGCGACTTTCATGGAAAAAAATCACAAGCGGCGCCCAGTTAGCGACGCGTTTTCATCACCCAGCAGTGGTTGGTCTGCCAGAGAGGGTAGGCGGGGCTAAGCGGCTGCTTTTCCATTCTCTGCAAGTGTTGCGAGTAAACAGTAATCTACTATGGCTGAACAAACAAAGAAAAGATCAATGACTACAGATACAACTTCAAAAATAAGTGAAAATCCAAAGAAAAAGAAACAAACTTGACGCTCAGATGAAGCAAACAGTCTGAAAAGGAAAGTGACCGTCAGCCAGGAAAATCAAGAGCCAACCGTGGACGAATTACCGTTTATCTCCACAGGTGCCGCCAAAGAGAACGAAACTGAGATCTTCCAGACTAACACTTTAAACATGACCTTGTTTTCTTTGCATTATTCGAGGTTTGAAAAAAACTTTTTGTTATCTTAATCAGTCGTCATTGTCTGCAAATAAAAGACCTTAAGGAGAATATTTGATTTGGAAGAAGGGAAAAATGTTGCATACAATAAACAACAGTTCATTTAACAGAAACACAAACCTATAAAAAGTAGAACCAGAGAAAAACAGATTTTTGCAGTGGTCTCTTAGTTAGCTGTATATCACAATTTGGCTGCACAGTCAATACTTAATAGTATGATCAATGTGTCTTTAGCTTTGGTCTTGTCACGGGATTTGCCTACAATCATTGACCTAAGCCTTAAAAATGCACATACATTTAGTGAGACTTCATAAATAATAGCTTCAATATCACTTGGTCAACCTTAATAACCATTTTCAGAAGTTCCCCCCTGAGTTAAAAACACACAAACATAATAAATCAATAATAAAACATAATCTGTAACAGTAATAATGACATTCCACTCCGTCCTCGTGTGTGGGTCCTCGACACAGTCAGACAGTAAATTGTTCCTCTTTGCTTCTTCAGCAGAAAGCGTGGCGGCTCGGGTCTTTGTGCTGACCTCATTCATGCACGGGTGTGATTATTTTCCAAGTCGTTTAAGTCACATAAAAGCATTTAATTAATAAGCGCCCATCCATTCGTGGGATCCCCTTCATAGTTAGCTGAGCATTACTTCTCAGCGCCACTGAGGCGAATCCCCTTAATTGAGTGGTGTCATGAGAGGCATCTGTAAACAGCAGGCACAAAATAAATACTTCCACGTACATTAAGACCACCCCCATGGCTAATTTCTGCTTTCATAATTGTCTGCGCTCCCGAGGGGAGGGGGGCGAGTCCGTCCTGTGCGGAATGAGTCCCCCTCCTCATTTGCTCTGTCACTATTAGATTTTCTGAAGTGTTGGATACACAAAGATATTCATACAAGCACCTCAAGTACATTTTGTCAAGGCAGCGTTGTTTAGTTTTGATGATGAATGGAGGAGAGGATGTGAGCTTGGTCAAGAGCTATGGATCACTGAGCTTGTCTTCCCTGAGCAGCCTCCTGGCAAAGTTTGATGCATGACCTGTGCTGTGGAAGTCAAAATAGAACAATATGTGTGTGTCTGGGTAGCTGTGCGTGTGTGTGAGGTTGGTGCATGAGGAGTTGTTTATATAAAATCCTTCAGTATCAATAATTTAAATGAGTACGTTATCATTTATAAGATAATTTGTCATGTATTTCAGAGCAGGCCTGTATACTGAAAAAGTTTTATCATCCCCGTGGGAGACATGTTCGCTTCTTTTATAAAGTCTGACTTTAGTGCTGAGAACCCGGCGTGTGACAGCTATTTTGAGTGCAGAACCTTGTGCAGTCAGTCTTGCTTGTTGGTATATTGGATCACGTCTGTCAGCTGTTTGTTTGTGTCGCTGGATGCGGGACAGTTGCGGAGTCTAGTCTGCTGACATCTGTCATCATCTCGGTTTCCCTCTGTGAGCCTGTTGCTGGAGAGACACAACAAGCCCTTCATTGCCAACATGTCATGCAGAAGAAGAGGCTGAACCTCTGACACACAATGCTGCTTTTTAAAAAAAAAAAACTGCCGTCGTGTCACAAACACTGAAGACTAAATAGATTTTTATGGCACTGAGACGACTGTCAATCGTGAAAATGCAGCATCCAAGTGCTGTCGTGCATCCGTCAACGAATGAAAAGTACAGACAAAAGCACAAACAGCTGGGGAGACGGTGCAGGTAGAGGCAGGACTATGACACTGATGCAAGTGCACAGGGAGCATGGCGTTATGTGACAGACGTTAAGTGCACATCTAACAAAGAACTATTTTCTGTACATCTGTAATACCCAACTGAGCATATGGCATCAGTTGGCTGAACTTTTGAACTATCAATCTGTCTCACTCACCTGCCGTGGCTGCGTGAAGTGGGCGTGGCCATGTGCGTGGGTATGCCTGTGTGCATCAGCATGATGATGATGGTTGGGGGGCATCGTGGCGTGACGGTGCTGCCCATGGTGACGCTGCTGGACGTGCAGATGTCGCTGAGCCACCGGCATGTTGACAGGCGGTCTGGGAGGTTGGGGTGCCCTGGTTGGGGATAGGTGCTGGGTACGCTTCTTGGGGATGGTCTGGAACTGCTCCAGGGGGATCACAGGTGGAGGAGTGGGTGGGCGCTGAGTCCCGGCCGCAGGAGCTGTCGCCTGTGTTCCTGGGTGGAGCAGGGCGGCTTGGGTCTGCTGTTTCCGGTTCTGAAACGTCTGAGCCCTCTGAGTGTGGGCTGAGAGTGCAGCCTGGGTGAGGTGACTGGGATTGGGCTGGGCAGGAGGGTACGAGACTGGAGCGGTGCCTCCTTGGCGAGGTGGGTTGGCGCCGAGTGTGACAGGCTGCGTCTGTGTGCCCAGACCTTGTGGTGCTTTTTGGACTGGTTCAGCTCTGTACTGCGGGGCCATGTGTGCCTGTGGAAGGTGATTAGGATCAGCCAAAGCTCTTGTATCTGCTCTGAGCAGAGCAGTCGGTCCCTGTTGTATCATCGGTCCTTGTGACACAGCGGAGCGGCCTGCAGAGGGCTGCTGGCTCATGAGAGGAAAAGCCTGGGGGTTATTGCTGCGTGTGGCTTCCTGCCTGAGGGCGCTCTGGCTACCCGGAGATGCTCTGATGTCTCGCTGAGTGGCCTCCCTACGAGTGCGGGGGCTCCTCTCTGTGTGGCGAGCAGCCTCAAGCTGTGTTAGACTGCGAGAGTCCGGGCCTAGGCGATCAGCTGATCTGCTGCGTGACTGTCTGTCCACTGATGCAGCATCTTGTCTCCTCGAAGGGGTTTGGCTCCGAGGCCGAGGCTCATATCTGTGTTGTGTTCGTGCCTCTCGTATGGGAGGATGGGTAGTGTAGTCTGTAGTGTCCGGGGATGTCTGTCCTCTTTGAAGCGTGCCGCCGGGATACGCGGGTGTCCCTCGGAGGCGATCCCACGGCATCTGTCGCCGGGAGGAGGAGTTGGCAGAGGGATCATGGGTACCTGAGTTTCTATCAGACCTGTGATGAGGCTCTGGCTCCTGTCGGTACGTCTGTGTGTTTGCGTTTCGCTGAGAAGTGTTATTACTGCGTGCGTGTGTGTATCCTGTCGGGATAAGTGAAGGCTGATCTTGGTGAGCAGGATGTATGTGACCATCAAAGCGGGGATCAAAACCATCGGACTGCCTGCTTTGCATTCTGGGATGTGACTGCGCTGCTTGTATGAAGTCTGGTTGTGTTTGTGAAGCGTTATTATTAATGGCTGTATTTGTGAGAGGAAACGAGGTGTCCTGCTGAGAGTGTTGGCCGTTGTTTGGGTATGAGTTAAGGTTGACATGAATGGTGGGCATTTGTGCGTTGTTGTTCTGCTGGGCGTTCTGTGGCAGCGTGTTGAGGCTGACGTGGACGGCCGGCTGCTGGGCGCCGCCCTGTATGAGGATGTTGGGATTTGGCTGCTGTGTGTTTGGGAGTGCACTTCCGTTCTGAGCATCAGTGCGAGCGAACGCCGGGTTGTCGATGCCATTTTGTGGGAATGAATTGGTGTTGTTAAAAGAATTCTGTCGGGGTCTATTCGTCTCTCTTCGGTCAGTGAGCTGCTGCGTGTCTGAGGTTTGCAGGCCGTTCAGCTGCAGCGTCTGCGGGCTGCCGCGGTTTTCACGCTGGGTTGTGTATAAGTGGTCAGGACGGCGTGTGCGTGTGTTGGTGTGATAAAGTGGGGGATGGGGACCTTGGCCCAAATCTCTTGCACCATTAGGTTGAGGATCTGGAGGCTTAATAGGACAAGATGAAAAATGAGAGGAGGGAGAGAAGAGACAGCAAAAGAAGGATGAGACGAGAGGGTTAATGTGTGAAAAGGAGCTTTAGCACAAACACATGGACGAGATTAACACAAAATCAATAGTGGATCTTATGTAAACTTTATTTTGGCTTACTATAGGCCGAGGATTTGGGTTGGACTTTGGCACAAGCACAGTTTCCCGTTGCTGAGCTGTAATAATAGAAAAAGCAGAACTATTTAGAGCTAGAAAACCGGCCTCAGCTCTCATGGAGAGTATAAATGGACAAAGAGATAATTAAAAAGCCAATCAAGCTCCCTTTGGGATAAGTAAAGTCCTATCTTATCTGTGGTGTTACACTCAACATAATATACAATGAAACTATAAGTGGATAAACAAAATGTCCATGACGGCACACACAGACTTACCCCTCCTCCTCCGCACGAGAAAGACAATGAGCACGATGAGCAGCGCGATGATTAAAATCAGCAGCAAACAGCCAATCACAATCCCCACCACTTCTCCTACATCGAGACATATGTCTGAAATAGAAAGCTTGGTGTCAAAGGGGGAGAATTAATAAAGATAATGAGTCTGGAGCTGAGACAGACAAACGACAGAGGAGAGGAGGGGATGATAAAGTAACAACAGAGAGACACACAGAGAGGAAGAAATGAAAATAAAGGGAGAGGAGAGTATGTGTGAAAGTCACTGAATGACTTTGACCACATCCTCACCAGATCAATCTCCCCGGATACTTCCTGTCCCTCTCCTGTCGTGAAGACAGATACACGGAGGGACTCCAAAACCAACCGTCATCATTATCAGTTACAGAGAGGTCAGCGTCCACCATAACTCACCTACGACGGTCAGCACTGTGCTCTGCTCCGACGTGCCCGCGGTGATGCTGTTCCTGGCCGTGCAGGCGTAGCGCCCGCTGTCGTCATCAGTGGAGAAAGTCTGAACGCTGAGCACCCCGCTGTCAGGCTGGCCCGATGCGACCGTCTGTCCGTCACGTTGCCACGTGAAGAGGGCAGGGGGCAGCGAGTCGGACAAGCAGGTGAGACGCACCGTCTGTCCGACCAACACATCCCCTTCTCCGACGCAGTCTTTCGGGGTCTCCTTGGTCAGCACCGGGGCGTCAGGGCCATCTGGTCGTGCGAAGATTAGAGGACATTGTTTTCAGCGTCAACAACATTTAGTTCACAAGCACTACGAGGTAAATCTGTATTCTAAAAGAGCTGACTCTAAAGCACAGATTATGAATTCTGCCAAAGGGTTGATCATTTTGTCAATATCAGGTTTAAACCACCTCACCTGGCGAACACATTTCAATAAGCTCTCTTTGATTTTGTCAGCATATTAATCGGGTAATGAAGGAGCTTTGCTGCGTTGGGTTGGAAGTTAAATCTTAATCACACTGGCTGACACCTCAACAAGTCGTATTTACAGTCGAGCCTGATTGGCAGGTGAGGGGCATTGTGCATGCAAAATCCTGCAAAGAGGCTAACAAGAGTACTGCATAATGAGGAGACGTTACTGCAGCCTGCTGTTCAACACAGTTTACGATTTACATACAGAACTATCCCTCTGTAAAATTGTACAGCTGTTTTAAAACATTATGAGGCAAAAGAAAAGTAAAACTGTTTCACTGAAGGGATACGTTTGATTATATTCACTCGCTACCTTGAGTCTCTGCTGATCGCCGAGTGGCAAGGTCGAGAAATAGTCCAAAGCCAACTGTGAAACAACAACTTGTTGCTTTTACAATTTAGTTTTTGTACAGATCAAACAAACAGAAAAACAACATATGAGCGCTTTATGTGATATTAAGTGAGCTTCAGAGGGGTTGGCAGGTTAACCGTTCCCCCCCTGCTTTAAGTCTTTATGCTAAGCTACGCTAACAGGCTGCTGGTTCCAGCTGTTGATTTCTTTTCACAGACAGATACTGGAGTGGTTTCAATCTTATAATTAATCAAGTATTTTTAACTAAATGTCCAACATGATCAATTCTGATCAACAAATTAGTCAGCAGTCATTCTGATGTTCCATTAATTATTCCTGCTTTCAAATGCACAGGTTTTCTTTTTCTGACTTAGAGTTTTGTCAATCAAATGACCCTTTGATTTTTGGACTGTTGCTCGTACAAAACATGCCGTTTCAGGATGGCACCGAAACTTCTGCAAAAGTGTAAGAGGCATTTTTCAACATTTTCTGATCTTTCAAAGTAGGGCTGAACTATTAATCCAGCCTCCTGCAATTTTCAGTCCGCAGGAGGCGCATTTTTTGATAAAGGTGAAATGTGTGCCAAAATACCATTTAAACTTAAAGAGGGGGTATTATACTGTTTCACATTTTAAGACATAAACATAATGTTACAATGTTGGATGTCCAGACTAAACCTGGGTGAAGTTTCAAATCTGTAGGTAAAAGTATGTTGGAGTAATCCCCAAGCTTCTCAGCGTGCTGTGAACGCCACAGTTTTCTCTACATGCTGCACTTTGTGACGTCTAACGGACCCTGTGGTTGTAAAATCACAGATTCAACTTATCTGACCGATTAAATTACATTTCGTTAAGTGCAAACACTTTTGGAAAGCGAAACCCCCGACAGATTATGAGAACACTAATAACTGGATGTGTTTTAATTCGGGTAAGGATAACAATGTTTGGACATGTTGGTATGCTGTTGGAGTGTTTGGGCGTGTTGGCTGTGTTGAGATGCTGGGATATAACTGTCATATCAGAAACATGGACGTGATCGAGACAGAGCTAGAAGAATTACAATCAGCTTATGGCAGGATGTCCAGTGCAATCCAGCACACTGTATGGTGGATAATAAATAAGCTACCGCTATTTGCAGTGGCTGTAGCAGATTAGCTGCCACTTGTCTCGATCAGTACTCACAGAAGACAGTGAGGCTCCGCGTGGCAGTTTGAGCGCTGACAAGGTTGCTGACAGTGCATGTGTACTCCCCCGCATCCCCCCGTCTGGCCGGGTTGATGACCAGAGAGCCGTCTGTGATGGTGATCCTGGAGTCGGCGGCGATGGCTACACCTCCTCTTCCCCACTGGACTGTAATCTCCGTCCCTGCCGTCCACGTACACCTCAGGGACACATTTCTTGCCTCCACTGCTACAGAGGGAACAAGAAGACTCACCCCGTTCACTGCATCTACAGGAAAAGAAGAGTTAAGCAGAATCACCAAAAAATGGTCTCCAAAGACTTCATTACTCCGGGGGATGAGAGTATGAGAGAGTTCTCTTCGGAAGTTGGAGTGACAGAACAATAGAGGGCAGTTTTATGTTTCTGTTGAGGGTAATTTGTTGTAATCAAAGCATGTGAGTGCTGAGAAGGGACAGGATTCAGATACAGGCACAGATGGCGAGTAAGGGGGCAGACGGTGTGAGTGGTAGCCGAGTTGCCTCTTGGCGGGCAGCCTAAGTTAAATAATTGGAGAGGGAGAAGAGGGGGGCGTCTGGACGGAGGAGTTTGTGACTAAGAGAGGACCTCAGTGGCAGCAGCAAGCAGCCAAAACATTTGAGCAACCACGAAGAAGCTCTAATCACTTGCATTTTTGCACCTTGTTTGCTCGCCTGTGACTCAGCAGAAGCATCGAGTGTTTTAGGATTGTAGCTCGAAGTCAGGGGTAACTATGAGGCTGAGAGTCGTGCTTAAGGACACGAATGTTGCCGGACATAACCTAGCTGTTGTGAGTTTGGAGTATGTGACCTTTCGAGCAATAATAGACGAGTGCTTCTAACAATGCGGTCGCCCCATTATCGTCGTTGTAAGAGGGATGAGAAAGACTGCACGTCATCCCTCCTGTGTCGGAGAGACATTCGGCTGTTCAGGCTCCATTACAGCTCTGAATATAGCTGGATGCAGATACTGTACGTACTGTATGTGATGCTACATTTAGACTGCTAAGATATCAAACATCTAAGAGCAGGAGCGCCGCATATCAAATGACTTTTAATTAGCATAAAGCCCTGAGCCTGCAGCTCCATCCCCTCCTCCTTTTTCATTAATTTTACCTCGCCTACGATGGGTCACTAATTTCATTACACCTCCCAGACTAATTCTCTTACTCCCCAAATCCTCCCCCTCCTCTCTTCCCTCCCTTCTCTTCCTCCTTAACATTATCACCTCCCTTAAAACCTTCCTCTCCTGCACACTTCCACACTTCATCACGCCTCCCACTTTCCCCTCCCCTCCTTGCCTCATCTCTTAAGTGAAGTCACAAGCACACTTCTTTATCTCTTACCAAACACCCTCAGCTGTATTGATCTGGAGTTAGCCACCAGGCCTGTTGTATCAATGGGGTCCACCTCCACCGTGTAGTTCCCGGCGTCTCGGAGCTGAGCGCCTCCGATTTTCAGCTGGGTGGCCGTGATGGTGACCCGGCCCTGGAACTGGGCCACCGGGTTGACCACCGAGTTTCCTCCGGTGAACAGACCCAGAGTGACGCCCCGAAACGTCCATGTCATGGACAGGACCTGGGACACCGTCAGCACCGTGAACACGATCTCAGTCCCAGTTTGGACCAGCACCGGGTCGGTCTGGAACTGGATCTGGACCTGGTCTTGAGCCGACACATTGGCAGTGAGGAGGACTAAACAGGAAGGAACAAGAAAGAGAAAGAGTAGATTGATGCATTTACGCAAGTACAATAAGAGTTCATTGAGCTACTTTTTAACAATGCTTTAAAGTAATTAAGTATTTCAGTTTTATATTAGTTAACTTCTGCCGTAAAATTTGTATTTTTTTTTTTTACAGTTATTTGAGTATTTATTTTATGAAGACCTGAAAAAGTTACATCTGCAGTTAACAAAATGAGGAGTCTCTAGTCATGCTCGCAGCTCTGCGAGACTGTACATCAGCAAAGAGCTGCTTTGAGTTAAATGACAACATCAGCATGCTAACACGCTAGGATAATGCTATTGTGTTTACCAAGTTCATCATCTTAAAGTTGTAATAATGAAGATTTCAGTTTCGTTCTCTTTGGCGGCACCTATGGGGATAAACAGCAATTGCGGGAACACACTTCCCAGGCATCCAGACAGTGTTGCATGTGTGACGTCCACGGTTGGCTCCGGTTGTAACTCTTGATTTTCCTGGCTCACGGTCGCTTTCCTTTTCAGACTGTTTGCTTCATCTGAGCGTCGAGTTTGTTTCTTTTTCTTTGGATTTTCACTTATTTTTGAAGTTGTATCTGTAGTCATCGATCTTTTCTTTGTTTGTTCAGCCATAGTAGATTACTGTTTACTCGCAACACTTGCAGAGACCGCTTAGCTCCGCCTACCCTCTCTGGCAAACCAACCACTGCTTAACAGACATTTATTTCCATGAAAATCTTGGAGATGAGCACTTTATATGGTATGTTGGGTATCTAGACAAAACCCAGGGACTTTTTCTTCTTTTGAGCCCGATGAATCATCGAGAGATACATCCAGGATCACGACTCCTCAGATTGAGCTTGTGACCTTTGGGAACGACCAGCTGAAAACTAAAGTACATAAACTGTTCACTGAGTACTTAAAACAAGCTTCATCTCTTGGAGCTTAAACAGTAAAAAGCAGCTTACACACTGATGCCTCAGCATCTTTATTATCTGTTATAGGGGCCCCTTTTTCTGCTAAATGACAACTTGAGTTGACTTTAACAGCAGGACTCTAACTTGTATTTGAGTATTTTCAAACCAACGTGCTGGAACTTTTAATTAAGCGAAGGATCTAAGGACTTCTTTCACCACCGCAGAGAACAAAATCTATCGACACACACAGAGCGGGCTCTGGGGGTGAAAAACCATTACTAAGGTACACACTCTTTCCTCCCTCCGAAATCTCACACCATGTTTTTTGGATTGTGAGTGATCCAAAACTAAACATCTATTCTGTGTGTTTGTTAGCTTGCAAAATAATATTTGTTGTCCCTGCTCTCAAGACCCAGTGGTCTATATATGCAATTTAAAAAACAATGTCGTACAGAACAATTGGTTTTACACATTCAGGCATTTGTAGTCTGTGCGTGAAGGAAGATCTGTTTATGTTTTTGGCTGCCTGTCCTCCCTCCTGTTTGTGCGGTATTACAGAGTCAGACAGGAAAACCCGGGCTGAATTTTCAATATCCTTTTTTACTGGCACATAAAGCTTCAACGCAAAGAGCTCTCTGGCCAATGAATTACAGTGAATCAGATCAATATGGTCCTGATCAGTCTCGCTGGACTGCCTTTACAGCGTTTTCACAGGGGAGCAGAGAATAAAATGACAAGAGCCAACAGTGAGATGGATTGCATTCAGGTTCCCAGGACAAGTGTTTCAGTGTCTGATTAAAAACATCAATAGCTGTGTTGATTTTTCAGCAGGGACAGAAAGAGTCATGAGTCAGAGGGTGAGGAACACCCATGTGTGACGCAGCACGGTATCGATGTGCTGTTTACCTAAACACGAGAGCAAATAGAGAGTAATTTAAAGAGCCATATTTAATGTACAACTATTAAACTAATATATAACTATGAAAGGGATTTAGCTGCAGACAAACCTTGAATTAAGAACATATTAAAACTGTCATATTGAACCAATCAATCAGAGATTGACTGACAGACTTAAAGTGAGCTTTAGGTTTCTATAGGTGGCTCTAACGGGTGTAACTGTTCTTTGTAACACTATTTATTCCTTTCATGAAATGAAACGCAACTAAATTCTTGTGTTCAAAGGACAGCTGTCAAAAAAACATCAGCCAAACCACAGGCGTTAAAGTAAACCGCTCTTAAGAGACGTGTAAGTCACCATTCTTAAATATCAATAGCCGACAGGATGCCACAAAACTACTATTCAATTAATGAAAATGTGGCTGATTATTACTTTAATTATTATCCTTCATGCATGAAAACAACGCTTAGATAATGAACAAATTAAAATATCATTTGCACTCCTGGTGCTGATTTTTCTCCGCTCATCCTGCTAAAGTTGCTGCTGGATCTTTTTCCATTTAATGCATCCAACATTGTGTTATACCCGGGTGGGCAGCAACAATCTGTGATGTTGGATGGGAGAATTGATTCCGCAGTAATAGATACAATACCCATTTAGAACAAATTGTCTTCACAAGCATAAATTGTTAATAAATTGTTATTTTTACTGTCAACAAATCTCATTTAAACAAGCGATGTGTTTGTTTATCCAGATTTTTTAACACATCCATATTGTATGAATTACTTAGCACCAAGCCCATTTGTTCCTAAAGAAGCTGTAAAAAATTGCTCACAATACATATTAATTTGTTTAAAGGGATTTTTCGCCACGGTTTGGTTGATATCCAATAAGTGTTCATCTTAAAAGGTAGTCAAGTGAAGCAATAAGCTCTTCAACGTGTGCTACATTAACAGAAAAAGCTCTGCTCCGGTGCTCGCGGTCTTGCCAGCATTGCCTAAATGTATCAGGTTGCATTGTGTGCACATAATCTCGCTTGAATAATTAAGGTTAAATATCAGTAACAAAAATCTCCAGAAAAGTGTCATCATCCTAACCTCTGATGTACTCATATTTTGCTATTCCCTCGTAGTGTAATTTTGCAGCTTGTTTTCATAAACAATAGCAAAGTATCGGTATCATTGTTTTGCCTATTGTTCACACATGAACAACAACCATGTAATCCAGTGTTATTGTATTGAAAAACTGCCACTCCCTTTAAATTACTCACCAAATGGCATCAGACAAATATAGAAAAGCCAACCGCTTCCCGTCGGCCTGAGAGCTCACATGTTTGAGCCTGGGAGGAGCCCATGAACGCATCACCGCACTCAGCAGTCAGCGCACAGACGGGAATGCAGCCTCGCAGGTTTAAGAGCGGTTAAGACGAGCTATCTGCTTGAAATGCAATTGTTTTACAAACGTGCTCTGCATACCGCTGCGTCTCTTCCCTGACCTGTTTTATTTCCCACAGTACAGACTCCACTGAAACTCTGCTTCTGTTTGAACTATTTCAACGGTGCTGTCGGGGCAGGAGGAGGAGAGGAACTGACAGTGCAAATTGTTTTTACCTGCCAGTGACAGGCTGATAAGGAGCAGAGGTTGTCTCATGTCGTCAGTCAGGCCAGTCTGCGGAGAAATGAAACTCTTTAATACATAAAATTACTTTTTGGATCATAATTTTAACACAATTTAGACGAATTTCTCCAACAAAGGCTGTAGGGAAGCGTATCTATTAGCCTATTACTGTGCTATATACTTTTCTATTCAGATTAAGCTAACATAAACAAGAATAGTTAGCTGTGAGAAACTTACCGAAGTGTTTTCCTCCTGCCTTCATGTTCATTTTGCGTGGAAATAAACCTCCGTATGGGTTTGTTTGTGTCTAATGATTGTACTTCCTGTTTCTCCGCTATTACCTGTCAAAGACACACCTGTTCTCTTAAAGAGCCCGCTGCCATTTAACTGCAACGTTATTACTAAGCAGTGGTAGATAGTAATGAGTAGATTTAGTACCGTAGTAGTAGTACATTTGACAGCTTAAGTTAAAAGTTACTTTTCAAATAAAGATTTAACATAAAATAAATGTGATAGATTTTATGAAATACAATAATTTATGAAAGTTAAACTAACTAGTTTTCCTTAAAGGGGCCATATCTTTTAAATGGATATTTTCATATTGCATGGGTTTCACATTTTTGGGTGTTTAAAAAAAAGTGAAAACTGCATAAATCCGTGTTTTTCAGAATTACATGTTTAAAAAGGTTGCCTCTGAAATGGGCCGTTCGGACCAGCTGCAGGTTTCTACGTAGAATCTTGCTTTGGCTGAAATCGACCAATCGTCACTCACCACAGGCTGCCAACTCCGATACCTACTCCTGGGTTGCTGCATTTGCTCTGGTGTATCGTCCTCCCACTCAGGGTCCGATTCTGGCTCGTACTTGGAAGCCGATAACCGATCGTAGAGCAGCCATGTTTTCTAAAACTTTGGAGTGACAGTGCAGTGCGGTCGCTCCCCCACGTGGAGGAAGGGCTATGCAGTCACTCCAAAAACTGTCAGCCAATCGTGGCTAAGGTCCAACCTTTGAACGGCAAAACGGCTTGTTCGTTTCAGGAGAAAGGAGAGGCTCCGAAAAATACTTAAATATGTGTACAATTTTTTAAACCATCATGATTCAAAAACACATTAGTATAATAGAACACTGATTGCATCGCTATAATATGTCCCCTTTCAGTAGGCTTACATAAAATTTGCCCTAACTCGACCAGCTAAACAGTCAAAGGCTGCATGTCTAATAGTATAAATATATAATAATGTGATATATGCAAATATATTAGTGACTGTGGGAGATTTTCTCTGCAGAAGTCCTTTAACTTTAGTACTTTTATGAATTTTGCTGTATTAAAACTGTCCTATAATAAATTTAGTGAAGTGAAATGTATAAAATATGAGCTAGCATAAAATGTAAATAGCAGCGTAAAGTACAAGAACCTCAGGGTTGTATTTAGCTACATTGCTTGGATAAAAGTGTGTCTTTCCTCCTCTGCGTTTGATGATCGCGTTGAGAATCGACGAGTGAATTCCAAAGTTAGATATTTTTTAACTCCACAAAGTACAAAGACGTGTTCAAAGGGCATCGGAAAGTATAAATGTGGTCGATTTTATCCCGTTTTTCTTTTCATTTTTTATTTGAAAGGGATTTTTGATCAATGACCGTCGTATTGATGAGACAGTAAGACATAGTGGCACGCTGATAAAAACCGGTTCACGTTTCTGAGAGTATAATGGTTTATTTTTCTTAACGCTGTTTTTGTTTGAAAGTCATGTCTCAAGGTCATTTTTATTCATGTTTGTGTTACATGGCAGCTTTAACCTATTGAGGAGATTGATGGATTTATATGGCAAAAACATCTTTATACTCTCAGTTCTTTAGTAAATTGACTTACTTTAAAAGAAAGCCAGACATAAATGATGTTTTACACTGAAGCAGAAGCTTCTGCTGCCGTCTGCTGAGCCTTAAATGAGAGCCAAATGTTGACATTATTCAGCTGATGTATTAGTGCCACCCACTGGCTAATTCCCGCTAACATCACTCCTCTGTAGACAAAGAACCCAGTGGGAGCCGCAGCTGTGTTTCCCATGATTATTCATAAACGCTCTGCAAATACAAATGGATTTATAATCAGTTTAAAATCTGTCGTTACATCTGAGCCCCGGGATGCACTTCATATAGTGAGACGCTGCGGAGATAAGCCCTGAATAAGTGATGTCTCACCGCTGTAAAACAGGTGTTTAGCGGACAGAACAATCTCACCTCGAGGTCTGTTTAGCGGCTGCTCTGGAGCTTTCGATCATGTCTGAGAGTTCCTGCAACCAGCCGAGGTTTAAATTCTGATTTGTATGTGCCAGAACTTAGTTTGATTGTGACCCTAAATTAGCAGCATTATTGTCTACGAAGCAGTCTTTGAATTTGAGGGGTTTTTATGCTCAACTTTCCCAGAGAAAGAAGAATAAAATTGTCTGCTTTCCCCTTGAAGGTGTTTCTCAGTTGCATGCGAGAGACAATTACTGAAAAACAAAAATAAGACCAGAGTAATTCATGTATTACCTCCTCTTTTACAATCCAAAGCCAACGCAGTGTATTATTGTGTCTGCAGGGCAAACAGTGTACGTGCCGGATAAGAAGCCTGCAGTACAAAGCCTATTTCACAAGAGTTTCAACAATGTCATTGCTTCCCTTCTGATGTATACAACCGCATTTTATCTGCGCACGGCAACAACAGGGGTGTGATAATCTAAAGTCGAACATGTTGTATTGGAGGATGCATGAGCTTGGACACAGGTCAGAGGAGGAAGGAGAAGCTGTATAGGGAAAAGGAGGGGTGGTTGTACAATGGAAAGTATAACACAAAGCTGAGAGGAGCATTTACTGTACAGGAAAGAGGGGAAGTCGAGGGGGGGGAGGAAGCTGCTTGAAAACAAGGTGACGCCTACAGTGCTAACTCACACTGACTGGACCTGACAGGGAGGGAGGAAGGCCAGAGAGAGGCGAGGAAAGTCCTGAAACATTCAGCTTTGCTCCCTCTTTGATGTTGTTTGCAGTGACAGCTGTAGATCGAGGAACTGTCATCTTTAACTAGATTATTCCTCGCCTTGCGATGGCAACCGCTTTGAAGATATTGTTTTATTTTGGGCCATAAATCTAGAGTCGCAGAGTGGATTGCGCTGCACCTTAACCTCTGAGAAAGTGAGCATTAGAAGTGGAAGAGCTCTGACTCGATTGTTTTTCTTTTGTCTCCACTTTGGAAAGGTAGGTGAATCCCACTCTAATAAACTTCAAGGTAAACAGCAAAGGGGACTTCGGGTTATATTTAATGCATGCAGGTTGGGTTGGGTTGTGTTCCTGCACGGCTATCACTGCTTCTCTCTCTGTGAGTTTTTGTTGTAGCAGCTGTGCTTGAGGGGGTTCATTTTAGTTTTGGCAGCAGACCCGTCCCCTATGTCGTTCCAACTTCTGATGCTGGTGCTGTCTGCAGTGCCAGTGCTGTTGTTCTTTGGCTACTTCACAAACAAATTAAGGAAAAGAAGAGAATACCCTAAACATTTGGATTGCATTTTTTTTAATAGCGGGGACATGCTTCTTTAATTGTTTTTTTTTCGCTTTTGTTTTAGTTTCACATTTTCTCTGGAGGTGGTATGATTATTCTCGCACCCCTGCTGCATAAGAAGAGAGGAAGTGTTGTGTGCGTTCGCTGAGGTCATGAATTCACTCCTCTCCTTTGTTCTCCGTCTGCATCAGCAGGTGTTATGGATCTACAGCGTTTCCTGTGCCGCAGAGTTGCCCTGCTGCTCCTCTTGAGTAAGGCTTTTTGTTGTAACCCAGCATCTTAATGATTTCTGTTTAAAATCCTGCAGGAAAAAAGAACATATTTTCTATATTCTCCCTCTATTTTTAATGGTTTCCCAGTGTGCGAGATAAAGCTAGCAGCCTTCTTTTATTCACATAGAAAGCTCAAGGCGCTGTTAAGATGATGCTCACTGACACACATGCAAAAGATCTCTTGTAAACATCTTCTTTCATTGATTCCCACGCTTGCATTATTCACACCTTCTCTATCGTTTGCTTATGAAGTTATTTAACATTAATATTGTACGCGCACAGAGACTTAGCAGGTCCACTGGAGTTCTGACACAGATTTTAGGATCCTGATGTGGTTTGATGGATATCGCATTAGGCATGGCTGTCATGTGCTATAAATCATCGCTTGACGTTGTTTGACAGGAAGCAGGCATACATATTCATAAGGTACACGCTGAGCACGGACATGAGGTATTATGTCATTGTTTGTTTTAAAAGCTTCAGCTGCTCAAGCATCGAGACAATACAAAGGCCAAAAGGTCACACTTAAATTAAAACGTGGGTCATATTTCTGCAATGCAATAACAAACGGTCTAATCTCTCTTCCCAGTGCCGTGCGGGCTCCAGTGTATGTCAGTGCACATCCTCAGTGAGCAGCCCGTGTACGTGATCCCCGGCTCCAGCCTGGTTCTGAAGGCCCGCGTCGAGCAGACGCCCCAGGAGGAGATCTCCGTGGTAACCTGGGAGCGGGAGCCTGAATCTGGAGTCGCTCCCGGGAAAGAGACTCTGGCCACGTGCCCGGGCAGGAGCTTCAAGTGTGCTGGTACGAGGCCAAACGTCCATGTGAACATGCAGGCGCAGGAGTCGTCCCTCTTGATAAATAAATTCAGCAGCGCGGACACCGGCGTGTACGCTGTGACGGTGACGAATCAAAAAGGGGCCGAGACCACTGGGCACTGCATCGTCAGGATGTATGGTACAGTATCATGCTCAGGATCAAGTCTGTAGTTATGCTGTAGATATTTCTGAATGCTAAGCAGTTATTGATGATTGATTGAGTATTGATGTACAGTTTTGATTATTAGTTCCATCCATCCATCCATTATCTATACCTCTTATTCTCTTGAGGGTCGCAGGGAGGCTGGAGCTGTCATTGGACGAGAGGCAGGGTCACACCTGGCAACCTTTCACGCTCACATTCACACCTACGGAAAATTTAGAGTCACAAATGAACCAAACGAGCATGTCTTTGGACTGAGTACCCGGAGGGAACCCAAACGTGCACGAGGAGAAAACGCAAACTCCACACAGAAAGGCCCACTACGTCCGAACAGGGTTTAGAACCAGGAGCCTTCTAGCTGTGAGGGGACAGCGCTAACCACTGCACCACCAGCCCTGATAATAAGTTAATGATTTAAATGAGTAGAGAAATACTGGGCAAAAGTAAAGCCAATACTGAAGTGTCTTAAACCCGCATTATTTTTCTATGGCCAGCAGGGGGCGACGCCATTGGTTGCAAAAAGCAGTCCCAGTGTGTGGGAGTCTATGAGGACATGACCCTTCCTCTTATCACTGCTTAGTCGTTGGTGTCAAGGCGGCTTCTGTTCAGAATACAGCACGGCTTCCTTGTGATTGACAAGTCGCTACCACGGCATCCAGTCAATAAAGACCGAGATGAAGTAAAGAGAATCCACCCAAGCTCCACATTCTTGCCAAAATATGGCCGCTTCTGGCTCAAAAAAACAAGATGGCGACAGCAAAAATTCCAAAATTCAAACAGTTCACAAACTACATCATGGAGTAACTGACTGACTGAGTGAGTGAGTGAGTGACCGTACTGTCAGAGCCATAGAGAGAGAGAGTTGCGACATCGCAATGGCGGATCATGGAGCATATTGGACCTCCACTGACGCAACTCTCTGTCTATACGGCTCTGGATACTTTGTTTGGGGGAGTAGGCGGGGCTGCTCCTCCGCTGCTCGTCCGCCGTCCTCACCTACGTCCGCAGCGCGCACCTTCTGTCAAACACGCTGTCATCGGCCTCATGAGGACAGTCCTTGTGACACATCGCCCACAAAAGCGCACATTGACGTGATGCGGTCAGCCACATACGAGCTTTTGACCTCGTCTTGTTCAAGTTAAAATGGAGCAGGTTGTTACTCTTTAAGTTATTCGTCAATTAAATTTGACATAATGTGAAAGTTCAAGTTTCTGCAACTGGAGGATTTTACCTTTTTTGCCCACTTGTCTTGAAATAGTGGATTTCGTTTGCACTTCCTGTTATTCAGAGAACTTCTGCTTGATATTTCTGACACTGGAAACAACAACAACTCCTAAATTAATTTGTCTTTTTAACAGTTTTACAGGATAATTGTTAAGTTGCATTTGTCCATAATTTCTGATATTCTGTAGACTAGTCGATGAACTAATATAATAATAAAAGGAATCAGTTGCAGCCTTAAATGGCTTGTGTCCTCTTCAGTACAGGAAAGCTAAAGAGGAGAGATGTGAACATAAATACTGTCTCTCTTTGTGGCTTTGGAGCACTTACAGAGGCCGTTTATGTTGAAACATTATCTCATATAAATATAAAGGTGATGATATGAAAGCAGAAATATTCCAGTCAAACAATTACCATAAGTATAATAAATGTTTTACATCACTGCCAGGGTGCATTTTGTCTCTCTGACGGTGAATCTTTCATTAAATAATGAAGCACTTGTAATAACATTTGCTTATATGCTTTGCTCCCCGGCTCTTCCTTTTGTCTCTGCGCTTCCAGACGATTCTGTTCTCGTCGCAGCGTTCTCGTTTTCTGTCAAAGCTCCTTTTCTCTTCCCCTCATCCGTCTGCTCTAACAGTATCAATTCATCAGCTCCACTCTCCTCTACATCTGCTCTCTCAGCTTCCAGGGTTTTCCATCATCCCATTCTCCCACATTATGCCCCACTCTGCGGTCTCATTATTGTCTGTGAAACTGAGCCAGTTTCTCCTGACAGCATTAAACGTCTCTCATGATTCTTTGTGTTCGACCCTCCTGGACAGCCGTGTGTCATTATTCTTATTTTATAACCGATAGAAGCCCACAGCGGAGCCCCTCACATCTCCTTTCTGAGTTCTCTATCCTTCTCACCTTTCCTCATTCTCATCCTCCTCTTCTTTCGTCTGCCTCCGCAGAGGAGGTGCACCAAGTCTCCCTCAGCATCAACGTGTCCCACTCCTCGCTGGTGTGCGGCGAGGCCTGGGGGACGGACCCTCACTTCAGCTGGCTGCACGAGAGAGTCGCCATCACCCAGACTGTGGGAACAGTCTCCAAAGATGGAACGACACTGTCAGTGACCATGACTCCCTTCTGCGGACACTTCACCTGCATGGTCAGCAACAAGCTGGGCTACAGTTCTGCCACCTACACTGCGGGTACCAGACGACGCCATATTGTTTCTATGTTCCTCTTTATGAAACAAATTACCTGCTGAGCGTATTCTAACTCGTCGGTTTGGTCTACAGCCCACATCTTGATACTGTTTTGGTTTCCCCTCAAAGCGTCACATTAGTTGTTTTTCCTGCAGCAGCAGCTGTTTCCAGCAAAAGAGCTGTTGTAAAAAAAACATCTTTGCATTACCTGCATATGCCAAGATGCAAACACAGAAAATTTGCATCTAAATGTTTTAGAGCATTTAGCAGCAGCCAGATATTGTCCTTAGGAGTTGGGGGAGACAAAAGCAGAGCTAAAAGGATAAAAGGATAGCACTCTCGGATCCCATCAGCTAAAGTCTGTGACGATAAAGCCTCTGGGGACACCGCTGAACGCGCCGAGCGGTAAGCGATAAACGACTTCCCGTCAAGGCTTCCTTTTCTGTGTGCTGCATTGTTACAGAAAGAGAAAACATTTCTTGTGAAATACTTGTTATGAACCTTTGCCAAAATTTCAACATCATGATGCAGATTTGTAATAAGTAATAAAAAGCTTTGTCAGGTGTGTCCTCAAGAGGAGAAGAAAGCTTTTAAAATGCTTGTTTGTTGAACGGAGGTCGGAGAAACGTCGTCAAACACTATTTTTGTAATGGAATGGCTCAAACAGGGTTCGAAATAATAATTGTCTCTCGCTATTGACTACTGAACATGTAATTTCTTATTGTCTAAACTAGTTAATTGGATTAAAAGGTGGCTATGCCTGTTTACGTCTTATTTAAGGGCCCGATCAGACAGAACGCGCTTTGCAGGCTGTAAAACGCGAGGCGCACCGCACTGCCTTTTTAGTGGAAGTAAACACCCGATCAGACAGGGCGCGTTTTAGCAGCTGGGGGCGGCTTTTTTTTCCTACTGTTGTTAAGGCAACCACCGAATCATTAGCTGTCATTAACCTAACCGTTACATTGTAAACTGACAGAAGGCCCGCCTCTCCTTTCATCCGATTGGACAATGAGAAAAAAACGGCCATGACGTCGGGCGCTTTTCTGCTTAGAGTTTAAGTTTTTCAACTCGAGGCGCTCGGAGCGTTTCCTCAAAAACACGAGGCGCACAGAGCGGAAAAATGCGAGGCGCTCTGCAAAGCAAAAGCAGCGTGCAAAAAGCCTCTCATTGAAAACAATGACAAAAAAGCCGCCCACAGCTGCTAAAACGCATCCTGTCTGATCGGGCCCTAAGTCAGCTCACTGTGTTGTGTCATGGGTTTTCAGACATCAGACTCCTTTATGCCTCGTGTCTTGTGTCTTGTGTCTTGAGCCGTGTCCTGATTGCACTTTGTTCTGTGTATTGTATCACTGCTGGTGTTCAGTGATAAAGGATTTTCCACGCTGCGATCAATAAATCATGACCGCCACTGCTGCGACTGCTGCTATCACTGTTGCTAAACAGGCGAGACAAATGCTATTCTTCGTACCTGCCAAAAGGTGTGATGATCCGACGAGTGTATTTTATGATTCCAGTCGGTTTAGTGGCTGCAAAGACCTTTTCTGGCCTTCTTGGGCAGCCGTGTGTTTTCTCCTCCTCATCTGGTGTCTTTTTTCCTGGTTGACAGCGCCGTGTGAGACGGAGGGCAGAGGGACGACAGCGGCTGTAGTCTGTCTCGTCGTCCTGCTGCTGCTGGTCGGAGGAGTGCTGGCATTTCTGCTGTGGAGGTACGGTGATGCTAAAGTGCTCTTTCAGGCACCAACACAAATCTCATTTCAGGCTCTGCTCTGACGATGAATCCACAAACTGGAAGGAAATAATACGCTGGTTGTTGCTGCCCTAAAATAGAACAAAAAAGGGTACAAAATGAAAAAGGCAAAATGCTACACAGCTAGCGTCCTCCCACATGATAAGTGAAACACATGAGTCATGACAGGCCTGGCTGTGTCTTCTGACAAAACAAACATCATGTTAACTTGAGCCAGTGTCTCTGCTGTGTGATCTAATTTGGACGCTTGGTTTCTTTTCAGGAGACAAAGGCACAATAACAGAGGAGTGAGGCTGCACGAACACTTGGATGATGCCATCTAAGAGACGGCCAAAGATACACGTCTGTTACTCGGAGGTCTCGGAGAGGAGGGCGGGAGAGGGACCGGACTGTGAGGGGAGGAAGCTCCTGTCCTGCGAGCAGTATGACCTTACACTGTGTTTGAACAATGTGAAGAGTGAACCGCTCACAGGCAATAAAAAAATATCTAAAAATGGATATTCAGCTTGAAGAGCCAGCGAGGTCTTTACACTGCCTCCTGCTGGGCTGCACCTGTTACTGTGTATTTAATTAAAGCCTCTGGAAATATGGCTTAAAGATGCATATATGATATCAAAGTCACAAGTCTCATTTAGCATAAAAATCTAGGTGAAAATAAACCTTTGGAACTTGTAGAAAACCTAATTAAAAAAAACAGCTCGTTTTGCTGTTTACACCAGTTTCTCAGAACTGTGTGGGCGTATGGGGCTTTGATTGACATCTCTCTGGCGCCGCACACTACAAAGGCGCGTTTGACACACAGCACAGAGCAGCCCCAAACAGTATGTTTTAGTCGTCTGAGTGAGAGGAGGAAGCAGAAGCGCTGCCATCTAAAATTATTCATTTCAACTTGTCACTAAATGGCGAGTTACAAAACGCTTTGCTATCAGCATCATAATTAGCATACACATGCAACATTAGCTGAGATGCCCCTATTTGTTGATAACGCTAAGTGATGGCTCTGTTGCGTTAGCGAGAGCTTTATTATTACAGAGCTAACCTCTCCCCATCGACACTCAGCATGCAGCCAAACTTAACTCTGCAGAGGAAAATAGACAACAGCACTCACAGCAATCAATACCTGGCGTAAGGAGGACGCTAACTACGAGTGTAAACAGCGGAATTGCAGTCGTCTAACTTTATCCTGTGATTGGTTCACAGGATAAAGTGCAATTGCAAAAAAAATAACGACCCAAATCAAGGCAAAAATCAGGAAAGTTTACAGAAACTTCGATGACAATGATTCGGTTTTTGATTGAAACTTATTTCTTATCTTTTGAGATGCTTTCTGTATAAACATAAACCTTAAATTACAGTTAGAATGCTATTGTGGATTTGGGTTTCCAGGGACTTTAAGTAATCATTTTGTATAAACTGCACATTGTATATTCTCTATTACCTTTATAATAAAAGCCTTTAAAACATGTGGGAAAAGTCTGTGGTAATTCAGAGTGATAATCTCAAAGATTTTCGTGTAAATAAATGTCTGCTAAGTCACTTTCTGTCGCCGAATGAGGTAACACAATGGTGATTGAGCCTATGGCCCACTGATGAAAGCCTTTGCATTTGCAGTATCACAGACTGGCTGTCTGTGGCGACTTTCACGGAAAAAAATCACAAGCGGTGCCCAGTTAGTGACGCGTTTTCCATCAGCCAGCAGTGGTTGGTCTGCCAGAGAGGGTAGGCGGAGCTAAGCGGCTGCTTTTCCGCTCTCTGCAAGTGTTGCGAGTAAACAGTAATCTACTATGGCTGAACAAACAAAGAAAAGATCGATGACTACAGATACAACTTCAAAAAGAAGTGAAAATCCAAAGAAAAAGAAACAAACTCGACACTCAGATGAAGGCAAACAGTCAGAGAGGAAAATCAATGACCGTATATCGCCATTAGGGGAAACCCAAGAGAACAAAACTGAAATATTTGAGATTGTCAGTTTAAATAGATTTTGCAAGAAAAGGTTTCAAAGACAGGTTTAGTTCGAACACTGTTTTGACAGGGCTAGCTTTGGTAAAGGCTAGCTGTTGAATTAGTAAAATTAGTTAAACAGTAATTTAACACTTAATTAGAGATTCTTAATAGGAGCCCATTCTCATTAGCTTAGCATTTTCAGACCATTCACAACAGCAAAGAAGTCTAAACCTCTGAGTTAATTTTAGGTTTCCAAGGGCCTTATCTACCGGCTCCGACCGGAAACCCCTTGGGACGTAGGAATTAATCAGAGCAACAAAACTTTAGAAGTAGTGGTTGGCTGCTCGGCTAGGCTTTCTTGTTTCATGCTAGCACTACAGGATTTAACAGCCAACACTTTTATGTAACCTGATCGATCGTCTACTTCATTAACACTGATGCAATGGATCAGATCAGCAGCAGCCATCTTGATTGCTGACAACAAATGCCTCAGTGTTGCTACAACCCGCCCCATATTAGATAAGTGGCTGTGATTTGCCGACCTGAACTTACAATGTTACAATCATACAAATGTGTCTGCACAGGAGGGTAACAGGACACATAGTAAATATAAAGCTTGCACATTTGTCTGTCTCCCAGACTACAGTCACGTCTGACAGCCAGTTCGTTAATTGCTAGCTTGGTTTTAGAAGTTAACTGATCATAAAAATTAACTATAATAAAGCACCAACAGCTCCAGCTCCAACAAGGACATTTGATAAACAGCTGAAGTCAATATGCGCCTGGTAACAGATCTGAAAAAATGGATGTCACACAAAACCTTTTAGTCTCAGGCCAAAACTGAGTGTTTGTACCACTTCCATTCATCAGCCTCTCAGAGTCTCTCATTAGCTCGGATGAAACATGCATTTTCTTTTTCAGAATAACGAGGCCTATCAGAAAATGAAGGTTTATGTGGTACAAATAGTCGCATTAAGATTTCTGATGGATTATATGTAGATTAAACTGAATGCATTTTATCTGAAATCTGCAGAAAATATAAGAGCAGCACTGGGAGGTGAGTGAGCAAACAACAGCCTAACAAATTATTACCATCACCACAACAACTCACTCGAAGTCCTAACTTTTGTCAGCTTTAATTTAAGTCAAAACATGTCTGCAACCTTTTTGACTTCACGAGAGAGAGAGACGCACTTTTGCTTCACTCATTTCACAAGTTCACTTATTCAGAGCTTAACTCCTCGAAATTTAGCTGCAGACATTTTGTATTATGGATGCACTTAACAAGAGTCTGAAGTGGCTAAACCTTTCATTTTCCCAAACAATGTTAAGGAAATTATACGTCCAACATGTTTTTGTGTTTGTTTTGTCTCTTTTATGACACGCACACACAAATATATGCAGCACTTGAAAGTGTACAAACACAGCTCAGATAAAGGGGGGGGGGTTCTCAAGATTGTGGCTTGGAGGAATGTTGCGTTCAGGAGCTGATGCGCCAAATGGCTAATTTTCACATTTTACCCTACAAAACACAATACTGCAAGACTTTTGGTGACTTGACAGTCTAATATAAGCTTTAAAAAATACTTTTTGCGGCAGTCTGACAACATGCCACACAGGAAAAACCCAGTTTCCGACACTTCAGGTGGGCATTGTCAACAAACCAGGGGGTAGACGGTAGCTCAGTCTGCAGGAGCTTGGCTTCAAATCCCGGTACAGACCAAGTGTGGAATCGAGGGCTGGTGGCTGGAAAGGTGTCAGCTCCTTTCCTGGGCTCCGTCAAGGTGTCTCTGAGCAAGGCACCAAATCCCCCACCGCTCGGGGCGGATGTCCATGTGCAGCATCCTCACTCTGACATCTCTCCACTAGTACATGTCCATGGTTGTGCATGTGTGTATTTCTGGCCTATGTTTGTGTTGCATGTTTGTAAAAAGTGAAAACATTAAATTTCCCCTCAGGGATAAATAAAGTATCGCTTCTTCTTATTCTTCTTAAACCAGCAAGGCTCACGTAGGAGCTAGCGTCTAAGCTAATGCCAGCGCTTATGCTAGCTCACTTGTACCAGCACTAGTAAAGCTACGGCTAATATCTCTAAAGTCATAGATGAAAAGCTGGGGCCACAACTTTTACAAATTCACCGTGAAGAGCTGAACAGTCATGAAAAGCGGATAAATGAAGCCCTCTAGGATTTCGGTGCTGGAAGAGCAAACTGAGACTGTGTTCTAGCAGTACGTACTGATTTAGCCAAAATGTAGTACGTAGTATGCAAACAAAAGCAAAATGAAAAAAAAAGCAAAAACCAAAAATACCCGGATGTCGCACTGATTCGGACCAGTCTACCCACAATGTATACCAGAGTATCCCATAATGCAAAGCGCTGGAACATCACAACGGCAGTTGAAATGGCAGACGGCAGCAGAAGAGCAGAAGGGGGCGCTATAGCTAAAGAAGCAGCTTTTTGCTATTGGCGGGATATTGTTTACTTCCGCTTTCCAAAACCGGAAACTGGCGCCTGGCGTTGCATACTTTATTTTGCACACAAAATAAATTTGAACGGCTCCGTACATACTACCGCCGAACGCAGTATGCAGTGTGTAGTGTACAGTTTGGCATGTCGAACACAGCCTGAGAGCATTGGAAAAACAGGTGTGTAGCTTGAGTCAGCGTACTTACGGTCGACAGTGGGAGACGTAAAACATCCCCATCACAACTAAGACAAAGGAAATATAACATTTAAATGTTATTGGAGAACTATTCTTGGTGTTTGGGTCTTAAAATGTGGCTTCATCTGTCCTGGTTTCATCTCAATCCTGACGCTCATCCAATTCAACTTCAGTGATTTTGGCGGCATATTTATCCTCTCAAATCTCCTTTAATAACACTTCAGCTTGTTTTCTTTCCTCTTGTTAAAGTGTTCTTGCAAATCGTGTGTGAAAGATAACACTGCTGATAACATCTACACCGTCAATGTTCACAGTACGCCCATCACGCCACGTAAGAAACGAACCCTCTAACCCCCCACAGTGTTATGATATGTGCTCTGCAGAGCTATATTAGACCACATGGAGGAAGTGGGACCAGAGGAGCCACAGGCCAAACTCAGGACAAATGATATCACGCGTGTGGGAGGAAAAAGCTATTGAACATCTGCCATGAAAGTTAAGGTGTGCCTCTGGGAGTTTTAGCCAAAGACTGTTTTCTGTGCCAAGAATTTGAAATATATCAAAGAAAAGCCGCTCCATTTGCAGCTAAAAAAGTCCTCAACATCGCCAGAGTAGTAGAAACAGCTTAAAGCTCCCTGAGGTTTTATCCCAAGGTGGAAAAGACAATGATGAAATATTATGAAAATGGGATGAGAACTGTAGAGTAATATGTGTTGAATACAGATCACTTACTGCAGACTGTGCTAATTTTCTATGCACCTTAGATATGCACCAGCAAAATTTCAGCTTTGCAAATGTGGGGAATACACGAAGAGCTCTCTCAAGACGACAATGTAAGCATGAGAGGAGGAAAGATTTGTGCCAAAAAAAGCCCTGTCACAAGCCCATTAGCTCTGCTCCCATTGTAACCCAGTGCTCCCCTGCATTCATGTGCCTTCCGTCAGGCTGCAGAGGAGGTGGGGGTGCATGAGAGGCACATCCATCATGTGGAGCGAAACCTGCAAGCTGCACAACCTCCTCTGAAACTGTACAAAAGCTAAACGTGCGTCAGGAAATCTTACAACTCCTCCAACGAGTGAGGAAGATATCCAACAGGAGAAGTCTGTTGATCTATTTTTGTTAATGAATCAAATGTAAAGACCAAACCCTGATCTGATGCTACAAAAACGGCATAATGTGGCTTTTTCAGCCGCATTAAAAGCTCCATTGTCGTCCAAAAACACATAAATGAGCCACATCATTGTACCGGTGACATGTTGCTTCATTATAACGAACACAGCCATTGTAGTTTATTTTGAGTCGGTCTGTAACACACCTTCCTGTTGCTGTAAAAGAAGAGCAACAAACACGTAGATGGAAATAGCCAACAAATACAGTGTAAACTCCAGTTTGAGTAATGTTCCACTGCAGCCGGCTCTTTCAGAAAAACACTTGGCCTTTCTGGGAAAAAAAACAATGTATGTACTTGTGTGTAATGTATATTTATGACCCGTCGTAAGAACAAATGGACTTGGGGCAGAGATACAAAAAGAGCTTATGGATGTCAAAAAAGTACTGAGAACTGTAGAAATAAAAAACTATAGAAAATTGCCGGCCTTGTCCTTAAATGGAAAATGCATATAATTGAAAGTCTACAACTATTTTAGAAGTCGCTCAAAAGAAGATGCATTATATTTTCTCCATGCCAGATTGCAGTAAAGTGGCCCTGAGCAGCTGTCTGCAAAGAAGAGGTAAAAGAAAATATCAGACACACATTTCGAGCTCTGTAAGGCTGTACTTGAACCTTGTGGTTGGTAATGAGAAGTCATGCACATGTTATGTTTTGCATCATGTGATTAAAGTTATAATCTTGAAGATCTCAGTTTCGTTCTTTTTGGGCAGCACCTATGGCGATAAACGGTTATTGCGGGAGCACACTTCCCAGATATCCAGACAGTGTTGCTTGTGTGACGTCCACGGTTGGCTCCGGTTGTAACTCTTGATTTTCCTCGCTGACGGTCGCTTTCCTTTTCAGACTGTTTGCCTTCTTTGAGATTATTGTGAGAACACGCCAAAATTCTAGATAGCTAGCTAGTAACATAATGCAGGAAATATATAAACGCATAATGACACTGGAAAAAAAGACGAGGCTGTCAGTGTATCAACATTTACTAACGCACACTATAGATCACTGAAATTACAATATATTGACTTCCCATCAACAAGATGGCGCCATTTGAGCTAAATGCTAACAACAGTCTGCCAGCATGCTCACAATGACAATAGTAACATGCTAATATTTAGCAAATTATGTTAAGGCCTACTATGATCACCACCTTAGCTCAGCATGCTAACATGCTAACAGTTGCTAGTTAGCGCTTATTAGTTTGCAGGCATTTGGCTTACATGAAATAACATCATCATCATGCAGATTAAAGATCAGATCTTGACAAAAAATAAAAGGATCCATCCTCTAGGCATCATCAAGGTCTGTACAAAATGTATTGGGTAAATAGTTCAGTCTGGACCAATGTGATGGACCGACCATCAAACTCAAGTTAGCTACACTGCTAGCAAAGGCAATTTTAGCTAACTGTAAAGACTGGAGAGGTTATGTTCTTTTTTTAATTTAGCGTAATAATTAACATCATCTCTAAATAACCAAACTCATAATAAATAAATGGCCAGACTCTGGATTGACAAGTGCACAATAACAGTGGGATGGCTGGAAAGAGCTAACTGCTAAAGGTCTGTCATAATTCAGACAGTCCATAAAATACAGAAGTCTGCCTGCTGCTCGCTGACAGTCCAATATTATCTTATCATCATCTCTCCTTACAGTGGCGCGTTCACACACACACACACACACACACACACACACACACACACACACACACACACACACACACACAATAGCTGATTCATAGATTTAGATTGTTGTTTATGGGGCGTATTGTACTCAGCACAGCTGTAAAGAGCAGAGCACTAATCCCTGACATATCCATGAGAAACATCAGCGACCAGTCTTCCCTCTGTTGACCCCAATTATTCATCGTCTCCGTGTGCATTCTGGCCGTGCTACTCTTATCACAGCTCCATTTCCTCGCCAGAACTATACGTATTCATGCTTATAGAGAAAGGGACCAGAGGGGATAACAAAAGGAGAATGGGTTTTCTGAGGTGATTAGAGAAAAACACAACAAGCCAGTCGCAGACAGGAACTGGTCATTTCATAATCTCTGTTTTCACGAGCTTAGCTCAGCATGAATTAAACATTTTTGAACATGTTTGCTTCCTTGCTTAATTGAGATTAGAAGATTGATTTCAGCCTAATAAAGGTAATGTAGCCTAGATTCTAAGGAGGACAGTTAGCATAGATTAGCTTAGCATAACGACATGAAACACGCAGAAATAGGCCTATGGAATCTCAGAGTTGGTCATTTCTTAATCTTAGCCTGTTTCTATTAGCTTCTTAGCTAAGCAATATTCAACATTTTGAAGATATGTTTAATTTCTTGCTTAGGATAATGTTAGAAGATTGCAGAAATCTAGCTAGCAGTCTAATATCTGAACAGTAGCTTATATTTGAAGCTGCCAGGGGACAGTTAGCTTAGATTCTATTAGCAAAAAGACAGGAAACAGTCAAAAGGAAACCTCTAAGGAGAATGGGTTTCATTAGACAAAAGCACAGCAAGCTTGTTATTATTAGCTCCTTAGCTAGTTTTTAGCAGGAGACAGTTAGCGAAGCTTAGGTTACCATAACAACTGGAATAAGGGAAACAGCAAACCTCTGCACATGACTTCATGTTAAACAAGCCACCTTTTTTAATTGTACTCCTTGTTTGTTGTTTGACACCACAAATGAAATATATTAGCCTATAAGCAAGTGCTGAGGTGCTATAAGGTTGGCCTATTGTTTACCTAAGACAGAGCCAGGCTTGGGTTTTCCTCTGCTCAAAGTCTTTGTGCCAAGCTAAGCTAATCAGCTGCCAGTGTAGCCTGATCTAATTGACACAAAGCAGCTAATTAAGAATCTATTATACAACCATTATCTCATTTTCTTTAAGGAGAGGGGTTTTTTTGTCGTCTCTCTTTCAATGTGCGCCTAAATATAGCTGCAACAGTCTTCAGATTGGTTGAACAGATGCAAAGTTTTATAACTTTTATAAGTTTTTAGGAGGTAGAAACCACCCACACTGGAACAAAAAGACAAAATGTACAACAATGTGCCCCAATGGTTTGGAAAAAACTCAAAACCGTACAACCCTGCCAGCTGTTGGCTGTAGCAAATATTTACTGAAAAGATGCTTGAGTTGTATAAAGCTTCTGCTGCAGATTGTGAATAAGCACATTTCCCAAAACTATTTCATAAGTTATTGTCGTTTTAGCTCAAATTTTGAATATATGTTTATGAATTTTAATCAAAATGCATCAAAACAAATTGGGGTTACTTCATCACTTTCCAGACACCTTTAAAAAGAGCCAAATATTCAGTCGGCAGACAGTAAATCACAAACTATGCTTACACCCACAAAGACTGCGCTCTTATTAATTCAATATTTGTTGCTGACTGTGCCCGGCAGATGCCAGCTCCTGCGCTGGGACTGGGAAGCTCTTCTGGAGCGGCTGGATCCTCTTTTGCAGGTTGACATAATTCTCTGTGCCTCCGAGTCATTTGTCATCTCTGGGACGGGGGAGATAGTGGTGCATCCTGAGAGTCAAGTTGTTTCCCCTCTATATCATCATCCACTCCCCCTGACAAAACAACGCTGGGGGTTAGAGGTAAAATAAAAACGTCATAGTTAAGATACAGCTCTGAAATAAAGACATCAACATCCCGTGATGTAAAAAAGAGTGTTTGGGGAATCGTGCCTTCAAGCCTGATTGTTTCCATAAGGCTCAATCTAACATGTCCACACATCCTTCTGTCCTCATGGGCCCTTTATGTTTCCAATTCAGGCCTCATCAGGAAGCCTCTCCAGCATCTGACCTCTGGCTTCACCTCAGAAAACACAGACACACCCGTTATATCCTTTGTATCGACTATCCTCATGAGACCTGATGAGGACACGGCACCTCGTTGCCTCTCTTCTCTTGGTGGACTGCTCCTTCTTCTGGTGAGAGGTGAAACTGCAGCAGATATGTTAATCTAGGACACTGATGATCAAAATGTGTTAACTGGTTCCTCAAAAAGTCCCCTCAAAGCCCTTCTTGTGTGAAAAAGGCACGTTTTAAAACAAAAGGAACAACCAGAATTTTGCAGGCCCAGATGAAGAGGAAGGGAATCCTTTTAGTAGTCTTTTGTGTTTGTGTGTGTTTGTAAGATTAACTTTACTCACTTGATCTCTATCTGTATTATTTTGATATATGAAGGTTTTCAGTCATCCAGGTCATGGTGATTCAAAGCTTAATCCAAAAGGAAACTGGACTTGGCTGAAGCTCTTGAAGGCAATATTCCAGTACAGAAGCTCGTCCACCTAAGGGACAAAACACCCAGACACAAGAAGCATGGCCCACCATAGGAGAGCCAGCCCCTCAGGTCAGGACTCAGCAGTCCGCCTACCTCTACAAGGACACTCCTTTAAAGACAGCAAGGCTCCCATCCTGGCCAGAGAAGACCGCTGGTTTGAAAGAGGTGTCAAGGAAGCCATCTATGTTAAGCTGGAAAAACCAGCCCTTAACAGAGGTGGTGGCCTAAGACACCACCGGTCACCCACTTACAATGCAGTGTTGAATTCACTGCCCAAACAGCTCACAGAGATCACACTCACACTTTGGGTCATTAGAACCCAGCGACCCACAAACACCAGAGGATGCTAACAACCTTCAGTGACACCAGGTCAGCCCAGGTTAATGAATCTCACTTGATTACACATCTAATGACCTACGGAGGCTTATATTTCTGGCTCGTTCCACCAGTCAGTTTAGAACTGAAGAAGCCTTTCAGACGAGAGGTGAAACTTCTTCATGAACCCAGCTGCCTTTTGGATTAAACTTTATTTGTTAGTCTACTGGGGCAGAAAAAGGCTTCTAACAGAGTAAGTACAAAGATCATTATGATGTTTTTTGTCTGTGAAACACCTGTGACAAGTGGGTGTGTTGCTAAACTGCAGCTTGAAAGGATGTATGATGACGTTATCTCAAGTTCACTTGAATCCAGGCTCATTTTGACAGAACAACAAGGCCTGCAACTGCGTTTTTAAAATCCCTGCCAGTTACGGTTAAGAAGGACCTTCTTGGAAACTGAAGACATACCATGTCTAACAGCGAGTCCGCCCACCTGCAAGCTGGCATGTCAGGGTGCAACAGACACAGCTTATCCTCATTAGCTTATTAAGGAAACCTGCAGAGATGACAGCAAGAGGTACAAGAGGAGAAGAAAAGAGCAGATAAACACCAACAAAGTTCACAAGTTAAAGTTTTTATTTTGGAAAGTTTTTTAGTGAGAATAAAGATAAAACAATGGATGGAAAGAAAGTGTAGCTGTAATCAGCCCCATTAGAGACACCTGTTTCTACATTAGTCCGCTTTGTAAACTCGTTTTTAAAAATGGAGCTTCAGAGATGTATTAGAGCTGACATAAACTTTCAGTTGGTGTTTATTTTAATTAGAATGATTTATGTTGCTGCTTTGGTAATTATGATAAAGTGTTGACTGCCTAAATTGCTGCTGCATCAATAGTTGATTTTGCTAAATTATGTAATGTGGCGAGGGGGGTAATTCTCTAACAAACATGACAGATCCCTGCAGTGACTGAGAGACTTTTAAAAGGATCTGTCAAACAATCCAACAAACTTCAGCCTCACAAATGATTAAATTAACACCTGACAGTCCGCTAAACAGCTAGAGTTTTTCCCAGATCCTTTGGTGACAGTGGTTGATGAACTCCAGCCGGATTGATATATTATGCTGTTTTACGCGAGCAAATGTTTGAACAAACTGCCAAAGTGGCTGAAAGAGACGACAAATGTTCCAGAGAGAAACAAATATTTAAGGAGTTTCACTTGATATCTAAAATCACTAATATCTAACAGTGTTTAGTGCATTAATAATACTTTTTAATATATTAACAATGGGGAAAATGAGTGCAAGTAATTCAAAAGGAGTTGTTGACAATAATAACAGGAATCTTTAACTGTTTTGTAGCATTTTAGCGTCTTTAAGCTAATTGTTTCTCACTAGCAGTAACAGGGAACTGTTTTAAGGGAAAATGCTCTAAAAAGCCACCACATGTTACCTGTACAGCATCAGACAACAGTTAGACAAAGTTAGCTGTTTGAAAAAGTGAAGCAATTACCTGCTAAAGAGGTCAATATTTCCCTCAGGAGTTGGTGGAGGCCTCATCTCATTTATGCGTCAGTTACTTTGTTTGTTCACACTGGGTTCCCTCCACAAACTTCAGAGAAAGAGTTAAGTCATAATTTTTTTTACCTGCCACTCATCTTAAAAGGTGCACTTTTTTTACGCACAGTACATTTTTAAGGTATGTAACATAGCGGGATTAAAACCAGCAGTAACAGGGAACTGTTTTAAGGGGAAATGCTCTATAAAGCCACTGTATGCTACCTGTACAGCATCAGACAACAGTTAGACAAAGTTAGCATGTAGCTGTTCGACAAAGTGAAGCAATTACCTGCTAAAGAGTTCACTATTCCCCTCAGGAGTTGGTGGTGGCCTCATCTCATTTATGTGTTGGCTAATTCGGTTGGTCACATTGTGCGTCCTCCACAAACTTCAGTCAGGTCTTTGTATTTTACCTGTTACTTATCTGAAAAGGTGATATTCTTTTATGGACAACATATTTTCGTCAATGTTCAAACTCAAGACAGATTTAACGGCGGGTAATGGTGGGTTTCCTTTGGTTGCAAATACGGGAAACACATGATCTGTCAGAGACTAACTAATGATGTTGTTGAACTGCTAACGTTAGCTAACGTTAGCTAACATTAAGGAGGCTATTAATGAAACGTCATAATGTATCCTAACCTGACATTAATAAAAAACGTGTTACCTCAGTCATGAGCACGTGGTTTGCCTGCATGAGTCTCCTCAGATAGATTTGAATTGACGATGGTGGTTGTTTAAAATAAGGACAAAGACTCCCACGGTCTCAAGCTACGTCGCGACGCCATCAAACATCGTCTTTTGTTATTGTTTAATTTTAAATTTAGTTTACGTAAGGAAAAGTATGTAACCAAATCAAAGTCCTGTTAGTGCTGAAAAAGCTACTGAGAGGGTAAATATTGACTTAAATTCAACAGTTAGCCAGAAGCACAACACTAAATGAATGCTAACGATGCTAATGTAGCTGTATAAATAGGCAACAGTTGGCACTTTGCTGCCCCCATGTGGTCAAAAAAAGGTGTTCTTGTTGCTGTAGATTTATGATTAACCATAATGAAATGCCTGGTCTTGTTTATTGTGTGTGTAACTAGCTGCTTTTTATTGGACGTACATCTAAAAGAAGCACCTGATATGGCATCTCTAATATACCAGAGGGAGAGCACAACATGCTTCAAAGCGAAAGCTGTGCATTTTTATGTTCCGTGTGATTAAGTGTTGATTTAGTCTGTAGCAGAGGGTTCGGTCACAGCGCTGCGGCATCGTAATAAGTGACAAACTGTGACAGCTGCATTTACAGGCCCACAGAGGCGACGCCTGTTTGTCTAAACTGTGCCTCTCCTTTATCTAAATGATGTTGGGAAATTAACACCATCATCCTGTCAGTAGGATGTAGCTGGCTGCAGAGAGACAGAGCTGTTTATAACAGTTAATCAGTGTCGTGTCTCAGCCTACAGAGCATCTGGTTTCTCGCGGAGCATCCATCTCTGTATGTTTTTAATGACGGGAAGAGTCACTGCTCGTTTGCCGTTTGTTATTATGCTCTCATTATTCTGAGCTGTAGATGTGGTAAATGTACTTAAAGTGAGGAAACAGACAGGACTGTACCGCTTCAATTGAGTTAATCAGTAAACCAATAATGATGCAAGAAGGGCCATTAATCCAGCAGTGAGTCACAACTCCAAATTTAAACACTACGGAAGCCCTAAGCGGACATGCATACATTTTATTTACTCACTTTTCCTGTAAAAATGAGTTCCAGTTGATTATTTATCTCGTTATCTCAACGCTGCACCACCGTAACATCAAATGATCATTACTCGTATCCCCGGAGTTGCAAAAGCACAAAACAAACAGAAACAGGCTTAACTGACCTCATTAGTGTGGGCAACGGCACCAACGCACGTCGTGCTCTGGCCTATCAGCGCGACCAGCCTGTTGTTTTGTTTTCTAGGTCGCCAGAAAATGATCCCGCTATCACGAGAAAACAAGCTTTGTTATCCAGAGATAACAAGATAAATAAGTATATATACATGAGTATATAAGTATAGTAACAAACTTCAGAACTTACCAGTAGAAATTTCGGACTTCCAATTATGAAGTCCGGGTAGAAGAATCTGCTTTGAATGGCGTTCCATAGCAATTTTTCTAGTCGGAGGTCGGAAAAATGGAGAAAACAGTTCGGAAGACGGAAATTTCTCAAGTTCCCAGTTATCTGGAACACAGCATTAGCTTTGGTCAGTTTAGCTTTGTAGTAAGTTTCACTTCTAGATCACCAGAAAACAATCTTTGTTATTCAGAGATAACGAGATAAATAAGTATATACATAAGTTTTTAAGTATATAAGTATAATAATAAACAAGCATATAAGAATAATACAACTGAAAATAACTATCGCGGGAAATCTGAGTAAATAAATTGTATGGATTCATGTCCGCTTGGGGCTTCCATACTTTGCGGTGTACTTTTTACTCACAGTACAAACGACCTCACATGAAATGAGAGCTAATGTGTGCCAACAGACACAAACCAAACTTGGATTGCTGGATTCAAAATGCTCACTTTACAATCTCAGTTACTACAAATGAGTCCGAGGGTTTGACATTGTGCTGGACATGTGTGGAAACATATAAATAAGAGCATAGGTTAAAAAAATAAAGGATAATGTAAGTCTAAAACTTATTGTGAAACAAGGATTTCATCTTACTCATGAACATTTAAAACTGATCTAAAGTTTGAAAAGGTTTTCAGTTTCATTTGAACATCCTCACATATCCACACAGCTGTTTACAGTTATTGTCTCTGATTAAACCTCTTGTCAGGCTGATGTTGTGTGAAGCCTTGTTGTGACTTGTGTGAAATCCAACTTCCTCTACTCACAACAATAATGTAAATATAGTTAGTCCTTCACTCACAGGTGCAAAAGACATGATGATCAGTGAGAGTTTCCAACACAGTCGCAGAGGTCAGAACAAGTGAGGACACCTGTGTGAGTTTACCTTGGCTGTGTCAAGAGGCTCTAAGAGAGTCAGACCTGACAATAGTCCCTCTCTTAGTCCCACTACACCTCAGGAAGGCCACACTGCTTCACACCACACATTCCACACCTGTAAACACTTTAGCTCGTTAGTGGAAACAGCTCTGCACAGCACGTCCACCTCCTACACATTCACTTACCGTATGCCGTCTGTGTGAATGTAAACGGTAAATGGACTGCACTTATGTTGTGCTTTTGCAGTCTTGCAACCACTCAAAGAGTTTTTACTCTGTCACATTCACATACTTATACACTGATGCCAGCAGGCAGAGGCTGCTATGTAAAGTGAATAACTGTCAATCAGTACTAATCCCATTAACACACCGGTGGCTATGGGGGAGGAATTGGGGGTTCAGTGTCTTACCCAAGGACACGTCGGCATGTAAACTGTAGCAGTCAGGGATTGAACTGCCAACAGGTGTGACAGTGTCAATCATTTAGGGACAGTCCAGTTGAAAAAAGTGAAGCTGATGGGAAGTGCCTTAAACGTGCATTGCTTCTAATTGCCAGCAGGGGGCAATGCCACTGGTTACAACAGCAATAGCCCTTTCCCACCAAAATTAGTGAGTTGACGCGGGTTTTTCATACCAGGAAAGACGTGCTTATAATTGCCGATTTTCTCTTTTCCCATTGAGAGTAGAGACAGTATACTCCTGTCTGCTGCGTCACCGTCTGACGTCACAAACGCGCCAGAAACAGTGTCTCCACCTTTGCCAGAAACCTGTCGCCTTATTTCTTCTTCCCCTCGGATCAGAGGCTCTCTCATCTTGCTGTCTTGACCGGAACTTCAATATGTGCCATAGCATCACGCCGGAAAGGTAGGTAGATGGATGTAGATAGGTACGTAGATAGATAGGTAGATAGATAGTGCGGCTGTGGCTCAGTGGTAGAGTCGGTCGTCTTTCAATCAGAAGGTCCCTCAGGCTAAATGTCGAAGTGTCCTTGGGCAAGACACTGAACCCCAAATTGCTCCCGGTGGCATAGCCAACGGGTATGAATGTGATATCTGATTGACAGTTGGGCACTTTACGTAGCAGCCTCTGCCATCAGTGTATGAATGTGTGTGTGAACGGGTGATTGTGACATGTAGTGTAAAAGCAGCTTTGAGTGGTCGCGAAGACTAGAAATGCGCTATATAAGTACAGTCCATTTACCATTTAGATAGAAAGATACTTTAAGTAATCCTGAGGGACATTTAGGGGAAAAAAGGGGGTATCAGCTTTTATCAAATTTCATAAAAGTCGAGGAGAAACTGCCCCAACTTCTCACCTGATTTATTACTTCAGTAAACGTTTCCTAATGAGTTTATCTTCACAAATACTTTGTTAAGTCTTCATTAAAACATGAACTTAATTCTGTAAATTTCGGTCCCATTTAGAGCAAAATTGCCAAAAAGACAAGATACGTCTTGGGGCATGACTACTTTGTGATTGTACAAGTATTTACCACAACGACCTGTTAGTCAGGATAGAGGCAATGTAACGCCATCCGTGTCCAAACATGGTCACTTGTAGCTCCAAAAAACAAAGATGGTGGCCAAAAGCCAAACTTTAGGTTTCGAATTGGTAGTCTCCATGGGTGACATCACAGTGGCTATGTTGCTTTCTTTCATTCAGCATAAAGTTTAGACATACACAAACATTTATTCATGCATCATACAGTATCTCACCAAGACTATGGAGGTAAAGCAAAGCATTTTATTGCAAGTATTAGTCAAAGATACACTTCAAACTGAAGCAAAGCAACACTAAAAGGCCAACAACCTATGAGAGAGTTACAAAAGAAAGAGACATTCAAACTGAAGGGAATAGAGCTGTTGGTACAACAGAGCCTTTGCAGCACACAGAGAGACTGAGACATGGATCGTCTGGTGGAGAAGGTTCACTGTTCAGCTTGTACGTCCGTTTGCTGGTGCCTCACTCAGAGGTATCAGAGCCCAAGATCTTTAGTTTGAAATAAAAACCGACAGGGAGTGAGAAGCTACATTGAACAAAAAAAATATGACAATCAGCGCACACAGAAAGTGTGTTGGATCCTTGGCCACTGCCGAATATCTGTCTTCAAAACCATCATGTGTATACAAGGGAACAGCGGCGTCAGGAGCCTAATCTCTTGTGCAATATTTGGTTCAAAGTCATTATTGGAATGATAATGGGATGAAAACAGGTTAAACGTGAGATAGCCATGGGAGTAAACATTACAGTAAACATGGATTAAAGGACAGAGGGCTAACTTTGGAACAGGATGAACACTCAAAAGCTCCATGTCTCTGATCCTCTGACGGGGTGAGGGACAACCAACGAAAACAACTTTAAAAAGAAAAAGAACAGCGATTCATCACAACACGACTCATCCTTGGTTCATTATACAGGCACAGGTCTCTGTGATCCAGCACCCTGGGTCAGGCCCGGGTCAAACTGTCTCTGGAACTATCAATGGAAATACAATGATAACCAGATTGTTTTTATGATGCTCTCTGGTTGACAGAGTTTGAATTTATGACATAAATTGTCTCCACATGTGGCTCGACCCGGACCTGGTTTCTGTCCTGACATCAGTACAAACAGGACAGAGCGGTTCTTTGTAAGCTTACACTTGTTCGTACATTTAAATCCTGCTAGTGGTTTACATGAGAAATGAGAAGAGATGAGGATGCCTGTAGGCTTGTTTTCTTGGTAGTGCACCCGACACAGGCATCGCACAGTCACACAGAAATCCGACGATTATGTAAGAACGCACTTAAGGCTGAGGCATGTCTTTTGTTTTTGTGGAATGAGACCTGTTTCTGCTTTAAAAATGTTCTGGCACAAGAAAATTTGACAAGTGAAGAGGAAAGAAAAAAGCAGTGCCTACGCTCAACTTTTCACCAGGCTCCAAAGAATTCTGCCTTTCCGACATCTTTCATTCCTGCTGCTTTTTTAAAATTTCCACCGCTCTTTCTCCCTCCTGGCTCGGGGGAATTTACATGGCTAACGTACCAATTAGCAGCTTTAGGATGAGAATAAAAAAACATAAAAAGAGTCAGCTATTGGACACTGAAGTCAGCGTGGTTCAGAAATGGTTCCCTTCGTCAGAGATGAGCTGCAACATGTGGGGGTTAGCGTTTGGCCTTCTAAAGGTTTTAAAAAGAAAAGAGGAGGGTAAAAAGAATATAAAGAAAAGGAGGGGAGAGAATTGACCTGAAAATATCAACCAAAGCTTGATACACGGCTCCGTATCTCCAGGTTAAATCTCCCCTCTCCCCTCCCTTCACCTCGCGTCCCCCTCCATATTGTTGTGCTTGCGTGTCTAAGAGAATAAGGCGTCAACATGGAGGGGGAGGGGCTAAAGGCCTCGTGTTACTCCTGGCTCCACCCCCCGCCATGCTATGCAATATGATGCGGAGACTCCAGCCGCTTGAACGCACTCTCAATAAATACACCATAAAATATTCCGCACATATATATTTCATATATAAATTTAAAAGAAACACATTTAAATAGGACAACAAAATAATAAAAAGTCGGCTCAAGAACAATTCGTCAAAATCGGATAAGTGTTAAGACAAAAACAGAGAATATTTTTTACAGTTATACTTATTTAGACTCTAAAATAGTTACGGTATAAGAATATCGCAATCAGGCATTACTCAAGCATTATTATACGTCATAATAAAAGCAGTTTGCAGTTTTTTCTTTCATGTAGTATAACATATGCAGCATACCAAGGTAAGTGAGGTGCAGTGTTTTTAGAGATCTCTTGTAATAGAAAGATTTCACGCCCCCCCCTGGACTGAAGAGGTACCCACAGAGGTACAGAACACCCTTTAGTTTGCAGTCGACACCCTACCGGCTCAGGACAGGGATCCTGCTGGGCACACAATCCCTCCATGTGGGGACAAGACACACGGCAGGGCATTGCACTAAGTGAGAGAACGCCGGGGGCTGCTGCTAGGGCTGGGCATCGTGGGAAAGGTTCAATACTGACACTGGTTCTGTTTATACCATCTCTTTGACTAAAAAAAGATACAATTTATTCCTCCCGATACCTAGACCTAAGTAGCGGTTATCAAGTTGCCCTCAGTGCGATTACAGAATCTGTATATTACTGGTGGAAAAACACTGATTGCAGACTTCTTGCTAGCTTCGACTCTCTGCTAGCACTCGATTGTTGTTGCTTGTTATTGTCGCATGATCATTTACCTGAAACCTGTTGACATTTGGGAGGGTGATAAATGATGTTATTGGAAATTTACGTTGAACTCGCTGATACCAATACAGCATTTTAGTTAATATTGGAGCCTGATACTAGTATCAGAACAACACTAATAACTAATTAAAGTGATCATCTCGAACAATCACAAGCGGCAACCAGTTAGTTACAACTTCAACTTTGAGTTACAACCGGAGCCAACCGTGGACGTCACACACGTGACACTGTCTGGATATCTGGGAAGTGTGCCCCCGCAATTACCGTTTATACGCCAAAGAGAACGAGACTGAAATCTTCGTGATCACCACTTAATTTGTGATTCCTTTCTGCCATTGGAAGAAGTCTTACATCATGTTTATAGTGATTTATTTACTGTAAAAAATGCCCTTCAAGAAAAAAGTCTCGATTCCTCAGTGCAAAAATCGACTTCTGTAAAACCTTTCCAGACTTCTATCACGTTTGAGATGCTCTACTTTTTTTCTGGGAGGTTCTGATACCGTGTTTGGACACCCAGCCCTAGCTGTAACAAAGTGTAGAGTGGCAATTCCAGAGGGTAAAACCACCACTTGGAGGCAACCGAGCTGCTAACAAAGTCACAAGAGCATGAGGCACACTTTTAACGACCGATCGCTTTTGTTTGGTGACACACACAAGCGTCCCTTCGACTCCTCGTTTACTCCGAGGTTTGGACCCTCTCCTCCTCCTGGTTCGGGAGTAGGAGGCCGGAGGACTGGAGGGAAACCTCTTGGCTTTGTGTCTGAGTGAGAGTGGCAGTCTCTAAAGTGCTGTGCTATGTTTGTCATTCGTGGGCCGGGCTGTGTTACACCACGTCAGCTATGACCACCCCAACGCACATTCCACTGTACCAACGACACCATTGGTCCAAGACACTAAATGCACTAGGAAGCGAAAGCTCAACCACAACCATATACTTGGCTTTTAATCTACTTCTATGTAGGATTTTTATCTAAATACATGAAACACGAGTTGCATTGGCATCTCTAAAAAACAAACAGCGAGTGTGTGTATGCAGCCGATCCTGCGCTGCGATCTGTTCGTGAAAAGGAGATTCTGTTTGTTGGTTTTACATTAATCTTTCGGTTTACAGCACCATCGAGAGGAAAGGCACTTTCTGTGGACTTTTTCTCACTCCTTTGCTACCTTCCACTGCGACAAAAATCAGGGTTTTATTGATCGATTACTCAAAATGGAATACACCTTAACTCGTTTAAAAATCGAGACGCTGACCTTTCAAAGTTTATTTGGCGATCTTTCACCACCAGACTCTCTCAGTCACTTTGCGGGTGAGGTGTTTGTTTTTCCAGCTCCTGTAAAAAAGACTCGTCTGTATTGTTAGTAATCCTAATGGAGAGTCAAAGGCCACTGCTAGCTGCGAGCTGTGTGTGTCCTTTTATTCAGTCGAGTCTAACAAGTCGTTTTTAATAGAATTGGAAGGACAAACAAATCTATTCCCTCGCCGCGTAACAAAGATGTCCGATGAGGAAAATTATTGACTAAATAAATATGTCTTGCGTCCCTTCAAGCGCTCACTTCCACCGGTCTCGCTCATGTTAGGTCACTTTCTCTATTAGCTAATATTTGCAGAGCAGAGCTGATGACATTTCAGCTGTAAGCGAGGCAAACACATCCGCTATGTAAACATGTGTTCAACTGCCCTCGAGAGTGTAGCCCATACACAAACTGAACATCCATTACAGACAGCGGAGATAGTCAGCTATAAATGATTCAAATTCTCGCAACCAACCTTCAGACTTCCAAAACAACCTGCCGTAAAAACGTATCACCAATCCGCTTTGATTCCTTCCAAACCACACATACTTGAATGAACAGACCCCTCTGTATATCGTACTGACCAGACCCCACTATTGTCCTTCAGCTCTAATCTTTCTACGGGGATCGGATGGGATTGCAAGGCCGTGGAATGTACTCCTCCGGCACACTGGGAGTAAACGTCTGGGAGCAAAAGAGGAAAGAGAGCAACAATAAGATTACAGGCTTTGTCACAGCGCAGATTTACCGGCAGGCTAACTCTTTGTGTTTGCGAGCACATGAAGTGACTCGGAGTCGGAGGAAAGCAACAGAGGTTGCAATCCGGCGCAAATCCCCCCGAGGCTTAAACACAAAGGGGAGAAATGGAGAACTACTACCTCTTGTTACGAAGTGGATGGACAACACTTTCAAAAAACCCTATCGCTCGTTCCTTTTCAGGCTTGATAAGGAGCAGGCATCAGCACCAGTTGAAGGAAACATTCAAACATCACCAACACTTCTTCTATCTTCTTCTCAAAGTGATGTAATATCATTAGGGATGCACGATATTGGATATCTGATATGCCGATATTTTCCAACCCTTTCTGCCGATATATATTAGGCATATGTTTTTTTTCAACCTAAATGCAGAGAACATCAAGTCTCCCCTGTAGTGGCACTTATTGTAGTGGCCAAAAACACGTGTCTGATCACTCACATTTCTGAGCGCATCTGAATGCAGCATCCCCCCGAAACACGGCAGTGAGGGAGACATGCCCGGACTTGTTAACTGCACCAACAATGGAGACATCAGTGATCGCAGACGGACTCTTTTTATCGCGTGTGCGTCCATGAATATGTAAGTTAGTTTTGCACTGATGTTTATGTCACTCTCTGTTAGCGTCGGCTTTGGCTGCTGTGTTTTTTCGGCGTGTTTGATGTTGTTAAGTCCGGCAAATTAACGAGAATGTGAGCTAACTGTTAGCTAGGTAAGAGTTGTGAAAGTTGTTCTCAAGTTTCTGTGACTAGTTAGTTAGTTAACTGAGTTAATGTCGTAGCATTACGTCAAGCTTTTTTAGGGAATTAATCGAGCATTTATGCATAAGTAAAGTGTTGTTTCATCGGCGGAAAATATCGTCAGAAAAATGACATATCTGCTAATGCCGATAATGTGCCGATAATATCGTGCATCCCTAAATATCTTCATACAAAAGCCGCTCAGAGTACAGTATGTGATCTTCTCCCTCTCTCCTAAGAGTCTCTCCTCTTCAACAAACCTCCCACATCATGAACATCTACCAAAATAAATGAGAGAAATAAGCATCGACTTCTTGCAGTTTTTTTTTCCAAACATCAAAGCACAAGGCGGTTTAAGTCCACATCCCGATCAATAACAGTTTGACAGTCCAAACACAACGACCCCACCACTGTTCACACGTACACGACAGTGACACAGGAACACGTCAACAGTCTATTGCGATAATAAAACTTTGTTATTATATCTTTTTACTTATACATGTATTACTAAGATTAATAATTAGACTACATTGTTTTCTGTTAGCAAAAATAAGTGGTGTGCATTACATAATTTAAAATGTACAAATATACTTTCAATCTGGCTTTTTTTCTTTTTAAAAAGGCTTTCAGACACTAGTGAAATCATGAAGGCTCAAACCCACTGGCTTCTACACTAGCTGAGGAAAGGCAGTCTGATGCAACAGCGGATGCAGGACCGTACATTAAACCTCACTGCCGTTGTACCGAGCGAAATCCTACCACAGCTCCCCTCGTATCTCTTCTCCCGTCCTTACATACGTGAGGTTTATTTTTTTTTCCTACCCTAGCCGCCATCTTCTCCAGAGTGTCACATAAAGGTTCAGCTTCAGACAGAGTAGCACCACGCCTGTGTTCAATCTCCAAACACAGCTTCTTTTAGTGCAGATTACTTTTCAAAAACACCCCCCCAGATGAGCTTCAGGCCGCAGAGGAGCTAAGTGGTGACCACGATCCAGATATCCGTCACTAACTTATCTCCCCTGCTTTGTTCTGAAGCCAACTTTGGGCCAGTTACATGGGCAGGAGTTAAACCTCGTCCCAGAAAGAAACCGTTTATTGAAAGAATTATATATGACAAAGGCTGACTGCGTTAGCCATGAACACGACCTTTAAGGTACAAACACACTGTAGCAGCTGCATCCATGTCTGGTGACGATTAAGCAAAAAAAGCCACTAACACAGCTAACACTGCTGTAAAGGTAAACACAATAAATACATCGATCTTAGGATGATCTGAATGAGATGTATAGAAAAGTCAGTAGACGGTTGTTGAGAAGAATAAGAGGCATTGGGTGAACTTTTCTCACTTTAAACCATCTTATGCTGTCTATCTATTGGATGCTTACGCTTCTTTATTATTTTACCCCCTATGATGAGTTACTTTAACACCAAACTCCCACCAGGCACTTGAATACTACCTCTTTATGGCCTTTATTCTCCACTTTGCTGCAGTCAGGTGAGGAACTTTGTTATACTTGGGAGGAAAGAAAATCAGCCTCATTAGCAAACCGATGATGAGGAGCTCTAAATGATGCCCTCTGATAATAACAGCGTCCTCAAACCACAGAGGTGCATAACATCCTTCAATTCAAGTAAAAACATGAAAACTGCAGTTGCACCATTTTTCGCCCGACAGCAAGGGCGAACTCAGAAAACCTGCTGATCAATCGTCCCGCAGAGGAGCGAGACATGAAAGCGCCCAGCAAGTGGCAAAACTTCTCTCCGTTTGAGGACGCTCGCTTTCAAATGAAATGTTTAACCGTTCTTGTAAAAGTCCCCTACGATCCTCTTCCCTTCGCTTCGGCTGATTATTGCACTAGAGGAAACCGTCGACGTGATCTCGGTTTACCCGCCATCTCAAACTGAAGAGAGGGAAATGTGAGATAAAGCACTGAAGGGAAATGAACGCATGCAGACTATGAGATTAAAAAATAGCTAACACGATTTAAAAGATAAAAAAACATAAAATGGTTCACATAATGTCGAAGAAAACAACCAGAATTAAATAACAGTGTTATACTTTAAATGAAATACATACTGATATATCAGCCTATATAATCTGCCCCCGTTTAAATGTGACAGCTGACTGCTAAAGATAAATAAAAACTGTTTGGAAACCTTAAAAGACAACATCCTTGTTGTGACTTTAAGGGGGCATTTATACCTCGTCGCCAACAGGTGGCAGTGTGCTCAAAAGTAACTGGTGGTTTCACACACTTGAGAAAGGTGACAGAACAGAGAAGAAGGAAAAGTAAAAAGTGGCAGCTGGGAGGATCTCCAGTCTGATTAAATAACTACATTCCAAACTATTTCCAACTCCACTTAACATCTCCGGAGTCGGACCCCTTCCTGCTCTGCTCCCTCGCTTCTAACACCGGGGAGATTCAACAATAAACAACCGTATAACTGACAGAATGTAAAAGTGCTGCTGCTCTAACTGACTTGAGGTACTGTAGATGGCAAAGGAGCAGATTAGTAGACTAGAAAGAGGGACTGAGCCAAAGAAAGGGAGAAAAAAAAAAGGAAAAGCACCCACAGGCCACAAGTAAAGGAGACAAACAGGAAGGGGAGCGAAAAGGGGGCCTGATGGGGGTGAAAATAAACTAGTTGGCTGGTTTAATATTGCATAATAGTGCTGAGTTTCTCTCTTGTTTGTTTTTAAAGCAGCTTTTGCATCCTCAGTCCAGTGTGGGGGTGCCTCCTCCCCTCCCTCCTCCCTGCTCTCCTCTGCACAGTGTCAGGTCCGGATTGACTAGGCGTGTGGGGGGCGGGGCGGGACTTGCACGTATGAGGACTCCTTGACTGGCAAGCCAGGCGTGCACAGTTGTGTGTTTTTTGTGTGTGTGTGTGTGTAAAGGGTGGCAATGGTTTCAGGAGGTGATGGTGGAGCTCAGGCGAAGTACATGGTCCTCAGGGTGTCGTGGTGAATCTGAACAGCTTTGGCCAGCGCCTGGGGGTCCCGGCCGTTACTCTGACCAGACACATGGCTGCCCTCAGCGCTGCAGAGTGGACAGGAAAGGACACGTTATGACGGATGACAAGCATTAACATGCAAGGCTGAAAAAAAATACACCAAGTAATACAAGACAGCTGCTATCAAAACACTTCTCTATGAAAACAAGACTTCAGAGTTCAGGATCTTTTGTTTCCCCTCCTCACCTGTCGTGTTCTTTGTCCACCAGATGGTAGCGGGCACGGAAGGCCACCAGGTGGGCGTAGTAGGCAGGCGCAGGGATGGAGACCGAGCGAGTACAGCGCACGTAGGTGTGGCACAACTGGTAGGTGAGCAGCTGGAACTCATCAGCGGTAAAACAGTTGTCGTCCCACAGAACGTGGTAGTGGGAGGGTCGACTGGTGCCCTGGAGAGGGGAATTAAAAGGGCCGGTTGGACGATTATTGAATTCAGCTGCAAGTACAAAACGTCATTGCTATCTCAACATAATAGACAGGAACCTGCTTTGGAGGACTCAATGAAAACAGAAAGAAAACTGTGGGTTGGAACCTTGCAGTCAGAGTTTGAAAGAACGTTTTAGTCTGAATTAAAGGAGGAAGCTAAAAAGCATGGTTAGCTCAAAGACAGAAGCCTTGTAGAATATCGTGTTCCTGTTTTCCGTATTTCTGTGTCCTGATGTTGTAACTTTCAGTCAAGGATGAAAGCTACCGGTGTAGGATTTTGATGCAGCTTGCACCCAATTTATGTACTGTATCATGCTAAGGGTTGCCATTCCTGTGTTATAAGGATCAATAAACCCTTTTTGCACAACTTCTGTCTGGGGCATGTCTCAATACAAGAGAGTTTTTCCCTTTTTCTCTTGTGGCCATTTTATTTCTAAATCCTGTTTTCTATCTATTTACAACAAAACACAGCTCTGTAGAAGCATGTTCTCTGTAAGCGATAGAAGCAATAATATTTGAAATTGGCGCCATATCTGTGGAGAAAGTTGTACAAACAGCTTGTGGTTTCACCCATTCTACATTCCTACAACACCCAGCGTGCATTGCGCCCCTCCCTCTGAAAAGAACAGCCCTGTGAGAGACGCTGGAGTGAAACACTACCATGTTGCAGGCAATGGCTCAGAGCGATACAGAAACCAAAATGCGACGAGAATATACCGGTGGATCGTCCAAAAAATCTTCAGGTCTGCAGTCTACATTTCAAACCGGACGATTTTGAACGAGACATGACATCAGAGGCGGGCGTCCTAGATTGAGGAACTGTAGTTAAGCGAGCTCCCTGGCCTCCGCCAGATGACGCGTTTCACACAGTCTAGCGGAGGTTTTCCAGGGCCCATTGGAGAAGCGGATTGCGTCCTCCAAAGGCACAGAGCCAAATTGCATTTTTTTCCTACCATAATGGCATTAGCTCCCCATAATAGCATGATAGGACTGAAGTTGAAAACTGGCCCTTTAAGATTTTAGCTAAGGAGGAGAGAGAACGGGCTGAAAAGGGCAGCAGAAGTCAAGTGAGAGAGGACGAGAGGTTGGTCTGACCTGTATTCCAGCGTGACTGCAGAGGTAAAAGTCAAACTCGTAGGGATGCGTGATGTCCGTATCCACAGTAGTACCAGCAGGAATGTTTCCACTGCGTCCAACCTGACAGAAGCAAAGTTAAGGTCAGTTCATCCCATTTAATAGCTTTTGACTGTTTCTTTTCATGTTTCACCAAAAAGCAGAAACAGCTAGGACAGAAAATGGAAAATGCTGGAGAAGGGCAGCAGAAAAACAAAGCTTTTAAAGCTCGAAATCAGAAGCCCAATTCTTATAATTGAAAAAAGATCTTGTGGATGGGCTGACCCAGGCCAAGCTTTACCAAGTGCTTCCCAATCAACCAATTAAAAGACCTAATGCTCCAGAGGGCCTAATGCTCTGTATGGAAGTGCCCGCACTGAAAATAAGGTTGTTAGTAGCCGAGTCTTTCTCTCCGGGCCTTGAGTGCCACTCCAGAGCTCTCGGTCTGCTTTGGGCCCTAATGCTTTAATCGAATGTAATTACAGGGGTTAGGAGGGTGAACGGTCCAATTGACAACAAAAGGTAATTAAGAAGAGCCATTTTGAGTACTTAACATGCTGGCTTAGACCATAAAAAGAATATGGACTAACACATAACAGACTGTACTGGCTTTAATGGGCACCATCGCTTTGTCATACTGAGAAAGAGCGTGCGTGTACTCGTGTTTGTGGACTCACTCTCTCGTTGCGGTCGGCACAGAAGAGGCGTGTATGGTGGCGTTTTTGCACAACAATGTAGGTGATGCCTGGTTGGTACTCCTTCTCCAGGCTTATACAGGCCTCACGGATGGCCAGCAGCTCATAATACAGCACCTGAGGAAGAAGAGACAACAAACTCTGCTTTAAATGTTTATAAAATCAATCCTTGTATATTCTGAATTTGGGAAGAAATTTTTGCATCTAAAAATCACAAAAACGAACTTCAGTTTTTCCAATATTTGGCAATTAATTTTCTTTCGACTGACTAACAGATTAATGGTTAAGCTTTCGACCCAAACGTAAAGTCTCCATCTGAAATATCTGTTTCATGACCTGTAAATATATTCAAGAATACATGCTAGCTAATCCTAACTGAACTAGTAACTACTGAGCTTGTTGTGATAGAAAGTGGAGGCTGACCTGTCTGAACTGGCCTTCTGAAACTCCGTCCCTGTAGAAGATGATCCGGGTCGGCTTGTAGCGGGTTGACTTGTAGAACTGGATGAGCAGCTCCCGCACCATAGAGGCCAGGTCCTGGATGACCTCTTGCCTCGGCCTCTGGACCCGCACGGTGGCACAGTACCTGCTGGGGTGGGCGTCCATACTGCCAACCACCTGGAAGAGAGGGGGGATGAAGATGGAGGAAGGGGAGGAGGTGAAAGACAGAAATAGTTCAAATCAGAAATGTTGAGGTACGGGGATCATAGTTAATAAGGTTAGGTGTGAAATGACACTCACTGCTGCAATCGAAGGCTTCTTGCCGTCTCCAGCAGGTGGATGTGTAACATCTGCTCCCAGGAAGATAACCGGCTGCTGAAACACTGATGGTCTGTTGATTGACAGACAAAACAAAGACATTAATTATATTCAGTTATATGACAACACATTGACTGTTTACTCGCATTGGTACTTGGCTGTTATCATGGTTTAAAATATTGGTATTCTGATACAAGCATGCTTTAAAAATGAGGAGAAAGAGAGCGTGACTGACCGTTGGTGCGGCACCAGGATGTTGTTGATGCCTCCCAGCTTCACATTGATCTTGAGGCAGAGGTTGGAGAGGGTCTGAGGGGACGTCTTCACCACGTTCTTCACCTGGACACACTGCGTGGCCATGCCCAAGAGGGTGTCTCCCACACGCTTTACCTCAGCTGAGGGTGGTTAGAAAAAGTGAGCATCAAAAAAAGTAAAGCATTTCAAAGATTATAAAGCAACAAAAGTAGCACAGACATCATAATGTTGATGTCAGCTCTTAAAATCTGGCAGGCAAAATGTGGTTTGAGGAAATAACGTTGAATAGTATTCAATGTATGATCTGATTTCCAAGCAACTGTCAAAGAAATTCAAACATAGTTAAGTATAAAAGATACATGAGAGCAGTCATACATGGAAACACTTCAGGAGTTAAGAAAAAACAGATATGCAGACATATACATAAAATATGATACAACGGAAAGACAATTTTGTAACTCTCCTCAGTGACACACATTCAGGAGGCTGAGGAGGAGAGAATACTGCAGCAGCCCTCAGTCCCAGAATAGCCTCACTGCTTCCACACAGTCTTAACCACAAGCACAACTCTGAGCCTCTGATATAATTGTTATTTATAAGCAGTTTTCTGACCATAGACTGGAGTCTTTCCCGGCAGGATGACGATGATGAGCTGCAGTCCAGCGTAGGTGTTCTTCAGGTGTCTGAACATGGGCTCCACGCTGTCCGCTCCCTGGGCGTATTTACAGAAACATGGCTGGCCCTGGATGGGCATCCCAGCATCCTTTGAGATCTTACGCAGCTGGTCTGTGAAACCCCTACGTGAGGACGAAGGGTGTGATCGTTAGAATGGAAAAGTCAATTACACGCAGAGCTGTAAGTGTTTGTCTTTTTTAGTTTGGAAAAAAATAAGCAAGGAAAGTTGTCTCCAAAACATAAAATATTGTTCCTTATGTAACAGCAAATGTTATAAATTTGATGCCTGAATGCCTTTTGTAGAAAAGTCTCTGTCTAAGCAGCACAACATTGTTAACAACACGTCAGGGACTAAACAGAGAAACTTTCTGTTTGTCTACCTCTCTCATAGTTATTGTTATTTATTATTAAAGATTCCCTCTAGTGGAAACCAAGTTTTGAACCTTGTAAACATCTCCATGTGGTGTTCTTCAGCTGTAACCGTCATCGCAATTATTGCAAACTTACTACTAACTACTGACATTAACGTTACTGCGACTAATTACTACATTTCAAGCTAGCTAAGTTTCAACAAGTTGCCACGAAATGATGGCAGAGACGTGTTTTGTTTTCGGCTGTAATCTTACAAAAGGAGAAATGTAGCACATAGTGGGCGGGGACTATGCAGAAGAAGGAGATGCCTTGGGAGGATTTTTACAAGATAATTAAACATATTTTGCAAAATAACATATCAGACACAATTTTTCATTTTCTGCAGAGCATTTTATACGTCTGACAACATGACTGGAGCTGCTCTAAAGATAAATTAAAACATAACCGTCAGACTCGCTGCAGACACACCATTACCGTCTTCAGCTGCTGAGATAAGAGATGCTACTCTTCCTGTTGTAATCATTTGAAATAGAAATGACTCATTTATGCCACATTCCTGTATATGGAGACAAATATAAAAAAAACATCACAGATTTATGAGAGAGGCGAAGAAGTAATTAGAATATTATCTTACTAATGTCTTTTAAACTATCATGGCTATACTTTGGTGAACACCATTAGTGCATGCTTGATGACATCAAAATCTCTGAAACAGATTTTTGAACATTTTACTGAAAAAAATAAATAAATAATCGTACTTGAGGATTTCTTCCCGACACTGCCTCTGTGTGGCGAAGCAGGCGATGGCCCACATCTTGATCTCCACCCCGGTGTGGAACTGCTTCCCCCTCATGTCCCACACCCCGTGGCTGGGCGTGGCTACGGTGCGGTTCTGAAACAACATTGCAGTCTCACCACATGTACTCATGATTATGTGGGCAAACACTCGCATTCATACTGTTCATACGGACTCACAATTAAACAGAAAACACAAGGATGCATGCGCTCACATACAAACACACTTACTCTCTTAGAACCCACAGAATCCACGCACCCTCTTCATCCATACCAAAATATATTAACACTCATTTTAGGCATAAAGTCACAGTTTAGAGGAAGAAACATGCGTAAGCAAAAAAGTCTTGAACCAGAGAAACTTCAAACCATCGAATATAAACATTAAACGTATAAAATATGAGAATATGATCACAGTTATAGTTTTGAAGTTGACCATCAGTTTTATTGCAGGTGTAGAGCGATGTACTGAGGGATGGAATCTGTATGTGAGATGATGTGTGTACCATGCGCAACATAGTGCATAAAAATGTCATATTTCTCAGTAACACACACACACCCAAATGCACAGCAGTAAAGGTGTGTCTCCTCAGAAAAGATAAACAGATGTTAATCAGCACTGTGGTTCAGTCTCAGTTGTCTTGTCTCATTAGGCAGACGTTTCTAGCCCGATTGCAATCTTTACCGTTATTCTACTTATGCACTTTATACTGCACCTTATATTGTACCATATCATAAACCTGAGAGCCCAGACCATACTGTATGGTCTGCACTGTACTGTACCATCCTGCATACCATGTCACTTTATCCCACAACTGTCACTTTAACTTGTCACTTTACTTCATCTTGTCACTTACTTCTCCTTGTATAACAGTTGTATATACCTTGAATTTTTATATGTATCCCTCTTATTTTTTATTTATCGATCTATTCTTATTTCTATTTTTTATTTTTTATACTGTATTAACTGACTTGCTATTTTGTCTTGTTACTGCTGTAACACCTGAATTTCCCCCCTGGGGATCAATAAAGGATAATCTTATCTCTTATCTTATCTTAATACTTAAAGACATAATCTCGAAGTTCTCAGTTTCGTTCTATTTGGCGCCACCTAATGGTGATAAATAGGAATTGTGGACACATATGTCCCTGATAACCAGACATCCACAGTTGGCTCCCTTTATTAAGGTTTTAACTATTGTTAAGTTGTAAGTTGTATCTGTAGTCATCCATCTTTTCTTTGTTTGTTCTGCCATAGTAGATTTTGTTTACTCGCAACACCTGCAGAGACGGGAAAAGCAGCCGCTTAGCTCCGCCTACCCTCTCTGGCAGACCAACCACTGCAGGGTGATGGAAAACATGTCACTAACTGGGCGCCGCTTGTGATATCTTCAGCAAATGTTGCCACAGACACCCAGTCTATAATAATACTATATACTGCAAATGCAAAGGCTTTCATCAGTGGGCCATAGGCTCAATCACCATTGTGTTGCTTAATTCGACGATAGTGACTTAACAGACATTTATTTAAATGAAAATCTTCGAGATTATTACTTTAAGCAATCTAATCATAAATTGGGTGATTTCATTAATGTTTATTGAAGTTTAACATGGCAGGTTGACAACAAAGATCCCTGGTGATCTTTCTTTCTCAAAACCTCTCAAAGTAGCATCAAAATTTGCACTACTGAGACCCAACCACAAAGAAAGCCATGAAGACACCATGAAGTACAAACAGAAGCCAGTGAGTTAGTTCCCCTCAGAGACAGCGTGGAGTAAAGGCCGAGGTCGGGGAGAGCGTGTCAGACAAACAGAGAGAATGGGCGTGATTTAAAGGAAGGGTACCATAAAGTGCTCTGTGCTCACCCTGCCGCCGTATTGCAGCATGGGGGCGGGTAGCACTCGCCCCGTCACGTGGGCCATCTCGTCGCGCACTTTAAACTGGAATTCCTGCACGAAAGGGTCTGCCTCGTAGTTGGCACTGCGCACCTGCAGGGAGAAGAAGTGGGAAGATTAGTCAGACCATGGCACTTCATAACAGCATGATGTAAAAACCATCGCAGCACTGAGAGATTATAGCATATAGTCATGGGTTATAGTGGAGTTCCCATAACCTGCCCACTCACTGTGGCTTGTTTTATTTAAGGTTACAGCAGCTGGTTATCTTAGCTTAGCATAAAGACCGAAAACAGAGGAAACAAGTAACTCTGCTTTTTCCGAAGGCACCGTGCCAAGTGCTCGTTCTTTCACGGTTTTAGATGGACCTTATGCTGCGTTGTTATCCTAAGGGGCCTTCCTGTTCTGTATTTGCTGATGTATGTATGAGTATTCATTTTACTTCATGCAATGTCTCATTGCAGTTTTATTGCTTTCACTATTCTATAAAGACGTTGCTGAATAGGGAAAATGAAGTGGTAAATTAGTGACATGCCTACAAAGTGTCAGGTGCCAGCACCTTCATCCAAAATGACTGCAGGCGCAGGGTGCATGATCAGCCCACCCAGCACGACATCCAAATTTAATATAGAACTCATTATGTAGTTCTGACAGGCACTGCTTATCTGCTTGTTTTGTACTTTTCTGTCTCTCAACCTTGTCTATTCCACCCCCACACTAGCTCTGTCAGTTTCAAACGACCGTGTATCTAAATGAAAACACCACCACAGTGTTGTCTACAATGATTTCCTGGAAGCCAGTGCAGTTATTTTGCTCCTGAGAGAAGAGATAAGGAGAGGTGGTTTAATAAGGGAACAACAGGTAATAAAATGTGCATTGCTAATCTGATGTTGGCCAGAGGCAGTGTACAGTCTGTCCGTCTTTCCATAAACAATACACCGCAGAATCTGTAGCAGCCTCACATACACTTAGTCCTTACTACTCTGGCTTTTAGTTGACCCTTGGTAGGCCTGGATTGTAATTGCCAGATGTGATGGATGAGCACAAAAACATGCCTCCTTAAACAATATAACATGACAATCTCTGAGAGGAGATAACTAAACAGCTAACAGGATGAGCAGCATGGCAACCAAGCATTTGCAAGCTTAGCAACGAGAGTATTTCCACCGAAATGGTAATCAAATGTAAGGTGCTGACATCAACAAACAAACTGCTAAAGCCTAAAATATTGTACAAAATCAATCTATGACTTTCTTTATAACAACTACTTTAAATGCGATGATGTCATAGGAACCGCACGCAGCCGGCTGTAGCTAAAGAATCCTGTGAAGACTTAGGGTGCTTTCACACCTGAGCTGTTTGGTTTGAACCGAACCCTGGTGCGTTTAGCCGGATAGTCCGGTTTGTTCGGGGTGGTGTTAAAGCAATCCAAACCAAACAAATTAACTCTCATTCGCCTGAAAACGGGGGTCTCGGTTCGCTTCCAAGTGGTCCAGAATTTGGTTCACTGTAGGTGAGAAAGCGATCCAAACCAAATATAGGAAGTGAACCAAAATATTGTTCATTGTGGGTTGTTAACGGGTGCTGACACTTGCAGAGACAGCCACGCAGCCAGGCAGTAAGATGAGCAGAGGACAGACGTAGGGGAGCGACAAGGGAATAGAAATATGGGCTAACAAACAATTTCATAGAACACAGAGGCATTCAAACTGTTCAGTGAGAAACTAAAGGAGAATGGAACTGATCGAACTGTGGAACAATGTCAGATAAAAGTAAAAAAAACTCTGATAACAAAACATTAACGTCCTTGATCGTGTTGACTGTGATTGATCAGTGTGCTCTCCCTCTTTGTTTACTTCAGGCAGTTTTCCCATGCGGAAATTCTGACCAATCAGAAAGCAATTTCCTCGCACATCAAAACTTTTGGTCTGCTGGTAAAAGCTGCCGTGTGAACACAAACCAAATTCGAGGCAAAATGCAACATTGTAACAATTTGGTCATGGATGTGGATCAAACAAACGGACTTTAGGTGTAAAAGCACACTTAGCTAAATGCTAGAGGTGAAGACATGGCTGATAGCGGCGAAAAAATCTTTGCATGGCAATACTGGGAGTCGGTCAGCTGCTTGGCCCACACGGTCCAGCTGGTCATCAATGATGGTTTCAAGGCTGTCCCTAACCTAGGATCAGGATCAGATGGCCCTCCCAAAGCACAGACCTACCCAGTAAACCCACTGGGACTCTGTTTATGAAATGTTTGTATGCCCTGTTGAACAGAGGTGGGCAATCGTTGCTGTCCTCTCTCTCCTTTTCCATTAAGGGAGACTGTCTCCCCTTTGATTCCATTGCGCAACTTTTGTAGACCGGACCGCATAGGAAAAAAAAAACTACAAAGCGGTTACTCGAGTAATCGTTTAAGCAATGGGATGAGTAATCGGTTAGAGAAAATGTTGAAGAAGGAATATTTGGTGCCAATAATGCCACTCAGTGCCATTTCAGTATTCAAACAGGGTGTGTATGGAGGGAAAGAAGAGATCTTGATTCAAGAGGTGTATCCCCCAAACTCACCAGCCTGCTGATCTCCTCCTGCCTGTCTGGTGCTGAGCGAGCTGTGGCTTTAATCATAGTGGAGGTCTGATTATCTGTCAGCTTCTTGATGCACCGTTGGCCCGCTACAATGTTACACACCTGCAATCAAACAAACAACACTTTCTTTATCTTATAGCCAGCGAAATCATTTCTGTGCATACTTAAGATTTTTCTGCAGCTGCTCTGCTTCCTATTTATTCAGTAGTTACACATGCAGATCCGGGAGGTTCCCAGTAGAACGAATACACTGCAGATCTCTTCATACTTGGAGTTATGTCATATTTAAATTTGAAAACAAAAGTGGAAAAGCAACTTGTTTCCTCTCACCTCCAGGGGCAGGTAGGTGTGCTTTTGCTCCTGGCCCACCTGTAGGCAGGGCAAATGTGGGTACTTAAGCTGCAGGTTGTACTTCTCCCTGAAGTAGTGGGCTACAGTACGCTCTACAGTCTGACCGTTTTCCAACTGTAGAGGGAACCTGCAGAGAAAAAAAGGCATGTCGAAAACAAGACAGGGCAAGGGAATTACATTGATTTATATTAAAGTCCCATTAGCTGATATGTAACATTGTATCAGGACTGATCAAGCCACATTTTAATTGATTAATAGAGGCAACATAAAGCTAAAAATGTGTTTACTAATGTGCAAAATATTTACCATGTAAAGAAGGCTATTTTTCTGACTTTTCATTATATATGCAAAAGGTATTAAATTGTTATTAGCATTAAAGTAAATGTAGGTAACTAATTATTATCTTCTTTTTACGTGTCACCATATATTGCACACACAATGCACATTGCCATAGATACGGACCATCCTTCCTGACGGTCATGTGCTGATGTACACGACATGTTCATGACAGCACACAGCGAGGGACTCTCTGGATGACAAACACTGAACATCAGCAGCTGCTCAGAACGGCCACTTCACTAACCGATGACTAATCTTATCCTCATGGTTTTCAGATGAGTCAACTATTATCCGTTTTGTTTGGTGGTGAAATTTGCGATCGCATCCTCTGCGGTCTGCGTTACCCGCCCCCATCCCATCCACACACTCCGCCCAGACTCTCCTGTTCCCCCCCCGCCCACCCCCGGAGGCTGACTCACGTTTGATGGCTGGCAGGCCGACGGGTCACGTTGCAGACGCGGTACTTCCTCCGCATGGTTCCACAGTGCGTCACCTCCACCTTCAAACCTGGTGAATAATACAAAGTAGAGGAGCATTAAGAGTGTGTCTGCGAGTGAATGACTGCGACATGTGCTCTGCCTGCTCCTGCTGAAACACCCACACACACACATAATGCACCTTTTATTAATCGGAATTAACTCTTTCTAACATGCAGGCATGCTTTTAATCCCACCTTTGATTTCTTTGGTGAATTTGACCCTGTGCGAGTCTGTGAGAGGACGAGGCTGCTCGTCTATGTTGTGGATGTCCAGCACTTCACACATGAACTGGATGACTGGCTGGGCCTTATAGAAGGCGGTGGCAGACACTGCAAAACAAAGTGACAAGAGTTATTGATGTAAAAAACATACTATGGCATTGCAAAATTGATACAGAATTTGCTGAAATTACAATATACTAGATGGCACTAATGTTATTGTGCCTGAAAACATGATCTTTTATGTGGTAAAAATAGTCCATCAGACATTGACACAGGCTTTGTTTGTATTATACAAGACTCAGACTGTGAAGGTAGATTAAAAGCTCACTCAACAATCCCAGTAACACCTTTCAGAGTGTGTTTTCAGATCTACAGTCAGATTTCCAACTCAAGGCTGCAAAGAGACAGTGAGTGAAGAGAGGGAGCTGCGTTAGTGAGAACAAAGCAGTAAAACAGAGAAATAAAATGTTAGTGTCTGATTGTTTTACGGCGGAAACATTCTAGGGCCCAAATAAACAAGTCAATCCCTCTGCACAACCCTGCGGAGAGGTGCCAGACCTTGTTTGAATGCAGACGTGGGTCAAGTCACTGCAGATACAGACACAGGTATTGAGAGGGATTATTTTCATATCAGTGTATTAATTGTTTTAGGGAAACCCTACTCATTATACCTTTCAATTTAAATGTGTTGGCAGGTGTTCAGTTCTGTGCCAGTGTAATAATTAAAAAGAATGATCACATTTTGTGCTCCTCGGACCTTAATTTCTTAATGTGCTTGTATCATAGACTGTATAAAAAGATGGATGACATGACAGCTCCCTAAAACTGAAGCCTCTCTAATGCCCCCTGCTGACTGGCTGCAGTATAGGTCATAAAGCCCGCCTCCTCCATGTTAACAGATGGGACATGAGTCAAACAATAAAACCAAAATACACGTCAAATAAATGTTTCTCAAACATGGTTTCTGTCATTATAGTTAGTTTTTATCATGCTGACTTACGTCCAACTGCTCATTTTTAGGACAAGTTTATTTTTAATGAGTTATTTGATGCTGTCAAAATGATGATTGACAGCTCTGTTGACAAATACGGCTCCTGCAGCCGATCTGTTCTGGATTAGCAGAGTAGAGGAGGAACGGCGAGAGGAGACGTAACTAAAACAATCACTACAGTCATTGAAGTTTACAGACCTGTGAACGTCTGCTTCAGACCGACACAAATAAGCTGTTCTGTTGTTAAATACGCCGACGTGCGAGATCCTTGCTGTTTTTTCCGCAGTGTGTGTTTTGGTTAGCAAAAGAGGCTACGGTGGCTCCACCTGCCGATCTCTGCTGCGCAGACTCTGGCTCCAAAAGACTTAACCATCGCAAGATGGCAGCGCCTATCACGGGGCTATTTTGGTATCAATTCCGTACAATGAGAGCAGATGGAGATGCGTCGTCCATCTATATATACAGTCATTGGGTTGTATCATAAGAGATATTGTGTTTTTAATCTAGTGTCACATCATAGTTTGAATTCTAGTATCGTGACATCTCTAGGAGTAAATATTATCTCCTTTGAAATTTTCCAACAACAATCTACACACAGCTCTAATTAACAAACACAATGTATGAATACCAGATGTACTGTAACAAAGACTGAATATGCAGCTATTATGAAGCCCTTTTGAAGGCTTGTCACAGACTGTTTGCTAAATGTAATGCTACCTTACATTCAGCCCACCCTGCTAAATATAATGGAGCAGACGCACTCTTTGAACACAGGTTGCAATTCATGCAGCACAAAGTTCCCTTTGTTCTGATACGATCCCTTTTTTCTCAATAAATGGAAAGTGTGAGGCTCTGAGAGATTAAAACATGATCAGTGACACGGCACGGCGAAACATCAGAGAGAGAGAGAGAGTAAAAATCTGGGAAACAAGGACAGGCAGAGAGAGGGATCAAAAGAAATCCAAAAATGGAAAGAAAAAGATGGAGCGAGTGTTGTTGAGGAAGTTGTTGACGAATAATCTGGCTCAGCTGACGTGATGTAAGAAACCTCTCTCTGCTGGTGTGTTTGATGAAAGCACTGCGAGCGCACATCCATGACTGATGCTTAAATCAGACAGCAGATGACTACGGTGTACGCACAAAAACCTCTGGGAGATATGAGAGCCTTTCACAACTGGCAGGAAGTGACATCACTTTTACCTGTTCTGCCCACGCATTGCAATTTAAATTCTATCTCTGAAATCAAATCACCAAATACCATTCACAGGAAGCCCTTTTTGTTGCCGCCTTCATGTTCATTTACTCAAACACACTTCACAGCGTGCAACGCCATACATAAGAGTCAGAAAACAAATGCTAGTTTGTTGCTGGAGAGAAGACAAGAGACGTCGACCAATTGATTTCCAAGAATGACAGGGCGGGAAAGTGAGACAAAAGAGAGAACGAATGAGTGGAGAGGGAACGGTTTCAAATCCAGACGGAGACTTCAAGCACTTGGAGCAAAACAAAAGCTGTCTCACGGAAATGCTCCACACAGCTCCCCTCCTGACCCCAGAAACACCCACCAGTCTCCCTCATGCAGGCACAACCACACACACACACGCACACACACTAGCTGCTCTCTGTCTCCACAGCAACCGACTAGTCAGCTCCCATCCAGCCAAAATCCCACCTTATTCCAAGTCGTTTGGTCTCCAACAACCTCCTGTAGCGTGCATATGTTCAAACACATTCTCCACCAACACTTCCTGCTACTTGTGTTCACAGATATTAACAGATTGAAATCGTAGCTCACTTTTTCAGGTCTTTGAATAGATGGCACCATACTGACAAATTGGTCGACAACTAAATAACTCGTGATGCCAGAGAATGAGCAGAGCCATCGACATGTAAAGCTTGACTCATTCAAAAGCCTTTACAGGCAGTGTGAACAGCAATTCTCAGACATACTGAAAAATGTGCGACTTCATAATGAAATTTCCCATCACAGAAGCACAAACTCAGCCTCTATAAGAAAAGGCTTTGATATACCTCGCAGATATCATTCATCTAAAATGAAATAGCTTTCACATGAGCACGACATTCTCGAGTTATATTTATATTAAATGCAGCTATTGAATTTCCTCAAACATATGATCACTGACATTCAACTGATCATGCACAAATATCTAAAAATAGCCTGTATTATGGAGGCTCCACATCATATGTTTAATTATTAAAATCTAATTTCCCCTACTGTGTAAGAAGCAAACAACATCAGAGAAAATCATGTGAGTGTTTTTTTTTAGGGATGCACAATATTACACAATATAACCGCTATATTAGGCAGATGTTTTTTTCCACCTAATTGCAGTGAACATCAAGTCTCCCCTGAAGTGGAATTGATATCATGCCTACTCTTATTGTAGTGGCCCACTGGCAGATTCCTGAGATGGGCTATTCAATTTGTAGTGTTGAATGAATGAGATTTGGCCCCTCCTCGCATGACCGATGCTGAGCACAACCTGTTTCGGAAACTTTAAAAACTGGCATACCGCAGACATCCTGCACCCTTCTTCACGCTTCATTGTCGTAGCATTACGTCAAGCATTTTTAGGGAATCATCGAGTATTTAGGCGCAACTAAAGCGCTGTTTTATTGGCGGAAAATAAGCATAAGCCATAATCTGCAGATACCGATAACTTGCCAATAATATCATGCATCCTTTTTTTTTCAAGCAAAGACTGAATGAGAAAAAAATAAAACATTGTACATCTTGTACTTCGAACAATGTTATTGTAGGTCTGCCATTATTTTAGTGTTTGAAGTAGGGCTGTCACTTTCCCCAAATATCAAGTTTGAACAAATTCTAACGTCACTGTATACGTTGATCATTAACTTTAGTCCGGCGGAAACTAATAAAACAACTGTGCAGAGTGTGATAATGATGGCGGAGAATTCAAATCCCAGACATTCTCAGCCCCAGCATGACAGGTATAGGTTTGTTGATTTTTCAAGACATGGTCATGTATAAATTAATAAACCTGTCAAAGCTCAGCTCGCTCTGAGCGCTGAATGTCCGTTCTACTGTAACCAAATTATTTGATTTGTTTATTTTGCAGGGTGTAGGAAGTCTATGTTGATCTTTTAAAAGGTATGCTTATCTCTAAATAAATATATCTTTGCATGCAAGTTTGTCTCGTTGTATTGGTATCCCCTCTTGTGGACAAAAATAGATATTTGAATAGTTCAAACCTATGTGTTTTTTATAAGGAATAATTTCATGTCATTTCTGGGCAATTTTGACAGCACTAGATCGATATTTTTGATCGAATAGTGACAGCCCTAGTTTGAAGCAGTTAGCGATAAAAAATGCTGATGTATCTACACCGCTGTAGCTGTGAGCTCTTGTTGTAGCCCTAAGGTGCCCTCAAGGCAAAATAAATGCCAGGTGGAACTCGGTTCTCACCATCAATGTTAAGCATCATCTTCCACATGGCAGGGCGCACTGATTGATGAAAGCCAAACCAAACCTCTCTCCCTCCTCCCAGAGGATGGTCATAGCCCTCTGGAGCCGAGAAGAAGGATCGACCAACTGGAGTGTACCTGGACGGAGAAAAGAAGCAATTATAAGAAAAGAGCAAACAGATTGAAGGCGTTCAGGATAATGGGGGATAAAAACTATTAAAGGTCAAGAAAAAAAGAAAAAAAAGGAGGAGAACATCAAGGAAGCAGGAAAGGGTGGACAAGATGGCAGGAAATGTAACATTACTTTGCACATCCTGAATTGAGTATGTAGGTCAATATGTGTTTATAGGGAATCATTAAGCTGCTCTTCAATATGGCCTAAAACTACAGCAGTGAAACAAAAGGGAGGTGACACAGCCTGGACCCATTGATTTCTTATTACTCGGCTCAAGAGACACATTAATAACTGCACACAGATACATTTTTCTTGGTGAGTCACAGGATTGACAATGTGTCAAGATGCCACAGCGGTATCAGTCCCTCGGCGGCTGCGAACACGGCTAAATGAAAGGTGTCGATATAACTGCTTTTTAATAATGCTTTGAAATGGATTTTTATTAAAGAACTGGTGAGATTGTGTTCGATTGTGCTTCTGCTGGGGCTCAGGAAAGTGATATGGAGTGAAAGGAGATAGTATGAGGTCCATATGAGCTGTGTTTGATTTCCGCTGGGATCCGAGTGCTGATATTGGTGCCACTATGACAAAACAAATATATAGTATTTACTGAGTATCACAAGGATAATGTTTCTCTGTCTTTTGATGTTATGTTTTCTGACTGCAAATACATATGGGGTGTTAAGGTAAGGAAAAAAGGTCACATTATACTTCTAACATTATTTCCCAATTATCTTATAATAACAAAAAGGATCTATTTAGGCCTGAGTGAACTGAGAAGTCTGAATCCTTTAAAGGGTAAATAAAACCATCATCGGCTCACTTCATGGAGGGCAGGTGTCGCAGCACCACGTCGACAGCGTGCACGGGGTTGGTGCTGATGGGCTTGTCGAGCTCCAGCGGCTCAGGCATGCTGCGGCCCGTCAGCACCTCGTGGAGCATGTGCCAGCTGACCAGGGACACGAACTTGATGGAAACTTTGAAGGGCCGATCTTTCCCTCCCTCCCCTGGCAGAGTGACGTCCAGGTCCACCTGAGGGGAGAAAGAGTGCATTTAGGATTCAAGTTATGTTAAGATTTTGTGTACATCTGGCAACATGTGTATATGCATGGGCTTTATTGGATGGGACAGGTAAACAGAATATTTTAGTTCTGGTGATGGTGAGTTGTTGAGATTGTGTGTCTATATGTATAAGGGCTGTATGATAAAAATAATAAAATCTGATTGCAATTACTATATTTAATCCACTTCCAATTAGTCATGATGTGACACTTGTTGCTGTTTTCTTACATGTCTCTGCAGCACTAAAGTACTTACTTTTAATGCATTTCTTTCACACATTTTACCTTCATCAAAAATCTAATTTCTGTATATATTGCACTTGGTCACATTTGATATAAATACCATAGAAATCGGTGTATAAGAGGCACTTTTAATACTTTTTTTTTCATCTAAAAAGTGGGCTGCGTTCTACATACCGGTGCGACCAACAGACCAGTATAAAATGCAGAGAGGTATTTTATTGTGTTACGGTATTTTACCCAGACGATGGCGCTACAATCTAGCTAAAGTTTTCAGTTGTTAGGCGGTGATGTCACACCTACGCATGAAACTGTTTTCCGGGCTAATTTCATTGTTGCTAACGCTTCGTCACGGACAACCCTTACAACAATCAATGTTACCGTAGGCTGCCAGCTATGGCTAGCTACATTGCCGGTAGCTAGCAGGATCGCAAACTAGACATGGCGAAAAAAGATGTAGGCTGTAATTTGTGTGTGTAAAATAAATTGAAATAGTGTTGAAATAACCCACATATACATGCTTTTGTTAATAAATAGCTATAGAAAACATTTTCCCATCTGGGATACCCTCAAAAACCGACTGCGTCTTATATTCCGGTGTGATTTTCCACACATTTTACCCTTAGCAAAAAATGTCAGCTTCTGATGAATATTGCACTTGGCCATATTTTGACATAGATAATAGTTAAATGGCTTGTGCAGCCTGTGTGTGTATGTAGAATATATACAGAAAGTCTGTCTTTTCCCCCAGCTCACCCCTGCAGGTGCCACAGGCAGTGGGTTGGCTGTGTACAGGCTCTTCTTTCCATCGTATACTGGCCTGCGATCCCCGAAGATTGTCACCTTAAAGTGCTGCACCATAGAGTCAACCACCTCCCTGAACGAAATACACAAACACACACACACATTACTTTTCAGTGATACTGCACATAGAAACATCATCAATCAATCATAAAATTGAAACCACCTCTGGTTTAAGACTCAAGCCCAATAATATACTGTATGTGTCCATCAATAGTCTTTTATCATTAAGCAGAAGTTTGATCAAGTTTAAAAGATGATATTCTGAGGGTCCAGCCCACCTGTTGACTCTTCGTGGGCACTTGTCAGGCTTGATGTCCACCTCGTAGAGGTAGACATCCATCTTGGGGATCTCCACCTGGAAGCAGTTGGCCAGCAGCTTGATGGGCTTCCCCATGGTGCCATAGCCAGGCCGCCGTGGCATGGAGAACAGGGCCGGAGCCCCAACGGCTGCTGAGAGGACAAAAGGGAGAGGAGGAAAAGGAAAGAGGAAAATTAGTGTAGATCTGATTAAGGTCATCTGGGGCAAGGAGATCGCCTTGATCGAGGGTTAGGTTGAAATTAAACATACATGTAAAGCATATCTGATCCATTATGTTTGCTATCAACAGAAACATGCGTAACACTATACTGTAATGCTCTGTTAAGTATGTATTTATTAAAACCATACATTACTTCTTTAACTTAAGTTTGACATTTTTTCAATAATTTTAAGTGTTCTACCTCAGCTATACAACCTGAATTTGAGGTTTCTTTTTCAATCAAATATGCAAATGTTATCTGTTTATGTATAAAAGGAACCCATCAACATAAAAATATATGTATTGGTGGTTGGTGTCTATAGACAAAAATAGAAACTGTGAGATTATAAAGTTAGAATTGTATGATACCAGCTGATTTAAAAGGCACTATACTTTCTCTCTGTCTTTCAACCACCTTGTTATTGTTTTTAGCATCGGTCTGTAAATACACCCACTCTCACAAACTTGTCTGTTAGTGGAAAAATACATTCAACTGTGAAATTCCAAATGCTTCAATAAGGTGCTATTTAGGGGAAACCCCAAAATAAACCACATTTTTAAGATTATACAACAGGAACACACCCACTAAACTCTAAATGAAACCATGCTGTCACACTTCTTTGTAACGTGCTCTTCTCTTTCTGACTTGAAGAGAAAAAGTACAGAGATGGTAAATAGATGTATCAACATGAGGAACACACACCCACCCATGATAAAAAGAAAAACACAAGACACGTGCATGAGCTCGTAATAGCATCAACTCTAAAGCAAACAACAGCACAAGGATACACACGGGTCGACATGTAATCAGAAAACACACGCGACTTTGGTTGATTAGCCATATGTGAAGCCAAATCAGGAAGTACGTCAACTTCTAAGGGAAGCAGTTTTGGTCCAAACAGCTCAAATACGACTGCAGACAAACCCTCACAAAGTGCCTTCCAAATACCAGAATTATTGTGACTGTGACATTTTTAAAAATCAAACATAAGAGCTGAATAATGAGATTTTATCAAAGGTTTCACTGATGCAGTTCCTGTGGCCTTAATACATTTTTTTTAGATGACGTAACCTCTAATATTTACTGTTTAGACAACATGATTTTTGATCATTTTTAGTATTTTATGACATAATTTTGCCACTTGAGGAGGCAAGCCAAAATCGGTGCATACTGTTTACATTAAAAAACACCTGCTTTAAATTTGCTCTTGAAAAATGTTCTAAAATAGAGCGATATGGAGCATTAATGACTGCTAATTGTGTAGAGGGCTAACCACAACCGAACATGTGTTTGAAAATCTACTTACTGTGTTACACAGTTCCTAGATCCTTATCCCCGCACACGCGCACACACACACACAAGATGTCTTAGACATGAGTCACTTTGATCCAGAAACAGTGAGTTCTGTTCTGCTTAATGTGCCACACTCATGTCCGTGCTATTTTTGGGTCTGCTTAGGCTTGCCTTCCACATCACACTTGATAAAACAAATGGCTTTGCTGGTGCGCCAACGCAATGTTTGGATTAAACCTGTGATGTTATCGTAGTGTATTGTTATGCAACAGAAACTTTATACAGGAGGCTGATCCATTTGCCAGGAAAGTGTAACTTTGTCAATGCCCCCGCCAGCGCTGATGACACTTTTTTTGGTTTCAATCTTATTCAACTGTTTTATTTTGTCTCCACCGCGCTCTCAGTTTCTTCCGAATGAAAAAACAGAAACTGCCCAAAATGTGTCATTGATAAATGAAATTCAGTTGAGTGTGATTCATCTCCGTTTTGACTCATAAGCTCACATGTGTGGGTGATGTTGGGGTTGAGGGCCCAGCGAGGGGGAAAGTTCATAAAAACCTCCCAACAACCGAACAGAAACCTTCTGTGAGGTAACAGCAGACAACATGAGCAGCCCTGTTTGTTTACAGGCGAGTTCTGGAAGTATGCGCTTTCTGCCCTGGTCTCGCCTTTTCTGTTTCTCCTCTGGGTGGGCCGAGAAGTGGAGGCTAACGGGGCTGATGAAGGGTGAAGGCCTCATGTTTGAAATAGCCTGCTGGGATCAAATGAAGAAAAAAAAAAAAAGAGAGGAAAGTCTGGAATTCCTGCCACGGCTGTCCCCCTCTCACAGAACTATGTGCACACAAACTTTTGTTATGGTAATGCCTTTGGGGCCCGCAGTGAAAGTCGTGAGGTAAGCCCAATTTCACACACAGGAGCGACAAAGACGGAAGACAGATATCCTGGTACTAAATCTTCATTAAGGCTACAGAAATAAGCCAGTCTGGCACAGACTGAGATCTGTCCTGATTCAGTCAATTTCAGGAGGGAAGTTCTCCTCTTACAGAGAGCACTTTTTTATTTCCTGTGATGGTCTGGGTGAATTTGGCAAGTAGGAGGAGGTTAGCAGGGAGTGGCTGGATTAGAGAGTGGGTAGGGTTTGTGTTTTCCGGCTTTCATCTGCCTCTCTGAGCTGGCATCCATTCAGCATGAGTCACAGGGCCACCGCAGGCACACAAACTTATAGTAGAGCAACCTTGAGCCCATGCGTCTGGATTCAGTAGTAGCGATGACAGGGTCTTAAAGTGAGAAGAAGAAATTTCAAAGAAAACAAAAAAGGCATGACAGGTATTCCACCCACTTGGACACACATTCAAGTACACAGTTTCAGTATGAATCACACACACAGACATACAGCAATCTGTATGGGTGGTACTGCACAAACACAGTGGTAAAATAGGGGCATATTTGGGTAGATGGTAGCTCAGTCAGTAGGACAAGTCCTGCTGAGGAGCAGGCATGGAACTGGGACTGGTAGCTAGAGAGGTGCCAGTTCCTTTCCTGGGCTCCATCGAGGTGCCCTTGAGCAAGATATCGAATCCCCCACTGCTCGAGGCGCATGTCCATGTGCAGCTTCCTCGCTCCCTCCATTAGTGCATGTACATGGGATCTTGTTAGTGCATGTCTGTATTACAGGCTTTTGTGTGTGTATCATGTTTGTAAAAACAGAGTGAAAAGATTGAAATTCCCCTCAGGGATTAATGGAGTATACCTTCTTCTTCTATTTCCCATAACACCTCAAGTTTTCCCCTAACACAGAGGTTCACAGACTTTGTACAAAAAAATCAGACGACAATAAATGCACCTTGAAAGCCTCTTCCCACTTCAATTCAATCAAATACACAGATGTCCCACTCCGTCCAATACAAAATAATACGATAGGCCAATCAGCTGTCAATAAAAACGGCGATGCTCCTGGCAAGTTCGTCAACATCTGAACATAACCAATCACAGCAATGTTGCAGCAACCTCCATCGACAGGTCAACATACAAACATAATATTACTCGTTTTTATTCACGAATGTGAAGGTGTGTCTACCTCATCTGGTACCAACGTTTCAGTCAACAAAAGAATCAACCTGGGGCGCCCCCAGCAATTACAGCGATGTAATGCAAGTAGCTCTTGGCCACTTTCATTTTTCAAAGTAGCTCTCAGATGAAAAAAGACCCCTGCCCGAACAGATGTACATCGAGAAATTGCTACAAATTCTCACTTTCAAAAAAGGCACATTTTTCCTGACACAGACAAATCTCCAAAGGCCAAACCTCCAAACTGCCTGTTCGCACAGACTAATCCACCACCCGCAGGCAGTCATGACTTGTGTTTGACCAGTGGGAATCTGACAAGATATAAACAGCCATCAAAACTAACAAGTTGTGTGCATCTAATCAAAAACACTGGCCCCGTCCTCACTGTGATATTTGGCTGGTCTGCCTCTGCATTCTTTGGCTTCCTGCAATTATTCTGTCGCTTCTAGAAATGCTTTGAGATGTGGTGATGGCGGTCAATTTGGGTTCCCTCTACAAGTGGTTGCAGAGGACTTGTGCATACTTCTCTCCATGGTGAACTACTACAGAGTGTAATGGCTTTAAATTGACTAAAATTGTACTTTCTACACTTGTAGAATACAGATTAGACTCAGTCCTCTTGTACGGGGACAAAACACAACCCTTTTTGCTTCATCTGTAGTGATTACTGCCGGCTCTGAACACAAATGGGCCCTCACAACATCAAGCACATGGAAGGTAACACGCTGTGATGTTGAAAGTCAACAACCAGGCCTGTCACACACACGTGTTTTGCAGCTTGAGCGCTGAAAAGCCAAACTGTTCCTGATCATTCAGTAACACATCAGATACCTCTCCCTCCTATCTGCCTTTCTTGGAAACTGTGCGGCTCTGTTCCCTCCACAAACAGACAAAACAAACGTGCTTGTCCGCAGGCAGGAGGGTCAGAGAGGGAGCTTGGGAATGGAGATAAATACTTCTGTCTTTTATAAAGTATTTCTGTCCATAGTTACCTCCTGCTACCAGCAATAAACGAGATTCAAAAGGCAACTTGTGTAATTACTGAAAACAAGACATATATGCAATGTTATGGTTATGTAATGACTAAGACCTTGACTGTCAAAAAGCCCATTCTTGAGGCTTGTTAGGAGCGTGGGAAGCTGTACAATCACTATTACACAAAGACGCTCGCATGAGTTTACAGGAAAGCGGAATTTCTAAAAGACTAAACACAGAATACTTTTCAAGAACATATCGGGATTCGACGACCTCCGCATTTGGTAGGTGATGTGTGATAGTCAGCTTTGACAAATAGTGAAAGCCCAACCACGAGTCTACACAGACACATCAAAGGCTTATTTACCCTCAGTACAGATAGTGTGAGGGTTCAAGGAAACCTCCCCATGTTTAGTTGGAAAATGCCGCAGTGAGTGTGTGTTTGTTCGAGTCTGTGTGTGTGTGTGTGTGTGTGTGTGTGTGTGCACCCACTTTCAGATAATTACAGGAAGGACATGTTTTAACAAACAGAAGAGTAGATTTAATCCTCCCCCTGTCTATCAGTATGATTCTCCTTTCCTGAGCATGCACATTCAGACAGAGAAAGATGTCAAAAGAGGGACAAAACCTGTTGAACATGACTAAAAGTCTATTACCGTTTTTAGTGAAATTGCAATAGTTTTGCATCATCTTGTGGATTGAAATTGCCACCGAAACCTTGGGTCTATTGCAACCTGCTGAAAGAGCAGCTTAAGTATCCTTGTTACTCTTTATTGTGCAGCAAGTCATATATTTGATACTTTATCGGTCTGGTGCTGGGTTATCATTATCATCATTAACGCATTTTAGATTCTGAAGCAACAGGCTGCCCTCTGAGGTTCTCCATTTCATCAATAAACATGATATTCCCAATTTTACAGGTGGTTGTGACAATAAATCTCAGGCCTTAAAAGGCAGTGTGGGTTTGCATTAATAAAGCCATAATCACTATAAATAAGGGATACGAAGGAGATGCAATCCATGAAAATTTGCATGAAACTGTAGCCCTTTTCACATTGCCACCACCAACTGTAACAAAACGTGCGTGAGGTGTAAACAAACTATTTCTTGCGAGCTTCACATACACACACACACGGCACTGTTTCACCCTGCTGGCTCCGCCTTTTACACTGACCTCTTCCTCTTTCACCTCTGTTACTACCTCCGATACCTGCTCAGGATCTGCATGTACAAAAAGACGAGGCGTAATAATCTCGCCTTGAACTGAGTGTAAAAGGGGCTTGTGTTAATAGTGCTCTTTACCGCCAGGGTCAGCCCTACACACAGGTCTGTATGTGACTGACTAAGTAAGTGACTGACTGAGTGAGTGACGGTACTTTCACAGCCGTAGAGAGAGAGAGAGAGAGAGTTGCAACATCGCAATGACGGATCATGGCGCATACTGGACGCACACTGGCGGGACTCTGTCTATACGGCTCTGGATACTTTGTTCGGGGAGTAGGCGGGGCTGCTCCTCCGCTGCTCGTCCGCTGTCCTCACCTACGTCCGCAGTGCGCACCTGCTTTCAGACACGTTGTCATCGACCTCTTAAGGACAGTCCTTGTAACACATTGCCCACAAAAGTGCACATTGAATATGGTCAGCCCCATACTAGGTTTTGACCTAGTCTTGTTAGAGTATTTTTTTATGGGCCAAATGTAGTACTCTCAAGTTAAGCAGATATTCAAGGTGTAAGAAAATTAAATATTCTAATGTGGCCAATATTCTTCAAACTGTGAGACGGGTACAGCAACACAAATCTAAGCTTTATGCTTACACCCTCCAGGTCCAAATGGTGGCTCTTAAATGTTGCTATATTCCTCTTTCATAGAACAGTCGCTACAGTCAGCTTGAATTTTTGTCACATATTTCGTACTGCTAAGGTAACATGGCTTCACGGCAGAAATACTGTATCAAAACATCACGATAAACTTCTCAAACTACTCCTTAGAGTCCTGCAACATATTCCACTTTTTCCCGCAGTCCAAAAGCATGCCCTGTAGGCTCCAAACACTTAAATTTCGCTAATTTATTGCTGAGCAAACAGATTTAGTTTGCTGCTTGTGCACTGAGCAGATTTTGTTTAGCTGGCATTCCCACTTTTGGAAATATCCGGGCACTTTCTGGCTCGGTGAAGAGCTGCTGGCGACTTTTACAGTTTAAGTAAATGTTAAACTTTGAACATAAATAAGATAGTTATAGAACATACTAATCAAGGTTGTAAATACTTTCTGTGCGCGGTTCTAACTCTGTCTGCCTTTAATGTATTTCATTTATTGTAAACAAAGCTGGGTGATACCACAATCGTACACATTAGATAAATAAACCAGATCAATACTACACAACAAACCAATGTTTGTGATGCCTTTTTAAGCATATGAATATCTTGCTGGAATTTCTCAGCACATATGAACTCTCTTTCCTCTCTGCTGCTTTCTAACACAGCTCAGTCACACTGCACACAGTGGGCAGGGAGCCAGAAACACTGGATAGTGAGAAGCTAGCATGACATACAGTCCCTGCTAACCTCCTCAGCCACATCCCCCCAGTACACAAACGTACACACTTAACGAGTGCCCACTCATACACAGGCCCACACAGCAACACACGCACACATACACACAATACAGCTGTTGTGTTTCTAATCCAGAGAGGCCTGAGCTGTGGGAACAGGGCGAGCGCTCAGTGGTGAGGCACAATGGCGTCAGTCACAGCAGGCAGAATGTAGAAACACACACACACACACACACAGACAGAAAAAGACTGATGGCTGGCGAGGAAGGAGTGACACACATCACACTCAGTCAGACTCCTCCTTCTCGGTCCCCTCATCAACCTTAAGGGTATTGCACATGGCACCCATGGGAGTCAAAGCCACTCTCTGCCACAGATAAACACCAACAGTCAGCCGCGTACTGACAAGGCTGACGGGGGCTCGGTCAGTCACAACAACATGCAAAAATGTTGAAATCCCCCTCAGCGGAAACCTGAGGCAGAGTGACAGAGTGCATGAAGAGAGGGAAGGAGAGTTCAAGACAGAGAAACGCTCTCACGGAGCCGGAGCAGAGTGGGTGGGGGGATTTAGAGGGGGTTAAGAATCAACTGTAGTGTGAACAGTTCTGACTCAGTAGCATCATTTAAGGTCCAACAGGTAGGTGATGGATGGATAAACACAAATATCCTCACACACACACACACAAAGTAGTAGCTCTGTTAAAGTGAGGAGGAGATTCTACTCCAGCGGGTTAAATGGAGCTTCTGTCCTCACTGCTGGTGGAACAGTGGACGGGGGCCAGGGGGATGTTGACTCTTTCTGTTGACTTGGGCAGGATGACTGTCACTCTGAGAGCTTACATGCACACTAATAAATTAATTACAACCAAAACAAGGTAATACTCTTACTTACTTTATTACTCCAACCGTCATGTAACCAGCCTAATGAGGATATCTCATGCCTGCCATACAGTAGAAATACACTAAAAGATTCTGAAAAGACTTAAAGAGCAGCTCCAGTCGTGTTTGAAATAATAAATTGTGTCTGATATATGTTTTTCTGCAAAATACGTTTAATTACCTTGTAAAAATCCTTCCAAGGCATCTTCTCCGTCATTAAAAATTCCTGCATAGTCCCCGTTCACTATGTGCTACATTTCTCCTTTTGCAAAATTAAAGCTAAAAACAAAACACGTCTCTGCCATCGTTTGGTGGCAACTTGTTGAAACTTTGCTAGCTTGAAATGTAGTAATTAGTAGTAGTAACGTTAACGTGAGTTTGCAAAAATGACGATGACGGTTACAGCTGGCTCGCGCATCGCCGAAGTGGTAAAATATTGGTTTCAAAAATTGACTTTTTCAATGCAATTGTTTTGTATGAAATACAACTTAAATCAGGAGAGTTGGATCTGCTTTTGTACGTATCACAGTTCCAGTAACATCCAAGATCAGATCACTGCTTTTTGTGCACACTGAAAAATGTATTAAAATTAACATATATCAGCTAAGCAAAGATACAATCTTTGCATGTAAAATACTGATTCAAATAATTACAACATTTACTGGGTGTTGGCATTGTTCACATCCTTGAATAAGCCAAGATTAAAAACTGAACGAGCAAGGTGGCAAGGAAAGGACTCAACTCAAATAATACTCACCATTTTATTCTAAAGTTGGACATTAGTTTGCAACATTTGCAACAGTGAAGGTTAATCTTCTGATTAAACATTAGTTGCTACCATAATACACTGAAGTTATGTTTATTTGTCATGCACAAAATCATTCATTTTTCCACAGACAATATCACTTATTCTCAGGACAGTCCTCTTTCCTGGCAGCAAACAGTTTAATTGGGACTTCAGCCACATTGTCCTTAAAATTTTAAGTTTAATTACTTCAGCTTTTCTATGTCACATTGGGTTTTGTTTATTATAAGCATATACAAAAGGGTCTACAATCTGTAAAGCAAATATTTAACATCACAGGGAAATACTTCTTAAAATCAGATATTGACAAAAACAAATTATTTGTTCATTGCAAGCGCAGTGCACATGTTTTTTATGACAAATATAGAGCCGCTCTTAATATCTGATTTATGTATTGGCACCTGGATGAAAGGAAGACTATCACTAACCTCTTAAATGTTTCCAGCTGGATTTTGTTAGCTGTTAAAACTGTCCTTAAATCACAGGGGTAAGAACAGGGCAACATTCTTGATTACAATCAGCTGAAACATTAAAGACAAACCTTCAATTTATGTGGTTAAAAAACACAGATTGTTGCTTTTAATGTGAGAAATAGTTGTTGATTTGAACTCTTTAAAAAATGGTATAATGAAGGGATGTTTCCAATCTTTCTCTGCCACTGATAAACACACAGACTTCTGTCTTTCCTCTAGTGTGCCCCCCAACAAAACACACAGACCTCCCCTTCCAATTCCCTTACTTCCTGTCCATAACCTCCCCCTAAAATGAGCCCCTTACTGTTCCCCCAAAAACAGATCTCTGGAAGGGGAAAGCAGGAGGAGGAGGAAAAGACGTGTGGTCTGGCCACTACTGCTTCTAATCTCTGTGACACATCACAACCTCCAGCCTTCCTGCCCCTCACACTCCTCTGTATCCCCCCACACACACACACTCCGTCCCTGGAGTCTCTCCTCTGTCTTCCCAGCCCACTTGCAGGAGTTTGTTGTCAGTCCCACACTCTGACAGCAGCATGTGTCAGCCAGCAGATCTGCCTCTCTGTCTACTACATCAAGACAGAAACTCGTGATAACACACTCCTCACAGGCGCACAGGATTCTGTTGTACAATTAAACACAATGTGAACAGGCTTTTTGACAGCATATTTAAAGCATTTGGTGCTCCAAGTTAGTAAAACTACACTTTACTCTTTTTTTGCTTCTTATTCAGTAAAAAAATGACAAAAACAATGATGCATCAGTGCAGAGTAAATTTCAAGTAGTCTCTGCCCTGGTTAATTTCTAGCACCACTTAAGATTTCAATATGTATTAGACAAAATGAAGCTTCATTAGCCTCAAAGCAATGTCACATTTTGTATTGATACAATTAGCAACTAGTGTCTGGATCAAGGATGGGAAAAGGAGGCGACCTGTTAGTTTACCTGCCCAATAAAGTCTGCAAACAGAGATACTTATTTGGAAATACATACAATTTGATACTTAGAGAAAGAGTGCAATTTTTGTTGAACTTACAAAACTGAATATCACTGACAGCTATTATTAGAAAGTGATTAAATTAACCAGACTTTAAACAAAATAAGTGGAATACCTGAAATGATCTGACATTAAGGCTTAGGTATTGATTCAGAGCTTCTTGTAAATTTTACATAGACTTAGACTTAGACTTAGACTCAACTTTATTGATCCCTTTGGGATGACTCCCTCTGGGAAATTCAGTCTCCAGCAGCTTATACAGTACAATACAATAGGAAAGAATCAGCACACAGAGGGTAAAAAATAAAGATCAAAATATATATATCTATCGATATATATATATATATATATATAAAAAAGTACAAAATTGGATAACAAAATATATAAAATATACACTCTTAGAAAATGTACAAGTAAACAGTGGGTAATAGTTCAATTAAACTAAATTAGGTTATTGCACTGTGGTATTTTTGATTGATAGAATATTATTGCAAACGTTTTAATTAGGATCTGATGAAAAAGGGCATCACACATGAAAAAAATAAAGAGGTGTTAATAGAAAAGGTTCTTCATTTTCCTCAGTAAAAAAAAAAACAAGGGTAAAGCTCTCTGTAACACAATGAGCCCGAGGAGCAACAGCAAACTGCATTCTCCATAGAAACCAACAACAATATGCCAATGGTTAGCCTTATGGGTGGCTGGGGTTGCGATGGGGGGGATGTCTATTGTCAATGGGCTGCTTGAATGAACTGAGTATTATGGGTAGAGACTGCAAATCAAGTACTAAGCCCTCCCTCAAAGCCGACCCCACTGTCTGTATAAAATCTACAGAGAAACAAGCTACGAGGAGAGTGACAGGGGAGGCCGAGTTTCCCACTGAGGGAAACAGAAGCCGTAACCAGGGAAGGGAAGGGGGAGTGGCGGTGACTGTCTGTGAATCAAAAAAGAGCGGGAAAAACAGGAGTGTGAGAAAGAAGGGTGGGAAGAAATGGGGAGGGAGACTTGCTGAAGAATGAGACATCAATGTGACAAACAACAGAAAGTCCTCAAAAACGGTACACTCAGTGAAACTAGCACCCCTCCTCGTAGGTGTTGTGTTAGGTAAACTTTTTATAAAAATGTGAGTCATCTCCAGCCAACTCAAATCCCACCTGCTCACGAAGTGAAGTAAGACAGGTGCAGGGTTGGGAAGGTCCCCCTGCCATCTCATTGTCTTCCAGTAAGCTGCATCTCTCAATATGCAAAGTGTATTTGTATAGTTGTTTCATACACCAGAGGGGGGTCTATGATAATAAGAAAAATCTAGGCTCTTGTAGAATTGATGGTTACCAATCCATACTGCTCGGCTGGGATAGGGGATCACCTTGATGTGGACAAGGAAATCAAAGACAAGTTGGTTTGGGAGTGGAAAGTAAACGAATAGCTTAGTGTCATGGGAATTTCAAAATAAAGGCATAATATCTAAAAGATGATATGGATCGATATTTTGACCTTGTTTCAATTATTTCGGATCATTTTCTCTCTCTAATGTTTAAGCCAATTCAAGTCATTTAGCTAAGATAACCAGCTGCCGGCCAAGGTTTAATATTAAAAGGAGAGATATAAGAGTGGTATTGATCTTTTTATCTGACTGGCAGCAAGAAAGCAAATAAACGCATTAACCCAAATGTCAATGATTCCTTTAAGGTTGGCCTGACTGCCGCTGAAGCCATCATGACTTACAAATGCATTCTCAATATAAGTTTGTATTTTTGTGTCATATGTTTAACTATGAGGTCTCCAGTAAGGTTAACAATCTGAAATTTGTGATTAGTTCTGGCTTTGCAAAACAGCCCGACTGTAACATCACATCAGTATGAAGTAACAAGCCATTTGTGAGCATACCTCAGGGTTAACACATCAAAATGGATTTGATTTGCTTTAGGCTGGAAAGCCTTGCACTCATTATATCCCTGGTGCTAAGCTCTCCAGAGCCATGGTTTCCATGCCACACGCTGCTGCCCCTAAAACTAACAGGGAGAAGAGTGAGTCAGTATCTGAGCTGGCTCTCCAGACCACTGACTGACAGACGGACAGCCCCCCGTTAAATCATTCAGCCAGCATAGGACCCACTGGTTGGCTTGTGGTGATTAGTGAAATGTGATTGTAAACACAAAACAATATCAAGGCCATGCAGTGACCTCCATGGACAAGCCACAAAATAATACGTGCCTCTGACTGTGCCAATGCATTAGTCTTCCAAAGTGAAAGCATCAACCAAACTCCTTAACACACTTAATGTAAGGCTGGCTAGAGATATATTCTACCTCAAATTGCATTTGATGTCCTCTCTTGTACTTCAGTAGAGTACTGTGCTGCAAACCAACACCAAAACACTCAGGGCAAGTCCCAAGGTCTGTTTTTCATGGTCAGTGGTGATTAAGGAGTTTGAGGCTTGGGATAAAAGGAGACTAGGGCTGCAAATAACAATTACCTCATTAATGAATAATCTACCAATTAATTTCTTGATGGATAGATTAGAGCCATTAGCGATTAAAGCACACTTCTGTCCCTTAATATCGGTCTCCCGAAATTAAGGGACAGATATGCGCCTTGTAAGATGTAAGATGTAAGATGTAAGATGCATCTTTTTGTTTACTCGCATATAAACCAATATGAAACGTTTTTTACAGAACACATGACACAGAAAACAAAGTTTGGAGTGATCTAAAAATGGTTATAACTACGTAGTTTGTCCAGCAGATAAACCTTGACTATTATAATGAAGTATATATTTAGTCCCAGACTTGCCATTTTGCCTAACAGAAAACACCAAATTTAATCTTGATCACAATGTTATCTTAAGTTGCACACCTGCCTCTGTAAAACATGTCTGTTCTAGACTGATATTACTGTAGGTGTTTGATTACTAGGAAAACACCTTGTGTTTCCTCATGCTACCACTCTTGGGAAGTGTCCAAACTAAAAGAGAGGAGCAGGTAGGCTAATGAGACCGTCCGCAGCAGGGAGGGATATCCTCTTGATGAAGAGGAGGGGGTGAGTTAAGAAGCATCTCCTGTATCATGTGTCACTGGCTCATCAGGAGTACCTGGCGTTCAGTTTACAGTCACAAGTGGAAAGCTTCCGTTACAGCTGAGACAAAGACAGGAGGTCTGGACTGTTTAACTGCCAATATGTCCAAAGAAAGAGACCGTTTACTGGCTCTGGCATGGGTTAACATTTTTATCACCTGCATATGAGGCTACTGCTGTAGAGAACACTTTCAGTAACAAGTTGTAGTAGATTTAAACTCAGCTGGTGTGAAGTTGGGAAAACAAATGTAAAATTAGCCTGTTTTTTTCCATTTAAAACAAATGATCGTGTCATTGTCGGTAAGAGAACCCTGTCTACTCATTCATTAGGAATTCTGCACCATTACAAATAAAACCATGAATTTACTTAACAGAGTGGGAGTCTGATAATACCGGGGAATACCAGGCTTAACCTCAGCACCTGTCTAATGAAGCCCACACACCTTGCTGATGATGCTCATGAGTTTTCAGTGAGTAAGCAGGGACTTACTCCTCAGTATGGGGAATAACAAGATGATTACAACAGCCCGAACTTTCGGGTTTAAAGATATTGGGGTCTTATTTAAAGAATTAAGTTCGACTGTGGCTCAAGTTAATTCAAAATAACAGCAGAGGAGCAGGCTGACTGCCTGGTTTCAGCCTGCATTCATGTGTTCCTCGGATGCTCCCAAGTTGGGAAGTCGTTCCTTCAACTTGTGTGTTGTCGAGCTTTAAGGCTTAATGTGGACACATCAAAGGTAGCAAATAAAAGATGTGTTTATTTATTTATTTTTCCAGAACAAAACTAGTTAATCCTACGTGTACAGAAACGAACCGACAAAACTTCTTACCATATACTAATTAATGAATGAGCCTAAAAGTTTATTTGCAATACGTTAATTAAAAGGCTTTTGTCCACCAAACAAACATTTATTTTGATATGGCAATTTGGCAAGTGGGGTATCATATTTTATCCAGATTTCCCAGTCCGAACCTCATTTTTCCGATTATTCCTATACCACGTGAATGCAAGGTTATTCCTCAGCACTCATACTTACAAGATTATTACAACAGACTTAACTTTTGAGTTCAAAGTAGAAATTTAATTCAATCTCACATAACGGTGTGTGTAATTCAGTGAATTTATTTATATTTTCAATAAAATGATTCATGTTGAGGCAAAATATCAGAGGATCAGGTTGACAGACTCCCTAATACAGTTCAGCACCTTCAAGCTGAACTCTGTTCTGTCAGGCACAGCTGAAATCGTCCCTGTTTCATCTAACTAGCTAATGCAATCATCATGCAATATAATTTCCACTAACACATGCACCGTTAACAAGCACCGTTAAATTTACCTGTAGTTCCGATTTCCATTCATGAGGTCTCTGCCCGGTTCACTTCCCGGATCACAGTTGTCAAACGTGTGGGACTCTTCCTCCGTTCAGTCCGGTGTCTCCTTCGGCAGCGCACCGCCTCTGAAGCGCTGGTTGCTGTTAGCTCCTCTCCTTGCGGTAATGTCGTTTCGCCGGTCAGGGGTCTTTGGCGTCCCCGGACACGGCTGTTCTCACACGGTCAACGTATCCAATGGGATTTCACTGCCACGGCGAAAGCTACTGGTTGCTCTCAACGAGCCGCTGTGGCAGTGAAAACCTGCTAGTTAGCCAAGTTAGCTCGCGAGCCAGGCTTAGGAAAGTGACTGGAGCGAACGAGAGGAGCTGTCAGGACATCATAGCAGCGGGGTCACAGAGTCCGAATGAATTCCTAGCGAAAAATGAGCATTAAAAATGACGACATAAAACCGTATTTAAGGTACAGCGAGCGTCAAAATAGCTAAAATAATTAGCTAGCTCGCTAGCTCGGCTGTTGGATAGTTGAATTCTGACAGACGACGGTTACTTTGATCACGTTAAAAAGAGCCGTTGACACGGCCCTGTCTCCTCAGCAGCATATTCCCAACGACGTCGTCTTCTGTAGTTTTTATCCCGGTGCGAATATAAAGCTGTCAACCCCGGACAGTATCCGCTGATAAGTGTCAAGATTTTCAGTCTGGTTGACAGATCAACTGTGCGGAGCTTCGGCAAGCCAGCTAAATATGGTGAAGTTGCCTTTCTGACACCGACAGGAAGAGGCGGGCTCTGTCAGCTGGCGTCAGAGGTATTAACTCCGCCCTCACCCAAAGGTAACCCTACGTTTACTATACTATGAATAAATTACTGCATAAAATAGGATAATCTTCCGTTAAAATTGTTTATCATAGGTAACATTTAAATTAAGACTAAAAGTTTAGGGCTACATCTCCACTGTTGTAATGTAAAACATGTATCCAAGTTATTACTTTGGTTCTGACTTGATTCGTTTTTAATTGTGTAAATTAAACAGAAACATAAGCAAACTCACGGTAGCAAGGTGTTAAACTCCAGGTGAATGACAGGTGCTCTTGAAGGCTAAAAAATTAACGCTCAAGGTAGGCACACTAACCCTTACCTGGCCAGCATTTATTTCTGTGATATTTATGTTTTTATAAGAGATGCCCTGATTTAATGAAGGCATTTTAAACTAAATCCTTGGCTTAGTGTGCCTGAGGAAAACCTAGTGGCTTCCCTCCCTATGCAGTATTTCAGTTTGAAAAAAATGATGGAAACAACAGGCGTAATAAAAAACAATTTTATTTTCTTTAAAAAATAACCCGCCCCAACAGAGTTCCCATACTATCACATACAGAGCCAAAATAATATGCTTCCATGTCCTTTCATTCAAATCTATTGGGAAGTGCTATGACAAGGACTGTTCTTGATCAGTGGCTTCAATATTGCTTAGTCAGACAGTGAGGCTGTGTGGAGAGGAGTGGACTCTCCAGTGTCCACATGATGCATTTTCAGGGTGACTGCCATTTCGTCTCCCCACTTTGCAAGGTGCTTTGTGGCTTCAGTGAATGAAGAACTGCATCTGGATTCAGTGGTGCTGGGAAATGACCCCCAGGCTGATTTTTTTCTTTTTTTTAAAGCACAGAATGAGGGATAAAACACCGACCCCAACTGTGAAAGGCCCGGCAACTGGTGAGCCAAAATACATAACAGGTTAATATTATATATTTATATATACAAATCACCTTGGACACAATGAAGAATCAGTAAAACGGTGTACAAAGGCATATTGATTATGCAAGTTAATAAACATGATTTAAAAATCAAACTCATCTGGTCTCTTATCTTTTGATCCCTTTTAGCTCAAAGGGGCTCTGACCATCAGACAAGATTTGAGGCGCTTTAAGGGCAACTGAGGTGGAATTTTGAGACAGTCTCCACAGTGCCCTCTTGAGGATACACTCTGACACTAGTCACAATATTCATAATAATAATAATAATAATAATGATGACAAAGGAAAAAAAGCAGTTTTTATAACCATTACACAATCGAGGCAAAACGACTGACAGGCAGTGGTGAGCGCGAGGCTCCTACCTCTAAGGAAACCAAAATAAGGTGGCTCAGAATATCCAGTCATAAAAATAATTACATGCATTTATTTTTTCATAAATCCAGAAAGTGACTAAATGTAAAGGCAGGGCATGTAAAGTAGTATTAATAGTGGCCCACCCTGTCCAATGTAGCAATCCCCTATCTGTGCCGCCCATGCACACAGAGCACCAATGGGGATTGGCTAACACGAGCTAGGGGATTGGGGCAGGGGATGCTGTAGGTGTGTGATGTTAAAATTGAGATAAAATAGCAGGGATAGGAGGTTATGATGGAGAGGGTGATGTGTGATATTTTGGCTTGAAGGGAAATAGGGGGACAAGTGCATTAGAAGAGGTCTCTACATGCTGAGAAAGAGACTGAGATGTGTGTGCTTCTGCTTTCCAGGCGATGAGTTGTAAATGCCTGCAGAGGGGAAGAGCTCGTTGTATAAATGGATGTAGGTGTGTAGATAGGTAGGTACACAAAGAAGTGCGTAGGTGGAAGTTTAGAGTGCACAATGTGGCATCATCTCCGCTGATACATGTTGGAATGTGCATGATCAGAGCAAGGTCAATAGCTGAATGCGAGTTCAGCTTTGCAGCACTTAAGTGGTCACAGACTTTATATTTGCCTGCATTCAAATCTACAGAGGAGTGTTGACCTTGCCTATTGCCTTAGTTACCTCTTTGTTCTGAAAACTATGCAAATGTGGGTGTGAAAACTTCAACGGAACCTATGTCTAGCCCCAGGACAGACAAGTCTCGCCACTTTGGAGTAAAATAAATCAATAAGTAAACAAAAAAAAGTGCCTCGTAAATCCTACAAGAGCGACGCATACAAGATTATCTTCCTGTTTAAGTGCCCCTTTTCCATTGGTTGGCATCACTTTTGGCTGGTTAATAATGCTGGTTTAGGTGCATGGGGTGCAAGTATATTTGATACACTCTATGCAAATGGTCCCTCTATTGTTTTGCTAAGCTTGCCTCTATAGGCTAAATCTCTAAGGGACTGGCAAACGGAGAGTGCGGTATCTACGATATGCTACACCTGCTCTTTCTGTCTCTGCTAAGATAAAGACCAGAATGTACTAACAAACTCTTATGTGCAGGACTGGTGGCACCTACATGCTAACACTAAGTGCTAATGTACCATACCTCAGACTCCTCAAGGCTGATAAAAAAATAACATTATTCAAAAACATTAAAAACATGAATGTAGTTCATGACAACGTCAAAATGATACATGTAAGTGTGCGTGCCCAGTACCACCCCTCTGGAGGATCCCCATACTCAGGGGCTTGGAACACTGGCATCCGGCATTCGGATGGGTAAGGAGGCAGCATCGTGGTGGCAGTTACAAAAGTTTTTTGTGATTTTTTTTCTTCTTTTTATCGCCTGTTTTCCTCCCATCCGTATTGCATACTTACAAACACAGGAGTGTGAAGGTAGCGTACAATACAATTACATAATAATACCCAAGTTTTAAAAAGTCAACATAAAAAGAGCAATACTCCTGGTAAAGTAAAAACAATAAAATGACAATAATAATAATAATATTCATAACCTTTTGAGTGCATGAGGCTGTAGAGTCTGCCTGTGTTTTACAGGTGAAGGGCCTTACGTTTCTTGGATTTGGGTGAATGACTGACACACCTGTGGAGAATGTGTGGTGGGCAGTCATTGGGAATAAGGGATGGGGATGAGGTGGTGGTGGGCTATGTGCCCACTCAGGTAGAAATGAGGTGGAAGGGGATCGATGGTGGTGATGTTGGTGGAGCTCAGGCGAAGTACATGGTCCTCAGGGTGTCGTGGTGAATCTGAACAGCTTTGGCCAGCGCCTGGGGGTCCCGACCGTTACTCTGACCAGACACATGGCTGCCCTCTCCACTGCAGAGAGACATCGGGGAACAGAGATCAGTGACACTTCATATGTGATTATCAGAATAAGTCAACCCTGTTATATACAGACAGACTTTAATGTTCTTAAAGGCTGACAAACTTTATATTTGGTATGGCTGTAAAAAACAACTATATTTGTTTTAAAAATTGCACTGCTACTAAAAACAGAATACATAAGAAGATCAGTGTCACTCTCAAATTTACAAACAAAAAGAAAAATGTTTCCATTAAAGTATGTTGTAAGAATTCTGGAAACCAAAAACCAGGTTGCTTGCTCTCAATGTTTGAGAAACCCTGTGTTTCTTTCATGACCACACTTACCTGTCGTGTTCTTTGTCCACCAGATGGTAGCGGGCGCGGAAGGCCACAAGACGAGCATAGTAGGCTGGCGCAGGGATGGAGACTGAGCGGGTACAACGCACGTAAGTGTGGCACAACTGGTAAGTTAGAATCTGCAACTCGTCAGCCGTGAAACGATTGTCGTCCCATAAGACGTAGTAATGAGACGGCCGGCTGGTACCCTGGGGTGACGGAGAGAGGGGGATAGAAACGAGATGAAACAACCAAATACGATTTGTAGGGTTTTTGTGTCAAAGGCCATAAGTCTCATTATAATTTATTAAAGTATTAATCTCGTGGATTGTCATTTAAATAAATGTCTGTTAAGTCACTATCTATTGTCGCATGAGGTAACACAATGGTGATTGAGCCTATGGTCCAATGATGAAAGCCTTTGCATTTGCAGTATTACAGATTTGGTGTCTGTGGCGACTTTCACAGACAAAAATCACACAGTCACACATGCAACACTGTCTGGATATCTGGGAAGTGTGCACCCGCAATTACCATTCATCGCCACAGGTGCCGCCAAAGAGAACGAAACCGAGATCTTCGAGATTAGCACTTTAAGGGTTTTTATAAACTAAAAGTAATTACAAAGCACCACAGAACACTTAAACATTCTGTTTCTGTCGTTCTTACCTGTATGCCTGCGTGGCTGCACAGGTAGAAGTCAAACTCAAAGGGGTGAGTGATGCTGGTGTCTACTGTTGTCCCTGCAGGAATATTCCCACTCTTCCCAATCTTTAAAAAGAGATGAGAATTATTAAACATGCGTTTAATTAATAAATAATTTATCAAAAATCTGTTTAAAATAGAAGCTTACCCTTTCAGACTTGTCAGCACAGAAGAGACGTGTGTGGTGGCGTTTCTGCACCACGATGTAGGTAATGCCCGGCTGATAGTCTTTCTCCAACTTGATGCACGCGTCTCTGATGGCCAGGAGCTCATAGTGGAGAATCTACACACAAGAGTTAGGTTATAAACATGCATTATTATAAAGAATACAATAAAAAAAGAAATCAATAAAAAAACATTCATCTTTACATATTTTACAGTATCCAGTGGAGTCTAGTATATCAAAGAAATCTCCTCAAACTACAATGACGCCATCTTACCTGCGGCAGCTGTCCCTCGGGAACTCCATCTCTGTAGAAGATGATCCTGGTGGGCTTGAAGCGGGTCGATTTGTAGAACTGAATGAGCAGTTCACGCACCATGTAAGACAAATCTTCGATGATTTCCTGCCGGGGTCTCTGTACTCGCACTGTGGCACAGTATCTGCTTGGATGAGCGTCCATACTGCCTACCACCTAGAAGAGAGGGGAGAAGGGAGTGAGAGAGGTGAACAGTGTGCCATCGGGTGTTATATGGTGCTTTGCATGAGGGCATCCATCAAATGTAAATATATCCATCTACTCTGTGTCAAAGTGTGTTTGAGTAGGAACATTGTTCTCCAAAGTTTACAATTAAATCATCTTCTTATTATGTCATTCTTCAGTTGCTACATTTAGAATCAATCAGCATGAGAAATAATAAAAATGCTCCAGAGAAAAAGTTTACAATGAAAAATACTTCAGATGATCTCATTGTTTTTTCACCATTATCAGTCTATTGTCCCCATGTGTATATTTGTACATTAGCACCCCCAAGAGGCTGTCACTGGGGAGTGCAGGAGGCTCAACATCCATCTTTTTATTTTTCTTCCCTCCAATCCTCACACCGCACTACAAGTCTAATTTTTCACTGTTCTTTCTTCTCAGTCTGGAGGATCCAAGACAGACCCACTCTCCTCTCCCATCCTTCCTGTGTGTGACTCAAGCGTTTGTCATAATTGCTAGGCAACAACACAGCCAACCACAGGCGAGCTGAGGTCAAGGGCGGACGAGGGTTGACGTCATTTACTTCATGAACGTGAGTCAGTGATGAGCCATTTGTTTCCCCGTATCCCTAACTGACTCCTCTCTTCTCTCTACCATTTTTTTCCTCCGCTCAGCTTTATTCATTGTGTCTAAATGAACAGTCGGATTGAGTGCAGACGTCTCTCATCAGGGCATTTATCACTATTATAATGTTACAGAATAGAACTGGTGTTAATGGAGCCTTTTGATAAGCCAAAGGACTTGACTCTTAACGTTAAGTAAGCCCGAGGTAACACAATGGTTAATAAAGCTGTAAATGGCATCTGCAGCTAATGATGGTTTTAATAAAAATGCCAAAATGAATTATGAATACTAATCTGAAGTTAACAAAGCCAAGCAAATGAATAAATCTCTGTTATCCATTTGACTGTGCACATATGAGCTGAATGTAGAAACAGATTAAGGATGTTAAAGCTCTTCTTCCTTCTTCCTATTTTTAGTGTCAGATTCTTCTTTATTAAAGCATTTCTGTGCGCAGTGACCCGTGCCACTGTAACTAGGCAACCACACTGGTGTGCGTTTGCTGTTCTATGACATCTTGAGGTCATTTGCATTATTTACATGTCCCTGTTCTTTTCTAATTTGCCTATAAAAGGAGTGCTCCTGCAAACTTAGCATCTGGACTGCCACCAGTGAAGCCACACCACACTGTGGCAGTTATCAACAACTTTGTACTGGCAGATGTTTTTCCTAACTTAATTTAGTAAGTAATTTTCACTTTACATAACTAAAAACCTCATAAAAAGATGATAAAAAAGTGTTCAACAGATTTGAAAAGAATTGAAAAACAGAGATGCTTGTGTTGGCAACTATTCATACTTCTAAAAGGCCACTATTCCCCAGATATAGTTTTGATCTGCTTTTAGCCATCTGTGTTTGAGAGCTGACACAGAGCTGCAGTGTTTGGTGCTTTTTAGTGTGCAACACAGGCAGCAGCAGTGGGCAGAACCTGTCCTACAGTCATTATAATCAATTCTGCAAATGGTATGAATTATTACTTTGAGTTGTTGTGTATCTATAATAAAGTATGTATCTATACTGAAGTGTCATGAGTTGTTGTTCATCTTAAAGTAATAATCTGGACGATTTTTATGTAAATAAATGTCTGTGAAGTCACTATCCTTCGCCGAATGAGGTAACACAGTGGTGATTGAGCCGATGGCCCACTGATTAAAGCCTTTGCATTTGCAGTATTACAGACTGGGTGTCTGTGGCGACTGTGGTGTCTGTGGCAATGCTAAGCGGCTGCTTTTCCGGTCTCTGCCAATGTTGCGAGTAAACAGTAATCTGCTATGGCTGAACAAACCAAGCAAAACAAAAAGATGGATGACTACAGATACAACTTCAAAAGTAAGTGAAAATCCAAAGAAAAAGAATAAATTTGACGCTCAGATGAAGGCGAACAGCCTAGAAAGGAAAGCGACCGTCAGCGTGGAAAATCAAGAGTTACAACCGGAGCCAACCGTGGACGTCACACATGCAACACTGTCTGGATATCTGGGAAGTGTGCTCCTGCAATTACTGTTTATCGCCATAGGTGCCGCCAAAGAGAACGAAACTGAGATCTTAAAGATTATAACTTTAAAATATAATTTACTATGAATGCTAACTTAAAGAAAACCCTGACTGTATAGAAGTAAAAAAAGGTTCTCTCTTGAACTAGGGAGTTCATTTTAGAATTACACTAAAAACATAAAAAGAAGTAAGTATAAAAAAAAAGTCTCAGCCTGTCCACATAGCACAGGTCTGGAACTCTAGGGCCAGTACCCGACAATGGTAGCAAAAACCAGCAAACCAAACCCATTTATAAAACATCCTTGTGTTTCCTACAGCCTATAATCTTCAAACTGTAAAGACTGTAATTATACACAATACTGCTACTAATGCATATTTCCATTGTCATGCACTTTGATTTGATAAATCAAATAATAATTTAGTCTCTGAATAACAAGTGATAATAAGAAATGCTCTTTACAAGTTGCCAGAATCAAAAGCACTCCGGTGTCCCTCCCACACATGGGCTTAACCTGCACACTCTGACTTTGTGCGACATGCAGCACTTGCACATTTACATCCTTTTCCTGAGAGTGTGTTCCAGGTCAACTCTTGCCGTTTAATGAAGCCGTTATTTGTGAGACTTACAGCAGTAATGGAGGGCTTCTTGCCATCTCCAGCAGGGGGGTGCGTGACGTCTGCTCCCAGGAAGATAACCGGCTGCTGAAACACTGCTGACCTGAGAGAGAGCGAATGGAGGAGGACATGTAAATTACACTTGCTCATAAAAGGCATTGCAGGGTTGTTTATGAGGAGTAGGATTATAATTGGAGGCTGTAATGCTGCGCTGTACTTCAGTAACGGAAATCATTATGTGCAAGTTGTTGCAATACAAGAGAGAATACACTTTTAATGAGGAGACCAAATAAAGGAAGTGTGTCTTTGCCGTACAATATGGAGGGTATAATTCTAAAATGGACATACTATATAAATGGAAAACTACCTGTGGCAGTAGTCTGCCATGAATAGGTTACACCTACGTCAAACACCTGGTTCTAGGTGACAGGAAAGAAGCCCTAACAAAAGCTTACCGTTGGTGAGGCACCAGGATGTTGTTGATGCCTCCCAGCTTCACATTGATCTTGAGGCAGAGGTTGGAGAGGGTCTGAGGGGACGTCTTCACCACGTTCTTCACCTGGACACACTGCGTGGCCATGCCCAAGAGGGTGTCACCCACACGCTTTACCTCAGCTTAAAGGGGACAGTAAAATGAGGAATTACGAACACCAAGATGCTTTTAAATTTGATACTTCTTGAAGATGATGCATAGAAGACTGTCTTTGGATCGTTTTCTGCTTTCTATTTCAGACACTTGTTTTTTGTAGTCCTTCATTTATTAGTCAGTACAAAAACGATAACAGGTCCTACCATAGACGGGAGTTTTTCCTGGAAGAATGACGATGATGAGCTGCAGTCCAGAGTAGGTGTTCTTCAGGTGTCTGAACATGGGCTCCACGCTGTCCGCCCCCTGGGCGTATTTACAGAAACATGGCTGGCCCTGAATTGGCATCCCAGCATCCTTAGAGATCTTGCGCAGCTGGTCTGTGAAGTTCCTGACAGATAATCAGAGCAGTTAAGACAAAATCCAGCAAACTAAGTCTTACATTGCTATCATCTTGCACTGTATACCTGCCCTGACTGGGAAATGTTTAAGAGAACTGTTGAATGCAAAACAGCCTAAGAATGTTTATTGGGAAATGATTTACTCCCTGCTAAAAACTAATCCCCACTGTAACTATTGATCAGTACTTACTTGAGCACCTCCTCCCTGCACTGTTTCTGGGGAGCAAAGCAGGCAATCGCCCACACTTTGATCTCGATGCCGTTATAAAACTGTTTCCCCCTCATGTCCCACACTCCCTGGTTGGGGGTAGCTATGGCACGGTTCTGTGGAAAAGAGCACCAGAGGAGTTATAATTTAAATCAAATCAGGTCAGGTTCTCAGCAAAGTATGTGCACTACAGTGTGTGAGAAGGATTTCTGTTTAGATTGTCAGTACTTTCATAAAAACTGTCAAACTGAATCTTTTATATTATGGATGTCTTACCCGTCCTCCATACTGCAGGATCGGAGCTGGAAGCACCCTGCCCGTCACCTCGGCCATGTCATCTTTCACCTTGATCCCAAACTCCTGGATGTACGGGTCCAGGTTGAAGTTAGCGTTCTTCATCTGTGGAGAGCGAATAAAACAAATCATATCTCACATAAATCACACAGACATACTTTTCTGTACACTGTTGTTACATCGGATTTGTGGCCTCCACCCAGCAGTTGTCTACCACTCACCAGCCTGCTGATCTCCTCTTGTCTGTCCGGTGCAGAGCGAGCTGTGGCTTTGATCATAGTGGAGGTCTGATTATCTGTCAGTTTCTTGATGCATCGCTGGCCTGCTACAATGTTACACACCTGGAAAGAGTGAACATTGGTTATTCGCATGCACCAATCCTGGCCGCTTCTCCACATCTTTAGTTTTCATGGTGTTGTACATACTCTTTACTGGTTAAATATTTTAAGTAATAATCTTGAAGATTTTCATTTAAATAAGTGTCTGTTAAGTCAAAATCGCCAAATGAGTTAGTGACACGTTTTCCATCACCCAGCAGTGGTTGGTCTGCCAAAAAGGGTAGGCGGAGCTAAACGGCTGAATCAAAATAAACTCAGGTGTTGTATTAGTTCCTCACCTCCAGGGGCAGGTAGGTGTGCTTCTGCTCCTGTCCCACCTGTAGACAGGGTAGGTGGGGGTATTTTAGCTGCAGGTTGTACTTCTGCTTGAAGTACTGGGCCACTGTACATTCTACTGTCTGCCCACTTTCGAGCTGGAGGGGAAACCTGGTGGGGAAGACAAGAAATAAGAGCTATGGTATAGTAATCTAAAATGCTAAAAGTTGCCTTCGCTAATAGGGGTTAGAAAATATTCATACAATGTTACAATTTCATTTAGCAGACATTTTAAAGTACATCTGAGAGTTAATACAACACAAGCAAGGATAAGGACGGGGGGGAACAATGTCAGTAAGTGGCAACAAACGGCTTCAAACCCCTGCCTGGTCATGTCCGGAGTCTGTGGCACATCAGTGAAAAACTGTCATCAGGCTTAATCACTGGCAAGCTCCTGATTTGCTGATTTATACAGGTTCATGTTTAAATGTTTAATGTTTGAAGTAATTGTAGCTTATCAATTTCCAAATGAATGTATTAAACCTTAAACAGGCTGATATAAATAGAGAAATAAAGAAGCTCTCTTGCTTTCTGCCAGGCTGTAAGAAAGAACTTTAGTCTATCAAACGGCACCTTACAAAAGAATACAATTGGGATAAAATACTAATTAATCCTTTTTAATATAAGAGGAACCTTTGTTTCTATATAGTGGTGTGTTTTCAGCACAGAAACTTTCCCAGGCGGCTGAGATAGTAGGAACTTCACCTGCAGGAACTAGGTAGTTATACAGTTCCTGTAGCAGAGTTTGAAGTGCCAAAAAAGAGTCGGATAAAGAGAGATACAAGAAGAGACAGTCATGAGGGCTAGTGATTGAATGAGAGAGAGGGAGAGGAAATGAAAAAGCGTCCAGTGTGGAAACGGGAACAGGCTTTCTGGAGTTTGGAGTATTTATTTCTTACTCAGCATGTCTCCTTTTCATTCATTCATCTATTCAAACATCAGAATCATGTGAGAGTAACTACTGACAACAACAGTGTAATGAAATTTAAAATGCCAACACAACCATTTTTGAATCTGTCACTCTTACAGTTTGTCTTCTGATGTGGCGGAAAATCAGCCATGAATGTGCAGTAAAGGGGATTTTTTAGATTGCAGATTACTTCCTGAAATCCCTGTGGCTTTGTTCCTTTCGGTTGAAACAAACTACAAGAAAAACTGGTTATTCATAGACATGTGGATTATTTAGATCTACATTATGTAGCCAATTTGGAGCTGTCCTAATAATGGTGTCACTTACAAACAGCATCCGACAAATAATGTAATAAGATGTAATTTGATGCTGTTGGCGCACTTACGTCTGGTGGCTGGCAGGTCGTCTGGTGACATTGCATACACGATACTTCCTCTTCATTTGGCCACAGTGGGTCACCTCCACCTTCAGGCCTGGTGTTGCCAACAGTAAGTGGGGTGCCCAAGCATACACAGAGACAGACAGAAAAACAGACATGATAATTTAATGCAGACAACTTTAAAGAGCTTCTTATAGATAACATAATGTCACAATCAAAGAGGGAAATGTATGTGTATGTATGATGTAGATGGAATCATGTTGTGTTTTGCGGACAATCTCACCCAAAAGCCCACCTTTAATCTCCTTGGTGAAGCGGACCCGTTGCGAGTCGGTGAGAGTCTTGGGCTGCTCGTCGATATTGCGAATATCCAAAACCTCACACATGAACTCAATTACAGGCTGGGCTTTGTAGAAGGCCGTGGCGGACACTAGAGGGAGACAGAGAGCAGAAATGTGTTCACACAAGTCAGTTAAGGCAAGTTAACAAAAGGTGCAAGATGTCTACAACTTTCATGAACCTGAATATTTAAGGCAATTGTCTGGGCTAAATCTATTTTACAGGCAGACAGTATAAAGCACAGCAGCTGCTTATATTTATGATATCATCATTATAAACCATGTTATATCAAATGATTTAAATCTGCTTGGGTACAGAGTTAATTAACTTTTCAGCAATTTTGTCCCACTGTTTCTGTCTAGTCATACAATGTCAGGAAAGAACATGAGATCACCGTCTGCCTCCTCAGTGACTCACCATCAATGTTAAGCATCATCTTCCACATGGCGGGGCGCACAGACTGGTGGAAGCCAAACCAGACTTCCCTCCCCCCTCCCAGCGGGTGGTAGTATCCTTCAGGTGGGGAGAAAAACGAACGGCCCACAGGAGTGTACCTGATGGGAGGAGGGGAAAATGATGAATGTGCAAAATGACTCGACTTAATTCAAAGCATGACCTCAGCATGACTTCATGTCCAGTAAAGTTGTTGTGTCATGTCGAAGGTTTGGAACAAATTAACGGATTGAATAGATTTGCAAAAACAATAAAACACAACATTTGAGTGTTAAGAAATGATGGTGCATTTTCTAGAAAAGATTTATTCAAAACAAACAAAACATGAGGACATTTTATCACTGAGCTGACTTTGTCTATGGCCTGAAGGCTTTCTTTTTTAACCATTTTCAGGTCGAGTCCTGGAGACAGTTATCATTTTTCCCCTGCTCCACATTGTTCAGTGGACACTTTCACACAGGTCTCAGCTAACAAGCATCTTTTGTTTAGTGACTCTGACCCCTGGAGCTATGATGGTCTGATGCAAGTGAATGCAACGTCCCAGTTCACCTTGCTAGGCTGCACGGTTATAATGTCAACAAAAAAAGAACTTGGCAAAATATGACTCTCCAAATCGAAGGCATATATAACTCTAAGGGCTGCTGCTGTCTGTGTAGGTATATCTGTATGTCTGTATTACTAAGAGGGAAAGTGTTCCTATGTTGTACCTCATAGAGGCCAGGTGGCGCATGGCCACGTCCAGGGCTTGAACTGAGTCGAGGGGGACCTGCAGCCGACCGCTGACTAGAGTCTCCTGCAGCAGGCGCCATGACACTTTGGCCAGCCAACGGATGGACACCTTGAAGATTCGGTCCTTACCCTCGCCTGGGATAGTTACCTCAAAATCCACCTAAAGAAAGAAGAAAAGGACAGAAACCAAAGGAAAGGTAAACAAAACAGCTGACAGTGAAGGAGAACAGAAGCTTCTGTGGCTGTATGGGCTCCTAAATATAACTCATAGTACACACGTCCAAATCCTTAAAGAAACTGACATCCACTTATTCATTTCCTTGCCAACAGTTGGATGAGAAAATCAATTTCAAGTGTGTACAGAAAATACAGAGCCGCAGACATGCTCTCTCTTTGTTTGTTTAATCTGTACAGAAACAACAGCCCAAAAATGCAGAGTTGAATTTTGAGAGGGGAAAATGTGCAGGACTACATTTTAGTTTAGCTAACTGACTTTGGTGTTGTAGTGATCGGACAGATATTACAGCTCTAAAGGGCCAGTTCACCGATTTTCAACCTCAGTCCTGTCATGTTTTTGTGGGGGGCTAATGCCATTACGGTAGAACAAAAATGCAACTTCACTTTGTGCCTTTGGAGGATGCTTTCCACTTCTCCAATGGGCCCTGGAAAGACCAGGGAGCTTGCCAAACTACACTTCCTCAATCTGGGACGCCCGCCTCCGACGTCACGTCTCATTCACACTCGTCAGGTAGACTGCAGACCCTAAGATTTTTTAGACGATCCACTCGTATATTCTCGTCGTATTTCAGATTCTGTACCGCTCTGAGCCATTGCCTGCAGCGATAAATGTCCTTGACTGGAAAACGGTAGTAATTCACTCCAGCGTCTCTCGCTGGGCCATTCCTTTTAGAAAGAGGGGTGCAATGCATGCTGGGTGTTGTAGGAATGTAGAATGGGCGAAACCGCGAGCTGTTTGTACAACTTTCTCCACAGCTATGGCTATTTCAAATATTATTGTTTCTATTGATTACAGAGAACACCAGCTTTGACTGACCGGCTTTTTCCAGGGGCGAACTGCTCCTTTAATGATCTTTTACTCTTACTCAAACAGGAAAGCAACTACACAGATTTCCCAAATGGCTATTCCTCTACGATTGGAAATACCAGAAAGCAGAACTTTCTGTCTCCATTGTTCATAAAGCATTATGGGTTTTTTGGTTTTTCAGAACACTGGGGTCAAAACATGCGCTCTGAAGGAGACAAAAAACGTTAAATTTGACCTCCATTCAGTTTGAAGCTTAATCCAAAAGGAAAACTGGACTTGGCTGAAGTTCTCGAAGACGTTTCACCTCTCATCCAAAAGGTTTTTTCAGTTCTCGCCTCTATTTAGTGTTCGTCAATAAACCCTTTCACCCTCAAGTATTGGCGCAATTTTTCATTCAGACAGGGCTTCATTGATCCCTGAGCAGAAATTAGTGGGTGTTCATGTCATGGTTTTGTGAGTGTCATTCAATCCCACTGCAAACACCTACCTTCTCACTCCCAATAGGAAGTGCTAGCACCGTGTAGATGTTCTTCTTGCCGTCATACACCGGCTTCCTGTCGCCAAAGAGCTGGGGCTTGAAGTGTTGCACCATGTATTCAACCACCTCTCTGTAGGGAGACGCACACACAAAGACGACATACAATTAAACATGCTGCAGACACAGAAAGAGGCCCAATTAAAGCCATCGCCTGATCAGGACGCTCTATTGTGATCAGGAGGGGGAGCAGCTCTCAGGATGATAGAATATCGATCAAGCGGGATACAGCTGCTGGGTGCAATATTTCATGGTCACGGGGGGAGAGGCAAGGACAAAAAGAGTGAGGGTTTGAGCGGGGGGCCACCGTTCAATGCTTGGTGCCTTGGCCTTCATCTAAGTGTGGGGGATGAGGAGCTGCTCTGAAAAGAACAGGTCAAAGGCCTTGACCTTTGCACGCCTTGTTGGACCCTTTGTCACAAAGCCTAAAAACCAAAAGACACTGAACCTCAAATGTCCTCTCTGAGTGCTAAAGAAAATAACCAACACGTTAATGTTTTTAAGGATTCTTCAAGAGAATTTAGGTTTCCATAGTAAATAACTATTTAATTACAAGCAGGAGATACATTTTGATGTGTTTCTGTTTCTGTTCACATCCTTGAAGACAACCTTGTCCTCCTGCAGAGATCTTAAAAGATTATTTAATCAAAAACAGAACGCTAAATGAGGACACTGGTACTGGGTCAGGACTGTTTTAATAGACAGAATTAAATCACGATGAGAAAAGTAATGATTTTGAAGAAAACATGCAAAATCAAACAATTAAATTTAAGCTGCAAAAGTAAATTTGTCAAAAATAAGGGCCACCCTGTGATGGTCTAATAACATCTGGCTGTTTATTGTCCAGAAAAAAAACTGAATATGTATCAAGTATATATTATACTCAAATATATACTATACTTGATATTATATTCCTGCTTCTAGCCTGTCCTCAACACCTGACATGTGACTCCCAACAAAGAACAACCGTGAAACATGATATCCAATCATATCTTGTTGTCCGCCACCTCAAAGTCACAAGTGTGACACTACAATGTCAGTGTGGAATTGAAACCAGGGAAAGCTGAGTAAAAGAAAAAAAATGACATTCATGCGTTCACAGGAGGATAAACTTCCCTGGTTCGACCGTGACAAAACATATGTATTGTGTGGCGTGTTGCTGTTTCCCCTCGAAGGCAGACAAGATGGTCGGTTTTTCAAAGGGAACTAGTTCTCTGGAGAGCCGCAACAAAAGTCAGCAAGGCAGGCGGACAGCACATTCCCCCTGTGGATTCTGTGATTTAGGGTTATGTACCGTTTTATGCTTTGATTAAAGTGATAAATGTGACAATTTAAAATCACAGCAGCTCATTTTTTGATCTTAATTTGTTACAGCTGAAAAGAAGATTTGAATTTGTCCATAAAACTCTGCCTGGGGACTAGTATCTCTGTTATAATATTGAATGAAGAACAAAGAAATAACCTCATCCATCCGTGCAAGGCTGTGTGTTTACTGAGTGAACCAAAAGAAACCTTCTTCGCTTCATAAATTAAATACTAATGAATCACCTTTTAGTGCATTAAACCTCTTCTGAATACGGCCATAAGACGCCTAGTTCTTCTCCTGCATGATATCACAAGGTTGACCATTACTTATTCTATCCCATATTAGCATTAGCATCCTCCTTCATTTCAGTGACTTCATCTAAATGTTGACACCTCCATGCTGATTTAACACTCTGCAGCATAAACACCTGCCAAGGTGAGAGGGTCAGCGAAGTTAGATTCACTTCTGACTCCACCATCTGTCCAGACGAGTCTCTGTGGAACAGCTACTGCAGGAAGAGGAAGCTTTCCACTGGTACATGTGATCTGATTCATGCATGAACTTGTCTGATATCGCTTTTTGCACGTAAAAAAATCTGACAATGAGTCACACTCGGTTTAATTTCACTGAGGTATTTCCTTCCTTTTGCGGAGCATTTAATGTAATTAATTATCAGTAGGAGCGTGTGGATTTTATGACTTAATATCTCATTTGTTTCCTACTTAACAGAGCAGCAATGTGGAAAAATAGAGAATGGCACAGCTAAGAAAACCAATAGGTTATAATAGGTGGATCATATTTGGGAGTTGTAGAGCTCTGCTTTAGCTACAATGGACTTTTCATTATTTTTCCAACACAAAAACATGTCAGTCAACCTGTAAGAATTAATAAATAGCTGTTACAAAGAATTACTTTTAAATCTGAGTTGCACTGTTCTTGCTGAAAGTAGCTTTTACTGCTGCCAGCACAGTGATTACGAGTGGCTGTTGGGCTTTCATTATCCAATTTTAAAAAACTTTCTACATGGAAGACTTTTCTGGTGCTTGCAACAAGTTAATAACTGCTTATGACAAAAGACAACAGACAAGTGCTGATCTTTCAGGTTAATGTGGGGCGTGGGGGGGGTAAAAGGGGTACAACCATTGTCTCAACTATTACCTGTTGACTCTCCGTGGGCACTTGTCGGGCTTGATGTCCACCTCATAGTGGTAGACGTCCATCTTTGGGATCTCCACCTCGAAGTAGTTTGCCAGCAGCTTGATGGGCTTGCCCACGGTACCCATGCCCGGCCGGCGGGGGGCATGGAACACCTGCTGCAGGGGTGGGGGGAAGACCCCCATGGGCACTGGACAGACAAGGGGAAAGGGAGCCATGGACAAGGACAGGTGACAGAGGGGAGGTTGATGAACAAAGGCATGAGCAAGAAGGGGAAAAAAAACAAGGGGAAAAAAAACAAGTGAAAGCAGAGGAAATGGATAAGCAAAGCAAGCACACAAGAGATAAGGAAGTGGTTGTAAGCAGCAGAGGACAGAGCCAGGAGGGCGAGAAATGTGGCATAAGCCGGGAAGGAAGCGTAGGCAGAGAGCAGGAGGACATGAGGACATGGTAGGTGGACACCAGAGAGAGAGGCAGGAACAGGAAGACAGGAAAAGGGAGAGGGAAGTTAGGGAAATAGAGAGACAATGAGAATGGAAAAGTTTAGTGGTAAAATGGCCATTTGGGGCCAAGGAAAGGGGGAAAGATACGTTATATAAGAGATGAAGGTGATGGAGGTGGATATTGACAAGACAAAAAGAAGAGGAGGAGGAACCGCAGGATAAGGTGAATAGGGGATGGATGAGTGAGAGAAGGGGGAGAACATTATAGTGGGAAAAGAAACAGAATTCCTTAGAAAAATGCTTCTTTAGGCAGCATTTTGTAACTTCTGTTCTGTTGTACTTTTTAATACATCCAGTCAACCAACAATTGTGAAAACTGATAACATGTTTAAGTGATTTGTTCTACATTTTCAGCTTCTTTCTGGTGTTAGTGGAGCTTTCAGGCTGTTTATCTGACAAAATATAACAGATGAGGGCTTTTATATCTATTACTTAAAATGTTATGGACCAACTGAGTCATCGTTGAATAAGAAAAGAATAAGAGTGTATTCCATTAAAACATTTGGTACTTTCAATATAAAATGTCTTCATCCAGCACAGACTTCATATGTCAGGAGTATTCAACAAAAAAAAAACTTAACCCTCCCTGATAAATGGCTATCCATGTCCATATTAGCATCATGTCTTAAAAACAAGTCTAAGCCAGTCAGGAGGTGTAATAAGGGGGAGGTCCCAGACGGGGTGCTCGGTGTGAGGCTAGCTGTGACTCCTGCCTGAGAGGGGCCCAGTGCCTTAACCTCTGGGTCCCCAGAGACCAGCCCTCCTCCACCACAACAAAGACCCCAGCTGCCCTGCTCCTCCGTCTCACACTCACACACACACAAATACACGGGTGTACGACGGAGGGAGCGCCCTTGCTACGGCTCACTCATACACACAAACACAGGGGGCCCCCTCTACATTCCCAGCCTCACCATGGAAACACCACAGCAACACAGCATTGTCATGGATATCAGGGGACCACTGTGTGTGTGAGGGTGTGTGTGTGTGTGTGTGTGTAGGGCTGTTGGAGGAGATGGGAGGAGGCAGGGTGCCGCCGTGGTCAAGCTGAAGAGACCTTGGCCTTTTTGGTCCTGCACTAAGCACGTTCCCACATCCAAACTGGGGAAGCCCTGCTTTAAATAGCTGCTGTCTGAAATCTCAAACATACCGCTCAATGATATGTTCACTGAGCATCCGAAAAAGGCCTGCCTAGCAGGAAGAGTAAAATGACCCATAAAACACAGAAAGATGCTCTTCTTATTGTGTGTGAATGTTTAGAATCACACTTCCCAACAACACATCTGACAAACACCCTAAACACAGACACCAGACATGTGTCGACCACGCGAACCCTGTGTGCTAGAAAGCACGTACGTGTGCGAAATGTGTCTAGAGTGCACTAAAGTGATCGTTACGCACTCACACAATGACACACACACCTCGCCCTCGTGCCAGTAAAGGCAGATGGTGAGACGCGGAGCCAGCGTTCTCACATATCCCAAGACAATAGCAGACTTTCCCGGGCGGTAAGTCTTAAAGCAGAGCTTTGGTGCTGCATCACAACATGAAGACTTACTGTCGATTTACTGTCCTTTTAATGACGTAACGGGTAAAAAGCCAGAGTCACATGGGAATGGCTACTTATAAGTAATATCCAGGGGGACTTGTACATTTTATAACTTTCCGTGGCTTTAAAGCAAGGACAAACTAAATTCTGAAACATGTGACCGGTAAATAAGGCTCAAAATAAGGAACAGAAGTAGATGTCTACTTGGAGACCCCTTCCCCTCATCAGGAGATCACAACAGACTAAGTACATGAATGAGAAGGAATAGCCAATTATGCACCAATTGTTTTGGCCCAACTAGTTGGCTCTCTGAATAATTGGCTGTTGACCATGAGCTAAACATGGCAATCAGCTCACTCATGGAAAACAGCACATTGAATAATCACACTTCAAACACAAAAGCGGACTTTGAGATGAGGGCCCCCCAGGGGGTCTGCACCCATCCTAAAAAAATAAAAACAAGCCTATTCAACTGTATTCAAGGTTTAGTATCTAGATTAACAAGTTATTTCATTAGGCCTATCTATGCAAATGAAGAGAACCTGGAGATATCAAAAGAGGATTTAGAGGTAGTCAGCGGTGTCTGGGAGTTCACAACACCACCTCCTTCAAACAGCTTTTAGTTTACAATCCCTACAAGGTAGATTTAAGACTGGATTCTAAGTGCCAGGGTTCAAAAGTTTACACAATAGGTGGACTTCAGACCTGGGCATAAAGTCAAACACAAGCTCGTGTGTGTTATAATTGGCTGCCTCCACACCTCAGTGTCATCCAAGAAAACTGCCAAATAGAGAACATCACTGGCACAGATGAGCAGTAACTGTAAATATGAAGATGAAGCTTGCAGAGCACATACAAATGCAATGCACTGCACCTGCTTCTTAATCTTCAAAGTCTAAAATCAGTTTCTGTAATGCAAAGATCACAATTGAATATGATTTTTGGTTCCACGTAAATAATTAATTGATCTGTCTCTGCAGAGGTTAGGCCTGTGCTCATCATCAGTGCATGTAAGATTAGGTGTTAAACACTCTTTAGACAACCATAACCTGGGGAGGCTGGTGCAGCCAGCTGCTGCTGCTGCTTGAAGGCGGGCTTCACCTCATCCCTCCTCACCGAGATTCCCACGACCTCCCTGCCCCCGCGCATGGCTGAGGATATTGTCAGCGTTTCAAAAGGCTTGTCTACTGCTATAAATCTGGATTAATTATAACGTTTTCTGCACAGTTTTGTGTTTGCAGCCTGCAGGAGAGCCTCCTCCATCTCATGCAACAGACGGGGTTGTCACCAAGCCTCCTCCTGACGCTAAGGCCAGGCTATGGTGCTCCGTTTTTTAGCTGCAGTCTATATCTGCGGCCATAACTCTGGTATCCGGATTGATAGCATGTTAAACCACTAAAGTAAAAATAAACCTACCAGCGCCTGACGGTCCCGGCTCCATCCCATTCACTTAGCCGCGCGGGTACAAGCTAGCTAGTCCGGGGTGCTGTGGCCAAACCGCCGGCCCCTTCAGGCTGGAAGCGTCTCAGACTTCCAGCCCCCTCCTCTCGGCGTGTAGACTTCTCCTTTCTCGGTGTACCCCCGCCCCCTGCCCCTGCCAGAACCCCCCAGACCCGCAGAGGAGTTGAGGCTAACGGCGTCTGTTGCTTGTCTGCCCGTTGACCCTACAGCTAGTAACGGCAGAGCTGGAGGGAGACGCCGTCTGGTTTCTAACGGCTCTTTGCTCGCGGGGCAGTGTGATCCCTCCCGGCGCCCTTATTTCGGCGAATGTCCGCGGCGCTGTGATTTCTGCTCGTTCTGTTGTGCTCCTGCTCTCCGTTCAAGCAGGATTCTCCAGCGGAACAAAAAAGGCCAGCCCCTCACCCCCCAAAATCTGAAACTTCTTCTTTTCCATTAAAAAAAGTCCGACGGAACTGTTGATGAACTTGCTGTCACACCCCAGAGGCCGAAGGCGGAACTACACTGCAGATATGCAAATATTGGCATGTGTCAGGTTGGGCCACAGTCGATGGGTTGAACCAATATGGGATGAGCTCAATGTTAGGTCCCAGTGTGTTAAAGAGCTGATCAAAAAAATGAATAAAGAATGTATGTATAATATTTATAACAATAAAGCTAAGATTATGATAAATAGTGTTAAGCAGGTCAGTAAATTGTGTGTCCCTCCTCTCCAAGTATAAATTCAGCCTTGAAGCGTATTTCATTAACCTAACAACATATGTGACGTGACTGTAAGCAACAGGTTACATGATGTGTCATTAATAGCTTTTATCTTATCTATCTATTTATCCATCTAGCTTTATTTTCCTGTCTTTACTGATGCAATTGAATTTTAGAATTTTTCTTTTTCTTTTTGGTAAGATTTTTTATGTCTGAGTAGCCCATTAGATTGTTTTTCTTAGTTTTTGTTTTTTAATTTCACCCGCACATCATTTAATGCTATGTGTTCATTGTCTATTTTATTACTTTTGCAAATAAATACAATTGGCTAAATATTAATGACTTAATTAATGACCTTAATGACCATGGGATAAACTGGTTTTCCTCATATCTATGCAACAGATCCTTCAGGGTCTCGACAACTCTCCCTCACCCTCAGCCTATATCTAATGTTCCTTGAAGTTCTACTTGGTCCCATTGTCTCCCGTCAGGCCCTTTTCTCAAAAACACAACTTCTCTTTTTGTTGTTATGCTAATGACATTATTCTATATTCTATAGGGTATAAAAATGTGTTCTTATAAAGGATTATTACCCCCTATAGGAGGACAACACAACGTGTACCATTAAAGTAGCCAATGTTATTTTATGAATACTTTAAATTTTAAATTTGGTTTAATTAATAATCAAAATGAATCAATTATGTGATCATTTCAGTACTTTTTCTTATTCTAATTATTACTCTTATTTTCAACACTTAACACTGTTTACACTGTAAACAAGTTATCCATTATCCATTTAAACTCATGGAAAATGTAGGGTGCATCGAGTGCAATATAGACATTATAAACTATATATATAAATACTTTTTATTGTATTTTTGCTCTCTGATATTCCTACTTTTCTTTCAGAAAATGTTGATAAGATCATACCTTTAGTTTTAGCCTTGTTTAGGTTAATTTTTGTCAAATAATGGACTAAAATCAATATATGAAAAGTCATGGATGTACAGCCTTGCGTACAGTCAATCCACATGGCTTAAAAATCTACCAACCCCTGACAGGAAGTCGTCACCCTGCCACTACGTCACTTTACTCCAATGCGGAAGTCATCGTCATCGTAAAAGCTGTGAGTTGGAAGGTATGTGAGATGTCATAAAATTGTAGCAATTTTAAGAGTAGAACATAGTGCGGTTTAATAGTTTGAATGAATGAAGCACTTTCCATTAACAGTTCGTGTTTTCTGGACGGTGTGAGAGTAGACTCGTGCCTGTACAGCCTCATAGCAGTTAGTAGGAGCTGGCTTTACTGCATGTCTCGTGAGACAGGCTGGCAGTTAACGGTGAAATCAATCACTTGCTGCATGGAAGATGAAATGTTTTTTGGAATGACATGTTAATAAGGTATTTTTCTTGTCGAAGGAACAGCAACAAAGGGTGGATTATAACATTGGCAGTCAACAACCTTTTAAAACCATTTGAATCGCTTATTTTTTAGACAATTTAAAGCCCTAAAATGTCGTGGATAAGAGAAGGCGAATTAAACCTACTGGAAAAGATTTCAGCCAATATCCTGAAGGTAAGCTAAATATGTATTTTTTATACCTCTTTGCCTAACCCCACTTTTAGCCTCTCATGTGTTTAAAATTTACTGAAGTTCTGAAGATATTTTCATAATACATACAGACTCTTCTAACCTGGTAGATGAAATATAAATAAAAAATCACTCCACAGTTGAAAATGGTTTAAACTTATGTCTCAAGCTGTGCCACTGTTTCATCAGTTTAATTTGTACTAAAACCTGAAATTTGTTCTTATTATCAACTTAATTTCTACCGTGACATTGTACTATTTTATGTTTTTTCATCCAACAATTGTGTTTTTATTTTTTTAGTGTTGTATAAACGAGTATGGAGATGTTATTTCTGGATACATGGATAGAAACTACTGTTGAAATAAAAAAGAAAAAAGGCAAAGGCAAAATTAAAATGGAATATTTTTTGTTCTAAACATTTCTGGGAATTTTTGCAGGAATCAAAGAACCCGAGTCAATGTCTTAAAGAAGCTTATTTTAACTGCCCAAATTGCCATAATATACATGTTCCCCAACTTTCAACTTAATTTCACAACACTCATAATCAGATGGAAGTTTATTAAATGTCCTAAGCAGATGAATACTGTGAGATGCAGTTGAAACCTGTGACAAAAGTTTTTAAATGGAACTTTGGTGGAGATTTTGTTTCCAAAATACCATTTTTAAGGTCAAGAATGAAACAATAATAACTTGATAAAGTTGTTCAATGTCCACTTACACAAGACAGGGAAATATTCACATTTTAGAAGGTACCACCAGAGGGTATGTTTGCCTGAAAACAACTTATCATAATTGTTGCCACTTTAACTGGTGGTTTAAAAGGTGTTTTCTTGGTAAATTTGGTTAAAGTCCCTGTCATTATCATATTATATGCATAATAAATATAATATATCTCTCCTTACCTTCCTGATCGGCATTGTGTCTTCCAGGCTGGACCCATGCCCAAACATGTGGCCTTCATCATGGATGGAAACCGTCGTTTTGCACGAAAGAAAAACATGGAGCGGCAGGAAGGGCATATGCAGGGCTTCAACAAGCTGGCAGAGGTGAGTTTGTGTTCACATTAAAGCTTATGTTGAACACGTCATCCTGCCATAAAAAGGTTGCTCATGGTCGTGTAACCCCTGTTCCCATCAATTTCAGACGTTACGTTGGTGTAAGCATCTGAGCATCCCAGAGGTCACAGTGTACGCCTTCAGCATCGAGAACTTTAAACGCACTAAAGACGAGGTGGACGGGCTGATGGAGCTGGCCAAGCAGAAATTTGTGAAGCTGTTGGAGGAACGGTGGGTTTAAGTTTAAGTTAAGGAATTCAAAGGTTTAAGATACATATTTTCAGATTCCCATTTCTTGTGGGACAAGTCACATTTTCTGCATCATATGATTCACAGCTTCCTTAAAGTGGACTGGTGTAGGTTTCAGTTTCAGTCTTTGCAAGAATGAACCAGGCTTTACATTGGTGGTACGTAGCCATTTGTAACAAGACCTTCTTCAAAAGGCCAGTGTCACGCTTTGAAATTATTAAGTTCATATATGCATTTCAAAGCAACAAAACTGAGGGTTTTTTTTAACACAGCAACAGCTGACAACACTGACAGAACACAGCTCCCACTGCTCCGGCCACTGAGCAGGATAAACTGTGGTTAGATGCCAGGATGGCCTAAGGAAAAAAGGCTGACTTGTGACTAAGTGCATAATATCAATTATTTCCATTGCTATTTTGGCAGACACTGACTTTTTCCCTGCAATACACCAGGAAATCTACTTTTCAGCTGTGGATTTTGTTAAGTGTTATACTGTAACTTAGTGCAAATACATATGTATATGTAAAAAAAAAAAAAAAAAAACTTATTTAAGCAGATCAACTAGGGATGCACGATGTTGGCTTTTTTTGCTGATATTTCCCAACACTTTTTGCCGTTTGCCAATTGCAGATTTCAATACCAATATAGTAGGCACATCCTTTTTCCACCTAATTGCAGAGAACATCAAGTCTCCCCTGTAGTGGAACTGATTTCACGCCTACTCTTATTGTAGTGGCCCACTGGCAGATGGAGAAATAACATTATACAGTGTTTTTTTTTAATGTGTAATTTTCAAGCCATAATCTGCAGATACCGATAACACCGTGCATCCCTACAATCAACAACTATTAAGGTGTCAGTTAAAGCTAATATGGACATGTGTTCATTTGCACTTCCACAAATGAACACTAGATGTTGGCCCAAAAATACTACTCTTGATAGAACCAGACTTGCTTGATAATTTTGCACAATGAAAATAAACCTTTTGTTAATCTATACTAAGTAGCTTTTTGGCTTTAGGCCGCATATGGTTCTTCATTAAATTCACGGAGTTGTTAAATGCTTTCAAAAGACATTATGGTAGCAGTGTCTAAGTCTACTGGTTCCAATGTTTGTGGCAGTCTTGAAAATATCTAGGCTGATACTTGTGTTGCTTGCCACCTGCTGGTTTCACCCCGTCTCTGTGCTTCCTTTACCAAAGATACATTTTCCCTAAAGCAGTAACACTGTCAAGAATTTATCATCATATAAGTGTAAACTACTGGAAAGACCCTTGATTTTTCCTGACACAGGTTACATTTCGTACAACCACAATTTTAAAATATGTATTTAGATAATCTTACAAAACTTGTTAGCACGACTACAAGGCCGCTGCCAGCAAGAGGATGGTTTACGATGGACGGTGGATAATGTTGACAAGCCACCTTTAGATTGTGCTGCAGACTGCTTCAAGGAAACTTAACTCACTGACTAAGCAGTGGAAATTCCTGTGTTTGTGCACCTTTATGTATCTCCGGCTTTGAAATGCAGACAGACACGTTTCAGCAGCTTTGCACGAATAGAGAAGTCTTCTTGTTCTCCCTGTTCTTCTTTATGTTTGTCTAGCTTTTTCTCATCATCCATACACCTCTCCTGTCTCTCCCCTTCTTTAGGGATAACCTGGAGAAGCATGGTGTGTGTATCCGGGTGCTGGGTGACTTGAACATGCTGCCACTTGACCTTCAGCAGCTTATTGCCAAAGCCGTGAATACTACTAAATCCCACAATAAGTATGTGTATTTATGTATCTTTATTCGTTGCTATGACTTTAGCTTGACATAGAGAGATTATATTTTATACTTTGTGAATAAACAAATCGATACAAATGCTTGTTTTGCAGATGTTTCCTAAACGTGTGTTTTGCCTACACGTCAAGATATGAAATCACAAATGCAGTCAGAGAAATGGCCTGGGGAGTGGAGGAGGGCCTGATCAAAGCAAGGTAAATACTGGGACGGACAATACTGACTTAATCCTCTTGATTCCCAAACAACACCTTTAAGCTGACATAGACATACACAAAGTAAGCTATAACTTTAACAATACTGTGTTTGTGTGTTTCTGTCATGCTCAGTGATGTTTCAGAGGCACTGCTGAGTGAGTGTTTGTACAGCAATAATTCTCCCAATCCTGATCTGCTCATCCGCACGTCTGGAGAGGTGCGCCTCAGCGACTTCCTTCTTTGGCAGGTGATGATGTGAAAAGATGCATGAAAAATTCACAGTTCTTGTCTTTGAAATTCCCCTTGACGGATCTCACCTAAACTTTGAAGCCAGCAAAGTAAGATCTGAGATTTAAATTCCCAGGTTTTGGTTTAGTGTTTGGTGATCATTGAAGTTAGGAAGTGATGTATTCTTTCTAGAACAGGCACGCTGCCAGTTCGACTTGTATTTCAGGCTCAGTTGCTCCAAGTGAGATTTTTAAACAAGGCTTTTGGTTTATGTAGATGATGCCCAGGAGGCTCTTTGTTGCCAACAAAAAGAGCTGAGAGTAAGTAAGTAATGTAAGAATGATGAGAATTATCCATTAGATGTTACAAATATAGATTGTATTTTTAATAAAGGGTTAATTGCAATCTGCCATCTATGACGCACTCTAAGAAACTTAAACTTTCAGATACTGTTCTTTAAAGGGCCAGTCTGCCTATTTTCAACCTCAGTCCTATCATGCTATTATGGGGAGCTAATGCCACTATGGTAGGGGAAAAATGCAGTTTCGCTCTGTGCCTTTGGAGGACGCTATCCACTTCTCCAACGGGCCCTGGAAAACCAGGGAGCTTGCTAAACTACACTTCCTCAATCTAGGACGCCCAACTCCGATGTCTTTTCTCGTTCAAAATAGAGACAGTAGTATTTCACTCCAGCGTCCCTCGCTGGGCCGTTCCTTTCAGAGGGAGGGGCGCAATGCATGCTGGGTGTTGTGGGAATGTAGAATGGGCGAAATCACAAGCTGTTTGTACAACTTTCTCCCCAGTTATGGCTCCAATTTAGAATATTATTGCTTCCATCGATTACAGAGAACACCAGCTTTGACTGACTGGCTTTTTCCAGGGGCGAGTTGCTCCTTTAATAATTGCTTTAATGCCTGTAAAAATGTGGTGTTATCCTCCAAGGGATGCAATCTATGGTATGGTTATAACCAAATTGACCAAATGTGATTAAGTTAATACAAAATACTACAAAGCACTTAACAGCTTCTCCTCTGATACTTACACTGATCTTCCTTTCTGCAGACTTCCCACTCCTGTCTAGTGTTTCAGTCCGTTCTGTGGCCCGAGTACTCTTTCTGGAACCTCTGTGAAGCCATTCTCCAATTTCAGTTAAATCACAAATCCATTCAGGTAAGGCTCACATTGAGACACAGTGTGTTTGCCGTCACAACTACAGTACTCACTGATATCTTAGAAAGGCCTTGCAGTAAATAAAACTTTGCAGGGGGTCATAATGTTTGTTTTTGAGACCCTGCTAAAGGTATTGATTCAATTCAAGAGGTAGTATTTGATTTTTTTTTTGTTTGCGCTGACCATGTTAAAGTGAATATGTAGTGATACCTGTAGTGCACAAAACTTTCTCTGTTATCCTCTGCTTTTCGCGGCTTCTGGTGTAGCCGGCGGTTAGGATTAAGGACCTCCGGCCGAGACTTCCTTTGCTGTGTGCTGCATTGTTAGCAGTCCGACCAGCAAATACAGAAGCAAGAATAGAGCTGTAGTTACAGTGGGAGATAAACGAGTGTTAGCTGCATTATCTGATTGTATTATGGCAGATTGCACTCTGCCACTTTTGCTTTTCAAACAGACTGTTTTTCCTGCCTGCAACCAAAGCCTGCTGATACAGTCTTTTCGGTAATTGGTCAATCCTACTCGGGCTATATATACGCACTATAAACGGACACCAGAACACTTCTGATACCAAAATCCGGTCCTGTGTCTCTGGAACTATAAATACATATTTTTTTATCATTTTCTGCATGACTGCTTTATCTGTTTAAAACCCAAAGTAATGTAATGTGGCACGGAGAGAAACTAAGACAGGAAATGGGAGGCGTTTACGTCCGAGACCTGTCTGCTTAAACATAATGCCTAACTTCTTCGGGGAGATCAGACCTATTTAAACCCCGTTACATAGTGCAGGAACAGGCAAGGTTAGTACTGGGCAATATGACGATATATATCATTAAAATAATATGAAAATGTCTATCATATGTGTTTTTCTATATCATCTTTATCGTGATGTCACAAAACCAGCGGTTAAACTGCTTTACAGCAATTTTTACGTCATTTTGACAGCGCTTTACGTTCTAATGCTTGCACGTGGGAGTGAGTCTGGAGCGAACCATAGAGGGAGGCGCTGTTTATCAACATGGACGTTAACGTGCAGAAAAGGACTCCTAGGACATCCTAAGCGAAAACGGAAACTCAGTTCTTTTTATTTGTCATGTATTTAATTCACACAGGATTATCCAAAAATAGGCTTTAACATGTGGTTATTTCATAAAGACTACTTATTTGTTAAATTACCAGAAAACATGATCGTGATCCAGATATGAAAAATCTTATATCGTGATATATCACCCAGCCCTAAGTCAGCGTTACATCATAATGATTTTATTTTTTTTATTATTATTATTATTTTTTTTTTTTGGCTTTTGCCTTTATTTAAAGGATAGCTGAAGAGAGACAGGAAATGTGGGGAGTAGAAAGTGGGGGAAGACACGCACCAAATGATCGACAGACCAGGAGTCAAACCTGCCTCGGTAGCCTCGGTACACGGGCGCCTGCTCTGCCAGCTGAGCTAAACCAGCGCCCCTTTGATTGTTATTTTAAGGTACACTAGTTTCAGCAATATTGTTTTCATAGGATGATTGCTACATTAAAATATTTCCAAAAAATTTACTAAATTGATGACTTACAATTGCAAAAAACATCTCTGTCAAATGTTATTAGAATTTTGTCCAACCTCTGCAAGTAACATTAGTGTTGTCCAACAGGTGCAAAGGCTGTGATAATAATTAGTTATGCCAGTATGATTTGGTATAAGTTTGTGAAGTGTAAATGTAGTGACTGCATTAATTTAGTTTTATAGTTTTAGTAACAACAGTCCAACTACTACATGAGTAACAGTTATTTTAATGTGTGTGGTATTATAGAAAGCCAGAGACCTCCATCGAGATCATCAGGCCTTACAGCAGCTGGAGGCGGACCGTGCCTGTGTAGCAGAGCACCTGCAGCATCATGGGAATGGTAAGCCTGCCGACGCCCAGAGAAGACAAGAGGGACTGCTGCACTACACCGCCTGCAGGGAGGAACGAATTCAAGACTTCTTAGAAGCACTAAAGCACAAGAGAGACTCTTTCTTTAATGACTTAATGAGCGAAGCCGTGGTGGCCTAGGAAGGCTCTGAAAACAAACCCCATGTTCAAGTGGGGATGAAACCTCTCCTGTCCTCTTTCTAAAAGGGCTTCTGTGGGGAAGAAAGGAAGAGGGAACAGTTATTGGGAATGATTTCTTTGTGTTGCTGATTTGTACAAGATGAGAGGGCAATTTTACCCCTATGGGGCTGTAGTATAAGTGTGATATTTATGATTGTAGATTAAAAAAAGTCTAATATGTGGAAATGACTGGTCAAGATTTAGTTTAAAAATGTGTAAATTGTTTGTGAAACGCATGCCATTGATTGGAAGTTGAAATTCTATGAGTGAAAGCCAGGGATTCAGTGTTTTAGAGGCGATTCCATCCAGATTTATATGAATCAGTCCAGTTGTTTGTTTGGTGAGTGTGATGTTAATGACGTAACTACATTTTGACCAGCTTTCTTAAACAGAATAAAGTAATTACTGTATGTGAGATGTGATTCATTACTTTGAACTCATGTACCACTTGTCAATGGCTATCTTTGGTAATTTGTTCCAGTTCTTGCCTCCACTTTTTAAATGCATCTGTATCTCATGTTTTGACTCTTGTTGCAGAAAAATGCCAAACTATGACTCCCTGTCAATTATCTTATGTGAGAAAAGATCATATTTTGTCTAACACTATGTTTATTGATATTTGTTAATTTGGGAAAAACAAAGGACTTCATATTCAGAAAATGCCTCCCTCCATTCCTCAACAATACATTATTGTTTAAAAAAAAAAAAAGATATATATACTAAGCTGAACATGAAATGTAATTGAATCACTGTGGGGAAAAAGAAAAATTGATACAATTCTCATTTAAGAAGTACGGTCTGAGCAAACAAGTATTGTCCAACCCAGTGTTCATCCTATTCTCGCCATTTTCATAAACTTGCTATCACCTTTATACATAGAAGAAACAAGTCAAAGTAGCAATACAACTGCATAGAAGTATCCCATTGTGTTGATCATACATAAATGATTTTATTATAACTTAAATATTAATAATTAGCAGCATTCTCATTTTGTACAGTTAGAACTGATATTAACTCTAATCACCTGTTTTACTGTTGATTTAAAAAGTAATTAACTGTATCTATGAACCAAATACACTAGGACAAAAACAATCTTCCTTTGAAAGGTAGTGGAACAGAGGTATAAAGTAGCAAAATGGAGGGGGGGGGGGAGTAAGTAAAAATACCTTAAATTTATACTTGTGTAAAATTACATTCCACCAGTGCTTTTCTCTGCTGAGATTTGTGAGCACGATGGTAATGAGCAAGTTGCTTTCATCTGATTCATAGCGTAAAAGAAATGCGCTTGAAATTGACCTACCTATGATTGAAGTAAATTATTTACCCATCACAATCATCAATCAGAATCGTAACATACAGCGCCTCCCTGCGACTCTGACCGGTATTTTCTCAGGCTGCTCCCCAAGTATCACCCTGCCTCTTTAACGAATGGGTGGCGCCTAAAACCACGTGACACATTTGCATCCAATGACAGCCATCGAAATACAAAACTGGTTCGAACCGGTTTAGTTCTTATATTTCAGTGTATAAACTACAAAAACATTCGTTTGCATTATACATTCGCCATTTTACTCTGCTAACGGTCGGTTGTCGTCCGTTATCTCCCCGAGAAAAGCTCGTTTAAGCGGTTGTATTTTTGTGAGCTTTCTGTTCATTTCCTGTCAACAACATGGGCAAAGCAAAGGTAAGATTTTTATTTTATTTTTTATTTTAAACTCAGTGCATTAGGTCCGTGTGGTTAACTTGAGCTCAACGTTAGGCTGCGTTTGATATTTCTGCATCAGAGGAACGTCATCATCCCTAACAAATGTTACTGCCATGGCGGACAGCAGAGACCTGTTTAGGCATCCTCCCGTCAGTCGAAAATTAAAGTTTTTTAGTCCAGGCAGTAAATATAGATGCCTTTTACCAAGTTTAACACGACGGATAACGTACATTATTATAATTTCACGCCCTGCGGCAAAGACCGGACTAGTGCAGCCGTTGACATTGCGCCGTGCAACATATCCTGCACCGCTTGTCTTTTCCCTCCTGACAGTGGGCTGGGGGGGGATCTTGACAGGTTAGACGCGGCAGGAAACTTTCCACGCGCTGTAAATGTGCAACTGTCATGTCAATCTAAAGGCATAACTTGTGATCTCAATAAACTAATGGCGAATGAGAAATTAGCAATCAATTTAAGTTGAAGCACAACCTGCAAATTTGAGGAAGGAGTGGGGGGAGGGGATTTGGCAAATTTTTCGCAATTTTTTTTAAACTGTGTTTTGAATAAGAATAGTCAGGGTTGTTTATGCACGTCGATTTAAAACGGGTTTAATATTTCGTCAGCACGTTTGATTTGATCAACTATAACCTTAGGTTATCCAACTCGACTGACATTATTTTTTATTATTTTGCGTTTTAGTAAATACCCGAACGCAGCAATGTGAAATGTTGATAGTTTGTCTCGTTTATTAATAGTATTTTTGATCTAGACTGTAGTTTACAGTACGTTTTGCGTTTACATATCGCGCGGCAGGGGGTGGTATTTAATAAAATTAATGTATTTTTGATGTATAAAAAATATATATATATTTATATATTAAAAATTGAATAACGGGTTCTTTATTAAATCTTACCAAATTACATTTTAATTTGTTTTCAATCTGAACAGGCTTACGCTTGGCTGCATATATAATATGGCGGCAGCTACAGATTAGTAAAGTAGTAATCTTATCAGTTTCCCAACAGCTGTCTGTCGGCGCACACTGATACAAAACAAAGGAAGCTGTCAGGGCGCCAAGGCGCTGTCATGGTGACAGGACAGCCCGAGTTTGAATTCAAATATGGGCGGGAAGTTCTTTGTGACGTTCAGAATTGATACATTAGCGGTCGTTTGTTTATCAGTCTTTCCGTTTTGTGTTCATTATTTCTGCCTGTACATCTCTGCTGAATTGTTTAAAGTCTGTTATTTAAATTTTTTTTTAAAAATAAAAAAATTAGTTTCTTGTATGGCTTTAGATATCATACTGGAATTAAGATTTTAATTTTTGCTTTTCTATTTGTTTGTTTTTCAGAAAGCAACTTCCAATGAGGTTTGTAAAAACTTTTTTTATGGTATTCTTTTAATATTTATGCCCTTTTATTGTATTATACACCTTCACAAGAGGATTTCAATTGTATTTAATTTTTCAATGGATTAAAAATTGAGATTTTGTGGTCATGTTGCTGTAACAGCACGTTACTTAGATTTCAGTTTTCAGAATTTGAAGTTAACTTAATAGGATGTCTGATTGCTACCTTAAAGGGCTATACATATGTTAATTAGTTACATTTGTTAATAAGCTGGCAAATGAGTCTGCTAATTATTACTGAAGATACTTCTTTTTTCTATCTTAATAGCAACAAAGGAAATCCCTTCGCCTGGCGCAGGTAAGCTTCTTAGAAACACAATTATTCAGTCTGTTAGAAGGACTGCTGTTTTTCTTTGGTAATACCCTGTATTCAATGAATAGTTGGTTATTTCCAAACAAAAGCTTCCTCTAAGGATTATTTTCAACTTTGAAATTAAAATTTACATAAACCAATTTTCTGTCTATTTGTATTGTAAATATATGCTAAATTGAACATTTATTTGTCATAATGTTTGACATCTTTTTCTTTTGTGTCTGTCTTTTGTACTATTTTTAAGTATCATTCTTCTTGTTTTGCAGAGACCCCAGGCTGCACCCGTGGAGAAGAAAAAGGTTGCTGCAAAAGTATGAAACACACTAATAACACTAGCTGTCTCTGTATGCTGTGTGTCACATGTGAAACTGATTCATGGCCTCAAGTTCCTTGATAGGAAATTAAGTTTGCCCCAGTTTCAGGCCAAATGGGAAAATACCTTTTTTGAGAGACATTTTAGATGTTTTGGTACACATGATTGTGCTCATTATTCTGAGGCATGTGATAATTGTGTACAAACTAAGTTCTAATCTGTTTTTAATCAAGTGATATGTCATTTGCAGAAGGCACCCAAAATAAAGAAGACCAAACCAGCTGAAAATGGGAGCACCAAGGCAGAGGTTTGTTTCTTTTTATGAGAAAGAACAGTATATATTTTTTCTCATTTATTTAGGGATATTTGTAATGTTAAACTAAGTCGTGGGTAGATATGTAAAACAAAATACTTCTCTAAGGAGTGTAGAAGGGATTTACTGTCATTTTGCCAGGAAACATGTTAGTTTAATTCCTCTTGTTAAAATAAAACAAATATGATGTAAATTACATCTTTCAGGGGCTTGCATTGTTAATTTTATAGCACAAAAATGAAAAACAAAAGTTTTCCTAATATCTGCCTGACGATGTGAGAAGAAATGCAGGTGTCCTTGGACAATATTTGTCTTATTAGTGTGATTAGACCTTAAATTATTCGATAAGAACACACACTGCCAATAAAATTTAAAAACAATAAAATCAACTGCAAATAATAAAAATTCAAGTACTTAAACCAAGTAGAATGATTGACAGTCTACCATCTTGAATAAAATTTTACAGGTCTCAAGTTTTGGTTTCTTGCGGATCTCATCTGTCATTCAAAGTTTGGTCTCTTGAGTTTTACTAACAACGTTGGACTTTTTTCCCGCCCAGTTAATTTGCAATAAAAATAATTCAATCTCAAAAGACTCTGATTTAATCAAACTTGCAGGCCACCGTTTATGTTTATGTAAAACCGAGCATAAAGATGATCACAGTAAAGAGGCATGACTGTCATACTGCCAAAACAAGCAATGCATATAACGTGTTGCTTTCTTATTTTCTGTCCCCAGGAGCCAAAGGCCGAAGCCACTGAAGCCAAATGAATAAGGGTTGATGTGCTCACTCTGTGTACTTGGTGATTGTACAGTTTTAAATAAGTATTTTTTACCAAGTTTTATATTACAGATGTCATTTATAGGTTTGTTTTGGGCTTGCACTTGATGTAACAAAACTTTGTCACATTCATATCCATTTAAAAAATAATTACCGTCCATATCTTGTAGACGTGGCATTTTTAGTTTGTCTAATTCTGTTTTTTTATTTTAACTGCTGAGTAATAGATATTTTTCAACAAGTCGGATTTTGAATCTAATTTTAAACATTATAAGGCAGCTAAAGCATATTGTTAAAATTGAGGGAGAATAGGAGTTTTCCTTTTCTCCTTGTATTTTAATGTTTAACTAATAAAAAATAAAAAAAAAAGATTGCTTACCAAATGTTTTGAAACACTGTATGTTGACATGAGATCTAGTCATTGAAAATGCCACAGAAAAAAACTGTTATTAGGTCAAGAGTTTGATATATCCCAAAAACATGTATGTTGTGAACCTGGTCATCTGATGAAAAGTTATCTTAAGTTATGTTCTGTTAGGAGTAAAGGAAGCTTTTCTGATTCAATGGTTGATCTAAATGTTCTTAAATAAAAATTGTCAAAATGTCAGTTTGACGTTACTTTGTTGCATAAAACCTCAAAATTGGAGGTGGCGTTTCAATAGGAATGCACATGACATCGATGTAATGGTATTCAATGACCATTCCAGTTTCCTCCCAGGAATTACCTGACCTTTTGTACAATATGTTGTGAGCTTAGCAAACAGCCTTCATCCTTTAACCAAAGACGGGGTCGTCCATCTGGACAGGACGTCCATTTTAAGATAATAATCCCCCAGGGTGTCTTTTTTTCTCTCCTTATAACTACCATGTGGTCAGTGACTCTTTCTAGCTCTCATTTTGAACATCCTCATATAATGAATTACTTTGACCACATCATTTCTGAGTGGTTTTTAATTAATGTATATAAATGCATTTGCCTATAGAGGCTGATTGGCCTGAGGGAAAAAAAACATCTTGAAAGTCACAGTCGGGTCCACAAGACCACAAGTGAAGATATTTCTATTTTGTTCTGAATTTAATACATTTTTTCATTACTAATGATATTTTTTAACAACCTTAGTGAAAAGATAAATATGTGAAAAGTGTATATGCATTTCAGAATATCTTGTAATGTAATGTAATGACAGCACGCACTTTGATTATATCTGATTATTATCCCAGATTATACAACAGTTGGTTCCAACCAAGTAATCTGACTAGACGAGAGGCATTCCTTGAGTGCTGATATAGAGAACAACACCTCTTGGACTTTTCACTCTGTGTATCACTCCGCCTCAGCCAGGTGTTCTGAATACTGTTAATTGACAACACAGCAGCCTGTGTGTGTCCACATTAATCAAGCTGGTACCTCTGAATCACACAGAAAACTCTTATTTCACTGGTTGCTTGATAAGTTAAACAGCACGTCATAAGAAGTAGCTCTTCTGTGGTAACTTTTTGACACAAAGTGGCAAGAGTGCAGGACAATGTTTGGGTTGCTTGGCAACAGAAGTCCAGTTTCAGTTAAGCTGTGGAACTAGTAGTTTATCTGTTGTTGATCGTTACTTTTTTACTAATATTGGTAGCTTTTATAACTTGTATAAAAGCAACTCTCAAGGTCATGATGCTGTGATTACCTTCGGCACGAGGCAGTGCTGATATTCAGTACATCACTCTCTATATTGATGTCGCTTAAATGATATGACAACCTTTGAAATAGACTCTTGGGTTGTCAGAGAATGCTTTGCTTTTTCAGGCTTCAAGCTCCCCAATAAATGTTCAGTGGGGTTGAGGTCAGGTGTTTGTGGAGGAGTGTTCATGACAGCCAGGACTCCTTGGTCTTCTGTGGTCTTATCTCCTGCAAAAGCTTTGGGTGTGAGTTAGGGATCATTGTCCGGGTGCAGTATGAAACCACAGGGTATAGATATAGACTCAGACATTAATACATAGATACTTCAACCCTGTAAAAAACAAAATTACAAAGTCAAACACTCATGAAATGTGAGACTACAGATGTGAGAATTAAGCAACAAACTATTTATGATGAAGAAGCTGTTTATTTATTTATTTATTTCATGTTTTAGTTTGTTCAAAAAGCTGTAGGGTCTAATTTATAAACTTATCTTTTTAATTAAATCACTGTGGCTGCATCCAGATTGATCTAGTGATGCTTAAGTGCAATGTCTCCCTCTAAAACAATCTGAAACAATGATTTTATTTTAGTTACACAGTATAGAAACATGCATGTGTAAATGTCTCCGTAACAAAGAGTATTTGAGTTCAAATTGCAGCTCTGAAACGGCCCTCAGTGTCTTTGCACGCTAGCACCAGTAGAGGGCGGTGTCACACAACTGCAGACAGGTGGGGCAGTTGTCTTTATCCAGCGGGGGTCTCCCTCTCCTCAAACTAAACGACGGCCTGTGAAAGTCGGTCAAATATGACGCGTTTTGTTTTGAAACAGAGTTTGATCACATCATTGAGGACGCTGCTGTTTTATAGTTTATGGATGTGTGTGACATCCTCTGCACTGCCGTGAAGATTCAGCTGTAACAGTTATATTCAAATTAGTTAAAAAAAAAAAAAAAATTATCTTTAGCAAACTAATACACAGTGAGGTATTGCAAAGGTCTAGGACAGCATCAAGCCATTACCAACAGAAAGATTATCTGAAACACAAGAGAAATGTTTGAAAAGTTGTAGTTTTAAGTTCCGGTAATAAAGTACAAATTTTAACTTTCATTAAAAACAATACAGAGAGAGATACTGTGATTGCACAGGACCAAGTCAACATTTGCTATATTTGATTTCATAAGCATCAAGCTGTAACCAACCAAAAAGGTCATGATTCTCTGAAACACAAGAAAAACGTCAGAAAAGGTTGTATTTCTGTTTTATTCTGTTTGATATATTAAGGCTGCACAGTGGTACAGCCTTGGTGGTATGTAGGGGGCCTTTCTGTGTGGAGTTTGCCTTTACCTCCCCCCCACTGGAGCCTATCCCAGCTGTCATTGGGCAAAGGGCGGGGTACACCCTGGACTGGTCGCCAGTCAATCACTGGGCTGACACATAGAGACAAACAACCTTTCGCACTCACACACACACCTATGGGCAATTTAGAGTCACCAATTAATCTTACAAGCATGTCTTTGGACTGTGGGAGGGAGCCGGAGACCCCGGAGGGAACCCACGCATGCACGAGGAGGACGTGTAAACTCAGCACAGAAAGGCCCACCTTGCCCAAACCGTGGTTTGAACCAGTGACCTTCTAGATGTGAGGCAACAGCGCTAACCACTGCAGCCCTTGATCAAGATTTTCAATCTTAATTTGAAAGCTGTCATGAATAAGAATCCTAAAGTCCCACCACAAAAGGTCGTGACAAACTCCATCTGTGGAGGAAGAGAGTTTGATGTGATGACAACAATGACTTTATGACTTAGACAACTTCTATTAAAAGGCAGCATCTCTTGTCATTATGAGTAAGTGACATGTAAATACCACACATAGATTATCCATCAAGTTGACCATAGGATTATCCCCCAGCCTGCTGGTTGGGGTCGGTGGGTTCATCTGCGAGGACAGGAACACATCAAGAAATACAGAAATAATACCACGAACAATCACATAGCCACACAGTGCTTTCAGTAGCAGTTCTGGAGCTTTTTATAGTATCACAAAATCTGATGTACAAGGGGGTCCTCCTAGTTCTGACTTCTCACCCACATGTGAAGTGACATAACAGGTGACCTATTTCATGTATGTTAACTCCACAGTATGTATAGCTTCAGTTTGGAGGACACCATCTTTCGCTCTGATGCAAATGAGTCGGCAGCTCCAACCAAAATGATCTGCGCAGTTATTTCAGATATTGTATCTGTTCTTTAAAAATGGGGGGATAGTTTCTCATCAGTCGTTCTTTTTCAATACGACTAAAGGTAAACAAACATGAAACTTATTGACACTTTTTTCACTCTCATTCAGTGTCTTGCGGCCGCTGCGGCTCAGGAGTCAAAGAGAGTCGTCCTCTAAATGAAATCAGTGGTTCAATCCCCAGTCTGTTTGTGCAAATTCCTTGGAAAAGTCTTGAATATGTGAATGTGATTAGATTAAATCCTGATAAACATGTTGAGACTTTGCATAGAAGTCTCTGCCATCAGGTTATGAATGTGTGAGTGAACGGGCGAATGTTGACATGGCCTTTAAAGCACCTTGAGAGGTCAAAAGAGTGCGCTGCAGAAGTGCGGTTTATTTACCATCTGTCAGCGTCAACAGATGGACAGGAGGTGCCAGGGTTCACCCGAACTTTTGTCAAACTGTTTTTGAGATATTCATTTGTGTTTTGAGAATTAAACCTGACAGTTTCAAATGGAAATCTGGTTGTTGTTTTTAGACATAAGTGATAAAGGTACATAGAAAATATGGACATCTTAGCATCTTTATGTCAATGAGAACTGGCACGCAGATTTTGTGATTGAGGTACTTAGTGGACCTTGTGGTTAGATTGTTTTGTCAACTGCAATTGTCAAGGTCATTTTGAGGTGCTTATTGTAACTTGTCACATCTGTTTTGAAAGTCTCCATTGTCTCTGATCACTTTAAGAGCATATTGTCCATATCTGCCACAAAGTTTAGATTAAAAGAGCTGCTATATGGACGACCAGTCCTTAGACTTTAGAAGAACTTAAGTTTGGACATTGACATGATTGTGACAACGGTGTGTCAGATTTTGTGATATGAAAGCTCCAGAAAATCTACAGGATCAACCTTGTTTCAGCAATAATTTTGTCAGGAACAGTTTTGTTTTTGTATTTGGACTCAAGTTTTTCCTCATATTTCATCTGGACAACAAACACTTCCTGCCTATGCAATCATAACAATCTGAATCACTTCCCTTGCCTTTTTAACTTAATAAATGTCTTGTTAATTTTGGCTATAGCCTATTTAGTGTCCATTCCTCCATTCCCATAGTGCACACATTACATGAACTGGAAGTCTACTAATACTTTGTTTTTTAAAGATATACTTCATGACAATAAGAAAGAGGAAGACAAAATGTTCCAGCACGCACAATGTGTGAGCACAAACCGTGGACGAGCTCATTCCTCGCAGACGTGGGGGTCCATGTCATTCACATGCACACTAGCATGCGTTGGGTGTGCTGCAGGACTCTGACTGCCCCACCCCCCTCTTCATATAGAACATGCCTCGGCCTCCTATAAAGACTTTACATCGTGAACACCCTGTACTAACTAACCCACAGCAGCCGGTCCATCCCCAAACCGACCCAAACCCCAGTGCAGCTGCAGGTAAGACTTTTACTTTTACAACTTTTATGGAGATAATAATTATTTAAGTACGTGGCTGGCGTTAACAGCTGGTTTCGCCACAGTTTAGCCGGTTTTTCACAAAGAAAAAGCGTCCTATTGTCTTTGTGTGTTGGTGTGGTTTTTTTGGTAGCTTACCTTTTCATGTAAAAGTGGAATATTTTTGGTTTTTGTAGAAAAAAACGTAGAAAAGTTGATGTAAAAAGCTGTTCCTGGTGCAAAATAAGTCAATTTAACGTTAAAGCAAGTGTCGGCTCATGTGGGTTTTCCAAACTATAGAATTTAAAGGGGAAAACACCTCAAACTCAGTGCAGCGTGTAAGATTGAATAATTGGATTAATTGAGACAAGAGAAACAAAAAACGACTGAATTTAATTTGCTATATGATGCAGCTGACTAGAACCAAATTTTAGATTTAGCTTTTTGTTGAAATTTTACTTTTGAACATCTTGTCCATGTGGAAAAAATGGGTTGGCTTCGTTCAAACAGGAGTGTGTGTGTGTGTGTGTGTGTGTGTGTTATTTGTCTAGTTTCTTTGATTGTTTTGCATCGTGGCTCTTTTTTTGGTACAAATAATGTGAGTGCAAATGTCCAGTAGCCTACATATTCGTTTTGTTTCTTTGATAACTTAATCTTAATTACAATTGCAAGTGCGACCTTTATTTTGAAAAATCACTTTCTTTGGTAGCATCTTGCATCAAAAAATATAAAGAATAGCGGAATTCGCTTGTTTTAAAAGGCATTTTAAGCATTCAGTTTGCAGACATGGTCAGTCAGTCCTTATCTCCCTTTTCTGTAGGGTCTTTGTGCGCCTGGTATGTCCCTGTACATTATGTACCCTTCCATTATAGACGCTGGGAAACCGCCTGCCCCTCTCCTTTAAAGGTGTTTTCTTGGAGGTGCAGCTAATTTGAGCACAGGGCGTACAGATACTACTTAATGTTGACAGATTTCGATTTATAATCTGGCGTACTGTGGATAAAGATTGCCTTTTGGCTCCTGAGTTATCATGAAGGTATTTTAAATGACAAAGAAAGCCAAGTGACCTTCCTGCTCTCACCTTTTGCCTCTGTGGTCGTTTGCACATCACAGGCTTGATGAGTCTTTTGGGTCACTTTCCCACCTTGATTAAATTTACACTCCTGTGTCAGATTAGAGGGGGGCTTTAAACAGTAGGTGGCAAACGGTTTAGCTTAATGCCAACTCACAAGCTCAGCTCATTTTGGTGACTAGGCTTCATTCATCAATCTGTTTGTCTTCCAAATACAACTTTTTCTGTATGTATGCATCAGCCATGTTGGCTTCTTCACAGCTGGGGCCCAAAATGGAGGTCACGTCTTGTGTTTCATTGACCTGTACACCTTTAGTACATCGAGCTCTGGTGGAAAAATGACTTGTCTGAACCTTTGAACTCTGACCTTTTCATTCTTGGCTCTCTTAGCTGGAAGAAAAGCAGTTTGTTCCCGTCACTGTCCACCTGAAGCCTGTTTTGGCACATTCTTACGTGGCTGCGCCTTTATGGAAACGTGGGTTGAAACGATTGGTCAACTAATGTATTAATCAATCAAAAGAGAATTAATCTGAAACCATTTTTATTTATTGTTTAGGTGATTCCTTTGAGCAAAAACACAAAAAAAGCTGTCACATTGGGCTTTTGGGACTCCTAAAATGTTTTAGGATCTAATGCTTAAAGTAACAATCCCAAACTTTTTCATTTGAATACATGTCTTTATGTCACTATCTATCGCTGAATGAGTTAACATGATGGTGATTTAGTCTATGGCTACTGATGAAAGCCTTTGCATTTGCAGTATATTGTGTTTTTATGAAAAAATCACAAGCGGCGCCCAGTTAGTGACCCGTTTTCCATCACCCAGCAGTGGTTGGTCTGTCAGAGAGGGTAGGCGGAGCTAAGCGGCTGCACTCTCGGTTTCTGTAAGCATTGCGAGTAAACGGTAATCTACTATGGCCAAACAAGCAAATAAAAGATGGATGACTACAAACTACTTCTACTTCAAAAATAAGTAAAAATCAAAAGAAGAGACAAATTCAATGTTCGATTAAGTCAAACAGTCTAGAAACGAAAGTGAGGAAAATCAAGAGTCAGAACCTTGACAAAGGGAGCCAGCCGTAGACATTTTGTTAAATTGAGATGTGTGCTCCCTTAAGTGCCGATTATCGCAAATAGGTGGCAATCAAGAGCACGGAATAGAAATATTCTTGATTGTATCTTTTTAATAGAACAAATAATATTAATATAATACAATATTTTGTTGCAGCTTTATAGATTTCATGTCATTTTGGGGGAGTTTAAGGTGACTTTTTGGTGTAGTCAGTGTTTTTGTTTTATTTTGAGCGTCCGTTTAGCTCTGCGCTTAGATTGTGCTGCCCTTGTATATAGGCTATAGTCCTCAATTAGGCGCCCCTGGGTTCAACTCCCATTGTTGGCCCTTGACGCGTGCCATCCCCCACCCTCTTCCCCTGATTATGATACTATCCACTGTCCTCTCTCAATAAAGGCTTAAAATGCCAAAAAAAACAATTGTTACAATGATCTACTTTAATTTTTGCCGTTTTTTGAATTAATAATAAAAAAAACCACAGGCACTTTAGTAGTTGCGGGTTACAGCATCACATCAGTAAAGCTTGAGCGCACAGGCAGCACAGCAAAACCATGGCAACAGTCGTGTACATGCCATCATCATGAATCTGGAGGATGTCCAGACGCTGGATTATTAGACAGACAGGCCGCTGATGATGTAATCCTGTGGTGCTGTTGCCGAGTAGGTTTTCTGACTCTATAGATCGCTCTGCTGCAGCCAATGCCTCCGTCTCCCGCACGCCTCACGTACACGCTCGCTCACAGGAGATCCCCGGCTGCCGGGGGACTGCAGGCGGCTGGCTGCAGAGTGGAGTAAAATGTGACATGAGAAGGCGGGACTAAGGGAGGAGAGGAGGAGGGCTGGTGTTGTTTCATTGGCTGGTTGGTGTAAAGAACACAATGTACCGAGATTGATGTTTAGGGGCACACGAGACACTTTTCAAATGTCTGAGTGTACAGTCCTTCCCTGATGCCACTCATTGCATCTGTATGCAGCTGGTGTTTGGAAATATGGCCACAGGTGATACTAGGATGTGAAAACGCCCTCTTGCTTTCATGATTCATTCCTACATTCCTGCCAAAGCTTGTATTGAACCACTCCTAAAGACAAACGCGGCTACTGAATCAGCTGCTCATAATAATTTGGGTTGCGTTCAGACGTGGTGACTCATGATTGTTGTCTTCTATGAACATTCTTTTGGTGTGATGTACTGCAAACAACAGAGTAATTGAGCAGAAATCTTTCAGAATATGAATCCGATCAGCTCAGTTATGGTCTTTGTTGAACAAACGAACAATCAAAGTTTTTTTCCCCGACAAATAATGTTGATTATTGCTGGCCAGGTATGACCAATGTGACTCGACAGAAGAGCTGGTCGATTTAAGACATTCAGAGAAGATTATACAAAGTTGAAAAAGCACTTCATCCTACAACTCCCAAGCACCTCAGTAGCATCTTTTTAGTAGCCCTGTGAATGCCAACTTCCTGTCAAACCCCACACCTCTACTTTTTAACACAGGTTGTCTGCTAACTCTCACACCTAAAGGCTCAATTTAACCTTTATAAAACTGAAGAGCTACAGAACAGCTCCAGCGGTTCTCACTGGCTCATGTTCAAACAAGGGGATTGTTTTCACTGCAGGTGATACCTGAGATGACCGCAGTTTGTCGGCTCTGTTTGTGTAGGTAGGTACGACGGATAGTTTGCAGTCAACTAATCTAATAAGGAAGATGATCAGGCAGAGTCATTTTAAGTTTATAGTTTAATGTCCATCAAACATTTGTCAAAACAAACTTGATTACTTTCCTGATTTTCTCAAACTGACGCTTGTACCTGTTGGATGAACAGGAAGAACTGCAGCTTACAGAAGTAAAGAAAGCATCACACACGTAACACAGCAGTCAGCTGATTTTTTTTTTTTTTCCAGTTCGTGAGCGTGAAGCGCAGAAAAGATGAAAGAAATGAAAGCTTTTTGTAGTGTGGATAAAGCGATGGCGTTCCCAGAGCATTGCCAACGGCATCGGCTTAGCTGGCATCAAGCTCAAAGCACAGGTTCTCATTATGATTGAACCAGCGTGGCATAATGCAGGTATCCCACCTGTTGTAATCTACCATTAGACTGCAAATTCTTTCCTGAATATTAGTTTTAAAAGCCGCTCAGGTAACAGCTCACCTCCACAGATACCGAATCCAGTTTATATCTTTGATACCCAAAGTCATAAAACCAGCAAACCTTGACTAATGTGAGATTATTGAGTCCCCCGAACACTTGCTTCGAGTCATATTCCAGATTTCACTTAATCTTTTAATCAAGGACTTCCAATAATGAGCTTATCTTCTCATTAATGTGACTTATTTGGTCAATAAAATTAGAGGCCCTGGATAACTCTAATTTGTGTGGATCCGGCGCCTCATTTGGAGCCAAGTTTCTTGTTTGTTCAATGTGTGACTTCTATCATCTTATGAAAACAAACCCCATTGTAACAAGCCCAAACACTCCAATAACAACTTGCTTAAAACTGTACTTAGGCTACAGTACTTGCACAAATAACTCCCAAAAAACTTCTATAAAAGTTTGGCAAAAATAAAAAAAAAACCTCATTGCACGATGTAAACTTTGTCTCTGCCATTCACAGAAAGTAGCTGCATCAATCTGTTCAGTGAGATGGAAACAGATTATGCAACACAGAGAGCCATTGGAGGAATTACAACACAACCAAAATAAACCGTGTAAAACAGGAACTTTCTGTGCCATGTTTCTAATTCAGTAGTTTCTCAGACTGCTGATTGACGTTTAATTTCCGCTCCACTCTCGGGTTAGCCTAGACCGACACATTAGGCTTGTTATGCAACCACACATTATGACATGCAGCTTCAACCACATGCAGCTTTAAGAGCGCACATATTGTTTTGTTTGTATTATCCCTGATGTTTACCTTGAGTTTACCAAATGAGCAGATCACATCCGACGGCTCCCCAAGTGTTTTTCTGGTTTTGGAAGGAGGCGGGAACCGGGCGTGTTTGGGGAAAGCGTCCTGCTGAGAGTAATGCTTTTAGACAGTGGTGTGTGTAATGTGTTCAGAGTGGGCGTGTGCTGAAGGAGAGCCCGTAGATCTGGTTGGGTGAGAGTCAGGCTGTATAAAAAGGCGGAGCACAACACTGAAGCTCTCTCAGTGGTTCAAGTTCATCCCTCTGTTTGGCATCTGTCAGGATTTTCAGCGTGGCTGGAGAGTTGAGGGTCCCACTGGGAAGTTTCGGGCTTTTTGTCGCCATCAGAGACCTCTGGAAGGTGAGGAGTCAGAAGGTGTTGGCTTTAACGAATAAGACCCGACTTCTCACAGCAGGAGCAGCTTTGAAAACTTGGATTGTATTTTATCTTTCGTAAGGGGTGTAACTCCAAACAGGTTGGCACATAAATGCTTCACATATTTTAACCTGCTCCAAAATCCTCCTTTGAACTTCCTTGGATTATGATCACCAGTGCAGTCATCCATTCCAGCTGATGGTGACTTCCTTGTTTATTTCTTATGAAGGAAACACCTTCATATTTTTGTGGCATAATGCAGAAAGTCTTCTGCTTGAAATTTTCGCTTTTAAACAAGATATTTTCGCACCATTGCACCAGTAAAAAAGATGCAGATTCGTGAAGTTTGAAACGCAAAATCTCTGCTTCTACCGCTTGGGTACATTTTGTCTTTAAAGTCGCCTATGGATGGACATCTATCCCTCCACATGCGCTTTTTTTATCAGCTATAAGCGTCCACTAACTGCGTACAATACGACATTCTTCGTCAACGACATATGCGATTGACCATGTGCGAATCAATGAAATTGTTCTGCTCTTTGCAGCGTCAGTTTATGACGCAGCATGAATAGAGGCGCTCTTTGTCCAGGCTTCCAAACGCGATAATTTAATAAGTTAAAGGTTCAGGGGCATTCCTGGTAGAAATGCTGCGAACTAAGCAGATCTAAAATACTTCCAGATGTGGAGAACTCAAAGGTTGGGCTTTCTCTGCATTGGGTTCATATTTGCACTCTACACATTTTCGTGCCATGGCTGCAGGCGAGAGATGTTCCTGCCTCATGCATGGATCACATGGATTCGATTTATGTGCAAGCCAAAGGCAATGTTCTCCCTTCATTTGGAAGCCATACTTTAAAAAAGTCATTCAAAGTTTGACAGAAGGTGGATCGTAAATGTTGCTTCGATAAGATTCGACTTTTGATAGGATTTGTCGCTCAAACGACGGAAGTAGAAACACTAGATCTACTTTACGTCGTACTAAGACGCAACTCGCAGCGACTGCAGAGTTACTCGAATATTCCCCGTCAGTTACTAAGTGAATTCTCCATTTCTGTCTCCCTGCAGGTCTTGAGAGCCGCCCCAGCTCTTCCCTCCATCTCGACCCCACCTCAAACTACAGCAGCAGCCATGATCATCAGACTGGGCAGACTGACCCCTGGGTACTTTCGCCTCCTCCAGGTATGTTTTTTTTTTTTTTCAAATTTCAGTTCGACTGACTTAAAAATACAAACAATGGATGAGATATAGGGCACATCATTTATTTGACGTGAAAGGTCCTTTTTATATTGGAAAATGATCTCCACTAAACCATCTGTTGAAGAAATGTAGAGTTTATATTCTCCTGTGAAGCTAAAATATAGTTATATAGACCATTAAAATCCGAACAAGGGCCCCACTGCTGTTCTGTGCCCCCAAATCTTCTTTAATCACCTACAGTAATAATTAGGGGTGACGCTAATCATTGTAAAATAATTTCCTGTTTCTTTTGTCATCATAACCTACCATCAGCAGTGACCCTCCACATGTCCCGACTGCTGTATTGTGCAGGGTCTTTGTTACCAAATTAGTGTAAAAGTGCGAACAAAGCCTGTCGCTACATGTGGATTTACACTGACTCAGATGCTCAGCAGACCGGAGGAGAGTGACGGCCTGTTACATAAGATTTTCCACAGATTATTCTTTGGTTATCTGGAGTAGTTAAAGTGGGAGTTTTACTATAAAGAGCTGTTTCTTTTAATTAACTTAAATTATGAATGAGGACGTATCACTCTTTGGTTTGAAATAACAATGATTGCAACATATGGTTCGACTTTGTCTGCCACTAAAAATGAGATTTGCTTAAATTGTGCAAAAAGTGTTCAGAATTTATTGCTAGTAAGGTGTCCGTTCTGTCCACAAAATGTATTAAAAAATCAGTTTTTATCAAATATGTTTGTTTTAAATCTACTATTGCGCTAAACGTGGTTTCCATCAGCATTTTGCTAACAAGTGTTAGCTCTTCTCACCAGTAAAGTGTGATTGTATACTTTCTTTAAATAAAGGGGGTCTTGGAGTGTGGACGGCTGTTTGCCTGAACTTTTAAAATGCTGACATTCCTATCTCGCGGCTCCTACAGGGGTCAAAGGGTGCGAGAGGTGCTGCACATTTAGAAACCAGACAGTAGTCACGATCGAATGTAGCCGGGCATTCTGTACATGCAAGCTCATTGATTCTGGGTGCACTTTTATAAGCGTCTGTGTGCGCAGAACATTGTGTTCCCCTTTTGTTAAAGTCGACCCCCATAAATATTTAATACCCGTTTTTACTGAAGGTTTGGTCACGAGGCAGAGAGCTGTGGAACTGGAGAGTCTCACGGTGGAGAAGCCTCTGAGGGCAAAATATTGAATGTTTGCTTTCTTACCAGTTTAGCCAATCAGGCTTCAGCATCTTTGTTGACCAGATGCACCTTTTCAATGGCTCATTGTTTCCACTGTTTGCTGACCTCTGACCTTTTGTCCTGTTTGTTTTTTGTCTCTGCAGAGGCAAGTTGCCGGCGAGGTGCAGACGCAGCCGCAGGACCGTGCCGTCAACCAGATCGCCATGATGCTGGCCATCATGGGCCTGAGCTTGTCCTACTACAGTGCCAAACAGATGACAGAGAAGGTCCAGGCCCAGCCTGCGCCCTGAACAGACTTGACTACTCTGATCGAGGAGAACGATGGACGAGCCAATGAGAAGTGAAGGAGGTGGAGCAGGGACGGAGCCGGGACCGCACTTTTCTCACCTCACAGTCATAGTCACACTCGGACACTGAATTTCTGGGATCCCTCACTCACCATGCGCAGAGGTTTCAGAGCTGCTGCAGTGTTTTCTCTACTTTCTGTTGTCGGGACCTTGAGGGGTTTGTGGGGGTGGCTCACGGGGGGTCGTGGACAGGACTGGTTTTACGGACTGGTTTGGGTGGGTTAACAAAACCAGCTGAGAGCCATCTGGGTCTGACCATTAGTTGTTACAAAGGTACATGCTTGCAGGATGCCGTCAGTACTGTTCTGATCTACATAAAAAGGGGAAAGACTCTTAAATAACTGAATTCTGCAAGTGTTCAAAGCCTGTCCAAAAAGGGGTTAAATAATCAGAACAGTAATGCCTTTTAAAGGAAGGCTGACTGCAGCTGAGATGTACCTTGTAACAAAGTGATGTCAGCCGGAGAACAGGGTAAAAGGGGATGAAAAGTAAACTCAGACAGTTTCTTTTATTAGGTTTTCTGTTTTTTTCCTTCACAAGAGAACCTTGCAGAGAGCTGTATTCACAAAATGTCCATATATACATGTGAAATATCTGTCAGTCTCAGTGAATATTTGCACAAAGGTGCAGCAATGTTTTAAAAACTTCAAAAGATCTGCTAAGGGATTTAAAACTACTCACTACCTTTTTTTTTTTATGGTGTTTTTTTTCTGTGATCTCCGTTTTAACAAATGTATGAAGTCCTGTTTAATAAGATGTGTGACTACCTTGATAAGAACCCTTCCTGCAGTATCTACATGCAAACGTTTAACTATAGAAGAGCGTTGCATGGGTGTGCAGACTTTTACCTAAAATCATGAGTCTGTTATGTTTTTATTGATGAAATGAATGTATTACTTTATTTTGTAATGATTTAATAAAGCTGTGAATATTTTGAATGACAATTACAGTGTAGTATTTAAACCGTTAACTCTTATTTAATGAAACATTCTTCATTGCTGAGATGACTTCAGTTCCTTAGTTGGCACTGCAGGCTGCAGGGCTTCAGTGTTTCCTGCAGCAGACAATGTGGTGTCATCTGCACGCGAAGGGGAAGTGGTCAGGCTGATGCACACGTTGTGTGTCTTATGTAAGCGATGAATGTGATGCTAGTGTGCCTGCTCCACACGTAAGCCCAATAGTGAATTTGCAAAAATGTGGCACTGTAGGGGAAGCTGTGTTTGGGTGTCAGAGTAGGAAGCTGTATAATGCAGGCTTCTCTACATAAGTGGCTTCTTCTGATTGGTAAGGCTATATGAGGAGTGAAAGAGTAGTTCAAAGTCTTTTGAGTTCCCTCTGGACCCTGGATACCAAGTTTTCTTTTAGCATGTTGTCTTCTATACTGGAGTTTTGAGTACAGACTCTGTGAAGACAAATGCTTAAGACTTTAAAGAAAGTATTGAGATGATGAAGCTCTAAAACCCGAGCAAATAGGACCTTGGGAGAGATCAGGGATCATTTCAGTTAGCTTGTTTTCATGGCTAATATGATGAACAAATGCGTAGAAGTCAAATGGTCGGTCTTAAATATTAAGTTGCAGCCCCCCCTCTTCACCCCAGTAAATATTGAAGCATTCTTCATGTTTTATAAATTAATATCTCCTCAGTAATACAGAACATCAGCAAGCGTGTGAGAACTTCACATTAGCCAGACAACAGATTTCCTCACGTTTCCGCTCCTGATCCCCATCCTCCCCTTCCACAAAGACAGGTTTTAGGCAGATTTGCTGTCTGCTTTTCTGCACGTTCCCCCTTCCTCTGGCAGGGCGGCGACTTAACCAAGTGCGCATGCCTGCCCGCTGTCTGATGTGATGCCCTGTGACAGGCTGAGACCTCGTTGGGCGCCACGTGCCCCCCTCTGCCCACGCCACAAGCTCCTCCTCCTCGCCCTGCCAAGTCCCATCCCCCTCGCACATCACTGGGCAAAAAAAAATCTCGCTTTGTCTTCAGTGATGCAAGGCCCGGGACACAACCCTTAACGAAGGGCGCCCATTGGCTAAGCGGTGATGCGTCACCAAAATCGGCCTCGTTGTGAGCCACGGAGACAAAAGGATGGAGATAGTCATTGGTGGGGAATGTGGTCAAGTAGGGTCAATGGAGGCTGTATTTTATTTTGTTTTAACGTCCAATCATTTCTCCACTAAGTGGAAAAGATAAGAGAGGAAGAGAGAGGTGGTCTTAACCCTCGCAACCAAGTCAAGTTTTGTGTATGAGATGGCTTTGATGTTTGTGAAGGCCTTTAGGAAGCTCTTTGTATGAAACGCTTACTCAGGAATGGGTGGTATTTGGAGCTGCAGGTGTGAACACGAGACACAAACAGGACAGGAAATCTAAACCTCAAACTGTCACCTTTAATTTTCCAATCACTGAGTTCACAATCGCTCAGACTAGCAATAACAAGATGCTCAACCTGTTTGAGCATGATGAATAAGTATGACAGGAGAACTGCCTCTGTATGTTAAATATGACATTAAATTCAAAGGCTGTATAACAATGAGGAAATATTGTTTTTGAAGCGTACTGGCACTTTCCACAGACTGTACAGCTCATGAAGAATCTTTATTTTCTGTCCATAAGTACTGTATAAACCTTTCAACAGGGAATAAAGTGTCTAAAAATGTATTCAGTCCTACTTGTGGAAATATGCTATTTTTGCTGCTGTTTTATGATCAATAAAGACTTTGAATTGTAAATCTTGGTGTCTGTCTCTTTCTTGTCTTTTCATAAGTGAACTACTGAAAAGGTCCATATCAGTGAGTAGCTACATGTTAAGGATGACAAATAAAGGACACCGTTTGATCACCATGTTTCTTAAACCACAACAGGACAATTTAGACTTCATCAATCCGACAAAGACAAGGACATTGGTGATGCAAATAAAAAGGACACCAGGAATGTTATTTTACATTCACCTAGCACTTCTAGGCGCTAGCTAACTGACCCTCCTTTTCCACCACTACAGCAGAGTTGTCATTAGCGAGTTAGCTTAAGATAAATGCTAAACCTCCAGGCTCTGTCTCTCAACAGGCTGCTTTGTTCTTGTTTTCCTCGTTGGTTGTTTTTGTTTTGAATATTATTTGTGCACGTTCCCTTCGCATTGAGCAGCATTGGTTACATTTAGCAACCAATTTTCACATTTATTGGTCCCATTTCGGTTTAGCTGCGTTGATCTGTGAGCAAAAAAAACATCATAACAAATGCTCACAGGATAAGAAACCGGTTTCAACAACTTAACTAATTGGAGATTTAATGTGATTACTGTTGGAATGGAGTGGAAAAGATAATTGGATACAGTCCCCGCAATTTCAAAGCGAGAAAAGTGTTCGGGGAGAGGGTTCAAAGCCTTTATTATCCAAGGAGACACTCTGATAGCTGAGCATACTGTTAGCTAAGAACTGCCCTGTATACCCTACAGTGCATTGAATGAACAGTGTATGACATCAGTTACAAATTCAAAGTGTAAGTCTGTACTGTGCTCAGGAATCCAATAGAAATTTGTCAGTCACAAAAAATCTACAAGCACAAGCAGATCACGTTTCTGTTTCGGTGTATCCACCACTTCAGGTCAGTATCCAAGCTGAGGGACAGCATGGCACACGTGCCTGACCGGAGACTGGAGCATGAGTCCATGAATGGGGGGTTCACTGAGGTTGCCTCTGTCGGAGCAGACGCTATTGTGACGGATGTCCAACATGCTGACTGTAGAAAACAAGATCTGAGACACCGGCCTTGCAGTGCAATCAGTATAATCTGATTTTATCTCCAGCCGAATCAAAGATTTCAGTCAGTTAAATATAGACTTTGACTTGTAATAATTTTGTTTTTGAATTACATGATGGTGCATAGCAAATTTGCCATGCTAAAAAAATAGTCTACTTACCAAATAAAGTTGTAAACTTATTTAATAGGTTAGTGCTTCTATATCTTAGCCCTTTAACCATCAGTGATGTAGGACGCCATGTTCTGCCTCCTAATCTCTCTCTGATTTTTTCCCCCATGGCTTCCTTTTCATTAGGATTTACTGAAAAGCAGCTTATCTCTGAAAGGCTGTTTGTTTCTCTATTTATGGGCTCAAAGGTTTTTCCCCACAGAGTTTGTGATGATTTTGCTAAATGACAGTTGGTGTCAGTTGGCTGATGTCATCTATTCAGAGTAAAGTCTAGTCTTGCTAGTCTTACCAAGAATATTAAAAACTGTCCTTCAGAAGGTACTTATTAACGTGAGCACAATATTTTATGAATTTCGAATGAAGTGTAGAATATAGGTGACATTAGCCTATGTCATTTCACAACAAGTAACTAAAAATATGCCTACATTTATAGTCGAGTCGAGTATACCTTCCACATTGTAACTTATTTCTGTGTGGAACAGGCAAGAGGGACATAATGTGTGATATGAACATTTATAATCGGGAGGAAACATAGATGTACCATATGCTGTTGCTAGCTAGCTTGAATGTTAGCCCTGTGCTGCTAAAAGTTGCATAATGAACCAGCACTTCTAAAGTAGGCTTTAACTTCTTCATTGTAACTTTCTGTGTGTGTATCTCTGTGTGGAACAGGGTAGGCAAGAGGGACATGAGGTAATATTTGATATGAACATTTACATTTGGGAGGAAACATAGATGTAGGCTACCATATGCTGATGCTAGCTAGCTTAAAAGTTAGCTCTGTGCTGCTAAAGGTTTTCATATTATGTTATATCGATTGGTTTAAGTTTACTTTAGCACGCATCGTATTGTTTTTACAGAAGGAAGACATTAATGGATTATTTGGGGGGCATGTGCTAAAAAATTGCACGATATGAACGGGATGTGATTTAAAATGATTAAAACTGTATTTTTTTTCATATATAGGTTTAAATAAAAACCTACTTCACATTTGCTTTTCCCCACTGTGTGTAGTTCAAATACTTTAGCCACACTAGTGCTGAAGTGCTTGTAAGCTAATGTTAGCGACATGCTAAACTAAGATGATGAACAAGGTATATATCGTTAGCATTATAGTTGTGAGCATGTAGCATGCTGACATTAGCTTTCAGCTTCATTAAACTTTATTAACAGGGTGTTTCATTACAAAACTCTTTTGTTCCTGCTCACACAACCTAAAACTACCATCTGTTCATCTTTCCCCTGCCACGCTAAAAGGAAACACCTGGATGGACTCATTTGCAGAACCTGTTACAAAACTTCAATGGAGGAGGAAGCAGTGACTTGGTAGACCACAACTGTTAGGCACTGTTAAGCATGTTCGTGCCTGTGCTGTCACGAATAAACACCATGCAAGAATGTGTCACATCTCATGACAGGGCGGATGTTGAGTTGAGTGTTTCGATAGTTTGCGTCATCTTTCAGACAAGCTGGAATAAGGAAAATATGAGACACTTTGCATAGTGTAAAACATTTTGGTCCTGAATCCAGTTTGAAAATGTGAAGTCTGTGAACAAACTTGTTGATTTTTAGTTGGTTTTGTGGGAGTAGTTTCCCAAGTTCACATCACTATCTAGTTACTCATAATCCACGGCCTGAGAATGTTGTTTCAGCATCCCGCGTGGTTTTGATTGGCACATTTTTTTTGCTGAGCTGTTGTGTGAGAGAAGCAGGGACAGTGAGCTGCAGATTTCCTGTCTATAATGGAGGGGAATGCTTATGAGAATACCAGCGGCTGCGTGAGCCAGAGCTGCAAATAGACAGAGGTTTGGGAATTATAGCCTCTCAGTCGCTCAGTGTGCTTTTACTCTCGTTGTTGCCCTCTGAGGGTTAGATATTGTTTTAAATGGACTCCCTGTAAAACTTTTTATGTAAGATGATGTTCGCAGCTTTCAGCCATGCCTCAGCCTCTTTGAGTGCTTCTAGTGTTGGCATCCAATGTATGATATGGACAAAAGTGTGTTTTGGTTTTGTGGATGTTTGCTGTCACTCTACCATACTGTCTGTTCTGTTAACCTTACTTTAAAACACCCAGAACTCAGAATTGTATCATAGGATCACAGTCTGAATTAGCTTTATCAGAAGCTAGTTGCAGTTTTCCCAGCTACACGTCACTGTCATGCCTTGACATACATTACACCAAGGCTATGCCTGTGGGCCATATGACCTACATTTCAGCAGTAAACAGGATCATACAAGTTGTGACATGACACATGCTCATTCGCAGTCACCTATAGAGGCTTACTTTTTTTCCACTGCACACCTGTTGACCTAAATAGACTGTTGAATACCAATCTTCAAAACCTTTTCAATGTTTTCACACTTAGATTCATGAGGTAGCACCTTTTCAGGGAATATCTTATCCACAAAGTGATTTAAGGGCTCCTTCTTCTTAATCCCTGATTATTAAATGATCAAAAGATATTTGTCCTGATATTTCATTACCTGATTATGTAGGATTACATTGGATTTAACAGGAGCATGTCCAAAATGTGCAAGAAACATTTCCTTTTCGTGCTGTTTCACAGCCATAGATTCAGGATGAGACGTTCCACTTTTGGCCGTGTAGTTGCCCCAAAGGGAGCAATTATGGCTTTAGTGTCTAGCTTAATGGCTTTTAAGCATCAGCTGCAGAGAAAGTAAGTAAGTAAGATCATTTTTATGGCACTTTCTAAAAGACACAGTTACAAAGAGCTTCACTAACACACTAATAAAATGGATAAGAGACCGTTTAATAAGAGACAGACCAAACCAAAAAGAAAACAGGGATGTAGATCTACAAGAGGACAGAAATGTGCAATCACCTTTAGTTTTGCAGGATGATGAATAGCTGACACATATTTTTCCCAGTTGGTCGAGGGGTTTCAACCAGCAACATATCATTTAAGACAGTGTTTCTCAACTGGTCTCGCCTCAGGACCCACCACCGCCTCCTTAGTGACCAATAAATTTTTTAACCAGTCAAATTTTAAAATCAAAATTATTAAAATCTTTGCACAAGAAGAACATATTCCCTCTACAATTCATTTAATTAACCTTATATCAAAATAAATAAACTAAAAAGTGCAACATAAAGGCGACTACTGTGGGGCTCAACAAGTTTCGAGAATGTAAATGTAACTGTAGCTGTGATTACCCAGCTACCGGTGGATACATGGAGTGTGAATAAACTACAACTCCACTGCATGCATGTCATAGGAAACCCATGTCCTTCAAAATAAAAGCACAGCATAGACTTTTTGCCACAACTTTTTTTTTTCAAGCACACTTCTGCGACCCCCTGAAAACAGCTCTGCGACCCACTTCCAGATCCCGACCCACCACTTGTGAACCACTGATTCAGTGTTTAAGATTCAGGTGAACATTAAATCATTGGTAAGTTTTGGTGCTCCAGACTCTCTGTTTGTTTTCACAGGTTTCCTGGCGCAGTGATTCCCAGGAAACACTTTTACAACAGTGGTGCGGACAGATCTATTTGCACAGCATTGCTTTAGGTCAACTTTCATTACTTTTTCTGTTTATGAATTAATAATATAAATACTGTGATGAGGTTTGGTGGTCCTAAGTTTGGGAATGCCTGTCCTAGAGTCATACAATGCTGGTTTTCTAAATGCTGAGTGAGCGCAAAAAAACATTTCGGCTGCCCTACAACAGTTGCCCCCACGTCGGCCAACGTGTTGGCGTGCATATACCTGCGTCTTTATAGGCTTTTATGTAATATTGTTGCATGCTATGGTGTGTATTTAGTGTACAAAAACAAGCTGTAACTTGGCTTATATTAAACAAAAGTCCTGTTTGCTGCTGCACTAGTTGTGTCCACATGAAACTCCTCCTCTGTTTACTATCATCTCCATCTACACCCTTTTCTCTGTTTCCTTTTCAGTCACTGCTGTGTGTTATAACTCATCTGGCACCTGATAAAGTTCCACTTGCATCAGAAGTTCTTCCAGATCTCCACACCCTCGACTGCTATAAAGAGAAAGCAGAGCTGAATGATAACTATTGCTTCCTTGATCCTCTCCTCTTATCCCCCTGTCCCCCAGAAACCCACAATCTAATCTTATCCTGGCAGCAGACCCTTCTCTTCTTCACCGATACGTATCGGGTCCGTGCAGGTTAATTTGGGACGGTGTGGACAGATATCTGACGTTGTATGTATGCTGCAAAAACACATGGTTCTTCTGGATGCTAATCATGAACACTTGAACCCAAACTCTGCAGCCGTGGGGACTCTCCAGAAAATGTACGGCCTTCACAGGATTGTAAACTTTGCTCTGGATCAAAGTGGCTCCTGATTGGTCAAAAGCGCTGTCCGTTAAGTGAAATATTAAGGTCAAAGCTCCTGGATTGGTGAGGATGAAGGGAGCAGTTGACCGTGCTCCATCAGGGCAGCAACAGTTGATGCTATAAAGCAGGATAAAAGGTTGTGATTGGACGTCGCTGAGCTCACTTTGCAGGTTACATAACATGATTCCCAGCTCTGTCTCATACTCATGGTAGCTCAGTAAGACTGTGATACATGTTCATACATACAAGAAAGGTGCAGTAAATACATTAAAAACATGGAACATGCTTGTGTTTTTGTTTACACACGTGTGTTTGTTTTGTTCGAAGCATGATGAGCGTGTTTTTTGTGCTTGGTTTCGTAGCTCTGAGGATCTTAGAAAGTAAACTGTAAGACAGTCAAAGTCAACATCACAAGGTCTGTGTTGTTTATGAAGATAATCCTTCGATGAGTTCTTACATGTTTCATACTTGTGACCTCTAAAGCAGTCAACCGGAGGCACCAGGTTCTGCTTTGATTAAAGCCAAGACTACGGTGGCTGAGGAGGGTAAAACGCTCTGCAACGTCCCAAAAGATTTAAATGAAGAGAAATGATGCAAAGTCAAAAGCACATATACGAAAGTCTGACACAAATACAGCAAAAGAAACAAGCTGCAAATAAAAAATGTGATGCAAAAAGCCGAAACAAATGCATTAACAGCAAATGTGTGCAAATATATAAATGATGCAAAGTCAGAAACACACAAACACAGAAAAAAAGCAACAGGAAAAATGCTGCATATGAAATCATAACAACGGAAGTGCTTCAGGCCTGTAGGGGGCGCTTTTTCAAGCCAGATACTTACATGTACCTGTGTGTAATGACTTTTAAACTTTCCCTCTGTGTACTCTCTACTTAAAGGTATAATAAGTAGGATTTTTCCTTGCATTTTGTCAACAACACATTCAAACATGAGCATGCTAACCAACGGTTACCTTTGCGCTAGCATGCTAACCGCCGATTAGCTTGTCCTACCCGGTCTGAGGCACCTACCTGTCCAACAGAAAAAAGGCCATTTGTATTAATTTGTATAATGAAGCCATGTGTGTGTGTTTTTATTTGCTTAAAATGTCTAAATGTCTGAGTCCATAACATCCTTACAACAGTATAGCTTAAATCTCTTCTCTATTTGCCTGTAAGTGTGTCGCCTTCTTGCTTTCGAACTTTAAAGGTCCTGTTGAGTGAACCAGCCAGCCTCCTGTAGAGGAACTGCCTCCAGCCCTGAGGTAAAAACCTGCTCGTAAACTCAGCCGGTTTGAACAGGCTTTATCCTGAAAACAAAAATCTTAACACAACAACACAGACAAGCACGAAACCACATGAAGTTTAAGGAAGGGGTTGGGCAACTCCTTAGGGTATTTGCGACAGTGTAATTATGTACAGTAGGGTACACACAACCACACAAGAGCACCAAAACACACATAAATGAAAACGCGTTCTATAACACGCAGCTTTAATAAGGACTCTTCTTATCTGTAAACTTTCCTGTAACTTGCCCTGTTGCATGTTGCTAAAATATCCTGACATATGTAATCACACTGCTTTCTGTTCTTCTATATAGCTTGGTAAAAAATCCTGGAAAGCTAGAGGCTAGAGGCTTTTCTTACAGTCACAACAGAGAGCTTCTTTATCATCACCAGACTTTGACTTTACAGCCATGCGTAGCAGCTCTGTGAGGCTGGAATGCTTTGAGTCAGCGTGCTAACATCCCCCCAACGACGATGCTAACATGCTGATGTTTAGCATGTTTACCATGTTCTACTAATAGTTTAGCGTATAAGCATGCTAACATTTTCTACTTAGCACTAAACACAAACTACAGCTGAGGTTTATGGGACATGGGTCATTAGTTTAGCAGATATTTAGTCAAACATTGGGACAATTTTATCAAATTATGGGGAATGAATATCACTGTCGCCTCACAGCTAGAAGGCTCCCGGTTCACATGTAGTGGGCCTTTCTATGTGGAGTTTGCATGTTCTCCTTGTGCATGCTTGGGTTCCCTCCAGGTACTCTGGCTTCATCCTGCAGTCCAAAGACATGCTCACTAGTTTCGTTGGTGACTCTAAAATTGCCCGAATATGTGAGCGTGAAAGGTTGTCTGTCTCTGTGTGTCAGCCCTGTGATTGACTGGCAGTCAGTCCAGGGTGTACCCCGCCTCTCGCCCAATGACAGCTGGGATAGGATCCAGCAACCTCGCAACCCTGAACAGGATAAGCAGTATAGATAATAAAAGGATGGATGGATATAATTTGCATATTTCATGGTAATTAATTCAATAATGGTTGAGAAGTTTCTGTCAAAGCCAAAAGGCCAACATTGCTATCCCTAGAGTTACACTGTCACACAGCATAGCTTAGCATAGCTTAAAACCTGCTATCTTGAGAAATTATTCCTACTGACAATGATCCTTTTTTTTTTTTTTTTTTTTAAACAGTTAATGGTCTAAAAGGTGCATCACTCTGATATACAGGTATGACATGTCAGTGAGTTCACAGCCTCACAACAGCAGCAGGTCTGTGTTTGTTTTAATCACACTTGTAAACTGGAGGTTCACCTGCCCTGCCGTGCCCTGGGACCCTCCTAAAGTCATGCAAGGTGCTTCTTGTTTTATAACCTGCGAAAGTACAGAGGTTCATTCATTTGAGGCTGAGTCAGCACACAAAATGTGCACATTAAGAGATTTATGATACATTTTTTCACCTTGTTGTTTGGATAAAAGCAGAACCATAATTTATTTATACAGTCTGCATGGAATCTTCTGATAATATGTTGAAACAGTTTCTTGGCCTATGATCGACAAAATGATATAATTCTCGTGTAATGAAAGATTGTTTAATAAATTCATCTGTTTAACCATCTAATCTGAGTACAGCAGGTTTGTTTTAACTGATACAAACTGGTCACTGAACTCGTCCCTCATTTATCTGCTGGCCTGATTTAATCATGAGTCTGACTGTTAGACCTCATTGTGTCTCAGTCACTCACTGGAATGCTTCACTGTTTACTGAGAGATCAACCTTTCATCGTGGGCTGTTTGAGACGGATCACCTGTGTGTTAAGAGATGTTTGTGTGTGTGTGTTGAAAGAAAACAGAGGTCAGGACTCGAGGAATTCTGTAACCCTAACCTGAGGCACCCCAACAAAGACTTGATGACACTGGACTGAGTTGTACTAATAAAAGTAAATGAGGTCTTTAAATGAGCTAAATTCCCCTTTAAAACAAGGATCTTGTCATTTTGCTCTTCGGGCAATCATACAAAAGATGATTAAAATAGGGGGGAAGTTGTGCAATAAAACTATATATAATGCATACGTTAGCTTATATGTTAGCATGCTGCTTGTAGGTGTATTGACAGGCCTCCCAGCATGCACTAGGACAATAGATATAAGGACATAAGTCTACTTTAAACTGCATGCTGACTTTTTCCTTCCCGCAAACTATTCCAAACAATGCTTTTACAAGGTGACGCAGTAAGAAAACAATACGTCCCATGAGCTCAGGGAATGTGAACATCTGTGTATTGAAGAGGTGTCTTGATAAATGTCCTTTTGTTTCTTCAACCGCTTTCATTTCTCAAAGGATTAATAACCTTCGGAGTTCTTATGTAAAACCCGAGTCTGAAGCCAAAATGCTGAGGGAAACATTTAACAACAGTGGAATCCTGTTTTGGGAGGTGATGGGAGCCTTGAATGGGCATTTTATAGCACGTTACACAACATGCTGGCACGATAGGAAAGATGGGAAGCGCCAGTGGTGTAACTCACACGTCTGCTGGGACTCTGGGAGAATTTTGTTTATGCAACATGCACACAAAGACACAAGTAAACACATTTAGCATGCTGACATGTGCAAGTAAAAGAGAGCACACATTTATACAGAGGTACGTATTTTGGGAAAGATCCTATTCACTTTAAATTAGTCAGAAGTCATATGTCAATTCTTACTTCTGTTGTTTGCATTGAAGCACATCCCCACAGGTAACAAACCATGTGACATGTGATATTTACATTTAGCCCTGCGCTTTATTTGCATAAACAAACTGCATGTGTTTTTTCACCAGGTGACACGTGAACAAGAATTAAAAGTTGCTACTGTTGTGCCCCTCATATATAAATATCCACTGGATCATAAAAATGCTTGATTAGATTGAAAGCATAGACTGTATAAAAAGATGGACGAAATGACAGCTCCCTAAAAGGGAAGCCAAAACATCTCTATCGCCCCCTGCTGACTGGCTGCAGTATAGGTCATAACAAGGGACTATATGTATATGTTTTGGCAACATGGCTAGTAACCTTCAGACCAGGTAAGGCAGACAGTTTGTTTTTAATATGAAGCTACAGCCAGCAGTATGACCTGAAAAAAAAGATGCTAAGCTAAGCTAAGATAAGAAAGAGGCAGCCTGGCTTTGTATAAAAACCAAAAATCTGCGCATCAACACTTCAGTATTAAACAAATGAGAAATAACACTGAACATTAGATAATATGGAGTTCGTCCTTGTACCTTAATTAAGGAGCAGAGGTGTCTAACCGTCAGAAAGCGCCCTGCTAGCTGCTTTCCCCTAATCTCACGGTTAGCTCGCTCGGCTAAGCTAACCGGCTGCTGGCTGTAGCCTCATGTATTAACCTACCGACAAGAGAGTGGTGTTAGTGTTCTTTACTTACAGTCAGCAAGTAAATAAGTGAGGCAATTTCTTAACATGTCCAACTGTCCATTTAATCTATGTGTTACGTAATGACACACTGTACATGCACGGCAGGCCAAGCAGCTGACCTACAGTCTGACCTTACTGACCTGCGTACTGAAATTTCACTCTGCAACAAACTGATCAATCCTTTTACAGCCAAACAGGTATGTCCGATGTTTTGAACCTGGAATGTTGAGTCACATTTACTGTGACCTTCGACACTACAGCATTTCACCTTTTTTTCTGACGCTTCACCCAGCAGAAAGTTCAACAGGCTCCACGTTAAATCACGTCACCCATCCTACACGTGGCTCGTACCGAGGTCATAACAGACCAGGCTCTGTCTTTACATACACATCTATTTTCAACATTCAGCCTGGTGCGCATTTACACTTGCATCAGCTTTATAAAGTCCAGGCCTTCATGCTGTTGGAATTCAACCGTCCAATCCAAGTCGCAGCAGGAGGTCAAACAACAGGCTCTTAAATGACGAGCGTTACATGCAAGCCAGCGGACACGGGCAGGTGGGAGGAGGAGGAGGGGGCCGGGATACTGTAGCTGGGGAGCTCTGACGAGCACAGGTTTGAGTTATGGCCTGATGCAAAGGTCCTCGACTCCATTAGCAATAAGTGTGACAGTTCAGGTTTGACCTCTGAGTGTTTATAGAGCTCCTGTAGTGCACGTATACCACACACAGATTATGGTGTTAGGGGTATTTGAGTTACAAACGTTAATGCACTCATAGATACAAAAGGAAGTGGTGGAATCAATCAATCACCCAACAGCATGTAAAGAAATAAAGTTAGCTCTGCATTGAGCAACTACTGGGAGTTGCTGCTTGTGCATTAAAGCATTCGTATTAAACACACAGTATTTAATTTCTAATGCTAATTTTTACACTGCGGTTCTGCCACAGCGCCGTAACGAAGCTCCACTGTTAAGCCACGCCAGTGTGCGTTTTTACGTACATGCCCAGCATTACGGAAGCAAAACCGGCAGAGGTGGAAACAAACGGTGCGTGCTTCACATACACAAACGGCGCTGTTCCTCCCTGCCGGCTCCACCGTTTACACTGGCGCCGTTTTGTCTCTGATGATGGCTCAGACGCAGAACGACTTCGCTGCACCATTCTGCCTCTGTGCGTTTTATGTGGAAGACGGAACATAACAGAGGCGTAATAATGTCGCCTTAAACTTGCAGTGTAAAAGGGGCTTCTGAGTACATATTCCTTACAGTTAGTTGTAATATTTGTCCAGTTGTTATAGTCTTCAGTATTGTTCAGTTTGACAGCAAAACGTTCACGTGTAGCCAACTAGCGTCCCATTTTGGTATTGTTGCTTTCATTAATGTTATAAATCTGAGCAGCTCCAGACTGTGGAAATGCATCAGTAAGAAAATACAACAATATAAAGGCTAAGATAATTTATAATCATATTTTTTAATCAACATTTTTTTGGCCATTTGCCTTTATTGATAGGAAAGTTAATAGAGTCAGAAATGTGGGAAGATATGATGACGTGCAGCACAGGGCCAAGGGTCTAAGTCTAACCCGGGGCCGCTGCGTCAAGGACTGTGGCCTCTTTACATGGGGCGCGCACAAGTTAAACTGAAGCCCCTGTCGTACAAAAATGTTGATGTGTGATCCAGCATAAAATGTGGATTTATCCTCGAAAGTTACTGATGATGTTTACAAATTGATGGATCTGTACAAAGCTCAGGACACTTAATAATAACTCATGTGACAATCTAATGACATGTCTCTGGTATTCCTGACTGCAGGTCTAGGTTTACAGGCTGAGAGAATCTGTCTGACGTGTGTGAGGTCAGCAAAGGCCACCATCCTCTCACCTCCATCCTCCAACTGTAACTCCCCACTGCTCTAGCATAAAAGAGGCTGCATTGAGTCAAAGCTTCAGGCTTTCTTGCGCGGGACACTTTCTTTATGTCCTCAGGATTCATTCTCTCTAAACAAAAACCTTTCTGCAGCACAGTCTGCCCCGAGCCACCCAGCTCATGTGCTTTTATTGACATGCTCTCATGTGAGTTAGAACACTCCAGCAGCTGTTGATCTCTCAGGTGACTTTGAACGGGATAGCATGTTGACACTTGGCACGTGCACATGTATATTATAAACAGCGAGGACTAAAGCATCCGTACACGGTGTTCTGTACATTCTGTTCCCTATATCTCTTAAGCACTGCAGAGCAGGACCTGCTTCACTGTCTCCCCCTAGTGGCCACACAAAGGAGGGCAAAGGTCATAAGACAACACCATAAAAGGATGCCTTACATGCGTATGATGCACAACATGCATATACTGTATGGGCACACAGATATGAGTATGGACTTTATCATTTGGGTCATGTTAATGGTTGAAAGGAGGAAAATATTTGTTGAACTGCACATATGTAAGCAGAGGGAAAGGACACTGTAGCCTTAAATCAATCACTTGATGGTTGATAATATTGAAGTAAACTTCAGACAGTTTTAAGGTCTTTTAAACTTTAGCAACTCTACTCCGAAAGCATTTATAATTGTGCCATTATTTCCACTATCCATGCCCTATTTTTCATTGTATCTTGCCTCCTAAACAATGTTTACACAAGTGGAATAAATTACTTTGGACCAATAAGAAGTTAGTTTTTTGTAGGTTGTAAATGTTACTGTATGATAAGCACTTTTTCAAATCTAGACACTGTGTTAGTGAGGCTGCACGGTGGAGCAGAGCACTCTAAAATTGCCTGTAGCTGTGAGTATGAAAGGTAGTCTGTCTCTGCGACACTGACTAGGATAAGTGGTATAGATAATAGACGGATGGATGGCTGTGCTAGTGAGCATATCTTAAATACTGTCTGCATTCTGCGAGGGCCACTATAGTCAGATAGCTTATCGGGACGCCCCATTTCACTTATCTCCATCGTGTCTCTTGTGATTGTACTCGTGTTGTACATAAACTGAATTCAGTTGAGCAGAAAGATGCATGTATGTACAGGGAAACGTTCAAATATTAACAGTTTGCTCACGTGTAGATAATATGAAGATAAAATAGTTGATCCACGTTCACAGAGACCTTCAGACTTTTGCACAGAAATGTTGGATACTTTAAAACAAAACTAAAACAGTTGACTGTCTGACTGAAGGCAGCACAATAACAGCATTAAAAAAAATGAAAAGACACATCTGATTCTAATCAAAAATCAGAGATAACTTCAGGAACTACATGTATAAAATATATGTTCAAACTGCCATGCAATGAAGATAAGATAACTTTACTGTCCCTAACTTTATATGAACTTTGTCTTTAGCATTCAGGCAACATAAAAACATCAAACAGACTCTAAAGAGCTACAAAAATCCATTAAATATATGTTCAACAAAGAGTGTTACTCCTACGCTTCAGGGGACATAGAGACGGGTTGAATTTCTGGATATATCACAGGTTGTTAAATACTTTATTCCCCATAATCTGGCTGGCCTGATTGACCACCTGTGTCAGTGTGTTCCTGAGTCTGACTGAAAGGTTCCCATACCTGGAGGACTAAGTTAAAGATGAAAACATTTTCATTGAGTGACTATAGATCACGGTCAGCGTGTGTTTGCTTTGATCTTTTTGTACAGTTTGCATCGGCCTGAAAGGTAGGTTTAACTTTAAGCTCTGCTCCACTTCTTCCTTTCTTCCTTCCTTCCTTCCTTCCTTTCTGTCTTTTTTTCTTCATTCCTTCCTTCCTTCCTTCCTCTCTTTCTTCTTTCCTTCCTTCCTTCCTTTCTTTCTTTCTTTCTCACGTCCTTCCTTTCTGTCTTTCTTCCTTCCTTCCTTCCTTCCTTTCTGTCTTTCTTTCTTCCTTCCTCTCTTTCTTCTTTCCTTCCTTCCTTTCTTTCTTCCTTTCTTCCTTCCTTCCTTCCTTCCTCTCTTTCTTCTTTCCTTCCTTCCTTTCTTTCTTCCTTTCTTTCTTTCTTTCTTCCTTTCTTCCTTCCTTCCTTCCATCCTCTCTTTCTTCTTTCCTTCCTTCCTTTCTTTCTTTCTTTCTTTCTTCCTTCCTTTCTTTCTTTCTTTCTTTCTTTCAGGAGAAACTTTCCTGCATGTTATGATGAAAATTCTGCCAATGGTATAAAGGTTTTATTGTATTGTGTCATTAATTGTTTTAAGTATGTCATATTTCTCTCTCTACTTTATATGAGTTTAAGCAGATTGTTAATAATCAATGCACTTCATGACTGCCTCCTTACAATGTCCAAAACCAGATGTTAAACACCATGAAGGTCTCTTGAGCCACCTTGTGGTAATCAAGGCTACGACCTAAAGCAGAACATGTGTGATTCTCTTCATTATTTGGTTATTATCTGAAAAAAAAAATGTAATTAATAAGCAAATACCAGTTAAAGCTGAGTAAGAGAATCATACACACATTAATAAAGTAGATACAAACTGTATATACAGAAGAAATATAAACTACATTACAAAGCTGCTTCACATGTTGATTATTGTTGTCTCACATTGGACAGACTTCAGTTATCATGGACAAGGAGGATATTTATCGTCTAGCCTCTGTGAGGGGTTGCTGATTTTGATGGTGAAGTCTGTACAGTTTATAGTAACTTTACATCACTATTTCAATATCCTGCTACTTTATACTTATGCTTCATACATTTCAGAGGTAAATATTGTTCTTTTTACAACTGCTGCACTGCACTAAAAAAAAATCACTTTCCATTCTTTAATGTATGTAACAGCTAATACTTGTGCACTTTTACTAAATAAGATCTGTTTAATACTTCCAACACTGCCTGCAGGTAAAACTGTGACCACTAGTGACAGGTTAGATCATAATGTGCAAATCCATCTCTGCATTTTAAACACACTCACGCATGCATATAATGTGTTACATGCATGTTAAACCTCCAACTGTTTATGTGCACATAATATTCTTCCATTGCTATTACCTGTATTCATAGATTTCATACTGACCATACCCTACATCATCCCCTCAGTGAATTAATATCTACCCTTTAATATATTTTATATTAAACACTTTATATATGCACATTACTTTGCACTTTAACGCTTTGCACCTCTTGTTAGGAGCTAAACTGCATTGAGTTGTCTCAGTGCAACTCAATGCAATGACAGTGAAGTTGAATTTAACTGCGTGTGTCAGCCTCATCAGATTGTGCGCTCGTTAACTTTTCACAGATCTTTTTGATGCAGAAATCCTCTCTGGCATTATGGTCCAAATCTCCACCATGCTGCATGTTATATTTAGTGATGAAATCTTCACTGGATTGCATCACTTTTAATCCCTTTTGCATCTCTAATAAGACATATGTGGCTCCTTAAAGAAGCCACGAAGCCTCCAATTCTGCCTCAGTGTGGCGTGTTAACTCTGGGTGTGTCTTTTCCAATCTGAAACATGAGCTGCTGCGGCCACATCACAGAACTGGCTGCTCTTCAAATAACCAACATCCCTCTGTCTGTGTGCAAACACGAGTCGTCCATAGAAGTGCATTCATAATTCATGTCGATCTTATGGATCTGCCGGCCTTACAGCTTCATTACTGTCGGACATATGGTAATCAAAACCAGGAAGAGGAGAGAGCTATAGGATAAGTTAGGTCAGATTTCTCTGATGTATAATCAAGATTATCCTCAGGTAAATGTACAGAAGTGCATTTTATATATATTTTAGTAAATATAGAGTTGTTAATGCTATAACGACTGCTGCAGTAAGACATAATTGAAACATGTAGATTTAACATTAGATTAAGTCGAATTTGTTTCAGCGAATAAGCCGAACAGTGTAAGTTCTGTACTCGGGTGTATTGTTGTGGGTGCTGCTGAAACCCAATCAGTCATCAAAGCTTTATACATCTCTCTTTATCTACACGACACTCGCCGGCCCTCTCGGGTTGCAGAGCGACCCAGAGTCAAAAAAACAGAAACCTTGCAGTGCACCTGAATCTGGTTAGAGATTGATTGATTTGCTGCAGCAGCCAATGAGAGAAGAGGAAGGAGGACAGGTGACAGAGGAGGACAAGTGGTTAGTCTGGAGAGATGATAAAAAAAACTTGTGCTTCCATAAATGAATGTGTGCCTACAGTTGATTACTTAGTGCATGTTTCAAAATAAAGGCCTTTCTTTTTATTGGAAACTTCTAATTTGGATGGAAAGTTTAATCTTACGTTAGAAGTAAACATGAATATTGTCAATGCACTGGGCCGCTGAAGCATAAAATAGTGCAACTGAGTTCTCCATCTGAACATAAAGATGTCTATAATGTGCATGTGTGTGCTGGTTTTTGTGCATCAGGGTTACAGGAGCCAGTCTACAAAACTCTGGCTGACAATGGACCGCTGGCTCTGGGAAAGAGACCCTCTGAAATATGCATGAGGAAATGTACACCTGTTTCCAGGTAACCAAGGCAGGGATTCTGAACCGTGACGTTGAATTTAGTGTGTGTGTGTTGTACACCTACGCATGCACAAACAGCACAGCTTCCTACCTTTACCTGTTCAGACACTCTGCAGGGACGAAAGCAGCTGTCATCCCCCGTTAGCCTGACGAGACAGAGATCAATCTGAGCGGGAGGAACGTTATGAAACAGTGCGGGCCTCGGAGCTGAAAAGGATCCCCCGTACTGCTGAGCTACTCAACTTTTCACGCATGGAAACAGGTCCGAGTCGGCCAAACTGAGCTGAGCTGAAGCTGGAAGAGGAGGCTGGACCGCGGAGGCACCTTGTCCTGACTGTTGAGAATCTACTTCTGCAAGCATGAATCCAGTGTGGAAGGTGTACAAGAGCAAAGTGATGAAGACCCTCAACCCTGAGTATGAGGAGGAAACTGCAGAAGAGGTACACAGTATTAAACTTCCTCCATCTTTGATTCATATTCAAATGTCAGAAAGTTAAAGTGGCTGTTGGCACTGCAGTCAGAAAGTCATCAGGTTTTGTTTGCTCATCATTTTTTATTAATTACAGGGTCAGATGAGCTCGCCGGGCTGTTGTGTTTTCCATGCAAAGGGAACTTTGAGGCAGAAGTTGGGCCCACACAACACTTCCTCTTGTGCTTTGGGACTTTTTAAAGTCTATGAATTAATTACTGATGAAAGTGTGAAATAGTTTCCAGTGTCAATGAAGCAGAAGTATTACAGAAGTTTAATGTTTTCATCAGTGGTGGAAAGAAGCTACATGTAAATAAATGATATGCTTAGGTACAATTTTGAGGGTCTTCAAGTTACTGTATGCTTCTTTTCCACCACGTTTTAGAGGGAAATATTGCACTTTTACCTCTATTAATTTTATATAAAACCGTATCATCATCTGTTGCATCATAAATTCATATTTTATGATGATAATCTTTTGATTTCCAAATTTCTTGACCAGTGATCGCTCAGATATTCCCCTTGTAATCTCCTCAGATGGTTTCATTCGAGGCCCAAAAAGGAAAAGAACCTTAACAGAAAAATTTAATTTTTTAAGAGAAGTCCAATTATTTATAAGAAGTTTGAGTAGCAAAACTTCATTTTTTCTTCTTTCCTGCACAATTCATCATCTCACAACCCTACAGATTAATCTTGCAGGCCTTTGGATGGAGCCCAGTCCCGGATTAAACCACCAAACTCCACATAACGTATTCAAAAACCAGCTCCAACTCCTCTGCGTAAAACTGCAAAATACTGCTCCATATTGCTGCAACAGTCATTTTGAACGAGGGCCTTATTTTAACCTTCTACCGCTGGTTTTCAAGGCCTCATTGCGACACCTCCGAGGTTCGGTACCAGCGAAACAGACACAGTGTTGCATTGACCCAGATCTCTGCAGGGCCGAGAAACTCGATCCTGCACGGGAGCTGAACAAACGGATTAGTTGGCATTCCACTGACTGACTGACATGGTGGACGAGACAGACAGATAACCAGGGCCTGTGGTGTCTCGCACTGCCGGGGCATCTGCAGGGACTGACAGAGATTACTTTGTGTGTTTGGAAAGAGAGGGTTTCCATTTACACGGATGTGCAGAGATGTCATCGCTGCTATTTTTATATCGCTTTGCTCCACACATACCAGTGAAATATGAGACAATTATCATGGCTATATATTCACGGATGAAAAGATATGTTTCACAGATAAAATACTGCTCCAGAAATCTATGCATTCTGCCTTCTTCATGAACATTTCTTAATGCATGCAGCACAGATCTCATCATGTGCTTTCTGCAGGTTGTAGTACCAACGACATCCACTAGATGGCGACTAATGTGCACAAATACTTGCACCAGAGAGGATTTTGTTTGCCGTATGGACAGGTGAGGTGCATCCATTGAGTCTGTTTTTGTGCCGTTGCAGGTCACAGAGGTGGAGAACGATGTGAGTCCTGTGCAGGAGGATGAGGGACCCAACGCTGTGTCCCAACTGGCCAGAAAAGTATGTGAACAAAGACGGCTCTTACTTAGTATTTTGGAGATTATATATCCCACAATAGTATTAAGGTTGATCCTAGAGGACCGATATACCTTCTAATGATGCCTCTCGTTAGCTTCAGTCAGATATTCCTTCCTCTTCAAGTACCACAGAGGACCATTGTTCAGCTTTCATCATCTGAAACCATCTAAACATATACCTACTTTGACCTTTGACCCCATGTCTGTTGTGGTTGTGTGTGCAGATGCAGGGGGCCGGGACTAAAAGCTGGAACAGGCTATCATCTCTCTTCAACAAAGAAGATGAACATCAGCTCCTAGAGGAGACCGAGAGTCCGCCTGTCCCCGACCAGTGAGTGGAAATATTTCTCCTCTGTTTACTTCCTCTCTCTTCCTAGTTTCTGTGTGTGATGTTCACACTTTTATTTGATACTGGGAGTGATCAGATTGGAGTTTAAATCATGCAGCACTTCAAGGAAGCCCAAAATATGTCGTACATTTTAGTAGAATACTGACAGAATATGACTTTAACTATAAATTGCAAGACTTAAACTTTGCTTTGGTGAAAACTGGGCTAAAAGAAACCTTAAGTTTAATACACTTCCTTTTTAAGCAGTGGTTTGATATTTTGGGAAACTTGAATTGTCACCAATTAAAGAGGATCGATGCCACTTTTTGTCTCCTAAATGTGGAACTACAACCAGAAGCTGCTTATTTTAGCTTCACATAATGACTGGAAATGGACGAACAGCTAGCCTTAAACACATCTGACTACAACCACCCCTACAGCACACTAGCACACACATTATATCTCACATGCAAATCTGTGCAAATATTTAGAAAAGCTTACGAATAACAGGTCATGCTTTAGATGTGCTTGTAGATTTTATCACCCTTGAACAGAACCAGGCTAACTGTTTCCCCCCTGTTTCCAGTCTTTGTGCTAAGCTAAGCTTACCATCTGCTTGGCGTTAGCTTCATATTTAGTGGACAGACATGAGCGTGATATCATTTTGTTTTATCTAACAGTGGACGACTGAAATAAAACTCAAACTTTAGTTGAACTTAATATATTTTCTGTCTTTAGAACAGTTCTGTCGCTAAAGAATGTTTGTTAGTATAACTGATACGGTAAATCTAAAATCAGTGAACAGAAGGTTGACAATGGTTAATTTGAAGCCAGACTAACTCTGTATTTGACCTTAAACTGAACCCCACTACTTTCTCTGAATCCTCAGTCCACTTGCAGTAAAGCCAGAGGAGCCTCCTCGACCCACCAAGCGCTCGGCATTCTGGGATAGCTTTGCAGCCAACTGGGCCGCCAAGAAGCAGGCGGAAGCTGCAGCTGCCGCTGCTGCTGCAACAAATGAAGCGGCAGCAGTGCAGGGTGAGGAGGGGGTGACGGAGGCTGGAGGGGAGGTGACGGCCCCTCAGGACGGGCAGACCACTGAGGGAGAGGAGAGCGAAGGAGGAGGAGGAAGGAGCAACAACAGCTTCTCCAAATACGTCTCGCTGGGAGGAGGAAGCAATGAGGCTTCTTTCAAGTGGAACTTTGTTACCAGCAAGCTGGCAGAGCTGAAGACCAAGGGCAACTAGCTGTTCAGGATGGAGGAATGTGGAGATTAAAAACAACATGATGAAGGGGTCAGATGATTAAGTTTGGAAGAGGTTGAGGAGGAGAGTATATTTTACACAGGATCACATGTGTTGTTTAATCACATTTTGATCTATTTAACTTAAGCACCATTTCCCATAGATTTATCATAACATAAAAAAAGTTCCAATAAACCAAAGTTCTCACCTTTACTTCCCAGTTTCAGACCCAAATGTAGTCTTGATATATTTTTTGGGAACATTTTTGAGAGCAAGGGGGGATCATATCATGAATGGTGTTATATATAATTAATTATTTCTTTAAATTTAGAAACACAAATGCTCTGAAATATGATGATTTATACTCAAACAATATAGAGTACACCAATACCACTAATACCACCCACCAAAAACGGATTTGGACTTCTTAAATATCTTGTAAGAAATTAGCTAATTAATATTCTTTGCAGATTAGGTGGGTGTACTAAGCATATTTGACTACACAGCTAATGGTTGCCTCTTTTAGACACAGCTTGTAGCAAAAAGCGTTATAAGATCTCAGTTTGGTGGAAGTAAGTACAAAAGGATTTATGACTTTATCCAGTATTTTAACCTTTAAACAGGCTACACAATACAGTAAGCTTCAAAGGGGTTGTACGATGATATCTTCTTTCCCAAAGTGCTTTTTAAACCACAGAAAGGGGCCTTCACACCTGTCAGCAAACTTAATCTAATCTGTATTTTACCAAAACGTGGATTAAGAGATTAAAGGCAGCGATAGCCGGATTAGTTGAGGATTATCTCACTTAACCTGTTCACAGGGCAGCGGATTTCAGTCTGGAGATTTGGCAGTGCGACATGACTGTTACATAATGTTAGCAGTTATAAATCTCTCTCTGCAGACATCAGGAGGGAAAATGTGCTACACAACTATATAAAATGTGTACAATATGAATGTGTGTTGTGAGATGATGTCAGGTGCACAGACACGATGATTTAACTGACTTGAATTTTGTGATTGTGACTGAGGCTGACATGTGCAACGTGTGAGTTTTTAAACATTCCTGATTGTGACATGAAAGAAGTGAGGCTTTAAATATTATTTTATCTCAGATTTTGGTTTTGTCTTGTAAGATTTATTCTTTTGTTTTGTTTGTGATATGCTACAATAAAGGCCACTGCTGCTGTAAAAGTTGTGATAACATAAATTAGCAGATTTAATCTTTTTTCACAAAGATTAAAATCAAATGTTAGCACTCCCTTTTCCAAAACTAGAGTAATACAGGACATAGGATGCATAACAGACGATAATTGATATGGAAAATAATATAATATTAATTGTATTATATAATAATTATGATATAATATATAATAATATAATATAATGATACGCAGGAAAACCGTCCATGTTGAGAGAAAAATGGCGGAACACTTCTGCCGTATTGAAATCCCTGGATCAACAGCGGTCATGTGACGACGATTTAGCTTTAATTAATGTCTGTAAAAATACAACGACAACCTAATATAAATGCAGCTAACAACACCCTCTTTGACGTTGTCCCTCAACTCCAACTCCATTCTTACTTCTAAGTTGCTCGTCGGACCGTAAACAATGACCAGCGCACAAAATTAAAAGTCTTGACCGGAAGTGTTATATCGCTAACCGCTAGCTACACCGGAAGTCTACAAAAGCAAACCGTCGATTGGATGGACTACACCCAGAGACCTACCTGAGACACATTTCAAACCTATGGGATAGAAAACATAACAGTCCAAGGAGAGACGACGTACCACTACAGACAACAGGTAGGGCAATAAGGAAAAGAGACACACATCTCAATGCAGTACACAATAAGGAAAGAGCACAGCACTATGATAAAAATATAAATATCAAACTCAAATTATAGATACCCAGCAAAAGTTGCCCAGAGAGAAATAGCTGCACCTGGTAGCAGCTCTTCTTGCCACTCACCTGTCTGCTGCATTCAGTTGATCTGATGACCCTTCAGACTCCTGCAGGGGAAAAAAACAGCAGAGCAGCCTCTGTCTGTTAAGGGAAATGCTCAAACAGGGCGCAGTTCAACAAAGTTCACTTCAATATTGTGTTTGAAGAAAGATTTTTAATGAACGCTAGGATCAGTCTCAGTCTCTTGACAATCTTAAAAATGTACTAAACAATATAGCAAAAAATACTGACACATTTACTGCAGTTAAAAGGTTTTATTGCTTTGCGTCTTGAGTGCATACTATTTCACAAGCAGTAATGATTTATTCCTTGAAAGTGTAACTCTTCTTTTGAAAAGGCCTTTTAATTAATCATGAATGGCATTATTACAAAAAGAATTGTCACATTTTCTCCATCACACTGACAACGATTTTGATTTAATTTTAATATTTCCCAACAAAGGGACATGTCAGGATTTATTTTTAAACATGAAAAAACACTCCATTCTCCTGGGAAAACAGTTTCTTACAAGCACTAAGTAATTTGTTTGTTTTTTTTGACTTGTGTAGAAGGTTATTGGCAGCACTAGTTTGTGTTTGTTTAGTTTAAGATTTTCTTAAATACTTGGCACAAGGCTTCCCCTTGCTTTTCTTGAGTTGCCTAGGCTACAGGTCTCAATTCCCCTTTCTATTCTGGGGTGTAATCCGTCTCTTTAATCCAACATTTATTTTCCAGAGCATGATTTTCATCTGCATTCTGTCTTTGGTTTCTCCGACCAGCAGGGGGCTCCCTTTACCTTTGTACTGTAAAGCAGTTGTCTCCTCTCTTCTTCCATGATGTATTACTGCCCCTCACTCTATCAATACACACTAAAACCACCATTTATAATTGAACCAATCTGCTTATGTTTCCTGTCAGTAATACTTAAAATTCCCCCTCTAATCTAACCATTCCCTGTCCTCTTTTATTTCCTGTTTTTTCCCGGATCTACAGCCATTTCCTCTCGTGCTGTGCCATGTTTCCATATATACAATACTGTTTCCTTTTAATTTAGGGGCCTTTGTTGACATTTCCATTTGAATTTGACAATACATCCTAATAAAAGTTAAAACTCAGGCTGAGGCTTTCCTTTAGACGACCAGCCTCCATCATTTCCAGTGTCAGTCAGATTTCAGGCTGTCATCGTAAATCCTGTGGATCTCAGTGAGTCGCAGAGGTTTAGTCCAGACGTCCACAGTTGTCAACCTCAGTTTGACTCAGAACAGATCTTTTTTCCACTAATATTTCCGGGACATGTTGAGCTTTTTTCTGCCAATTTCTGTAACTCGTCCAGTTTTTTATTCAGAAAAAAGCTTCTGAGTTAAATTCATCCGACAAAAGCTGATTTTTTTGGGAGGTGGGTTTGGCTTCTTTGGGTCAACGCTGACGAATGCTGCTGACTACTTGGTGCTTGTGCGCAGCACTGAGGCCCTTATTGCAGTTTTATGACAGAAACACTCAGAGGAAATGGGGTTTGTAGAGCATGAAAGCATCAGATAGTGGACAGTAATGGCTGGCAGTTTGTGCAGAGGGAAAATGTGGTGGAAGTGAAGAGAGATGAAACTTGATGGATAAAAAGTCTGTCATGTCTTAAGGGTCACATTTAAAATGTGTCTCGGGGGGTTCGGAAATAATGAGCTGCTTTTTATCATCCATGGAGGAATTTATTTTTTGTTAGAGATAAAATCAAACTAAATACAAAGCCCACTTTTTATCTCTGCTTGAGGGTATCCACACTAGGCTACTTTAGCCGCTACTAGCATAACACAACCAAATAGTTACTGGAACGGTCAGCAGTTAAGTTGCATCATGGGTAATGTAGGTGCCAGGTTTTTCTTAATTAAGATAATTATTTGGTATGAATAAGACGTTAGGTTCTGATGCATCAAATTTATCATCTTCTCTCATTCATTGTGTGTGCAACAATATCAGAAGAGTAAAATGCTAATTACTCTTATTATTGAAAGACATTTCATTTTGTATTACACTCATTGGATCCAATATAATGAAAACATCTGTTAGAGGTGCTTTAAAGAGCAGCACTACCAACAAGCTGCACTAATATGTTGTTGTTAGGACCATTACGGTAAAACTGTGTAGCTATAGCCAAGTGAATGCACAAGTCAAAGCCACTAAAAATAACTCATAAGCGTAAAAGTAAAACGTTAAAAACCTGAAGTGGCATTGCACTATTGGGCTGCTCTGGCTTAGTGGTAGAGTCGGTCGTCTCTCAGTTGGAAGGTTGGGGGTTCGATCCCTGACTGCCTCAGTCACATGTCGAAGTGTCCTTGGGCGAGACATTGAACCCCAAATTGCTCCTGAAGGCATGGCCATCGGGTATGAATGTGAGTTGATCGGGGATTGGCACTTAGGCCTTTGCAGTGTGTGACTGTGTGAATGTGACATGTGGTGTAAAAGCACTTTGAGTGGTCGGAAGACTAGAAAAGCATTATATAAGTACAGTCCATTTACCATTGCTTAAGCTCCACAGGTGTTTTCACTTAAATCACCTGATTAGACCTCATCTCAGGCCTTGAATGGCATTTTAGGAATGGCTGATTTATACTTCTACGTTAAATCTACACAGAGCCTACACAGGTGACCTATGCTGCTGTGAGTATTTTTGTGTATGTGTTCCTGTGCATGAAATTAAACAGCAAAAATGCTAGTTTATAGTTCAAGCTCTTTGTACCTTCAGTGATGTCCACACCAATGTTTGTTGTTATCTCTTTACGTTTGCTGCCACCTGCCGGTCTTTGTAATGTGACAAAGAAGAGTCACACGTACATCACCAATTCTCTGAGCTTAACTCTTCTAAATGTGGTCGATGTTTGCTCAACTGAAATTGAACTCCAACTTCCAAAATGGTGAAGAAAGAGGAGACGACACAACTATGTAGGAGGAAATACAATGCTAGTAAGAAGGCCAATCACATTTGTGTTATGTGTTACTGAAGTTATGTCTTTGTGGAGGTGTAACTTCTAGGTTACGGCGTAGTCTACAGTGTGCGGGAAACACATTAGCTATTAGGATTAGGGGTGGGACAAAATATCGATATCGCAATATATCGTCGTCCAATTATCATATCGCTGGCGCCAAATATCGATGTTTCAATGGAAAAACAAATATGGCGCTCTAAACAGATCTCCCCGCCTAATTGAGTCACCGTATCATTGTTTATCTGAATTTGTGAAACTGACACCCAACTGCAGTGAATAATACATTAATTCTGCACTTTACCTTTCTTGGGGCATTTTTTATTCTTCAGTTAATCAGTGACATGATGTATCATTATAAGATTGTCTTGCAATTATCGCAGAATTGCTGTATGGTGATATTATCGTTATCGTGGACCACGTATCGCACGTCCTATCGTTCGTGAGTTGCCCTAATTCCCTACTCAGTATAAATCAGTCTTTATGATACTGTCAGGCCGAAATGGTTAGACGGCTATCAAAAGCAGTGCCCAAAAAGTGTCTCAACACTGCCAGACAACCTAGATCCCTCTCTGCTGATTGTTTTATTTAGCCATAAATAAGAGGCCGGTCCCCATCTCTCTAAAACTGTCTGAATACTGGAGAACCATGAGGTTTTGCCGCATCACTCTCCTGCTACCTTGCATTAATTTAGCAGACACAAAAGTTACTATATAAACATACGTATGTACATGAAGCCATTTAAGGATTAATTTTGATGTGTCATGAGGGGTCAGGGTTCAACTCCCCAATGTTAGTTCCTCAATTTGCTGGTTTATGAGAATGAAAGTGCTCAGTCATCAAACTCTTTCATTTACACATGCTCACACACTGCCCCCAAACTGTGCCATCATTTGTAGCTTTTGCAAACAGGTGTGTGCCTCACCCCGTCCCTCTGATCCGGTGACCTTTGCCATTTGGCTCACAGTGATGCACAAACATTCCCCCTCCCCCCCTTCTACTCAGAAAACATCGTGTAGTACTTTCTTTTTTCTGCTGATGAACAACGATGACTCAACGGCTTCACACCCTCCTCGGGCTCTTTTCCACACACACTGTAATTACTTCAAACAAAAGCGGCCCACAGAGTTGTGTGAGCCTGCTTTAATTGTCGCACATTGCCTACGATGCTTTTCCCTAAATCTGTTTACGTCCATGATTGTCTTTGGCGGTGGGATTTCTTTGTAATTATAATGATGTATTGCAAAAAAACATGGCAATTAAGGCAACAGGTTAAAGCTACATGAGAGAAGCGGCTCACATTAAAGTTTTTATTCCAGATTTTTCAAATTAAGTTCAAACCTAAAATCTGTTTAGACAGGCAGAAATATGCAAAGACATTTAAAGTCTACGTAGATGCTTTCTCAATCCTCTCAGGGACTTTGGTTATCCACAAAACTTGTGTCTTCTGCGATCTGCATGCTGAAAACAGAAAGAAAAAACATCACATGAGGTCAGCAGGAGCATTTTAGAGTCTCAGTTTGATGAATGTGGGTCAAACTACCATATGATTATGTTGTAAGTCCATGCTGCATTTCCAGACTCCTCTTAGCTAACGTAAGTCATAAATTACGCACCAAAAGGACCAGACCGTGCCAGGCTTGGATAAGTTTGTCTTCGAGATTACAGTTCAAGGTCTCAAAGTTTTTAAGCTTACGAAATCAGTCGGAGGAAAACATTCGTAAAAGAGAAAACAAGCCCTGAGGTGTCGTCTCGTCGCCGTCTGACACCAGATTGTTTTGTCTGAAACGTCTGACATCAGGAGTTAGACGGGGAGAAGATTTACAGCTCAAACTGTGGGACAGGGGTTGTAAAAGCAAACAGGAAAGGTGATATTTGGCTTCAAACATCACTTTTATACATGAAAACCCTCCTACAGACATGTCTGGTAGCACTCAGGTATGACGACGCTGTGGCGGGTGTCTCACACAGACACGGTGACTCACACTCTCCAGCAGCAGTCCCATCTGGAAACTAACCTGTGGGATCAAAGATGTACACAAAAACACACTGTCTGAGGTTTTCAGATACGCGCCTACAACCGCCACACCTGCTCCGAACAAGACTGTGCTACCAGCCTGTCTGAAGGAAGCACACACACATTTAGTGCCACATGAAAACACAAGAAGACTATTGATTTGTCTTCTCGAGCATATTTGATTTAAAAGGTCTTTTAAGGGTGTCCTAGCTATACTAGGTGAAGATTGTGGTCTCTTGTTTTTAGGGCAAAAATTTGATGTACAAATAAAGTTTTTTCAGGGCCTGTTAAAGGGTCCTCACTAGCCAAGAAATCAGATGACCTCAATTCAACAAAGCGTGCATTCCCCCAAAACATGCCGGACGTGTAGATTGCAGAAGCCCTGCGCTAGTAGAGCAACAAATGTTGAACGGCTTTTCTACATATTCTACATTTTGTGAAAAGGCGTGAAATCGTCCGGGTGTCATGTATGATCCTTGTATAGTTATGTATTTAATTGTTTAGTATCATTTCCTGTTTTACTTTGTCATTCACTATCCTCGTGTTGCTTTGCTTCCTGCCTTTGTGCATTTTCCCGCCTTTTTAAATTGTGTGCCCCGCCCTTATTGTTTTCACCTGTGTCTGATTACCCCACGTGTATTTAGTCAGTGTTCTTTCCCTTCGTGAAACTTTTGTCAAACCGTTTGTCATATCGTGTAAGCTCGCTCCTTGTGTTCATGTTTCCTCACAGATCTACTTTGTGATTACGCACTTTTTACGGACCTCAATGTTTTCCTGTGGATTTTGATTTCTCTGGACTCTGTACTGAGTAAGCCTTTGTGTTTGGGTCCTCTATCTTTGTGTCTAACCTGGAGGTGACATAGGGTACATTAGCCATGGATCCGTACAGCTACTTGGACACGAATTTCCTACTTTTTTCGTGTCAGTCAGCAAAAATTTCAAATTGTATTTCAATTGTAGCCAACAAATTCAGTTTAAGTACCTAATTTCAACTGAAAATATTGGCTCATCATCAACGTTGACACTGGGTTTCACCGGGACACGAAAACGATCTGGATATAAAACAAAAATCCATCGAGCAGAAAACCTTGCAGGTTTCATGCACTCAGTTTGTGCCACAGCTATATGAACAGAACGTAGTTGTGCTGACTGATCAGAAAAGAATGGTAATTGATGTCCATGTATACAAATCATAAGATTGAATTTTTCGCTGATTTAGACTGCGTTGGACCTGCATAAGGCAGCAGAAATTGCAGCAATGCACCGACAATGATGAGGTAGAAAAAGACTGCGAGCGAGCAGACGTGGATGTGAACCATTTAGATTTCAAAGGCAGTGCAAGCCTTTCATGAAAGAGGAAATGGATTCAACCTTTTTTGGCTTTAACTTCATAATTTGGTGAATGTAAGTAGAACGTGATTCCAAAAAAAATCCTTTAACGAGTATTTCCCGTGAATTGAACTCAGGGTGCGCACAACCCGACTAATCTCTTCTCTAATGGTTCTTCTTGTCAGAAGTACTTACACCAATATATTTAAAGTAATGAGATAATATTTTACTGACCGAAATGACTGCACAAAGGTCGTTTTCAGGCAGAAGAGTGGGAGAGATTAGCTGTAACTTTGCACCAGACGACACTCTGACGGCTTTATCAGCTGAAAGCAGGAGATCACCCAAACAAACAAGTAGCCAAAGCAGTCTGTGGTGTTAATCTGCTGTGTTTGCAGAGATAACAGGGAGGCAGCTTGATTTCTTCAAGCAAGTCTTACTTTCTACTGGGTTATTATGACCTCTGTCTTACAACCGTGTTAATCCTGGAAGGATAATGTGTGGATCCTTGTTAAAAATATGGTTTGGTATAAAAAGAGCTCGTCACTTAATATGCAGCAACGGGATTAGCCCTTCGAAATGTTTCTGTTTTATCTGTGAAAATCATTTTCCCAGAACATCTCGGAGAACTCATTACACATTATGAATAATTTTCTTTTTATGGGAAGAGACGGGGGAGTTATTTATCCAGCATGGCACTACAACACCCCTCTGAAAGGTTTCACAGTGTGTGCAAGAGAACAGCAGCGTGGAGGTGAATTATTCAAAGGCCCACAATCCTCTGCCTACACCTTGTGTTAAAAGTCCACTCTCATCACACTGTTCGCCAAGTGTTTTTTGATGATTCACTTGATAATGTGCTCAAGGTTAGAAAAATGTGAGCTGTTACTCAAACGGACCGGGGCAGCTGGCGGGTAGCTGCATCAGAACTGGAGCAGGGTGAGTAGAGGTACAAAAGTACATCAGAATGGATTGATACATCAACCCAATAACATTGATAAGAAGTTAAAACTTTGATCCATATCTTCATCTTAAGATACTCTTTTATTTTGTGTAACTATTTCATCCGAGTACAGCTAGCACATAGCAGCAGGTAGATGATGGCAAGCAGCTAAGAAGACACACTTTATTAATCCCACTCCCACGTACTTATTGATTAATTCACTCTGGTTTTACAAACATGTTAGACACACAAAGGCCCAAAATACTTTGCATGCACAAACATGTGAACATGCATTAATGGAGAGATGCCAGAGTGAGGTGGCTGCACATGGACATGCACGACGAGCAGTTGTGGGATTCGGGGCCTTGCTTTAGGACACCTCAAGAGTACCTAGGAAAGGAACTGGCAGCCCTCCAGCTACCAGCTCCAATTCCATGCTTGGTCCGACCAGGGCTTGAGCCAGCCATCCTCTGGTTCCCAAGCCAAGTCCCAACAGACTCACCTACCGACTACCCCCCCAAAAAGACTGATAACATTGGCTGATTAATGTGTGGATTGGGCCCTTATTTTACCTCTACTTTTGGGAATTTAGCAACGTGGTAATATTTTTGATTTCAGAGAAAAGATGAGCCACGTGCAAACAATGATATTATAAGGGAAATCTTTGGGGGTTGTTAAGAATGTAATATGTAATAATAATAATATATATGTAATAATCCCATGCGCCTAAATTGAATCAAATTAAAATCACATCTCTGAAGTCATTTTGATATCAGAAAATATCGTGTCGTTGGCCAGGAGCCAATCTGGCGAGAAATTTGTTTCCTCCATCCTCCATCTCAATTGATGTGATCGAGGCCGCAATCGCAGATGCTCAGACAGCAATCTGCCATCTTTAACATAAACACCATTCTTCTTTGTATGAAACAGATCAAACAACCAGAGGGCAACACTGGATGCTGGAGTGCGTCTTTAAAGAGGTTCTCACGGGGCGTTTCATCCCTCTAATCTACAGGCTCAATCTCACTTTTTATAATCTCCCGGCTCTTTAGGAACAGATTTGGGACCCTGTTAGAAAAGCAAACCTGCCTCCCTATATACCCCCTCTGTTTCCCAGCAGAGGGGTAATCCTCCTGCTGAACCGACCCCCTGGCCGCACCACCGAAAACACAAATACACGCAGGCACGGGCACGCATGCACCCAACTGTGTTGAAATCTGATCAGCGCTCTTCGAATGTAGGTCCCTGTGCTGTAAATAGATTGATTTTACGACAGCTATTGACACTCTCTAACAAGAGCTTGCGGCTTAAAGGATTGTCCCATAACCACAAGTCAATAATTCAGTGTCAATGTGTGTTTTTGTTGCTAGATTCATGTTTGTTTTATTGATTATTTCTGCTGTACAAGAGGGCCACCTGCACAGAGGAGCGCTGAGCCTGGAGAACATGAGCTTTGGTATTTCCATACATGACGAAGAAAATATAACCGAGCAGCTGAGATGTTTCTGACTCCAGAATTATAGTTTGTGGAGTTATTTTTACGGGAGCGATATGCACGAGGGTTACAGTTCTTCATCAATCATGATGTTTAAAGCTGGATCGTCAGGCTGCTGTGACCGCCCGCCGGTTGTCGCTCACGCGATAAAAGTTTCATTGTGTGCGATATCTTTAGGTTGTGTGTTTGGGTATTGTGCTAGCTGGAATGCTAATCGATTCTTTAGCCTCACACAGAGTCCCTGTCAGGCTCAGGTTACTGTTTCTGCAGCTGTTTAGGGTTGTTGTTCTTTGCCTACGCTCCCGACCTGCAGCTACAACCTCTAAGCCTAAACACACACGCAGAGGCACACACACATACACACGCAGGGCTCACCGTGAGAACCAGCCGACTGCAGCAAGACACTGAGAAGGCATGCCAAAAATGTATCTGGAAAAAAGATGATAAAGACGTCAACTCTCTTTTCATACCTGAAGAACAGAATAAGCTGATTGGCAGCTGTTATGATTGTTCAGGAGTATCGAACAAACACACGCAACACAAAGTTATTGTTGTGAAACTATTGCAGCTTAGGCACATGTTCAGTATTTACGATCCGATATCCTGCTGTGTGGATTGTCACGTGGAACGAAATGGAAGCTAATTGGGAAGCAAGCTGACTGAAGAAGGAAGCACACTCGCGCTGTAACATGTACAGCCCATGTTCACGCTGTCTCCACGACTCCATCCATAGTTTTGTCTTCATTAATTTTCAGTAAAAAGTCCAAAAACTATCAGCACCAATTCTTCCTGCCTGTCGTCCGCCATGTTTGTTTACTCTAAAGTTGCGTTTGACCGCGAGAGATTTTGCGAGATTTCCAGTCTTGAAAGTCGGGACTCGGATGGTTGTTGAATGAATCTGTTCGTGTGTTGTGTGCTGTTTTGGTGATATCATTGCTCTCTAAGATTTTAAAAATCTTAAAGTAGTGTGGGCCAGGTCTAGAGTAGGTCCCTCAGTTATATAAATTAAGGTATGTATGCTATATCCATACTGTAATTAACATTATTTACATCCTGTATTTACCTGTTTTGGGAGGACAATCTAGATTCTCTGTTATTCTGTACCAAGTCGAAGACAACTAGATTTTGTCATCTTGGTTAAATGTACAAGGCTGTATAGAAGTATGCTATTTTTTTTCCACACTGAGAGTTAAATAAAAGGATGGATACAGCTATCAAACCTGCCAAAGTCCGTTAACTTAGTGGCCAATTCGGTGAATTTGGTTCATGTTGGAAAAACAACATACAGTAAATTTGTGTCAATCTGTGGGCTTTGGAGGTGCTGTTAGACCGACTGTGTTACCTTCAGACGCAGCCAGGCTAGCCTTTACCAAAGTTAATGCTAAGCTAAGCAAACCAGATTCATATTTACCATACTGTAACCACAGAGGTATCCATCCCTTCATGGCTATATAACATAGGCTATAAGGTTTCGTTCTGTCACTTGTCTTTTTGTCTGTATGCAACACTTTCGATGTCTCTGAGGAAAGACCGTATGCAAGACATCACCACCAATTGCATCCAGACAAAGACACGTAAAAGATGCAGGTCATGGAGGCTGATGCCGCCTGAAGAGATCCCAGACCCCGTGAGGCCAGTTTAATTTTTAATCCAACTTATATTACAGAAATAGACAAGAACTCCTACATTCAGAGATTTTCAACCACATCAGTAGCAGCCTTTATACACGAAAGGCTGATCATGCATCCGTGCCCAGCAAATCGAGCCAGGAGAGCCAGCAGCCCGTATCATAACCAGCCATGTCGGAAATTGCCCATTGATGCACAGCTGGAGACTCCACTGCTCCTGTTTCTCATCATGTATGATCAGTGCAGGTATGGAAACACGCGTAGCTGGAGCGTAACAGAGCTGACATCTATTCACAGCTATACCAGCCCATATGCGCTCGTCTTACACCGTCTTCTTCCTCCTCTCCTGCAGGAGCCGTGCATACCCTCGTCCAGCCTGTCATCACCATGTCATTAAAGCCCCTCCGCCTCTGCTTCGGCTGGTCATTCTTCTGCTGCCCCCCTCCTTTAACTGAAATTCCTTCGTTCCCTCGCACGCTGCTTCTCGTCGGAGTCCTTCTGACCGTCTCTATTTCTGACGTGGCGGTGTCAGGGCCTGTCAGGCCGTAGAGGAGGAGGGATGAAGAGCTGAAGCGGAGGAGACAGTGTCACTCGATGAGGAGTTGACGGAGGCTGTCAGAAGGAGAAGCTATTGTGGGACGAGGCTGCAGTGGATTCTAAATAACTATATAAAGATGATTGAGATGAGAAGTCCTTTTAGACATTAATTTTGCAAGATCACATGAAAGAATAATCACTTATTTCATAATATGTCTTTTATCGAAGCCAGTCCATCCCCAGAACAGGAGATTCTTCATGAAGTACCATCGAGTAAAAGTAAGATTAGGGCCGGATGCGACCAGAAATATTCCAAGTGAAGAATGAGGCTACGTTCGCACTGTAAGCCTTAGTGCTCAATTCCAATTTATTGCTCAGATCTAAAATTTTTTGTTTGGCTTTTCACATTATTTTTGGCCAATATCAGATTGCAGTTAGAACTTGAACTGACCCGCATGCACAAAATAACAAAGACTACTCGCAGCACGCTGTTGTACGTAAACAAGCATGGGTGCAATGGAAGTCAGCGTTTACGGTTTCATGTATAAATTGGTGTGCCGTGGAAGCCAGCGAATTCAACAGCAGATGATAACGAGGACGAGGAGAAAGAGAGCCAAATTTTAATGATGGCTTTTTGTACGGAGGTGTGTGGACGCCGAGTGGTGGGATCGTGACGTGAGGTCAAACACCTCACTTTCCCTCCACTGACTGACTCCATCGCAGCCGTCTTCCATGTTTATCTTTACAGTTTAACTCCCGCCAGCGCAGAATTGTGATGAATGACTGACGCAAAAGTCTGATTTAGGACCACATATTAAAGTGGCCCAAATCCAATTTGGAAAGATCGGACTCCATGTGTTTGTGCTGTTCACACTGTCATGATTTGAGTCACATTTGCCTGCAGTGTGAACGTAGCCTTAGAGAAGAAAAGTAGAAATGTAGAGAAGAAGTGAGATTTAAAAAAATGCATTACTGATTGGATGAACTGGATAAGAGTGCAGCAAAACGCTGACAAGAAATAATACACGTTGTTGCAGTGGTTGGTGCTGTAGCTTCACAGCTAGATGGTTCCTGGTTCAAATCCTGGAGGCCTTTCTGTGTGGAGTTTGCATGTTCTCCTTGTGCATGCGTGAGTTCCCTTCTTGGTACTCCGCCTTCCTCCCACAGTCCCAAAACATGCTCGTTAGGTTCATTGGTGACTCTAAAATTGCCGTAGGCATGAGAGTGAGCTTGAAAGATTGTCTGTCTCTGTGTGTGTATGTGTGTGTGTGTGTGATTGATTGGCGATCAGTCCAGGTGTAACCCCGCCTCTCACCTAATGACAGGTGGATAGGCTCCAGCCCCCGTGACCCTGAACAGGGTAAGCGGTATCGATAATGGATGGATGGATGGATGGGAAGTTAAATGTCACATAACAAGCTCTTGATCTTGTGACTCCTCATCACAGGTTTTGTTGTTAATCCGTACTACACCCTGTCTGCTGTGTCCGTACAGGTGGAGAAATTAATCATCAGGCCTAATCCTTTCATTCAAGTTCTCGGGAAATCAGGTGACCATCTTCAATAGAGTGACTTATTGTTCCTTTGAAGCGACCTTACACCTGTGTGAGTGACACACTAATTGGCCTATTAGACATCTGGATCACTCATGTTTCCCCTGGAGGAGACACCTCTGTCACAGGGCATGACCCGGTCCTAATGCTGTGTGTGTCAGGAACAAGCACCGTGTCATGTTTTAGACAGTTCAAACTCAGCTGTGGCCTTCACTCAGTATGCTGTTTGAAGATGTTACAGAGCTTCATGGATCGCTGCACTGTGCCTGAGGCAATGTAGAGCAAAAAAGAGAGCAGTCTCCTTCCCTCGATTCTCTGAAAATGTGACCACGATGTGCATTTTTTTTTGCTTGTTTGGCTTATACTAAACATCACCAGCAGTGTGTATTTTACATTTTTAAGCCTAAAGCTTGATTCAGGACAAAAAGGCGCTTGGATCATGATTTATCCTTAAAAACATCCTCTTTATATGGCTGAAGAATTTGCCACTACCTCTTAGCTTTTACAAGGCTAAATAATACATGACATAAAACGGAAAGTGCTGTTACGTAACTCAAATATTCTGCAGTCTGTACGTCATACAGCTGCATTCCTCGCTGGACTATGCACAGATCTTTGCAATAAGTCATGCGAGCTCACGCTGATGGACTGAAGAATGTAATTAGAGGAAACAGACCCATTAGACTCCGCCGGGTCAACGGGCAGTTCACATGTAATTTGTTGACAGATAATTTGTTTTCAGCTTTATTATCCGTCAGTTGGGATCAGCACTGCGGAGAGTTACGCTCAGAAGTAATATGGTTTAATTCTTCCAATTAATACTCTGTTTATATTTTGAAAACTTGTTAGAGCGATTTTGCTAAATATTGTTGCTTGTAATTTTGATCAAATGTAACACTAATGTAATTCTATTGCTCAGGATAGGATAAACAAGATGCAGCTAACTTTGTTTTACCACTTAGATGCTATGTACAAATAATACTGAATGTAGTAATACCATTAGAATAACACAGGCCTATGCTGATGTATTAAGTTACAGTTAGTTTAATCAATAATCTAACTCAATGTATTTAGAAGCTTTCAAACAGATCAAAGTGTATTGAGAATTATTAGCTAAATGTAGTAAAAAACGGACACCAAAACAATGAAACAAAGTTAATTAGGAATAGGACTATACAAGATAATACACATAAACCAACAATAATAATAATTAGGATTAAAAACATTATAAAGTAATAAACACTAAGGGGATAACTCTTTTACCGCTCATGACTGACAGACGCTCTCCTCTACGATAAGCTACAATTAGATCCCGCAGAAGAGGATCTGTCAGGTGGGGATCCTCTGCGGTTTAGAGGGCTGTCATTGGCCGAATCCTCAGGGGAGGTCCTGCCCAGCGTGGCGCCACGCTGATGGGCCATCCCTCGCCCTGGTAAGCAGTCCGGGGTTAAATTAGGAAAGGCTAACCCCAGAGCTGTGGTGGAGACGAGGGCGAGGTCAAACGTTGCGCTCTGCTTTGATGCTGGTGGAGGTTGGAGGGAGCAGCAGACAGACGCTCTTCATCTGGAGCCCGAAGGACCCCAGGAGGACGGATCGAGTGCTACTGATCACTAATGCTGCTCTCGTTGGGAACAGGCATGTGGTGATCAAGCTAATTTAGTAAATGTTCCACAGAAGGACATATTAAAATGTGTCTCTTTTGTGAGTGTAAGCAGCTTGTTCTGCTTGTTATTAGATATCGAAAATTGTGCATACCAGGCTTTTTATATAAGTAAAACATATTATTAGCAATTTTTAACAACATGGCAAAAATCCAATTCCTTTGCAATAATAAGCATCCAATCAGGGTCCTGTTTGAATTATATACTATTATAGCATTGTTTTAGTATGATACTTTACTATAATACTGAGGCTAACTAGCTCTAAACGGCAGAACAAATACGCTAGTTAATTCACCAAATTCTCAAGGCGGCCATGTTCTTTATCATTTCACTGCTCCCTGATTGATCAGCAACTAAAGGGACAATAGATAGTTAACATCTGGAGGAACATTAAACGATATTTCAAACTAAAACAGCATATTTGATAACCAGTTAGCTAAAATAAGAACACAGCTAAAGTTAGCCTCCAGCCTCTCCCTAGCTAATATTAGCCTTAGCTAGCTAGGAAACGGCTGAAAGCGAATATTACTTTGGTAGTGTTAAGATAGGTGTATGTTTTTTGTTAGCTTAATGTTAGCTAGGAGGTGGTTGACATAAATTAGCTTGACTTCTGCATGAATCATCAGTTGAGGATACATTTGCTTGGGGCTTACAGCTTGAGCCACAATGTTTAACTCTGCATTTAAGATCTTTGAGAAGATATGATGTTAAAACTAGTTATGAAGAAAAATAAATTAAATCATCTGGATAATCAACCACTTCACAGAGTTGAAATTAATAAGCTAGCTAGCTAGAGCTACAGTATGTATATGTTGCCTAAAATGCGAGGCTCTCTCTTCACTTTTGTGTGAAATTAAATATCCTTTTTTTTAAAAGAATGAGTTATTTTCCTCAGTTAGCTAAACCACATATGCTGTGCAAGCAACACTCAAAACAATACTTGACAGTCAAATTTAGCGGATGGTCGAGTGGTATTGGAGTGGTGTAGACAGAGACAAGAGGAGCAGACGGTGATTCACTTTCCAGTCCTGTTTAGCCTGCATGGCTTCCTTTTCTCTCTCAACAGGCTTATTTTGGTTTCAAATATGCTGTCAATTTACATTTGGGAGTTGTATAAATGTAGTGTTTTTAAAGCTTGACCCGTTGTGATTGTAACAGTCTCTGTGTCCTGAGGTCGGCAAACCTCTGTCGCGTTGACCTGGAGACAACTCGGTCCCATCACTGAAGGAGGAGCTGCTGAGGGAGACTATTTGAGGTTGCGGATGATTTGTCTTTTCTAACATACATTTTCCCAAACAAATATAACTACTTGTGGAACACATCAAAGCTGTAATCCCAAAAGGAAAGTGCCTGTCATTGGTGGTAGCCGCCATATTGTGAACATATGGTCTCTGGAGACGCTTTTACCCTGTTTGGTGGAAACATCAAGAACTGAAAGTGAAAGAAAACCATAGGGGTGCAATAAAGTGACCAATAAAGAGGCTGTATCGCAGCGTTTAGGTTGTGAACTCTGTGCCCTCGTGGGAGTCGAGTATCAGAGTGTGGATGAATGTTTTCATGGATTCAGACGGGGAGCGAGGGCCAGCTGTCGACCTGATGTTTTCTCGTTCCCACATGACTGGGAATAGATCTGACCGTGCGATTATGCTGCTTTCTCACTGCACAGTGGCCTCAAATGCTTTCACAGGGAAGAACATGGTGCAGAATCTTGCTGTAAAAGATAGTTGAACATTTGGATGCAAAACATGTTGAAATTACTATATTTTTAAGAAAACATACATTTGAAAATTTGCACACACCCATGTCGTTGGACTCTTCAGGGTGGTAATCATACAGTCTGTCTGCTCTGTAACAGCAAGTTCTCCAGTTTGAATCCTGAATAGTTATTTTCCCATCAACAGCTGTTTGGTCTTTCAGCTCCCTTGTTACACTGTTATCAGACAGTGTTTGCAGCTAAATGCACCGTTTGTATATCAGTCAATACACACTTTGCAGGGAATATAATGACACGGGATGAAAGTTATGTTTTCTTTGTTTTATGTGGAATCAAGTCCAGACATGTTCAGAGTCTCCTCACATTCAAACTGAAAACAACTTTTGAAGAGGGCTCAGTCATGTAGTCATATATGATCAAGTGCTTCCTGTTTTACAGTGTTTTATTGTATGATAGTTTGTATTTTGTGTTGTTCTGTCTGTGTTATTGTTGAGTATGTTGTGTACTCTCCCTTGTGTATTAGATTTTTATGTATTTTAAAGGCCAATCTAGAGACGTGCAAATTAGTTTAGGCCAGAAATGCTGTAGTGTGTGGTATCGGCTTACATGCTTCATTAACCTATGCAAATAAACAATTAATAAATACAAACAATTCTTAATAATTAATTTCAATAATGACTTGAAGGGGACAGACTTCAGATGGATCTGAATTTCTTTCACTCTTGCAGCTAGGATACTCGTTTGCGAACCAAAAGAAGGTTGACTTCTGGTCGTCGCTTCCCGCCCCGTTCACCACCACCATCATCTCACCAATCCAAGATGTCATGCGGCCGAGTGTGGATTTTTGATTTAGCGTCAGAGTTTTATTATAAACCTGTTTACTTCTTGTTCTTAGGAACATCTGCTCTCAAAGTTACTCACAAGTCTCCTCCAACAACCAAGTGGAGCAACAGTCATAAAATGCAGGTTTCCCTCCACAAATACTCCCAGCAGGCTACAGACGCGGTGTAAGCAAATTATCGCTCGATCGTATCATCTTTCTTTTTCTCTTTTGCGCTCTCCTCTGAACCGGCAAAAACCGGTAACTGCATCAGAGCAGCCCTCGGGTGGGGTTTACGATTTCTAAAAATGCTTTGAACTCAATTTAGACTTAAATAAGTTAATGTAACTGACTGTAATCTATTACTACAACTTAAAGTGTCACTCAAAATGAATGCGTAAGTTGAGGATTTGAGGGTTGAGTGAATTGAACTTACTTCTTTTATTAAGATAGATTGTTAGGTTTTATGGCGTATCTTCCCTGACAACATTAAAACACATCTAAGCCACTCACCACAAGACATTTGCAATTGTTAAGCATGAAATTCTTTTTCATTTTCACCAAACTGAAAGAACACAGAAGGCTTCAATGTTTGTATTTTGATTTAATACACTGAACAGTGAGAAGTGTTCCACTTTCTCACAGCAGAACATGAAGTAGACCGGGCTAATCTGCACTCCGAGCAGGTGAAAACAAACACTGAGGATTATTTGTAGCTAGCCTACTTCCTGGCCCACTTCTCGACCACACAGCCTCAATCCCTGATATCCAAAACACTGGACTTGTCTCAACAGAGAATATTTATTTCTCTCCTTTATGTGGCAACAAATAAAAGCATTTAGGTTATCACGTTAGCAGGTTTTACAGTGGAGTTTTGTGCCAAATAATAGGGCAGGTCACTGTATCACATTTACATTGCTTCAGCCCTATAATTGGCAGACTGATAATGGAATTAATCATAATATTGTTATATTTATGTGGCATGTTTGATAACTTTAAGTATATTTTCCATTTCCAAGAGGTGTTATCGCCTGGCACAGGCCAACATTCCTCATGGACGCTGCAACAAATCAGAGCATCGAAATGTATGACACAGCAGTTAGCTGCTAAGCTAGGTAGCTACAGTCCAGTTTGTTTCAGAACTTTTAACTGGATTCAGAACTTTTAAAAGCCATCTTGGTTGTTTACGAAAATGCCTCAAGAGCGCTTAAGAAAGCACTCAGAAAAATTGTCGTGGGGCGTCAGCTGAGCTCAGCGCTTAAAGCATGCGCCCCATGTATAAAGGCACGGTCCTTGATGTAGCAGCCGATGGTTTGACTCTGACCCTCGACCATTTGCTGCAGGTCATTCCCTCTCTCTCTCCCCTCATTTCGGTTTACTCTAAACCGCCCCCAAGTTGGGGATTGGCCTGACCTGAATCAGGCCTGATCCGAATCTGTCTGAAAAAGACGGGGACCAGACTCATCTTCCAGAGCAAATCAAACACAACCTTGCAGATTCGTCTGGCTCCCAGCAGGTTAGTATATGAGAATTTATTTACAGTATGCTCAAAAATAATGACAACAGAGCCATGTCTACTCATCAATGATTTAATCAATTCTTGTAATTAAGTCGGATTGTTTAGTCATAACAAAAACTGATTATTAAAATCGTAGGTTGGAGAACAAAAGGAGGTAATAAATACATACATCACAAATCTAGATTCGCTAAGATATTAAATATGATGGTTAAGGAATCCTTTTCCCTGTAAATATAAGAATTTGAACAATTCTGGTGACCCAGTAGATTTATTTTTATTATTTTGTGGAAGACGAAAAGTACAAGAAGATTAGATTATCTGGCTTTAAGTTACTGTAAGTTAACAAGGCAGGAGACAGCTGGCAACTTGCTTTGTGATGCTTTTTAATGTTTTATTGTGAATGTGTGTGTAAAATCGCAGGAATACAGTGGCTCTTTTACAAGACAGCAGAGGTTAAAGTCAACTGAATTAACACCTAAACCAGGATGCAGTCATTAGCTGGACAACTCCCTGAGTGGAAACTGTTCAATTATCAGTTTCGGTTCAGCCCAGCTGAGGTTGGTCCTCGCCCTTATCTACAATGAGGGTCAACAGACCTCCCCGCTCAGTAAAAAAGAAAACACGTAAAACTTTTGTCTCCTCTTCCTGTAAGTTTCAGTCGGGGTTAAACCAGAGCCCCTCCGGTAGCCCGGCCGTTGTTCTGCTGCAGTCTCTCCTGACGTCAGATCGTTATTTGAAGAGGGTCTTTGGCTCCTGGTCAGGTTTCCCACAGGCCCGAGGCGCAGCCCATCTCCCTGACCCCCTGGGAAGCAGAGGTCACGCATGAGAGAGGGGGAATGAAAGAGGGCCACCGCTCTGATTTATGACCTGATGTAGCTATAGGATACCTCCAGCTCAGGGATGGTTTTTGTTACTGAGGTGGGGGTACAACAGAGCAGATTCCCCCAGCACCTCCTGCCAACGTTGGTTTAAGATTTCAGCTGTTTAGAGGGCGAAGCTCGGGAGTGAAAGGGGGCCGTGGCAGAAAAGTGGAGTTAGCTTTGTCGTGTGTTAGGAAACTAAGCAGGTAAAACACAGTTAGCGTTTATCTCCGACTGATGCTCTGGTAGGGTGCTTTCCCAGATGTAAGCCAGCTGTTGGATTTTGGCAATCCAGTTACATAACTGATGCAAGTGCTGCTGTTTTGGATCATTCCAGTCATTCCTTGGACTCACTTATGAGGATTTTATTTTGGTATCTTTTTCACGAGTCAGTCTGCAACTGTATATCAAATCAAACTGTGGGGTCACGTTCAGGTCCTGCCCCCGTCTATGATTTAAGACCTGAGCTGATTCTCAAGTTCCAAAATTACGTACTGGGGCTTTCAGGGAAAAAAAAGTTTGGATATCAGTCAGTGCAGAATTTGTTGGATTTAATATATAAACATTAAACATAGAGCCTTTACTAAACTTGTAGGATTGTTGTTGTCAGTTGATTTAAGGTGCCTTTAAATAACGTTACTGTAAGACAGTTTGATTTAACAAAGTCAGTCATCTATGGTATTTGAGTCCAAGTGCCTCCACACATTAATTCTCACTTGTTTTAAGAAAACCAAGTACACTGATAAAGCAACAGGGCGTGCAGCTGGGTAGATGACTTGTTGCTGCCATTCACTGTAGCCCCGTTTACACGGCGGGATTATTACGTCTCTGTTACGTCCTATCTTCTATGTAAAACTCACAGAGGTGTAATGGTGGGGCGAAGTCGTTCCGCCTCTGAGCCTGCACTGAAGGTAGTAACAGAGGTGTAATGATGTGTAAACAGCGGAGCCGGCAGGGCCGAACATCGGCGTGTGTGTGTATTTGAAGCTGTTTGTTTACATCTCTTTTACGTTTTGCACGCCGGAGCGCTTTGTAAAAACACACACTGGGGCAGCTTTACACCGGCGTTGCTTTGTCCAATGTAAAATGACAAAGGCTGCATGATGGCGGAGCTTCGTTACGGCGCTGAGGCAGAAAAGCAGTGTAAAAAGGGCTTGTGAAGTTTGAACAGAAGCAGGTCATTAGTGATATTTAACATTTATTCCCACGTTACAAGTTATTCTTTAGGTAGTTAACTTTGAACAATGTTGATTATTTAGAAAAAATATCCTGTTGAACATCACAAACTTTTGTTCCTGGAGTCTTCTCTTCCTCTGTCGTACTTTTTGTCCTCAACTTCTTGTTTTATGTTGCAGTCTAGAGTTATCAAGTATCTTTGATGATACTTAATTTTGCCACTTTCTATTGTTTAGGGACTCGTTCTAAAAATCTAGTCAGAATCGGTGTGTACTGTAGTATGGAAGTGGGACACACCTCCTGTCCTCTTCTACAAATTGCCTTCTGCTTGTAGCTTTTTGATATATCTAGCACATCACTGATGGGACTGCACCTTGGTAACAGCTGCTAATTGGCTAACAAGTAGCATTCTTATCCCAGCAGATCATACAGACCTGTGTGCTTGTTTTGTAAGTGTTCAGCCGCTCTGTCCCTGAGTCATGAGCTGAGCTTCTCTCAAGCGTAGACAGTCTGCTGAAGCTGCTGGCGCAGAAGAACTAGGCCAGATTTTACACACTTCACAACCCATGCTAACCCTGACACACATTATTGCATCTCAAAGCAAACAGGAAAAAAAACCCAGCTACAAATGTGTCAAATGTGTTTTAGGCCATTCGGACATGAAAAGTTCCTGTCAGAGAAGCTCACGTTGTGCCTGCCTCTATGACGTGACCCTGATTAAATCTCGTCGTGACAGGAGCATTCAAGACCGCAGTGAGTGTAAAACTTCGGATCAGATTTTCATTAGCTGCCCTAGAAATAAGATTGTTATTCTTTTGTGGCTGTAAGTGCTATAAAGCAACACTCCTACAAAATGAACAAAGTAAACCCACAACTGCTTTGAGCTAATTGTAAGTTAGATGTCGTGCGTTTGTGGGTTATTAAATTGCTTAGAGTTGTATTCTGATGTTTCGAGAGATTCAGTTAAAACTCCTAAATGGGTCAGAACTTTGCTGGACAGGATTTGCTCGTAGGCAAAGTGTAAAGCGGGAGGTCTTTCAGCCCCCTGTGGTGTTGTTTAATGTGAGTGGAATACCACATCAGCAGCATCAAAGCCTGGAGTCGTGGATCCCTGCCAGTTTACCATCCACTTTTCAAACTACCAAGCACTTTTTTTGCGTGATTTTAAACGTGTACACAAGCTTGACTTTCCCCTCAAACAACCCTCAACACTAGAACAATCTAGACCTTCGTTAACTTCTATAATATTAAGATCTGAATTGTCCTCTACGCTGCCAGCTGTTGTCTGTTTACTTCCAGGGAGACTGAGGAAGAAAAGCCAAACCCAAAACATGACCATATGCCTAAACCCTGTCCTATGAACCCAAAACAGGATGTCACAGCAGGCCCTCCGGTCAGAGTAACTAACACAGACACAGCCACACAGGAGGGCTATTGTTTTGTTCTGGTTTGGGAAAGACAGAGAGGGAAAGGGAAGTAAGGTCGGGATGGAGAATCCAACTTGTGTCTGTTTATGTGTGTAGTTACTCTGAATGTGTTGTGAGACTTTAAGACTTCAGGGCTATCTGAGAAAGCTAGCAACATTTCTTTCAGTGTCTGCATAACGAAGCCAAGGGAATGAATGTATCCTTAAATTTCCTTTTGGGCCTCTCATGAGGGAAAGTCCTGTCTGAAAAAAAGCCTTTATTTCATCAAGTCTTATGGCAGATTAGGTCATCTTCAGACGAACCCTGGGGCTGCTCAATGGACAGTGAATAACGGAGCAACTTGTAGCCAGACAGCTCAGACATGGTCTAATTACAATCTGCAGGCTTTAAGCTAGCTTGGATAGCTTGATGGGAAAGATATTGACATGTTGGGAAGTAAGCCTGTTCGCTTTGTTTCTAACAGATGAGAAAATTGATACCACCTTCACGTCTGTAGCTGGAGCCAAGTTAGCAATTAGCTTGACTGGAAAGAAAGTAAGAAGTGGCAAAATACACCTACCCTCATCTGCAAAGTAATACAGAAACTTTGAGTCATGGAACCACTAACTTCCTGAAGAGTCCACTGGTTACTTGAAGGCAAACAGAATTGTAATTTTTTACCCTTTATTGAAGAGATTAAATCAGCAAGATAAAATGTTTAAATTGGTGAAGTTTGGAGGTACTAGTAAGTCAGCTTTGTTTGGAAGTACGCTATGCTAAGCTAACGGTTAGCTGACTAAATGTAAATATTAACCATACAGACTGTGGAGTAGTATCTTTCCTTCTTAATCTCACCTAAAAGTCTTGATCTAGAGTTGTTAATTCGCCTATATTGTAGCAAGACAGGAAACTAGCTAGCCAGGCTAGCTAACAGCTAGCTCTAACTGCTAGGCTCTCCTCAAAGAACAAAAATGAATTCATTACTTTTAAAGCTGAGAAATAAATTAGGTTTTGTTTAGATGTTAATTTGATCTGTACACTGCCACACACTACGTTGGGCCAACTGTTTGTCCTGTTTCTAGTCTTCATGCTAAGCTAACCAGCTAATCTATAGCTTCATATTTAAGTGACAGATTAAAAGAGTGGTATCAATCTCTTATCTAGCAAGAAAGTGAATGTTCTAAAATATTGAATGTCAATTAAGTCAGTTACTGTCAATCATTTCTGAAACATGTCACCTGATATTTTCACCTCAAGACTCCATCTTAGGGAGACTTATTTGAACCCAGCTAAGTGGTGCATGTGGAAACAAAAGCTGAGTCAGATCTAAAAATGGAAGAGGAGACAAAGGATGTCAGGAGGAGTCTGCAGACAGGGTTGGAGGGTCTGCTCTCTCCTACAGCGTAGACATAGCATCAGGCCGCACAGAGGCCTCCTTGTCTATAAACACAACCTGTTGCAACACACTCAGGAACCTACTATGCAGGGAATGCTAAAAGGATTAGCCCATTGCCACTTGAGATAATGTGAAAAATGAGACGTGATGTGGTTGTGGGAGGTAAGAAAGAGTCAAGGACAAGACAGCTTCACAAGGCAGTCAGTCGACCGTTACCCTCTAAGAAGATTAGAGAACAATTCAGTGACTGCCTTTTCTGTATGCTTTTATACCGACGGCTTTATTTCTTCTTATGTAGCTTAATAATTTTAGTTTACATTGGAAAGTGAATGTTGGATGAATTATTAATGCAGAAAAAGTTAATTTTGACTGCAATGTGTCCAGTTTTTGTAAAATAAACCCAAAACACAACAAAAAAAACAGCTTCACACAATGTTTTCTTTTCTTGGTGTTTATTTGCCGTGTACATCATACACAAACTTCTTTGGAATAAAAACTAAATCTCTCAAACATATCAAATGAAAAAGAGATTCTGAATTTCATGGAGCCACTATGTAAACATGCAACCAAATGATTTTAACGGGGAAATATTAAACAAAAAAAGAGTCCAGGTTTTAGTGGTGTCAGGAGTGTGCCATGCTCATGATGATTACAAGACATAAAAAACTTTCAAAGCTGCAGGTAATTGTGTACATTTATCACATGTACAAATATAACGTGCCCAGAACGCCTCTCAGTCTAACCTCTGCATACCTCGGCAGACCTCCAGTTCATATTTCAGTGGCATCCTCCAGGCCAAGCAATGGAAATGACCTTTCATGGAGATAAAGTGAGAATCACTGAAGGATGGATGAAGTGAGGTAGGACCTCTGGTTATCAGAGGGAGGAGGGCTGCTTGTTTTGATGGGAAACCGGCTGACTGAGGCAGCTGGGAAGCTTGAACGTCTGTTAGCTGACAGATGGTGAAAGTGACCTGAAACATTTTGCAGTCCAACATCTTGAATTCCTTTACCTTTAGCGGCCAGTATATTGTCTTACGCAATTAACTTCAATTTTGAAACTTCTTTTGTGAGATATAAATACACAGGAGTCTTTCCCTGCTTTTCATCTCTGTAACTCTTCAGCTTACACAGCTGCGAGCACTGAACACACAGGAAGCATTAGCTTTGTTAATCAATAACTGTGTCACAAGAGATTATTGCTCAGTGTTTACTGCGTGAGAATTGACCCCCTTTAGGGTTTAGAAAATGAGATGAAACGCTGATTATTACTGGCCAGGCACGGCTCCTTGTCTTCAGTGATGTAGGTGCTCCTTTGAATCCAGCTCAGTGTTTAATATTAAATGAGATGGATCTCTGTAAAGAGTTAAAGCTTTATCTCTATCTTTCATTTCCTCTCTCTCTATCCAGTTCAGTGCATTAACAACCCCACAGGGGCGTCTCGCATGTTTGTTCCAACGCCTGCGTTTAAGGAGTAAAAAAAAAAAAGAAAAGCAACACACAAACTAAACTGGGACAGATCCGAATGAGGTACTCATGGTTCACTTCACACTCACACAACAGTTTCCAGTTCAGAAAAAAACATAGCTTAGTGGTTTTCCATTTTAATTTAATCATTAAGGGAGAGTGTTGGTGTCAAGGACACTAAACTGTGTCGACTGTGTCGTGACGAACATACACTTATGTGCCTCGTGAGGGGTCACAGGGGCTGATTCCAGATCAGTGTTGTATCCGGTTCGGTCACTTACTGAAAAAAGGCGACAGACAGAGAGGACGGCAATGTCCACTCTTAACACAGCCACACAAACACACAGATAGCAAAACATTTTGCATGGAGAAATGGTTCCAGTCGCCAGTAAGGTCTGTCTTCACCCACACAATACTTCCATAGGATCTATAAATACAATATATCAATTTGACAAGATATAACTAGTAGCTGTCGTTGTTCTTTCAGTTAAAGAAACAGTCTCTTTGGAGTCAAGGGGGGACAAGGGAGTGAAGGTAATCATGTGCCAAGGAATGCTAACCCGCATTAGCATCTGAATCAAAACCTAAGTCGACTGACACTCGTTGAGATTTAAAATAAAAATCAGATTTTGTTGCAGCTTTACCTCGTGAAGCTTAGCTGCTTTGACTTGCATTGATGCTTGGGGCTCAAAAATAGAAACAAGTACTATTTCTTCTATTGTGGTGCATTGTGGAACGGCTGCAAGCTAATCACAGCTCGTCCTGAATTCAGTGATGATTCAATGCTCTGACTTTTGGTTTGAAGTGCATTTCAGCTGCAAGTTTCTGCATAAAGGGTAAAGGTTTTATCAGAGCAGAAGCCTTCAGACTCTTGGCACTCCACGACACATGGTTCCTTGTCCCTATATCAAACAGTCGACTCTTTGGGTCCCTCTCGTGCTGCATTCTTACACCCGTAAAGCCACTTGATGACGCGAGCATTTCTCTCTATTATTGACACACCAGTAGGCAGCTGATCCGCCAGCTCCTCTTGAAACAATCCATCTCCTGAGTGTCGGGAGAACTCACTGGGCTCAGAGCCCCCGCAGCCATCCCCACCTACACTGCGGAGTGCCAACGACAGTGTGTCTATGGAGCTTGCACCAGAGAGGAAATTGTCTCGACCCAGACGCTCGATCATGTCCATGTCCAGCCCACAGAAGTCAAAGAAATTCTCCTGTTCTGATAGCGCTACTGAGCAGCGCAGACGCAGGTCCGACTTGGAGCGCTGCAACTCCCCAAACCTCCTCCTTGGTGCTGGTTGAGGTGATGCCCGCTTCCAAGGGTCATTTTCATCATCTTTTTTACCTGGGTGGTTTCCATCGGTGATACCGTTGTTAACTCCATCAGTGGTGCCATTTGTTAATCCACTTTTAGTTAGTTCAAGGGGACAGCTAAACCCAGGGCTGGGGAGTGACCCTGGGCTGCGTTCTTGGTCCGTTTTACTAGACCTCCTGCTCCCGAGGCCACCATCTGTAATGTCTTTGTCAATGGTCCAAGACATGCGAGAGTCTCCATCCCGTGATGGCGCTTTTTCTTCGCCGATTACCATCTTCTGGATTCTTCCCTCACCTCCACTACTCTTCTCCCTCATGGAGCCCTGGAAGAGGCGTCGGACAAAACTATAACCCTTTATATCCGAGTTAGTATTCTCTCCCTCTGCTGCACCACTTGGGCTTTTGCACTCCTTTTTCTGCCTGTAAATGACGAGGGAGTCTGGCCGAAGCATGCGTTTGCCTGTGCTTCTTCTGAGTACAGGAGCACTGTGTGGCGCTACCAAAGTGTTTTTTCCAGGAGTCCTAGGGTTTGGAGGTAGTACATTGTTCACATTGCTCCTGTTGCGCGCCTCAACATCGACAGAAGTCCGTCTGTTCTCCTTCCTGGAGTCATCATTTTCATTTTCATCTCTTGAGTTGATGGAGCCAGAGAGTGTAGAGAAAGCGGTGTTTGATGAACGGCGAGGGGGAAGATGAGGCGTCAGGCTACCGGGGGTGGAAAAGGCTCGTCGGGGCTGCGGTGGTGGGGTAGCACAGGGCACCAGAACAGGCTCCTGTTTGGTGTTGATCACCTGCTGGCTCTTAACATATTTGGCTTTGTCTGCCTCAAGCCTCTCTACAGCGCTGATTGAGCGTCCATTGCCTCCACCATCTATCTGCCTGCGAAGGTAGTCTGGACCCTTGTTGAGGAGCCTCAGAGGAGAGGGGGATCCAATTGGTGTTAGGGGCTTCATGTTGAATCACTGAGCTGGGATAGACATGAAAACAACAATCCCCAAATAACTGTTTCTGGTGTCCCACAGAGCGCAGTTTTTGGCCCAGTGAAAATCTCTATATTGTTTTTTTTCTAAGTGAAGAAAACTGTGGCACGTCTCATTCCTGTTATCATAGCTGTTGACTCTTCCTTGAAGGATAATAGATGGGTAGTAATTCAGGACACCACAGAGTTGTTGTAATGTCTTCTATAGATAGTCTCTTTGTTGGGCGGTGTTAGAGCCCAGACAAAATGATATCTCTATCTAGTATTTATACAGGCATTTGGATCGGCAGGCAGGGCACAAGGGAGTCCTTTTTTTGTCAGCCAAGATCACTCCCAAATGAGACGCTGCCTGCCCACAGCGCAGCAGAAATAGCAGGCAGGGTGCACTTTGAAAGGGTTACTTTTTCCTCCCCCACTTTTTCTTCTCTCTTTCTGTCTCCCAACAACTCCCTTCACTGTTGATCTTTTCAGGGACAGAGGCCTGGATAAGTAAGATGTAATGGCCTCAAATATTTGCTTTGTGCAGGCTGTCTGAGGTGAGCTTGTTTGGTGCCCGTTGTGGTTGAGATGACATGAGGGTGGCCGGCACCAAGGCACTTGATTCGTTGATGGACAGATGGGGAAGATGCAAATCTTGTCCTTGTCCTCACCTCACCTGCATGGACCCCTGGGAGAGAAAGAGAGAGAAAGAGTGGTTTTAGTCAGAATTTATTTTTTGAGGGCAAGCAGGAGAGACCAGATGGCAGGAAGGACGGTGGTCCCTGATGCTGAGCTCAGTTTGTGCTTATTTAAAGCTGGAGGGAGTTACATGCCAGGAGCACACCACAATTCAGACTGGCCCATGAAAGCACTTAATGACCCTCTTCCTTGAAAACTGAATACCATCAGCATAGACACACAGCTGACACTCCCATTAACGTTAACAGACAATGAGCAAACAGGTAAAGGTTAAACTACCTACATTAGCAAAAGTTAACATGCTGCTGAGCCAGAGAGACTGTGGCACAAACCGACGAGACAAAGTGTGTTTTTCCACTGTCACAGAATGTGTTATAAGCCAGTTCATGAATCTGAACACAGATGTCCCGTGTGAATAAAAAACACGTGTAATGTTTCCTGTGCAAGCGTTTCTTTATCGTCTGTCCCTGATGTGTGGCTGTCCTCTTTCAGTCTATTTTAAAATGCCTGTTGTCCAGACAGTACTGCACAATGTCTGTTGTCCAGGCGCAGGGTGATGTGTCTGCACAGGAGGTACACTCATGTCAATTGTTTCAGCTTTGCTTTAAGAGGAGTCGCAGCAAATGCAACATCCTGTCAGGCTGGCGGATTATTTTGAACTTTAAAATGATCTAATTTTTATAATTAATGTGTCATGTCTGCAAGCACACTGTCTTGGCTCTCAGTCCTCTGTATGTTGCAGCTATTACACTGACATACCAAGACAAGAAACTCAAGAGGGGGAAAACTTGAGTGAGAAACTAGAGTGACGTTTTCGCAACTTAAACACCCTAAAGTGCTGCTTAAGTGAGCAATTAAACTTCTGAAGTTATAACTTTTTCATAGTCACAGTTAAACAGCTTGTTGTTCCAATTAACAAGCCACTAAAAGAGTGAAATGACACTTTAAACCAAACATAGAGCATGACTCTGTAAATGTATTTATGACGTGTTCCATGAGCAGAGACGTTTCATATGTTTTATGTTTTCACGCTATATGAGGGGTAAGCGGAGGGAGGAGGCTGCACGTGTCTATTATGGGATAGGCTCTACCCGGGGAGTATTTATAGCATGAAAACAACCCAGCACAGTTATCAAGTGTCTATATATGTGAGCATGCATGTGTGTGCATGCGGCCATGGGTGTATTTGTGTATCTGCTCTAGTTTTGTGCCTGAGCTTACGTTTATTCGTGGCAGCAGCACGAGGCAATAAGAGGTTTCCCTGTAAATGAAAGAGGGACGTATTCATAGTTCAGATTATAAAGCTATTCCCTTTTATATGTCCACTTAAGAAGCAGTAAGTTTGTCATATGCTAATCTGGAAGACCCAGAGGCAAAGGTGGAAGCTGTTTTTCTTCCCTACAAAACATGTTACGAGTCCATCCGGAGAGATACACGCTCCTTGTGCTGGTCTCCGCAGCAGGATGATGTTATATTGTTGTTCTTAATGTTCCCACAGGTCTGCCTCGAGCGTTATCACGTGCTATTTTAACTTCACATGAAGTAAAACAATGAACAACCTTCTTCAGCAGGAAGAAGGATCCATGTCTCATCCTTTAAGACAAACCGTATGACCCCACTGATAACACGAACACTGAGCTGTGAGTTTTCCATCTTCCGTGTGTAGAGCGTCTTTAAGATGATAAATAACAGAGTGACAGAATGACAATAAAAGGTCATGAACCAGATTCAAACGTGGGACAACATGACTGTTTGCACTTTAGCTCACTGACACACAAATCTCATAAAACAACTTATATCGAGCAAAGTTTTCAAAAGTTTCTATAGTTTAAGGATAGAAAGAGAAGCTGGAATAATGTTTTCTCTCGCTTTAATAAAACATGTTTAAGACTCGAGAACAATTTTAAAAAGCGGTTACAAGAAGAGGCTGCATGGTGGTGCAGTGGTAAGCAAGGTTCCTGGTTCGAATCCTTGTTTTGTACATAGTGGGCCTTTTTGTGTGCAGTTTGCATGTGGGGGTTCTCTCAAGGTACACCAGCTTCCTCCCACAGTCCAAACACATGCTCGTTAGGTTCAATCCAATCCAATCCACTTTATTGATATAGCACATTTTAAAAACAACAAGGTTACCAAAGTGATGCACAACAGATAAAAACAGTAAATAAGTAAAATTCAAATGTTAAAATAAATATATAAAAAGTAAAAACATTTAAAAACACAGTAAAATAAAAGCATATAAAAGCACTAAGAAATACATAAAACACAAAACAACAACCAATGATTTATTTAGGTTAATTCGCGACTCTAAACTGTCCGATAGTGCGAGTGTGAAAAGTCGTCTGTCTCTATGTGTCAGCCCTTTGATTGACTGGCGATCAGTCCAGGTAGTACCCCGCCTCTCGCTCAAATGACAGCTGGGGTAGGCTCGAGCCCCCCATGACCCTGAAGCGGTATAGATAATGGATTAATAGATGTAGGAGACGTTTTACAGTACAAGGCTGAACAAATAAACTCAAGTAACCAAACACAAACGTATCAATAGATCAGCAAATTAGTAGCAGTGGAGTTTATGGACTCTAATTCATAAAATGTTTTTTAAAACTATCATGTTTTACATCCGAAGAGTTTAATGTTTACTTAGCAGCCTGCCTTTTTAACTAGAATAAAACATTACCCGAGATAAACAAAAATGCCAAATTATTCTCCTGTATTAAGTCTAACTATTTCTCCACAGTCTACTATTACTAAATACTAAACCACTATTGAAGGTGACATTTCACCTCGTTCGGTCTCCCCTCACAGACAATCTCAGGCCTGTCAAATGGCATGACGCTATAAATTCACTGAGAGGAGGGGGGCAACAGCCAACTTGCTGTTTTTTCCAGATGTCGGGCTGCCGGAGCTCGGGAAAGTCAGCCATTATTTAGGTTAGGTTCCGGGAAAATGACTCGTAACAGGTGTGGAAGGGGAAGGAAGGGTTTGAAGTGGGCATGGAGCAAGAAAAATGGGTGGAAAACGAGGAGGAAGTGGGAACGGGGGCTACGGTGTGAGGCTGTGGGGGATTGGGTATTTATTGGACACCTTTCTTCCGGAACAATCTGTTCCCCATATGGGTTAAAAATGATAATGCTATTGAAGCCTTAAAGGAGATTATTACCACAGGAGCCTGAACAAAGTCATTAATCCTGAGTCTGGCTTTCTAGTTTGGGGGTTGGGGTAAAGCATGAAAACATGGGGGCAATAACTGGATACAGCACCTTTCAATCCCTGCAGACCCAACAGTCATAACCTTGAAATCCACCACATTATAGACAGTATCCATATTTGCCCTACTTTTGTATTTTCCCTTGCTCCCACTCTTCATGGCTGTGTGCTTTCACTGAATCTGACATTACCAGCTTGAAGGAAACCAGCAGATTTCAGAGGTTATCTCTTGCTCCGAGTGCTATCTCAGATGTCACGTGACCAGATCTGAGTCACAGTTGCTAACTGATGGTCGTTTGGGACACGATGCCTTAGCGAGAAATGGTGCTAAATATAGACCGCAAAAAGTTTTCAAGACATAAATGAGCAAAATGTAAGAATGAAAGGAAGCTGGAACATCAGGAAGAAGATGAAAAGATCAACAGAGTGTAAACCAGTGACTCATTGTGGGTTTACTGGAGAACAATAGCTGCCATTACGGTCCATTGACCATAATGAGCCAAATTAGTACCCAGCACCTTCTCCTGTGATCTTTGTGAGAGGGCTGGAGAATCTTTCTCATGTTAAATGACCTCCTTTCATCCCTCGCTGTAGGTTGTCTTTAAGCTCTAATTCGTTCCCTTCTTTCTCATCTGTATATTGAACACCCCCTCTGTACCTTTTGCTTCCTAATGGTACCTTGTGTCTTTTATTCCCCTGCACTCTCCTGCCCTCCTTCCCACTCCTCACCTCTCTACGTCTCCTGTAAATGTCACAGGGCCTCCTTACCCTCTCATTTCCCTCCCCCACTCCATCACTCTCTTCCTGTCTCTCTCCTGCACTGTCTCCCGGTTACTCCTGCTAGCTTGCGACAAAAAGCATTTTCTCCAAACAGGATTTCTGATTTTTTTAAATTGACATTTATTGACTCTGTCATTTCAGAAGTAACCCACTTTTTCATAAGGATCAGCTTGGGGGGCAGGATCCCCCAGAGGGTTGCATGATAAATCTGAGGGGGTCACAATATGATGAATAAAATATGACAGAAGAAGGAAAAAAATCTGCTTCAAGAAATCTAAAATGTTTGCTGACTTCTAGGACTTTGAAACCATTCAAATGAAACAATCAGAGCTGGAAAATCTCACTGTGGTTCAACTGGTCACATGTGAGGAGTCGGAGGCAGGCATTGCAACTTTCCAAAAAACACATCCTTTGGGTTTGAATTAAACAGATACTTGTGCCCTAATGATAAGGATAAGCGCTCAGTGAAGAAACCCCTCCCCTTGTGCCCTCATCCCAATACTTATAATTAACCTACCACATGGCCCTCTAGCCGCTTTCCCACTGGTCAAAAAACCTGACTTTTCTTGCTTAGTGGGAAAGGTTACAATCGGCGTTCAGACCCGGGTCAAATGACTCTGCAGTAATCCCGGGTAATTATCGCCTCAGCTCTGCTCGTTATTAATGGGAACACCAAACCTATGTCGACACGCTAATCTTTCCGGTGCGATGCTGTGCTCTGTCGGTAACTTCTGCGACTCCTTGTCATCTCAGGTACAAATTCCGCCCGTCTCCGTCTGAGCAGCGCTCGAACATCAATCCAAATTTGTCGTGCCGAGTTTGATAAACAGACTGAATAAGTAATAGATACAACAAAGACCTAACACCGTAACATCTTCACTGTTTACTAACCCTGTTTCGGGCGCATTTGGGACGTCAGACGGTGACGCAGCAGAAAAGAGACCGAAAGGAGTATACTTCACTGGCAATGGGAAAATAGACAATCGGCATCTATAAGCAGGTCTTCCTGGGTCTGAAAAACAACAAGCTAAATTTAGGTGGGAAAGGGGTTTAAGTGATCACTGCAACCCAAGCAGCATTGCCAACTTGCAGGCTCCGTTCCTGCGAGCCCCAAGTATGGACAACGCTGAGACTACATACCTTACCACATGGCTTCTAATGACCCCCACAACCCAAACTTGTAGTAAGATGTTTAAGTTAAGTTAAACCTCTTTTGAAAACCAAAAGTCGAGGTCCAGCAAAAAGCAGGCCATCATTAAGAGGGAGACACAATTATTGTCCAAATTGGCAGAGTGGTGCATATTTGCATGCAGTCTGTCCTCACAAGCATTCATGCTGTTGCACTTTGTGTTGCTTCTCACCGGTGGTGGAAGTAGCTGTGAAGAACAAACTAACAGAAGTGCAAAGACAAGGTCATTGTTTACTTCTTCACCTCTGCACACCTGAGTAGTTTCTCAGTTAAGTGTCAAGCTTGTCCAATTTAAGGACTCAGAAAGTTACAAAAAGTTTCATATACAGCTGCCCAAAATTTAGTAGCACAGATGTGGGAAGAAAAGGTTTTGGAAGCTGTCTACAAAGCTCTTTATGAGCCGTATATCACATTTAATTGATCGTACAACATGAGCAACTCCATTAGCATTAACAACTGTCGCCTACATGGATGATCAAACGCCTCATTCTTGAGTTGTCTCTGGGACTTGTAGTCCAAAAGCTATCATTAAAATGCAAACATCAACGACCCCATGATTGCTACCTCAGCATGTAATGTCTGTTTCACCTTCCATCTCTGTTCTTTAATAAAACTCCTCTGTCTGTCTGTCTGTCTGCCCTCTCCCTTCCTTCCCTCCCCCGTGTCCTCTCTGTGCAGCGGATGGCCCAGCCTGCAGGGGAGGCTTACGCAGGCGCCCCCATGCAGCTAAAGAGGAACCAGATGTTTTGTGTCATGCTGCATGAAGATGCTCGGACTGCCCTGACAGAAACCTGTCACAGGAAGGGACAGGTTTTTTTTAATCAACAGCATTGTTTGGGCAACTTGCATTTGTCCCACTGAGAACACAAAGGTCGTGTTTAGGTTTTGTTGTCGATCATACTCTCTCGTACACATATTTGACAGTGACAAACAGTCTGCTTCTTTTCTGATGGGAAAGCGGTGCCCCAGTTAGAAACTAAAGACCTTAAAATCCAGGAAGTGTTTGTTTGTTTCAAGGGAGCCCACAGAGGAAGAATAACTTCAACCCCGACTCGCTGGGCGTATCCAAAGAGAAACCAGCTGGCCTTGGATCAGAGGCTACAGGAAGTCTCAGCGTGAATGATGTTTTCAGTGAAGTAAACACAAGATAAGAGGTTAATAAATTCACAAGGACCACCTTTGAAGCTCTTGGGGAATGAATTCAGCACGCTTACCTGTCAAATCAATCTTGGGACAGATGAGGTGCATCTGCCGCCGTCAAGGAGCCAACTGGCCCTGACTCTTTCGTCTTTCCTCTCTGTCGTCTTTCTTTTCTCACTTTCTTTATGCTAACATCTGGCTCCACTCTTAAGGATGACACGGACTAATGATCATCACTAATGGATAGAAATGTCTTGAACCAAAGCTCATTCAAACATTTCTTTATGTCATGACGAAGCATCTGTGCACATCGATTCTCTACAGTGTGATTAAAAGGCGCCCGCGTGGCCTCTAATGAGCCACGATTCATGACTGTCAGGTTCGGTCATTAACCAGCGCCACAGACAAACACCTCAAGAAGTCTGTTAAGGGGCCGGCCAAAGAAAAGGAGGCAGTGTCTTCTATTATTCAAACAAAGGGACACACCGGTCTTTCTTTGCATTATTAATGGACCACAACAATAGGCCTGCTCCAGGTCTACAGATACGTCATGACCTGGTTGCTTTGCCTCATTAGTCAGGGAGAGAAAGGGACAAATAACAGCATGGTGACAATAAAATGTAAGAGACGGAGGCACGGGACACATAGGCTACTGTCCCCTTAAAGACAAAGACTTGTAGCCAGTTGTAAATCCTATCACCATTGTGAGGCCTTGGGCACCATTAGCCGCTTGATCTACGGTTAGAGGCTACCTTAGGGCTTTCTCCACATTCATGCGGAGCAGCAGTAGGCCACCTGGGACGACTTAAGGGACCCCCGACCTGAATAGACCTCCACCCAAACCGTAAAATGGACAAGATGGGCTCTTAACTCACTGCTGCATCTCTTTTGTCATTCAAAGTAAATCATCGCAGAGACAGCTGAGCTGTGGAGCCATGAACCGAAGGAGCTGGCCAGTGCAGACTTTGAGATGACAGTGATAAGATATATGCTGCTCAGGTAGCTTATATGCTTGGATGTGGTTTATGTGCTGGTACACAACCACATTAAAGATTGAACACAGCATGTTGTATTTTCATGGCTAAAACCTTTAAATGTAACAGCTATTTAGTTGGTAAACTAGTTAGCTAAGCTAGTTAATAATCAGCTGACTAGTAGTTAGCTTTTTAACTGAATTGTAAAATTAGCCAAAACTCTTTTGGACACTGTTGAACAAATGTAAATGAAAGGCTTGTAAATGAGCAACGTGTATCGGCTTATTAGCCCAGCTTATATGGAATTTGGCATGTTAGCAAACAGGCTACTAAGAGGCCAAATGGCTAACACGCTGGCTAATAGTAAGCTAATATTAGCTTGCAGGCTGATTTGTTCAACTCTGCTTCACCAAAAACATTTCTGGCTTTTTAAACTGGTTGAAAATATTCTATTGACAAAAACCAAAAACCTTTTATACATAGTTCATAAACTAGTAGCCTTACTTGGCTAACTTGCTAATTAGCTTATTAACTGTCTGGTAAACTGATCAGAATTATTTTTTCACTCAGCAGGTTGTAATGGTTATTAAAGCTAATAATTAAAAACAATCACCATCATGTGATTACAGTCGCTGCTGTAGCGAGTGATATAGCAGCCATTATGTTGTAAGCAGGCCTTTATCAGCACTGTTACACTCATGCAGGACTTACACTGATAACGTCTGCTGAGATAACATGTTCACAATTCCTTCTTGCTTTTATCAACAGACTGGGCAAGTTCTGTTTTCTTCTCAGCTAAAGGTCCAGGAAGAGTGCTGATACTGTTGATAATTAAACAGCTCTGACCTATAAAGTTATGAGTCACTGTTTTCTTTTTCAGCAACAGTCTTTAAAGCAAAAACAACTTTACAATCACTATGAAAGTCTGCTCAAAGTGATTGAGCTGCCATCTTTTTCCTCTTAAAGATGGATATAAGGGAACTTAAAGTCACTGATAATCTCTACACCAGGTGCACTGTGCCAGAAGACTTAATATTTCACACCGTAACACAGAGACACCTGAACCTGTCTCCCAGCCAGGAATGTTAAGCCTGGCTAAGAACCTCACTGTCGATGAGTGAACTATTGACGCGTGAACTCGAGATGACGTATACCTGGATGATGTAAGCGCTGCACAGAAAATGCATGACAAAAGCCAAACACTGAGAACACTTTTGGATGTTTGTATGGGACAAGACCTTATCAGAGGGTGTGCGCAGGGGAGCGTAGTGTTTGTTCACCATGAGCACTGATCTGGGCTACATCAAACGGACGTCCCTGCTCTGGATCGCTTTGTAAATTATGAGCACCGCTGCTGCTCCCTGCACATGCCAGCCTGGCTTATGTGACCGACAGTACAAACCGCAGTGACCTACTGTGTGTTTACAGCACAGCCATGGACTGGGAATGCACTTTGCAACTCAGGGTAACACAGATCCCTCCTCCAAAAAAAAAGTCCGTCCTGAGGCTGGGCACAAATCTGGGCACATCCCTCAGTGTCCTGGTGCCTTAAATTATGAAGGTCTGTTCCCACACTGTGAACCCTCATTAAGCTCTCAGCTGGTGAACGCTCTAAAAGACAGGACTGTCTGGCCTGCTGCCAGATGTTTTATTTCACCAAGTTGGCATATTTTTACACTCTGCCAGGCATACGTCTGCTCCAACAAAGTGATAAAAGACACATCAGTGGATGGAGGCTGTTAGACATGCAGAAAGCGTCTCAAATGTCAAAACAGTGTTAAATCATGCACCTGTATACCTGCATTCGAGTCCTAAAAAACCATAGAAGGAGTAAATGACGGACTGAACTACTTCTAGGTTTGTGTTTTAAGACTATGATTGATACTTGGAAAGCATCCGTCACACGTTAGCAGAAAATAACTCGATGCAGAACTCCAAAAAAGAAAGAAAATGAGTGTAACATCTGTGTGACCCCTCCTCCTTTTCACAGAGACACACCAGGCTGCCAAAAGGACATTCACACAACATTTGCAGACTTATCGTAAACACGTGTTGCTGACGTTAGCAGTAGAAAAAGGTTGACACCGTGTCGCGAGGACTTGTGACGGGGCTGTTTGGGGTTGGTTGAGGGCTTAAAGCTGCTCCAGCTGTGCTGTGTCCCCAAACACTGTGACTGTGGTGCCAAATCCCATCCTACCCCCCCAACCGTGTCACTACACACTGTTAACCACTTTAAATGTGCCAGCATTGATTTGCTGTCTGAAAAGCTTAGCACTGTTTGATCAGGTCCATTTAGTACAACTTATAATGAAACAAAACAAAGAATGCATGGGATGGTTTTTTTCCCCCATTCATTTCGTTGAATGTTTTTTTAGTATCTACGTTTAAAGATAAGCCCCTTAAAACCATCTCTCATACGAAAAGTATCCATGACTTAATAACTAACTCTCAAAAAAACACCCTTTGTATTTTTCTTGATAGTTTAACAGTCTAAATAATCTGCTCCATTCAATTGATAGTGATTAAAACGGCAAAGAACATCTTAAAACTCTCATCAAAATTAGTTTTGAAAGTTGGAAAATCCTCCGAACATCTTTCTCACGGTGATTTCTGAGCACTTAAATTCAGCAAGGACAGAAAGGAAAGGCCCAAAAATCCAACATTTGTCTTCCTGAAAAAAACCTCTGACCAAAAACCTTCCAACTACAAGAAAAAGAATCCCCAAAAATCTCCCACGAAGACCCTCAACTGGGCTCTTCTGTTTTTCCTCACTGCCATCTACGCTTAGCTGTTAACCTCCTCTGAACCTGCCAGCTGTCCTCTTTCATTACCGATCGACCGACCTGCTTCCTCGCAAACAACCCCCCGAGTGCTACGGACAGACGCCCCTCCGTTTTTCCCTCCCCTTCCTCTTTTCCTCCCTCGCTCCTGTCAGAATCAGAAAACATCTGGAGGAGCTGAAAGAGTTTGCGTAGCTGCATCTTTGGTCCCCCCCCCCTCCTGCGTCGCAGGGAATGTCCAGGCTTGTGTCATCTTCATCACGGATGAGCGGACACAGCGCGGCATCGGTTGAGAGTGATGGGATGTGGCAGAGCTACAGAGGCGCCCGGTCGGACTGTGAACAATTACAGGGATGTGAGAGCGGAGGAGAGAGGAGCTGCTCTCACAGCTGTCACCCGCACACAGGGGACTGTCAGGAGATGGAGATCTGTCAGCTCATGTCGCAGGGTTTTCAGTGCCCACAATGAATTATGGATTGAGTTATGAGCCCATTGAGATTGGTAGTGATGTAAGAGCAGAGATTAACTTCAGGCCTCAGAGAACGACAAGACTGATTGTGCTACTGATCATTTCAGTGCAAAACATTTGGTGCAAATTTAGATTTCTGCCAGCAAGCGAAAATGAATTCAAAGACATTTCTCGTGAGTGCAGCATCATAAATCTTTAAACGGATAATCCAACAATGAAAGTTTCACTCTAAACAGCTACATACAAAGGCTCATCAACTTTGAGAAATCTGTCTTTGCTCATGAAATATCACTTTCATGAACATGATTGCACTCTCACATTTGTGAATAATGGCTTTGAACTAGAAATGAACCAATACCGTTTTTCCTTCCTCTTCTGTTTCTGAAACCTACGCTTAAACATTGCCAGATACAAGGTCCTCCTCCGCTATGATTGCTACAAAAAATACACATACAATATTTTAAAACAGCTGTATACTACTATATCTGTAAGGATATGATACAATTTCTATCCTTGTATGGCGTTTCTCAGTACACTGAAGGAATCTAACTTAAAACCAAGCAAACACCTAGAAACAAGTTAAGCTAACGTTAGCGGCAGCTCAGCTCCTGACGTTACCATTATATTTAGCAGGCGCTTTCGTCCAAAGCGACGTACATCTGAGAGTTAATACAACACAAGCAACAATCAAGACAGGAGGGAACAAAGTCAGTGAGTGCCAACAAAGTCAAGTCTTTTATGAAACTGCTTTGTTTGTGTGTTTTAAATTATCTTAACTTTACATTTAAAAAATTAAAGCGTGAGATGGAAAAACAATTTGCTCACATTTTGCTAGCTTTGACAGACGTTATACTCTCTGCTAGCACTGCACTGTCTGCTAGCATTACGTGATAGCTTAACTGACATCCCCTTTTCTTTGCCACTCTTAAACGGTAGTTACTAGTGGCAGCCAATAATATTGCCCTGTGGGCTACTGTTTTGGAGAAGAAAAAATGTTGATATTCAGGGGAGGTAATGGTATTGAAGGGCTGCATTGAAGTGCACTGAATTGTGTCGATGCCAATTTTAGGCTGTATCCAAGGCATTTCCGACGCTGGTGTTACCACAGTATCAGAGTAACTCTACTTGTTAGATAAATAATTCTACTTTTATTTTCACCCAGCACTCCGTTGTAAGAATGGGTTTAACTTTGTAATAGGGTGCCTGCCTGAATATGTTGTTTTGGCTGCTGGATGTAACTGAGAAGCTGTGACTTTTTCCTCTTCTTCAAACAGCTCTTCCTGAAAACGGCCGGCGAGGAAGTTCCCACAGACTGTTGGCACAATGGCCCGAGCTAGGCAACAAGGAGCAATAAAGCCAAATTATAAGCCCCACGGTTTGTGTGCGAGTGTTTGAAGTCTCACACTGTTGTGAACGTCAAATGTCTGAAACCAGCTGCTGTTCAGCAACACACATAGAAACACACTCTTTAACACAGTGCCAGGGGGAAGATGATGTCATTAGCAGGGTACATTTTCCCCTCTAATTAGAAACTCGAGCTTTCCGCCATAACTCGGGGGTCTTTTCATTCAGCCATGCAACAAAACGGGGATTAAACAGAACAAATGTTTGACATCCCTCTTAAATGTGATGTTTTCAAGACTGGGCCCTGGAACAGGAAAGCAAAACCATGCCTTGAATGTTGCTGCAGTACGCCTGAACTTTAAGTGATAAGAAACACATGAGCGACCCATTGTGAACTAAACCCATGAAATATCCTGCGGCTTCCGCTCGTCCGCTGCAGTCAGCACTGATGTGGCTCGAAACGATCAGATTATACACTTGTACTGCCTCAAAAAACACTGTTGACTAAGAGCGAAAAAAGGCAGAAAATTGGAAAATAAAAGAGCAGAGAAATCCTAGTGTACTATTATATCCCATAATAAATTCAAAAGAGGTCAACGGTATGGTGTCTGCTAAACTTCAGCTACAGTGTGGTGAGTGCATGAATATTTATAAGTAATTTTAAGTGCCCTCAAAAGTCATGAAGTCAACATGATTCTGCAGGCTTTTTAAAGTGTTGCACCACCACCATCACTATCACGGTTGGTGCTAGGAGCCAAACAGAAAGGCAAAGACCTAAATTACATTTCATTTAGTCATGCTAATGATGTCAGACCTCCTGTCAACACCTCAGACGGAGACTAGAGCGAGCAGCTCTGCACTCGCTGCCCCTGGGCCCTCAACGGCCGCAACGAGAGGAAGTTATCTCGTCTGCTCCGCTGGGATCAGCATCAAACACAGATGCAGCCAAAATACAGCTGAAAATGAGTGCACTGCTACATGAAACAGGGGAGGGGAAAGGGGCGACTGTTTACGAGCGCTACAAACTGTAATTTTGCAAGTTGGTATTCAGTCAGAGAGATGTTTTGTATCCTGCGTTTAAAAGTGCGCAATGTGAAGGATTGATGTCAGCTGTAGGTGTTTATGAGCAATGACTCATTTTAGCTTTCAGGCGGGGACGCAAGCTAGGTCAGGTTGTGGGCTAACACTTTAAAGGCAAACAAAAGATGGATCAAGGATCAAGGTGGAGGAGGAAATGGAACTGAATCAACCTCCTAATAATTCATTTTACATCAAGTAACTGGAATTCGTTTTAACACCCACAACGATGACGCAAGCTTAAACTTTAGACAACAGGTGCTATAACTCCTAATTTAACTCCTTAAAGTGCTCATAAAAATCAAACTCGTGCTACTAAATACACTTTGCAATGTGATTTGCTTGCATTTTCTTCTTGACCAATGTGGTGCCTTACGCAGGGTACTAAAAGACCACCTCTCCCTGTGGAAAGTAACAGTTAAGCCAGTTCATGATCTGCATCGGAAAGCATGAATTAAACCTCCTGCTGCTGCACACAGGCCAAACCAACACGTGCTCACCTATGAATGGCAGGGTGCATGTGTTTACAGGACATGTGTGGTCTGTTTAGTCTAGCTGCTAAGTTGTTTATGCTCCTGACCCCACACTGATCACACCGACTCAGGATGCATGAACCTTTAAACATATCAGTAGAGAGTTAAAGGTGGGGGGTGGGAGAGGTAGAGGTGGGTCAAGGTGGAGTTGACCCTGAGGGCACGTGATTGTCTCCTCGGAGGAGACGGTCTTTTCAGTTTTAGAGTGGGTGTGTTGCACAATGACCCCTCAGGTTACCAACTTACTTTTGTTCTTTAGTAAGTTCCCAGGTATTTCTTTGTTAGTCTTTATAATGAGAACACTGTTTTTATTAGCATCAACGAGACTTGTATTTGTCGCAAATTAGCTGATTGGTAGGAAAATGTTTAATTTAGTTAAAGACTACAAAAAGTTTCTAGCCTGATTAGACGTTTGGAAACCAGAGCCTCATTTGTGCCGTTCCCCTGATTTCATCCAGATGTAAATATTTAGTGCAGAGCGGAGTTAAGATGGATAAACCTGCTGCCCCGGGTCAAATGTATCTGCTTTAATCAGAGCACAGTGGTCAGTCATCTCTTTCTCTCTCCCCCTGTCCATGCCATGAAGCTAACTTTTACTTAAAGCAGAGAGCTCATATATTGGTTTACATAGCAGATGATGTATTGCTGCACTTGTCAAATTCCTTTAAAACTGTGTTGGATCCATAAACCTGTTCTGTTGTTTATAGATGATCCTGACATCAATCACAGACATGCTGCCAAGGAGAATTTTCCTTATAGGGCATCGGCCATAAACAGACCATAAAGATCTCAGACATGACTGTTAAAAAGACAAACTGAATCCTAGTAAAAGGCAGACACGTGTACTATTTTATAGGGCGGAGGTTTATCCAATTTAGGATTTAACTCGTATTTAATAATAGTTGTACAGTGGCTTAATTACAGTCACAGATATTTTGTGCCACAGCATTATAAGCTCATGTTTTGTTACAAGTCTATTTGTTCAGCTGTACCTTTCACATAGAGTTCAGTTAATGTTTGGCTAATCCATGCCAATCTTTCGCTCATGTAAAAAGCTGTAAAATAGTGTTGCTACATAACGTAAACAGAACGCTAAGTCACAAATAGTAACGCAACATCACTTCATACCCAGCCTGATCCGTACCGTGTAAAAAGTTCACAAAATAAACCTTACATCAACTCATAACGGAACTATTAAAACAGACAGTCGTCTCTTTGCTCACCTTGTTCGCTCAGTTTATCCACTCTTCTTCTCTTTCAAATCCTGTAAAGGTTTGGAGCTCCTCTGTGTGACAGACGATCTGCTTCAGCGTGGCGCTGCGCTCTGCGCTCTGCGCGGACTGCTGGCACACTGACGGTCCGCTGCATGGCAGCACGTTAAAGAGGGAGTCCCGACCTCCCTGCAGCGGGAGAGGAGGAGGAGGAGGAGGAGGGGTGGGCAGGTATGTGAGGCTGTGTAAACTGACTCCTGTGCAGCCTGCAGGGCGCTGAGCGGAGCTGTAGGGGGTCTGTGGATAAGGGGAGAGGCTAAAGTGTTAAATATAACATCATAATAAGTCATTTAGCTTCATGAACATTGTTTTAGAATCCCTAGTAGTGGAAGTTAAACCAAATCACTTGACATAAAAGTTAGCTTAAAACAGCCTATGTAAAGGTAGGCTAAATAGTCTTTTTCACATAGAGTATCCTCCAGTGTCACATTATGACTTTATAGTAATACTAACAAAAGTTAATAATTACATGTTTTACTCGTTGAGCATTTATAAGAATAATTCTTTCGTTTCCAGGTATTCAAGAAAATCCAACCATGAATGCTAAAAATCCTTAAATCATCAATAAAAAGAGCCCTCAAACGGTAGGCTAACACTTGCTTTCTGTAAAAAATATGTTTATTGACAACATATTAAATTATGTACTTCATGTAAAGTATTCTTGAAGCTGTTTATCAAGTTTACAATGTAATGGCATATTAGCACGATACAAATTGCTAATTGGCTCCAAACAGTACTGGTCAAATCAAACTCTCATTAAACTGGCATATTGCTCGACTTAAATTATTACTGTGCTTTTAAGATGAGTTGCTAAATGTAGCTTTGCTGCCTGAGTAGTTTCATTCATGGGATTTGTTGTTAGCTAATGTTAATCCAGCTTTTGATTGACTGATTGTTTTTGGTCTAATCACTATTGTCTTCATGTTATTGATTAATGAAGCTTAACAGTGCACTTCACACATGATCCTCACAATCACCCCATATCACTGATCATCTGAGCAGCTTTAGACCTAATACCCTTTGATGTATAGTCACATGATGCAGTTAGAATAAACAATAGAAAATGATCCTGAGCTGGAGTTTCTTTCACATGACTTATATTTCTGTTTAATATATTGCCTTCTGTTTCATCATCCCCCTATCATCGCCTCTTGTTAATTAATTAGCGGTGGTACATTTTGATTAAGTATTACTTCAATTTTTCAAAAAGAATACACGATTTTGCGGCTATGCGTTGCTCGTTCTCAGTGACCATCCTCTCTCCTTCTGTGTTTTCTCTGCTCACCCTCCTCCCTTCATCCCCTTTGTCATAAAACACAGCACGACTGGCTCGGAAAGGTCAGGAGAGGGGTGGGAGGGGGGAGAGTGAGATAGATAAAGGAGTGATCCACACATTTCACACACACCTGTTTCTCATTCCCGAGCTCATCACTCTTGACAGGGCAGGCAGGCGAGTGAGGAAGCACAGTGCACACAGAGCCACTGGAAATATTTTAGCCAGAATATAAACACGCTCCAAACAGAGTCATGCTAAGGCTCACACACACACTCTCCTTTCCTTCTTCTGCTGTGGTGCCTCTGAGCTAAATTTCACACCTAACTTAAAGTATTCCTGTGAAGCATGCTCTGTAGCTCACAGGAAAAGTGTTAGAAAAGTGTTAAACTGATTCAGGTTATGAAAGTGTCGAAATGCGGTGCTTAAAAATAGCAAACACGCTCAGCAAAGCCTCAAAAGAGATCAATACGCTCCTGTGTTTATTAAGGAATGGCATTTCTCAAAATAGAAGTTCCTGTTTCTGCAGAACTGAGCCGGCAGTCACGCTTCATTTGGGGCACCTCCAGACTGGAGCCACGGCCGTCCTCTGCCACATCTGGGTGCAGTAACACGATCTGCCGCTCCCGCTCCCTGACCTCTGACCTCACAGCCGCGACTTAAGGAAGCCACATTTCCTGCTGAGCACGGTGTCTTGGAGGTGGCGAGCGACCTCAACCTTGTTTGACGCCATATTTGCCCCCAGGAGGACGCTTCCTGTGCAGATAGTCCCCTCTGTGCTGCTATGCGGTTGTGGATGTACGGCGTAGCAGGTGGCTAATTCCTAGCACGATTCCTGGTGCCAGTCAGCTGTTTAAGACCCTGTTAACTCTGACGCGATAATCCTGTAAAAGCTGTGAAGGATCACGTACAGAGAGGGCGTGGGAGATAACAGGGTTACATCCTGGGATCTGGGATGTTTAGACTGTGAGGGATCAGATTGGGAATTGTTCGGAAAAGATGATGACAGGCAGATCATTTCTTTCTTTTTTCATGTATATTGTATCGGATACTGACATTAAAAACATCTGCATCTCCAGTTTTTCTATCTATTGAGGCACGCTTTAGGTCTGGGTACACAAATCTTAGTGTTCAGATTTAGTTTCCTTTCATTTTACATTACATTTTATCCCCAGCTCCTCCATCAAGTCTTATGTATAGGACCTAGGGATTATAACTTGATACGATGTCAACTTTTGCACTGTACGTCAACCATTCTTAGGGTAAGTCCTATGATCATATTTCCTACAATCTAACAGTAACATCTTTGTGACATGAATTACAAAAGCAGTTTATAACATATGTTATTAAGTAGCCGAAGTTTTTTAAGGGAATGATGAGCGGAGTATTGCCTGTTTAAATACTTTCATACATCTTCTTATTCAAATGCCTCAGCATTTTCTGTAAGCCTTCTTTGAACCAGTTTCCTCTGGGATGAAGGCCCCTCCACGCAGCTCCTGTTTACACGTGTTATCCGCACGGAGAAACTTGATACCCAAGAAAAATCAGGGACATTTTAGCCGTAGGGTTGTCAAAGTTTTCATATACTTTCTGCCCCTCCATGATGCTTAAAGTCCTTTCAAGCTTACAAAAATAGCTTATGTATTAACTTTTATATTATCCTTTAGGGACCATAGGATATGTAATATGTGTATCTTCAGTAGAAACCAGTGGGCTTGAGTCTGTGTTAAGGGAAGTCAGAAGCATCAAAAGATGGACTAATACATTCATTGTCTTGGTCTGTTCATGACATTTGTTAACAACCAAAAACAGATCCTTTGATTCACAAACAGTCTGGAGAAAAATGCTGACCAGTCAAAATGTCTTCACTCTCACATCTAAAACCTAAAATAGTCCTCACAAAAAATAGAACTACAAGAGGATACAGACACACACATACCCACACAAGCTTGAGGATTAATGACACTTCAAAGAGAGGAAGCCGTACCGTGCCCAGCTTCCTGCCCCGTCCCATCTTGGACCATTTGCTGACATCTCTGTAGCTGCTGACGGCCTTATGAGCCATGTGGTGGCTATTTGGAGCCAGAGAGGTAATCGTCTGAGTTGCCCATTGATGTTGTAGCACTCTGTAGGTTAAATCCAGAAATAAGGGGCCTGGGGCACTTTAACTTGTTTTGCTGTTACTTAAAGTTTATGGTGCTTGTTTGTCTTGGAATGGAAAATGCTTCTCAGGTTGGACTGTGAATGGAGGGAAAATGGGAAGGATTTTGGAGGGATGATTTCCTGTCTTCTTTCTTTGATATGCGTTATCATCTCTTTTCACCTAAGGAGCAATTGACTATATTTACATGGCGTCCATTTTTATCTGACGTCAGGCTCAAGGTGGAAAGCTAAAATGCTGTTACCAAAAGGATAATGTGGTACTGCTGTGTCCCAGATTTCAAGATGTCTGTTGATATTAGGGATAGGCCGATTATCGGCGCCGATATTCGGCATTTTGACGCCTATCGGCATCGGCCTATTTTTTTAATTTTTTAATTTTAATTTTTTTACATTTTTTAATCCGACAGCTGATAAGAGATCAATTTAAAACTGGGTTATTTTGGCTCTGATGCATATGCTTAAAGGCATTTAAACAAAGTTAAGTGTTGGAGTTTGTATTATTCAAAATTTTGACGCCAATATTTTCACTTTTACTGCAAATGAATATCGGCTTCAAATATCGGTTATCGGCCTCCTTGACTTCTAATAATCGGTATCGGTATCGGCCCTGAAAAAACCATATCGGTCTATCTCTAGTTGATATGTAGGAAATCTGAGAAATCATTATCATCTGATTCCAACAGACAACAGCGAACCACTTTATGTAACATTATCAAGGTTAGGTCAGCTAAGAACCAATTAAATGCTTATGAGAAAGATTTAAGTGAACAAACTTTCAAACTTTATCCAACCCTTAACAAGTGCATGGGGTTGACCTGACCATTCACTGTGTTTTACATGTCAGTGATCTACAAAACAACTTCTAATGCAGTCTAGAAATAGAATTTCTAGAAGCCAGTAAAGAAGTTTTTGCCGTCCTGTCATCTTCAGTGCCTCGGGTGAATCCATAAACTTGTATCCACTACGAGATCGTACACAACTCTTCTCATCACTACATGAGTTTGGTGACTTGAGGCCCAGACCTGGTGGTTGACCTACACATGCTCGCACCGGTGTGTCCTCCTCTGTTTACTCTGCCCTTTGTCTTGACCCTTACCCCTCTCCCCACCACGCTCCTGCAAGTTACGACGCCTTTTGTTTGGAGTTTACATCTGGTGGGAAACCAGCATGCCCCTGCCTTGTTTTGTTTTAGTGCTCACAAGGAAGAAGGAAAAAGAGGAAAAAAATTGGAGGAAGATGTCCGCAAAGTCTTGAAAACGTCAGAATCGTTGACTCAGAGACAAACTTATTTGGACATACATAAAGCATCGACTGAGCTCCAACATGCCACGGCTCTGATTGATGTCTGGGTTGCAGCCGAATGCTAGCGAGGTGTGAAGTGCTGGGTTGTGGATCGGAGCCGTCTGTTGAGATGTCTCTGGGCAGCTCTTATTGTTTTCTGAGGAAGACAGTCATACTATGGTAGGAATCCGATGTGTATGATGAGAATGGCAGGAATGCTGTATGCAATATCTCCTATTATTAAAGATCAATATTTGTGTGAGTACAAAGGGAAGCAGCTATCTCGCATATGGGGAAACAATGTCTGGGTATTTCAGCTTGGCTCAGGATTCAGAGCCTCTGGCAGAACATCTTTCCTGTGGTGAAACAATACCAGACGCTGAAGGGCCTCGCCAGAGATGGAGCTGGCATTATGAAGAGCACATTTTCATTCAGACCGAGGGGTCAGCCAGCCAATAAGGTCTCCTCAGAAACCCAAACCAACACATTCTGGCGTTCCATGAAAACAAACGCTGGAAAGCAGGGGGATTAGTTTTTGTATGTGGGTCAGTGTCTGTCAGCTGCATGGCTCAAGAGGTTGTCATGTCTAGATGACACCTGCAATAATATGAGACTCTGTAAAAGTGGGGTTGTTTGTTTGAACAAGACAGAAATGAAGACACTGTGACTTTGGTGTAAGAATCTTTCTATGTTGTTGTAATAAAGTCCTGATTTTAAAGTGCTACCCCTGCCAAAATCTAATATTTAATTGTCAAATACTCACCTCATATGGGGTTTAAACTGGATTTACAATGTTTATGTAGTTTGAGCCATAGCACAAAAAGGCAGCTGTGGTCAGCTTTGAACTTGAACTTTATTTTCCCTCAGGGAAAATTGTCTCACAGCCAGGTATTACACAGAGCACAGACTTTAACATGAAACATAATAAAACATTAAATAAATGATGATATGGTCCAAATCAAAGGATCCAATGTTGTCAAAGGTCAAGTGAAGTCCATAGTATATTAATAACATGCAGGGTATATTTGGATAAATAAGGTTAATTCAAATATGTCTGAAAACTCAGCTTAAGGTTGGAATGGTTTGACATAGAAGTGGTATATTTTAGCCAGTCAAGAGAGTCACATATTGAGCAAGCAGAGAGACAAGAGATGTAAATTATGCTGCAGTGTTAAGAGGTTTCTGTGGCTATTAAGATATTTTCATGCTGTGAAAATGTGTCATTAGCTAAATGAAGTGTAACCACACTACTGCTTCAAGTTAAACACAGCTGCTGTGTTTCATAGAAGAGCAAACTCTCAACTCTTTTCCCAAAGAAACTTGGGAAAGCACTGTTTACTACTGCACCTTGCAAGTCCACTGGCATTAGATTTTCGGACAGAAGTCTTCAATCATTTGAGGGTGTTTACTGCGTTCTGCTCCTTTTACCATTAAAGTACTCAGCTCTGTTATGGAGGATGAATCTGAACAGTCAGCGCTTACTGGAAGCAAGATGGACTTCAAAGGTTTGAATCGTAGAAGAAAAGCCTGCCCTTGCTCTCCATAAGAATCTGTCAAACAGCTGGCACAGAACAGATGTGGATCTTGATCCAGGCTAATCATCTCAGTCTGAAACACGTACAGCCTTCCCCTAAAGACACAGCAGCTCAGACCTATAAAACTGAGGCCTATTCTACATCTACACAACCAATTAGGATCATTATGGACACAGCAAACTTCCACGTCAACTGTACCCCTATAGCAGAGGGACCAGGTGAAATAGAAATGGTTTCCATGTGTTTTCCTGTTGCCTGGTGATGTATTGCTCCTGGATGCTAGCTAATGAGCTTCAGCGAGCATTAGGGTCATCTAAGAGAGATGGTTTACAGATTGAGTCCCACAGTTGGCGAACAAGCTAAACAAAGCCTCATCTAAGGAGAGTCATGCTCTAACAGTTTTTCCTGTTGTAATTCACCCTCGGATGAAATCGTCTGAAAGAAGATGTTGTCCATCTCTCGGTGGTCCGAGTTCTCTCTGATTTATTTTCATCCCCTGCAGGACGACAGAAGTCTCATCACCTGTCCTGTGGTAGAGGTGTTGAGCAGGCTAAGTGGCCCTGTGACAGGCCCTATTGTCCCCTCAGGGATGGAAGTTTGGTGTTCCTTTGTGCTCGTCCCTCAACAGGAGACACAGACCTTTTACCATGTGGGTAGGTCCAACCTGTGGGGACATGCATGGGTTCACATTTACCTGCTTACCACCTACCTTTGTAGCGGCTCTGCTTTTTGAGCAGCAGGGTGGTCGGATGTGAACAAACTAATGCTTGTCAACACCTATCTTGTCCCAAAACATGAGACTAAGTGGACACATCTTGTAGGGCCATGAGGCGTGGTGATGTGGCGCAGTTTGCTCGTCTCTTATTTGTTCCTGGGTCGGTTCCCACGAGCAGATCTTTCATGAAGTTGATTTAAACTTAACCAGATAATTTGTTGCAGAACTCTGCATACTCAAATGGTTTTGGGTATGAAAGACAGAAACAAAACAGGATCATATAATTTGAAACGTGTGGTATAGTTAAACGCAGTTGAACTTTTAATTGATGGGGGCTTGCACAGTTTGGATCGGCCATGTGTTCACCAAACGGCACACAAGTTAACGAGGGTTTGAGTGCAGGAGCTTGCTGCCAGGCCAAAGGCTTCACACTGAGGAGCCAAAGTGTTCACTGTCTTTTTGATGAGGACTGCAACAAGCAACCAGCATCTGTGCTCAGATGCGAGTTGTACTTCAACCAGTGTCCAAATGACCATGAAACCACAAGTCATGGATTAAAGCCAAGGGTACAGATATGAAGTTCGTCTATGTCCGACTCTTCTTTTTGGTATCGCTTGATTGAACACACAATCTGAGTTTACCACTTGTTATGATTTTAATTCTATTGAGAAATTTACTGCTGCTTGAAGGACTATAAATGTCTTCAATGTGAACATGATTGGCTCAAACATGTGGGTACTGACATAAGAGCTTTTCATGATGTGTACCAAAAGAGTATTTACTAGTTCTGTTTTCAACCTTGCAAGAGCTCACTGCGCTCGCAGATCTTTGATTCCCCTTTTTGGCAGATGTCGCGCTGATGCTGGCAGTCAGTGAGCTTCCATTTTTCATGGCTGTCAGTCACAGAGGTGGTCTCAGCTTTTAACCCCTTGGAGTTTCAAAGAGAAAGGATTTTCCCAGTGCCATCAACCTTAATCAAAATCACATTGTCTATAGCTATTGGCCCACGGTGAAACGAGGAGGCTTATCCTGAATTTAACTTTGATTAGCCTGGGTCCTTGGATTGAGTTGCCCACTGCATCTGCTCTTTGATCTGCCACAGCTCTCGAAGGAAGCCCTAGTACCCCCTAATCAGTAGTTTGTGTGGACCGGTCCAAGCTTCCCTGAGGGGTGCATGCAGCCGACTGACCCACGGTGTGAGCATTAAGGGGTGAGACAGAGCGGGATTGGCAGACACGCAGTCTGGCTCCAGCCATGGATAACCTCAGGGTACTCCCAGGCCTAACGTCACATGGTCATTAAATCAAGGAGCCTTCATTAAACTAGACACAACTGCTTTTGACACCAGGGTCCGACACAGTGACACCCTTTATGAGACCATTACAGGGACCATTGCCCTGTGCAGAGTTGTTGAAATAAAGGGGGAAGTTGCACAATGCTTGAGGGCAGTGGTAAATCCACAAAACCTTCAGCTTGACCAGTGGCCTAAATGTGTAGCATATTGTGCACATAGATTGCCTTGTTTGATGATTTCAGGCTTGGAATCTTACAGTTTCCAGGGCCTTCTCTGCAAAGGTATGCCAAGGCATTCGTGTGTATTTTTGGAGAAGTTTAATTCCAACTTTTGTTGTACCATGTGAACACCATCTGCGAGTGTGGGTGAAAACTATTCTGCAAGAGAGCACAGTCAAAAGAAAGTCTTAAGTCTTTTTCCAAATGGTAGAAGAGCAAGTGCATACTGAAAAAAGTAAGACTCCAGAACAGCCACAATTTCCTGATCACAATGTATTGTGTAAAGGTTGTATTGTAACATTTTAAATTTCCTATTTTCTAATGTTCTATATAATCAAAAGTGTTGAATAACCTACAGTTAGAAACCTATTCCAGAAAACCTGAAGAGGAAAAAGTTATTGCGTTTCCAAGAGTCGTGTTTTGCTCATCTTGTTTATTCTTGGACAGAAACCCAAAACAAAGTGTTATTGTGACTTGTGCACTAAACAATGCATGCATTTTCAACGTTTTAAGGTTCCAAATATATGAATATTCACCTTAATGCTGATACCCATCCCCTAGTACTGCTAATCTATAAAATACCTTTCAGAGGTTTTCCAGGACCCAACAGTTCGTGTTGGTCCTTGGTTGGAGGCCCGAGACCTTTATGCCCTCCAAAACAATGTCCAATAGAGCTTGACCTCCATCTCTGACTTTTACTTCAGACCTCCCACTCACATGTTGTTTTCAAAGGTCAAAAGTCTGCTTTGGTCAGTATCCTCTGTCAGTTTGTGTGGGAGCTTTGCCCTAAATGACCCTTGTTGAGTTATGGGTCACAGGAACTCTTTTTCTGCTGTTGTGTACCTGATCCTGCTGAAACTATCATACCCAATTGTCCTTGTATGATATTGGAAGTACAGTAACTGTCTATGTCTGTAAAAATGTGTCATAAAACATGTGTTATATTTATTGTTTTCTCTTGCACCAAGTCCCATCACTCTGTAATGGATTTGCTTTGCTGTAGGGTGAAAATAAAGTCAAAGTTTGCAGTAGCCAAGAAGCACCATGTTTGCAGATAGAGGCTACGAGATTACTGTTCTGATATCACTAATAATAGATTAGTGGTATCAAAAACACCTCTCTAACTTCAAATCTGTTTGTCCTCTTGTTATTCTTAACCCTTCTACTACTGCTTTTATCAGCTGGAGGCTTCTGCGTTGTCTCCAGGGACAAAGCATTAACAACCAGGACGCTATAAACAGGAAACAGTGGAGCTCTCTGGTTTCGTCCCATTGCTCCCAGGAAGAGACAGACCCCGTTTCAGAGAGTGACACAAACCAGAACACACAGACACACAAACACAAAGTCCTCAGCATCTATCAGGTATCAGGCTTTATTTACCTACTTGACGCCCTAATCCTCCCACTCGTCGACACAGTGAGTGGAAATTTACCTCATGTTTTACCGCAACTACCCTGAGAACATGGCCAGGAAAAGTCCAGGAACTCATGATCCTATTTGACAGGGAAGGACAAGGATGTGAGACACACTTACTGTAGGACATGGCTCCTTGCAGTGATCGGAATTTGGAGAAAAACAAGTGAGAGAAAAGTGTTTTGTGGAAATCTGGTCATTCATGAATGCGGAAAATAATGCAGTTCTGTGACTTCACATCCTTGTTCATTTGTTGCTAAGAGGTCATGTTTTCTTTACATTCTCTGGATCTGGTGTTTTGGTAGACGGACAATAACTTTGGTCTGAACAATAGCTATGAATCATGAGAGAAACATTGTCTTGATTAAAGAATTTCCAAGTTGTTTCATATCAATAAGTTTGGGAAGCACCGCTGACTTTTACCGTACAGATGCCAGGAACACCTCCGGAAAGTAAACTTTTCTTTGAATCAGAAGGCAGACTGAATGTCTTTCACTATCTAGAGGAATTTTTGCTTATATCACTTGGACAAACACACCCACATACGGATGAGGATCGTCAGAGTGGGAGTCCAACCTGACTGACTTGCAGCTGTGTCAGCAGGAGTTGGAAAAATCCAGGAGAGAAAAATAACACAAGAGAGAGAAGGAAGGATGAAAGGAGATAAGAGAGGAGAGGAAATGCAAGTGTTTATGTTGGCACGCCCCTTCCTTCAGTCCTTGAAGTTTTACTTGGCATTTGTAAATATGGGTTTGTATGTTTGTAGTGTTAAGTTCACGTGCGTGTATGATTGAGTCTGCGTACCTGCAACTTCTCCTTGGATAAGTGTGTCAGTGTTTGCAGGTTGGTGTTAATGGAGATGATAAAGCTGGATAATGAAGGGCCTCTTTCTGACAACCCCTGTGGGCTGATGTTTGCAGGACTGTCAGGCATCAGTAAACTGTGCAATGATGACTCACAACTCCTCTGACTGAGTCCGACCATGTGAAGTGAGAAAGTCCAGTGTTGCTCCAACTAGGCCAACAAATAACATGGTATCTGGGGTTACAGTTGGATGTACATGTAGAGCTGTTGTTTAGGAATCAGGTTTGCTTATCTAGTTATCCAACTTTTGGGATCAGGTCTTTCAAGCTGGGACACAATGTTTTTTTGAAAATCTTATATTAGTGTTAACTCGCGAATCCCATAAAGTTTCCATCAGCCTGTCTGCACATCTAAAACATACTACTTCAATGCTCTTAGTGTACACCATGGGGACAACCGATCAACAGCCTGTCAGTCTGTGTCTGTAGCCTGTAGAGCCTGTAGTGTCTGTAGAGTTTCTGCGGTGTGCTGTGAACCCTTGCCACTAGTCGACTTTTGTCGGCACATGTTGGCTGTGAGAGAAATCCCTTTGATAGGTCGTTCAGTTGAGTGAAACCGAGCACAAGAAATGAAACGGAAATGAGGAAAGCAAGCAAACAACTAAAGTCAAGAGGGCGCAGACGATTTTGCCTTTGTTTTTACTTTCTTTTTATGACAACCATACGACAAAGGACCAACAACGCCAGAGCCATAAGCAAGAGACACATTCTAAACGTAGCTATAATACAAGAGAGAGAGTGCTGTGAAAATGGTAGGAAATTGGCCGCCGGCTAAGATCTTTGCAGTGTGTTCTAGTGCAACTTTTTGGCCCAGACACAAGCAACACAAACCCTGCAACAGTTGTCCTTTGTTGCTACTTGTTCTTTGTTGTTGGATTACTGTGTCTGGGGCTTTAGGTCACACTGTACATAAACACAGAACCCCCAGTTGATTTTTTCCATTCATAGTCTCCACTGTTTGATTTAAACAAGATGGACGCTTCTGCAAAGAAGTTGACAAAATAAAAGAGGCTGTGTAACTCTAATTTTAACAGAAAACTGGAGTAAACAAGAACAATGTGCTGCTGCAGATGGCAGGAGGATGCAGACAATATGATCCACACCACGTTGTTAGTAAGAGCTACATCTTTGGCCACAAGATGTGAAATACTACGTCAATAATAGCAATAGTTTCTTGTGAAAATAGACTCATTCCAAACTGTGGTAGTCATTGATCACAGTAATTAAAATAAGCAGATAACAAAATGGAAATGTAAAGTGTATTGACCTGATAATTTGAAGACATACGCCGGTGCACTTTGCAGCATGAAATTGAAAAACTGCTCCCACTCAGACGCTCCTGTGTGAATGTAGAGATGTGGCTCATCAATAATTGTGTACCAGATGATGGCTGTGATAGACTGAGGCTCTTATTACAGACACAGACTGAGTTACAGAAAAAGCTACAGAAGAACTACAACTGTCCTAAATAATTTACTCTGGATGGCTTGGTGGAAAACTTTCATACATTCTGATCAAAATTAACATTTCTACAGAGTTCATGCGCAGAGCCGACGTGGAGCTGGAGTTTGTTCCAAGATTACTCTGGATAACTTTGCTGACATAAAGACTCCATGGTGAAAATTTATTAGTATCTATGTAGCAAAGCCAGCCAGATAACCCAGTAGACCCAGTAGATCTGACTGATATATCTCCAGAAATATTGATTGTGCTTGCAGACTTGCATATCATAGAAGACTGGACTATAAGCCATGGCAGAGGTCTAAGCACTCCAAGTTCGGTCAAGTTACCACCGGCAAGAAGCTAGGTCTTTTGGTGCTGTTTGTTTGTCCGTTTGTCAGCAGGGTCGTGGAAAAAGTACCAACCTGATTTTCAGGAAACTTGAAGGGAGAATGAAGCATGGGCAAAAGGAAGAGCCCATTACATTGGATCATATGTGGACCCAGCTCACAAATAAGTAATGATCTTTACAAAACTGTTAAACCAGTTTTTTTATTACAACTGAAAACAAGCATTTACATATTCATACATAATAACATCGTACATTTTAGAAGTGCATTATCCATTAACAGTTGAGATGATGATGGTTCAGCAAGGCCTAACACTAGTTTGACTTCATTTTTTTTTATAGTTTTGGAAATGTATCGGCTGTATTAAGTGATTGAACTTACAAATCAGTTCATCACAGAGGACTTGACTGTTGGCCTCGGCAGAGGTCAGCACTCTGAAAGTGCAGTTGTCTTTCAACTTTCATTCTTCTAGGGAGAAATTGTAGCACAAGACAACTTGTTCGGTGATTGTAGTTTGCAGATAGAAGCCTGTAATTTAAATGATATTTCTCCCACAGGGCTTGGTATGTAATATTTAAGTACTTTAGATAGCATGTTTAGTTAGCATTTTAATGTGCATGTGTAATGTGCTGCTATGCTAGCCAAAGGGCCGGACCATAAATTAGTCCCTATAAATAAATGATAGGGTAGAGAGCTTCAATCTTAGCCACTGCTTAGCAAACGCATGCTATATATATATATATAGCTGAGCTTTGTGTAACAGGGACATGAAGTGCAGACATGCATACGTCTCTATTTTAAGTAATGTAAACATAGGCCTATTAAAGTGTATAATGTGTGATGCTGTTCTATTGTTATACCGTGGTCATAAAATTAACACACATCCCCACTCCACCCACCCATGAACACATAAATGCACACACCACATCACACACTGCTCTCCTTGATCTCTTCAATATTAGGGCCTGCGGTTCAAGTTCCCCCCCCAATGGGCACCATGACATGTTTCTTTGTTTCTCTACCCTCCTCTCTAATGATCGCTGACGTGGAGAAACTCAACAATCGCTCACTTTTTTCTCCTCTTCCAAAAACAGTACAATTGTTATTTGTTTCTGTCATCTTCCTTTGTTGTTGTTGCTGCTGTGGACCTCAGACTCAAGACAATGGCTCATTCAGAACAGGCCTTGTGAGTGAATCGTCTTGTCCGAGACGCAGACGATGTGGTCGAGACAAAAGAAGGGATCCTGTGTTGCTGCAGCGGAGATTGAGTGCAGCTGGATGACCTCTTTCAAAGGCAGCTCCGACTAACTGGTTTTAGTAAAAACGTTCAGGTCTGAATATCTTCGACATGCACTTTCGGGATCAAATAATGCACCTCAATTTCGGCTATGAGGTGTTAATCGTCTACTTTTCCTGTCCGGATTGAGTGAGCTGCACTGCTCCATTCACAGGCCTGTTCCTCTGACCTTTAGGCTAACATTTCCACCATCTTCCACCAGACTTAGTTCCTGTCAACATTTCTGTTTTCCACACAGTCTTGTGTAGTAGATGACATCTTCATTTGGAATCCATCAGTGGGCCGGGCTGATTACAGTGCACTGTTTGTCCATTGTTTTGTTCCCCTGGTTGCCAAAATGTCTGGCTTTCCAGTGGGCATTGTGAGTGCCTGTGACTCACATGAAAACTCGACACAGTGTTGTTTTAAAAAGCTTTAGCACGTGTGAGCGTTGCACTTTACAATGCCTGTTGTGGGTAATGGTTAAATCTACTGTAGTCTGGGCTTTACTCATGTTTCCAGTTAGATCATGCTGAGCTGCCAGATGTGACTTCTTTTTCACCAGTTCAGAGGTGGTAAACTGTCTTTAACTGTGCACTGATGTAAGAAATATTCGTTACATAATGCTATTTTTATGCATTAGTTCGCTTTAAATCTTTACTGTCTCCACATTAACTTGTTTCTGGGTCTGAATATCTTTCACTGATGGTTTTTTTCCCTCAGGATTTTTTCAGATTTTGATATGCAGATCCTTATCCCGACTGTGCGATCCTGCAGAGTTCAGCCCGGCCCCTGCCTGTACGCTCCCACCCTCCTCCGCTCTATACACACGGGTTTGTGGTTTTGGGTTTGGTCCAGAATGCTACTCTGAGGTCAGCCGCTACTTACACAGGCTGACAAAACGGTAGCTCAGTTTCCCTCTCCTCACAGTAGCACCTACCCAACATGTCATCACATTTACACAGACTGACACACACACACGTCTGCACACTGCGGCTCACACTCAGCCATGGGAAACTCTGAGGAGGAGTCGGGTCCAACTCCATCAGCTGCAGAATTATCTGGCCAACTGAGGCTGAGTCTCTGTGGAGCCTCCCCCCAGAATGAGGGTTTAAAGCTGGGCTAGAGCTCCGCAGAGCCCTGGGGGGGGGGTTCTGGGAGACAGCTCCAGTACCCTAATGCAATATTCAAATCCAGCCGTGTCTGCTGCTGCAGCGTGCCCCGCTGCTTTAAAGCTGTCCTGTCTTATCACCGTCCACGCTGAGTCACGCTCTGCACGCCCGCGCTGCCTCCACAGCCCCTTGACATTCTCTGTACCGCTCGAGGGCAGCGGGGGTGAACACACACGCAGGGACATGGTCACACACAGATGTGCACACATGTGCTTTGAGACTAGAGGTTAGACGTGCACTTTATGCACCTACACACACACATATGCTTTCAACTGAACGCAGCTCATATAAAACTGAATGATTGTGAACACATGAATCCTGTTTGACCCATTACGATGTATTATTATTACTTAGTATTATTACATATATATATATATGTTCCTAATTAGAATGAACTGACGATGATTTCACATAATTACATTGACCTTAATGTCGAGCTGAAACGGCATTTCGAGAGTATCTAGCTACCATATTGTGACGTATTTCCGAGTGAAACAGGACGTGCACGCGGGACATATCATTGGAGGGATTTGATTTGATCGTTGAGAAGTGGGCGTAGACAGACGTTCTCCACAGCGCAGTAGCTAGCTAACTGACCGAACGTTCTTGGTGCTCTGCGGCTAAACGTTGCAGATTGATTGGGTGAAATTGTTTGGTTCTAGCTTATGTAAGCAACCCGGGATATTTTTTTTTACAGGAAGAAAAAATGATCGGATTTTGATATAAGAATACAAAGAAATTGATTTTCTGTATTTGTTTTGGCCTATATTGTTAAATAGATGCACAATATTACCGGGGATGTGATCTAAAAGGATTAAAATTACATTTTTCATTTCACCTCGACTTTAATATATAACACTCCACATACAGGAACTTAATGGAAAGTAAGTACTACACAAGTACAATTCTGAGGCACGTGTTGAACTTTACTTTACATAATACTTCTACTTCACAACATTTTAGAGAGCAATATTTTACTTTTGACATCCCTCGGTGGAATGGTCATTTCAGGCCGGCTTGTAAAGCGAGTCAATTCCAAAAGACCAAATGTTAAACCGGCCAAATAGTACACTAGATATAAACATGTTAACATTTTGGCATTAGAAACTGTTTCCCTATTAGTGACTTACTAAGTCTTATAAATACTCACCTGTATAAATAAAGTCATGCATAATAAAGGGTATGGCCACTAACTAAATATGGTCGCTTCTGGCTCAAGTACAAAACAAAGATGGCGACAGTCAAAATGCAAAGCTTATGCAACCGGCTCATCTGAAATGAGTGTTCAGTTTGCAATTAAAGCTCCATGGCTACTCCCTCAGAATTATAAATCAGGAAGCTTAATTCAGATGAAGAGTTTAAGAGGAGGACACTGAGAGCCAGGAAGGATGTGGCCTCTCCTGTGCTGTGCACTGCTGGCTCTCTCTTCCTGCCTCCGTCAATGCACGGTATACTGTACGTTCACAGGCAAGGTCACACTTCTACATTCTCCCTCCGTCATAAGACAAGTCACACATTGTAACCGTGAGTCTATAACCCGTTTTAGACAATGCCTGAATAGCTCCCATAGCTCACTTGAGTAAAAACGTGCTGCCTACTAAAAATAGTGCTCTGCATATTTTATGAGGACTTGTATTTTTGTCATTCCTGAGCTGAACAGGGAGTAAAGACGGAGTTCTGTGGTTCTTTCTGTGCAGCGAGCTGCTCCTTTTATAGACTCAATGGTAACTGTCTGTCTCTCATGTGGTTTCACTGCGAGGCACATCGGCAGTGAACTCAGGGGCTGAGTCGTCACCCTGAGCTGACACAGTGGCAGCGGTTATGACTGAAACTGAGAACCGTTGGACCGATTGAAGAGGGCGACGGAGCAAGGTGACACATTTAGCAAGGAAAAGTAAATGACAGTTTAGTTTAAGTGGCAGTATTTATAAGAAATGTACAGTCTCGTGATGCAGTGACTCAAGCCAAGTTTGTGTTTGAAATTACAGCTTTTATTTTGACGGGGCAAAAAATAAATGCAGCTTGGAATGGACTGAAGCCACTTTCTTTTATACGTTAAACATTTTGCATAGACACGCACACCTGTTGATATACGTGACAGCACGAAAAGTTTTCTGTCTGTCAACATAGAATGATCTCAAGGATGATATGTGTGTGTTTAAATAATCTAATAATAATAAAATTAACCTGTACATGCGTCAGAGTCAATCAAACCCAGGACTCCACCAAAGGCAAATGTTTGAGCTGCACGTGCTCATATCACGTTTAACTGCTTTCTACTGATCACACTTATTAAACAGGAGATTTAAGAGTTTAAATTTCTGAACACAGGAAGAAGAAGTAGTCGAAGTTATATGACGAAGAATTTCCACAATTAATTATAACGTGTGTTATTACAACATTTGTGTACCAATGAGTCAAATGATCATGTGTGATATGACAGGCATTGTTGATCATGCTCAAACTGAGAATCATTACTTATCGTAGTTCTCCTCAGCTCTTCAGAGCTTTTCAGCACGCTTCAGCTCATTGTTTGATTTTCTGTTAGAGATATGTATGAATGAAAACTAATGTTGCGCTGTATCTGCTGTTAGTGTGAATAGGAAGCTGCTAAAGCGGCTGAAAGTGTTGTATTTACGTCTTTTAAAAAGTATATTGCATTAAGACTACATGTATATTACATTACATTATATATTATATGAATATCTTGTATCACTGTATGGTGAAATCAGTTTGTTTTATTGTCATATACAGAACCACCGTACAATGAAATCCTTACTTTGCTCTTTCACCCTCAATGCTGTTTTTAAAACAAAAAATAAATAGATAAAATAGAAAGGAAAAGAAAAACAGAGATAATATCAACAGAAGTATGCACACAAGATAAAATCAATAAAGATAAGATAAAGTGCATTCCGGTAGTTATGTATATTGCACAAGGGAATGTCTATTGCACAGGGAGAAAACTAATCCAAAAAAGATAAACAAGTAAAAACACGGCGTTGAAGGGAGCGAGCAAACACGTCTGCCATGGTGGGCGCCATGTTTGAAAAGTGCTCAAGGTCCAGATGTCAGAAACCTCAATGATAGCTATTGCTATTGATAGCTCTTATTGTGTTCGCTTTGTACACAACAGTTTTTTTTACTAGTAGATTTCATTCCAACTGCAAATCTGTCAATAAATGTAGATTTTGATAATTAATATGTTTAAAGTTTTATATTGCATTCAATGTCCAAATCATGATCTTTAGTTACACAAATGTTCAGTAATTAGTTAAAGTTAAATCCACATGTTACACAGGCTTTATGGTTTATTCAGCCTAATTCACTCTGTTGTGTCTCTTTAATCATAACATCTGACTGCAAGAGTTTTACTCAGTATCACTATTAACAAACTCTCACACAGTCACTACTGTGTGGACATAAGTGCACTGTGGAAACAGGGCCAAGTCCTAATGACGGGGTTATTCCGTTTAATAATACATCAAAAAAGGAATTTCTTGCGGCGGTAAATTATACATGAAAACTGCGGTGGTGAATTACAGACTCGCTGTGTCAAGGTACATGCTGGAACATCTCCTGGCTGGGTGCACCTATCTGACAGGATGATTTGTGTTCACACTTGTACAGTGTAAGAGCAAGGCTGAGTCAGAGCGCTGTTAAACGCCAACTACTTCGTGAGTGGCGCAATCTTAGAGCCCAACGGCTATCTTATGACGTGTACAGACAATCTGAGTGGCGTAATGTGTGCGTTTGTGGGCGGTGTGTGGATGTGTGACGTATTAAGAAGTGTGCAGACATTGCTTAATGTGTGCTGTAAGTAGGAGAGAGGGAGACAGAGCTATATGATGCTCTTTTACTTTGCCAGCCTGTAGAGGGTCTGATATACAGCTCATATCACAACTGGCCTTGGCAAGTGCAGCCTGAGGGAAGCCATCCACTCCTCCCTCTCCTCCCTCTCCTCCCTCTCCTCCTCGGCCTTGTGGATGAAGTCATAACTCCAGCAGATGTTCACTAGCAAACATCACTTCAGAATTAATAGGGCCCTCTACAGGCTGAGTAAAAAACTCAGTCTGACAAATTGTGGCATAAACAAACTCCCTGACTAAAATAATCCATGTCCTCTTTAGATAATCAGTATTCAGTTATACTACATTTTGCAGGCAGCTAAGATATTAATAGATGGTGTTATGTGAGATGCCTCACCTCTCTCGTTAACTATCTTGAAAACAATGTCATGTGTGTATACAGTGAAATACCTCCGAGCAAATTTTACCGCCTGCTTTGAAGTTCAAAGTGTGTCCCTCTCCCCCGTCTTCTATTCTGGGTGTTGCCAGATGTGACCTGGGCAGAATCGCTGAGCGAGCCCACCTTTCATGGTAATGAGGTAAGAGTTATGGTTTGCCCCCAAGCCAAAAGGTCTGCCTGGAACACAAAGAGAAGAACACCTTGGAAACTTCGACCTGACAGCGCAGAGTAGAGTCTGGCTCTGGTGCGCAGAAAGACTTTTATTAAAACAGTGTGTGTGTGCGTGAGTGAGGAAAACAACATGTGATGTTTCAGTTTGGAAAAGGCCACATGGCTCCCAGCTGAATTTGATTTACACCATTCAGATATTAAGTGCATCCTTGCTCCAGGATCGGAGCCTGTCCTCAATCAGGGAATTTAAGCCTTTACTCTTTAACACCCTGATAGACAATGAAGGCTGTTTCATAACAGTGTGTACTTTGCTTCTGCCCCTGTCACAGATGGTCTCTTGAACCTTTGGATGGACAAAGGAGGGAGTTCAAACTCAGTTCTTGAAGACTGAACATTTTCTGAATGATGGCCTCTTGTGATATACTAAACGGTTGTTTAATTCTATTGTTGTTATCAGAACATCATGATGACATTTTTTATCATAACTGTCATGTGTCCTTTGTGGATATGTGAGTTTGAACTGTATGCTCTTTATATTTCTAGAACGACGGCACCACCTTCAGGCAGGGAGTTGTAAGTGCACATATTACAGTGGAGAACAGTGCCACTGGTGGCAATTGTTGACTGTCAGAGGAGGTGCTGTAACGTCACAAGAAGTCAGTCAGTTCTTCTATGTTTTTTAGGTAAAAAATACAAACTCAGACAAACAGAGGGAGGGAGGGAAGCAAGGCGCTTGCTATCTAATTAAGTGTCATGCTGCAGTAGGGAGACAGTGCGAGTTAATCCACAACAAATTGATCTGAGAAACCATGAGATCACATCAACAGCCTTCATTTGGTTGGTTTTGTAAGTTCCTAATTTGTAAGTCAAATTTCGTTATTTCTCAAAGCATCATTGTTCTGGCAATTTCCGAACACATTTCTCCATCTTTGGGGGTTATTGTTGCAGTTTGAGCCAAGAAAAGAAAGAGACATTGCAGGACGAAGATTAAAGAAATGACTGGGATTGAGACAGTGAATAAAAGAGTACTCCTGCAAATTAGCATTGAACTTTGATAACATAGTTTGTCTTATAGTACTCAGTTTTAAAAGTTTTAAAATGCTAATGAAACAAAATGTGGTCTTTCTTGTCAAGAAGTGACCCCTACATTACCCCACTGAATTAGATCTGTTTTGCTTGCAGTGCAGCCTGGCAATGCCAGACAATTTCAGAAAAGAGAATTAGTCTGGAACTAGTTCAATTTCCATTGAATCAATCAGCACAGACCAATATGCCTCTGGACACTAAAACCAATCTAAGTGACGAAACACGTGAAGCAGCTGTAGGCTGTTCTTTCTAACTTCACCTACCCCATTTTTTCTGATTTTACAATTAATAGCCTAGTCTTCAGCTCCAACCAAAGCTGACTCGAGTCATGTCATTTGTCTCACTTTGGAGCCACAGAAGGCTTTATGCATCTTTTTTGTAATATATTATGGAACTCTACAAAGCTGTAAACACGTGTCATTCATATGACATGCTGCCCAAGGAAACCCTACTGTCCAGTCATTTTACCTATAGTGTTACTCTTGCAATTAAAGAGATAACACCTCAGTACTCTGCCCACGCGTTGCAAGTGAAGACAAGTGCAGACCTCCTGCTGTGTGTGGCATTTCTTCACGCTCTGCATGATGATTACTCTCGGTCACGTCACAATAATTGGTGACAGCATGCTGCCAGCCACTGTAAGCTGCTGAAAACATTTACGTCACACTGGTCATGTTGATTCTGAGCAGCCACCAAATTACACCAGAGACATAATGTGGATCACTGTCTGAAGCTTAGCGTGCAGTGACCACATGGCCATAATTATGAAAATAAGCCTTAATCTAAGATGATGGAAATGATACCCTCACGACACTGGTGGACTGCAGGAGCTTCTTTATACTTATTAAGCATGATGTAATCTGGCATTAGTTAGCTCAGTGATATTTGCAATGGCTTATGGGAAAGGGGGTTGAAGATCGTAGCAAAGGACTAGAGAGAGAGAATGCTGGACATTTTCCAGATGTTTCTGTTACATGTCAGACATGATGGTTTGTCCTGCTAATCCTCATATTACAACCTCTGCACAACAGGGAGCAGGGAGTGTTAAAACCATCAAAATATGTTTGCTTCTGACATTTGCTGACAGACATGCTGTCAGAGCTCGTCATCGTTTACAGAGCTTATACCGAGTGGCGTCAAATCACCTTTGGTTGCAACAAGTCTCATCTCAGAGTCCTGCTGGCTTCTGTCACAAATCCAGGAGGTGACGGCTCTGGACCCTGCGGCTAGCCTCTAATGAAAAGCTGGGTTGATTCATCTCAGGCTGGAGCACATCAGTGATGCAGACAGCATGTATAAGTAAAGAAGGACTTAAGGTCCGATGTATCGTAGTGTTGCCTGTTTGTGTTGTGTTTTTTGAATAAATGTGATTCTGTACTCTCCACATGGTTTTAATATAGTTTTTCAAATGGAACAAACTTAAGAAAAACATTGTAGTGGAAACAATAAAAATTACAGCCAGCTTTTTTTCCTGTTGTTTCAATTGCTGCTGGGCAATAATTGACTTGTTTTGCGCCACATTGCATGTCTGTGGGAGAAGACACAGTAACTAACTCCATGCAGCAAAACACAAAAAAATAGCAACATCAAAGTGGACATATACACCATTTAAGGGCCGGGTTTGGGCTTGTAGAGAGCTGGTATGATGTGAAATTGTGTAGCTGCACAGTTCAGAGGAGAAAAAGTGCCTCTATCATTATGACTGCACTTTCTTTAGCTTCAGGAATATGAAAGAAACTCTCCAAAAAGCAAATAAGCTTTGTACTGCGGGCCTGGTCGCTGGGTTCAGTAAAATTGTTTTTGCCCAATCATGGATGAATCAAAAGCTTCAACATGCAGCTTTATAACTCTCTTTTCTTCAGCCTGGTGTTTTTTTTTAGAAGGGTACAATTTATCTTTGATCAGATTTCTGAATTTCTAGATTCAGCTGTAGGGCGCAGATTTGCTTTGACTACGGCACTGAACCCAAAGGGCATTGGTTCATCTGGCCTTAAAGCACATATTTTACTGTGCTGTAAGTAGTGTAAGCAGAAATTTGATAGGCCGGACATGTGTTTAGCTTAGTCCTCCTGAGTAATTTTCCTCATATCCGCTAACCGCAGCACCATGCCTCCTATTATTTTCTCTGAGGGTTTGAGGACGTTTGGAATCGTGTTGGAGACATCTGCAAAGCTCTTGGCATCACCACCCTATACCACAACAGAGCTGAGGGGGCAGATGTATGCATCTACATGTTCCAACATAGACTTTACTGATGTAACCACTTGTTTTGTGTCGGGGTTCATATACAAATTGGCTTGTAAAGTCATGTTCGGCATGGTATGTAATGTTGCAAAGTCTCTGTGTGATAGTGAAAAGGGCAGCAGTTAACATACTTTAAAAAGTAGGGATGCACGATATTGGTTTTTTTGCCGATATACAATATGCCGAAATTTTCCAACCCTTTTTGCTGATTTCAATACTATTACATTGGGCACATGTTTTTTTTTCCACCTAAATGCAGAGAACATCAAGTCTCCCCTGTAGTGGAATTGATATCCTGCCTTCTCTCATTGTAGTGGTCCACTGGCAGATGCAGAAATAACATAATACAGTGCTTTTTAAAACGTACATATTCACTCGGCAATATGAGAAAAGTACTTAAACTTATGGGTACTTAGGTTATGTACAAAATGCCATATTTATTTGTATGTACCATTTTCTTTCAAATAAAACTGTAACATTCATACAACAATCCTGACAACAGCCACAACTAGGGCAAATTTTACCCATTGCACAGAATAAATACATAAAATGAAATCAACCTTGCTGTCCGTTTCGGAAACTTTGAAAAACTGCCATAACTGACATCTTGCACCCTTCTTTACGCTTGACAGACGAGGTGTGGTGCATGCAGTGTGCACGTACACTCACACAGAGTTAATTTTTAGGGAATCATCCAGCATTTAGGCATAATTAAAGCGTTGTTTTATTGGCGGAAAACATCGGCAGAAAAATTTAATTTTCAAGCCATTATCTGCAGATGCCGATAACGTGCCGATAATATCGTCCACCACTATTAAAAAGTACGACACACAAAACTCCAAGCTAAAAATCATGCAATAGCAAAATACACAGGCCAGATCAAATTTAATATGACAGTTTTACCTTTAGGATAACTAACAGCGCCTGTTATAAATGACATGCACAAGTACAATGCTGCTGATCCTGCAGATATGCATGATACATCTCAGAAAGAAGGACACGTACTGAACCCTGAAGCCTCCTGCAACTACCATGAATATAGCCACCCTTTCAGTATGCTCAGCTTCCTGCACCTTGTTTCTGTGGGTCAGCAAAATGGCTAACCTAGCTTGCCTGCCTAAACAGAAAATATTGAAGACTGCATTCAATTTTCAATCACTGGAACAAGAGCAAAAGTTCAAGGACACTTGAACTTTATCTAAATACCCACCTCAATTCTAAGAAGTTTATGAGTGAGTGCCGTGTTCACACTGGAAAAGTGCAAAAATATGTTTAGTCAGATAACACTTACAGATAGAATAAATAGAAAATAAATAGAATGCTAAAAACCCCACAAAGTGCGTCTTCTCTTGATCTTAACTTTTGACCAAGAAGGCAATACACAAAAGAAACGGATAAGCACTACCTAAAGCTGAATAAACAGGAATTTGTCTTGTCATAGTTGGGAAGCACGAGTGTTTATAGCACTAACAATGGCTGTGTTTGATTCAAGAGTACTAGTATGGCAGTAAGCCATGGCAGTGTGACAGTGAGCCAGCATGCGCAATACCAGGACCCTGAAATAGCTAAATAGATTTAAGCCATGGTTAAATGTACTATTCACAACTGTGCTTTTCCTAATGTAAATGTTAAAATGTCTTCAGTAACAAAGGCCTTAAAAGCAATTGGAGATTGTAATGAAACAGTGCCAAAACACCTCAGGAAACAAAAGTACACACTTATCGAAGCAACGTTTTGTTTTTGATGTGATTGTGAAGTTAAATTTGCAGAGGCTAAAGTCTCAGTAGGACTACTATTGCTTTACTTATTGTATCATTTAATTTTTTGTTACTTCATAAAACAGTAAAGTATGTTGATCTCCTGTGTTCTAATTGACCAACAATTTCACTTATCAGGACTTTCTATCAGAGCAAGATAAACAGTTGTCTAAACATACATTCTACTTTGTTAACTGCGATGACTTCGCAGTGACCAGAGAACAGGAGTATTGTTGTGTTTACACTTATCATGATATAGTATCTCTTTGTTGTAGTGACCATAGGACCAAACAGCAATAGAAGGCTGTCAATGATAAACACCTTAAAGTCATAAAGAGTGATAAAGACAAAGAGACATACAGAAATGACTAACTACATAGACACTTTGTCGCCTGGACTCTGACTGTGACCGCGTTTAGGTGTGAGCCCACTGTTATCAGCACCGACCATACCTTATTAATGCTGCACCTCAGATCATTCTGACAGACGAGACATTATGTCATCAGTTTTGTTTGTCTGTTTATCCTCAGAACAATTATGTCTTTAGTCTTCTCTCCACTGACCAAACTCTAATTTAATGTCAGGAAAGCAGCTATTGGAGCTCAAAACTATAATCAACTCATGTCTTTCTTCATTTCTGGTTTAACATGCCTAATTTTTGGGGCCTGTATGTTTAAAAAACATAAAGAGGAATAATTTCTCAGTGGTTATTATGGTTTCATCTTGTTTCATTGCAGCTACAACAACAACTTGAGCAGCAGAGGTTGTTTACATTCTAAAAATCAATGGAGGCCAATTGCTGTGCTAAAGCTTATCTTTATATTGGGGCTTAATTATTTTCAATATTGACTAATCAAGCATCTATTATCTTGCATAATTGTTTAGGCTATAAATATAGAAATAAAGTGATGAATTGTCATTACAGTCCGTACAAACCCAATGGTCTTTTATTTACTATTATATTTGACAAATAAAAGGCAGTAAACCCTAAGTGAACCTGAAACAAGCAGATGTTTGGCATTTAAAAATAGTAATTGCTAATTCTGGTAATTGCTACAGCTCAACTTTACACACGTCAGGATGCTTCTCAAGGGGAATCTTTCAACAAAATCACTACTGGTTTGATAAACCTGTAATGTCACTTGAACAAAGTCCAACTCTTGTCAACAAGCATGCCAGCTTCAAGTCAGTGCTTATGTTATTAGGAGAATTGTATGGAAGGTGTGCTTGGAAATTCACGTGTATGTTGAGTCATAATTTGAACTTGCAATGCAAGTAGTTTCCATGGCCACTCCCACAGACACCAGGAACAAACAAACTATGTAGCTACTAATCAGTATGACAATCGTTAACATAAGTCCTGGTTCATTATAGCAGGTTTGTGCTGTACTTTAGTTTCCTTCCTCCAGTGGCCTTGGTTTGTAATTGAATCTGACCCCTGACCTCTAAGGCAAATATGATTTCCTTTTCAGACAGTTTTTCTTTTACAGCTTAAATAAATTCCTGCAATGTATGCACACACACACATGCCTCAGTCAGACATTGTGAATTTCACTGCTGAATGCTAAATCAAATTATGCACAATAAATATTCAGATCATGGAGAGAACTGGTGTCCTCTGCCATATTTTCCATCATGTGAGATAAGGGGAAGGTACACTTTGATGACTTAAGTGATAAGGTCTAGCTGAGATCTAGGTCAACATAATGTGACATAAGTGAATATATGACCAACATATATTTAAGGATTTAGTAAAGGTCACACCTATAGCAACAATTAGCAGCAGGGTATATTGATTTAAGGTGACAATGTTAAAGCATTGATGATAACGAGCTACAGTATTTTGCTTAATTGTCCTTGAGGAAAAAATAGTTTACCCTATGGACTGTGGCCTTTGGTTGACCCTGACCTTTGCCCTCCCTGTGAAAGCTGGTAAACCGCTAGTGTGGTAACGTTCACGAACGATCCGATTCTTTTGAACGGCTCTTTGGTGCGAACTACGGGAACCGAGTCGTAGGTGAGAGCCTTTGTTTTTATAGTTGTGCCCAAATTTCATTGCCTGCCCTAGATCCACTCCTCTTTATGCCAAATTACCACAGGCAGCTTTTTTCAACTGCAACTCCTCTATACTATGTCACGTGCAGCGGAATAATATCACCACAACATAGTGCCGACGGTGAGCAACGTTATAACCCTCCCCCAAGTTTGTTGTTTTTTGTTGACATCTCTGTAGTCATACAGAGTTGTATCTTAAATAATTGGCAAATCAATGACATTGATTAATTGTTCCTACATTATTCTGCTGTTTCCTTAAATTTTAAAAGTGCGTAATTTTAAATATGCATGTGCTGTCACGGGAGAATAATGTGCAGGCACGTTCGTGACACTCTCTCACCTTGGATCTTATGGTTCTGTTCCTTTCTGAGAGCTGTTACGGAGCCAGAAGATCTTTTGAACAGCTTATAGTATGGAACGGAGCCATGAGATCCGACTCCCTTCAAAGTGCCGTAATTCCCAACACTATAAACAGCATCCCTATGAGATCAAAACACAATTTACATCACAGATAATACACCATTTCCGAATAAATTATGTTATAGAGATATTTGTTTTTGAAGCAGTAGTTATGATAATTCTTTTAGCCTCCATTCCTATAGGTGTCACTATAGTCGGCCATCCCCCACCCCTTCCACTCTACTCCTCCTCCTCCTCCTCCCATCTACCAAACCTCCGCGAAAGGGTGTGCGTTTTGAAGGTTGTATGAAGCTAAACACCACAACAGAAAGGATCAGTCGCCACTTGGCTTGACAACCCGGGACAAGCCTTCTAAAGCCGGGGCGGAGCTCGCCCCAAGTCTTATCCCATCCTCCCTCTGAGCTGAGACCCCCACCAAGGTCTTGTCCTCTTGGGTAGACGGTGGAAATACCGCATACGTGAACGTTGACATCTAAAAGTTGAAATAGATACAGTACGAGGCAAAATGCACTGTGGCAGCTGCGTGTGTTCTCTTCAAGGTCAGTATCTTTGCACCGCCGCCTCACGGACGAGTATCTTGGGCAGTGAGGAGGAAGACGAGGCGTGGAGGGGATGCCGCTGTATCTCGCTTGCCTCCAGCATCAACAGTGACATCTTTACCCGACGGGGACATTGATAGTCACTGACATAAAAACTTGTGAAACACCGCTGTGAAAACAATAGGAGAAGTTTCTCTTCTTACCGCATTATTGTATGTGCTGTTGTGAAAAGGAACTCATTCCAGCATTTTGACATTTCCTGCTTTCTTCCAACGGGCGGCCTGTGTCGGTTTGACTGTTTACCTGTGCACGAGCGACGCTGAAGTCAAGCTAGCTGACGTTAACTGACAGAACTGATACCTGGTTCGGTTTAAGCTAGCCGAACCGACCGTTAAAGTCAGTTAGAATGTTAGACGGTTGGTTGAACGTTAGGAAGTTGTAACAAACTCTCGGCTCTATCCAACTTCCCTGAACTCGCTTGGCGGACTTTTGCCAACTTATTTCTTGTCACATAACATCTCATAACGTTATATTTTATTCAGCAAAATGCCTTCGAGGACAGGTTCACACAGCCCGGCTGGAATCGGGAGGAGTTTACCGGAGCGAGGGCTTCTCCTGCTGATGGTGTTGATGTTTATGCAGGGCTCCGTGCTTCCTCTCGGAGCTGCCAGCTCTCCGGATATCAGCCACCAGGAAAATGTGAACACTCATAAAGCGGCGGAGCAATTGACTAACAACACCAAAAAGGCCTTCCCTGTGCTCGACCTCGACTACCACCACATACAGACCCCCTTTGAAATCTCATTATGGGTGCTGCTTGCCTCCTTAATGAAATTAGGTGAGTATCGTGGATTTCACGAAGCTGCTATGTTGTGTGAATGCTGCCTGTAGCCCCGACAGCCTTTCCAGGAAATGCTAGCTCAGGTTAGGTTATATGGCCTTGGCTACAGGTGTAGTTCAGCAGGTATGCCCATATGCACTATTACCTGCATATCAAAACTAATACAGTCACTGAAGTATGTTTTATCAGAACAAAAGCACATGTTGAATAATCTGTGTGAGACTACAGTATACTTGATCAGATAAAAGGCTCCAGCAGAGATAGCTTTGATAAATGAAGGTCCAACATGTAGGTATTGATTCAGATTACTAGCCTAGGGATGTAGCTATTCATTGACTCACATGCTAACTTGCTGATTTGTTTTCTGTTTGCCAATTTAAGATGCCCCTACTATGCTGACATTATAAGTCTGACCAGAATAGCTTAATTCAATCCATGAGTCAGAGAGCAAATCTATTTCCTGGTCACACAGATTACTCATCAGATCTATCAGCCTCATGTGGCGAGGGTCTTTAGCTTGTGCTGTACTATCTCCTTGCTACAGTGATGACTAAGCAGCTTGATGCAGCAGTCTGAATTTTAGACAGCAACTATTCTGTGGCAAGATTTCATCACAGGGGAGCCTCCTGTCCTGCCACGCTTTTATGAGACAAAGCCTTGTCGCATTGCAACTTCATGATTTTCTTCAGTGTTTGTTCGCAACTGTGAGGCACACTGAAACACTTTTGTCGAGCTCCTACTTTCCTCTGTTGCTTTAGTGTCTTCATTTTTTTCTCATGCTTTGTTTCCTCAACTCTCTTCACTCCTTGCGGCTCTTCTCTTTTTCCACCTTTCTTTCCCTGTATAGTCACCCCTTTCTTCCCACAGAAGACTGCCTTTGTTGTCCCTTGCCATCTTTTTTTTCTTAAAGCCAGCAGCTTGTCAGTTGCCTGCAACATCAGGGGGCCTGACTGAGCAGCAGCCTGTAGACAGGGTAGGATACTTCTTCACTATCTCGGCGAGAAGCCCAGTGTCGATGAGGAGAGGACAGGCAGAGAGGGACCACCTGGCTTCAGTGGCTTTCATTTAGGATGCAGCATGGTTTGAAATTGAAGGACGGGGATAAGGAGAGAATTAAAGAAATGATGAACGTAAAGGACGCAGAGGGAGGCAGAAATAACTGAGTTGACAGCAGCTGCCGCAGCAGCAGACAGTGGTGACCTTAAGCCTCTGATTATCCGAGGATGGTTGAAAATGGGTTGTGGGTAATTTAATGTGTCTGCTGCTACACTGCACATCCTTGGACCGACGCTTGATTCATGTTCGAGGACAGTCCCAAGAGCTTTCGAACCTAAAAGCACGCCCCCACTCCATTTATCTTTTGAGCAACCTTTAGTAACCTAAAGTAATTTTTTCTTGAATTGATTTTGCCTAGTGCCAAAGCTTTTTAAAAAAAATAACAACCTAGGGGATGTAATTTTACTGAGAGCATGCTCTAAGCAAAAAAAAGGTCACCGTGTTTATGACACATTCTCTATTTTGGCTCCTGTAATTAGGCTACAGACCAGTATTACACTGAAATAACTATTCTTTATCAGCTTATGTCAAACAGTTCAATTGGCACAGGAGGGTGACTATATAACGTCATAATGTAATACAGTTTTTGACCCGGGCGTTTAGAGGAAGGGTGCGTTTGAAAGGATCCGTTTAGTTATAATCAGGAAGAATTAGTGCTATCTACCCGCTTATCTAAATGACATTGTTCTACATTCATCTTGGGACTGTGTTGTGTGGGAGAAACACTCATAAATAAGACTTCACCTGGAGTTAAACTATAAAGAGAACGCCACAGTGAGGGTTGTAATGTTTATAGCAACATCAAACATCTACCCGGCACTGACACAGATTGACCTACCTGTTAGGTCAGATCTGATAATATTCTATAGTAATACATGAGTGGTCGATGGGACACACCTTCTGGTGTTTGTGAAACCCCTCCCTCTGACGAGTCTCCTTGTAACATGTCTGACAAGTCCAGTTAGTCTCACCTCCCATTTATTATTCACAACTGGCCAAACAATTTGAAGAGATGGTGTGTGTTACCTCAGAGGGACACTCCATGAAAGCCACTCACCATTACACATAGAGCTGCTGTTATCTGAGTATAGTTTTTGTTGTAGTGGGAGTTGGACAGCAACCTGAGCCTAATAAATAGAATCGAGGTGAAATTAAAAATGTATTTTTAGTTTGTTAGCTGTGTTTTAATGCAATGATATAGACCTGTTCTGCGAGACGAAAACATGTTTGATCTGTAGTATCTTACTTTGTTAAGACTGTTCCATCAGATAATGGTAGACACTCATAAAATAATAGATTAGATTATCTGGCCTAATTTAGCGAAGAGTGACAGTAAAGTGATATGTGTAATAAACCAGTGAGTTTTCACAGGGTGTGCTAGATGTTGCCTTAAAAGTATTTGATATAGTCCGAGCATTTGATATAGCCTGATATGCTTGCAGTGAATTAGTGAATGAGTCACGACCATGTTCTCAGCAGTGCTCTAGTTTATTACTGTTTGTGGAGTTCGTTTTGGCAGTGCAGATAATGAACTGAAATGGTTGTTATGAAGCAAACAGTGATTATTGTTGTATGTGTGAATACGAGTGAATCACAAAAAGACAATCACTGTGTGTGCTATACTTGCTACATTTGTTAGGCTGTTCAAGCACTTACAGTAAGCAGAAGTAGTACCTTAGTGGAATTACAGATGTTTTAGAGAAGTCTGGTTATTTTTTTTTTGTGTCTTTGCTGTTTTTTTCCCCTGTAAATGTCCCTGTGAATGTTGCGCTATTCTCTACAATTCTGAATGTCTAACATGTTTGTGCTGTGTCTGCACCTTCTGTGACAAAGCTTCTTACTTGAGGCTAAAAAACTATCTATCAATTGAGACAGCAGGAAGTGACAGTGGGGGAAAAGCAGAAGACTGCACTCATGCAGTCTTGAGTCACCACAGGTTCAAGCAGGTCAGGAGGTTTTAGAGTGAAACGCACAAGCATGACAGGAAATATTAGCGCATATTATGAAATAACTGATAACAGTGTCCGTCTGTCATTGTTATATAGTGAGATACAGCACATATTCAGTCACAACCTACAATTTTAACTTTAGCAGACGTACTGGTCATCCATCAGTGTTTAACACTGTGTCACACAAACACAATGTTGTTATTTTAATAGTCTTTTCCAACCTTTTGTTTTTTCTTATTCTTACACCTGAATATCTGCCAAGCTGTTGGCAGTGTTTTGCCTTTTAATTAGCAGACACTAATCTGTGGTCTTCAATCCAGCGTCAAACTGTGTAGTTTAATTTTCTTAAAGGCATTGTGTCTTGATTAAAACTATTTAAGGAATGTAGCAGTTGTCGAGCTTGATTGTTTGCAGAGTAAACGGTTCTCTGAGTTCAGTCAGTGTGTCACAAACTGTACAACTCTTATCTGTAAAGATGTGTTATCTATTTTATGGCTTAGCACAAAAGTTTTCTTGAGAGGAAAATGCTCAACTGAAAAACAGATGACCTTGCTTCACGAGTATTCATATAGACAGAGAAACTCTGATCACTAGAGGGCCTAAGTAGAGCAGTGCTTGTAACCGACATTTGATACTGTCACTGAGTTGTTCTCCGTTCAGTAGTTAAAGTGGAAGATGTTCTTGTGAATTATACTAAGGATCAAACAGACGTGTTGTGGTGTTTCTATTGCTTAGAATGTAGCCTAACCTTCGGAGGAATCACCTGTTAGGGCCTGTCGTAATGTTGTGCAGATGTGGCATCAAGGGTCAAACTGAAATATACGACAAGCAGCATTGCATTATTAATACTTTCAACAAACACCGGCCTTGCTCAAGCAACTCTGACATCACAATGATTTGCATCATAAAATCAATCAGTGACTCACAAAGGCTTGTCTTTTACTCAGCATTGTTGCCAGGAACAAGCTCTGCATCACTCTGAATTAAAACTGTTTCTTGACCTTCCTTTGAACGTCAGGATTTTTAGGCGTTGGAAAGCTGGTCGGCCAGTTTAACGCCATGATTTATAGGAAGGGAAAGGTCACTATTTAAATGTTTTCTCTCTTGAACTAGCGGATTTGGGTGCCAACGGTGTGCAATTAGTCACCTGGCAACAGGAAACAGTTGTTGCTCATGTGTAGCAGGTACCAGGCTGTGCTAACACTGTGACACAGCCTAGACGTGAAAGAGCTGTCACCCTTTGCTGGTTTTTAATAACCTTGCTGCATTAAGGCTCTCAGGAGGGGGTGCAACAAGGACAAAGCGCCTGTCATTGTTGACAAGCAGCCAGGATGAACTGCCTCATCTTACAGTTGGCATAAGAATCCTTCCTTATGTCAAGACTGCACAGTCTTTGTCATACAGTACACTTAACTCTTATCTTCTACAGACATACGTATGTCTCAACAGCGCTTCCAGTCATGTTGTGAGTAGTTCTTTGAACATTCCAGCCCTCCTTTTCACAATCTTATCTCCAGTGGTTTGGCTCTTCACTTGAGGCCGTAATTGAAGTCATGCAGGAGAGATTTAAGTAAGTGTGAACTGTCACCACTTAGGCTTAGTTGGACTTTTCAGACTCCGCTGAGCCCTTTTGTCCCCAGCTCTCGGTCCTGCTGGGACCAGTATTGATGCTGAAATGTGTTTTGTCCCATTCTCATCCTGGTTCTCAGGCATGCACAGTCTTCGCTTGTCCCTTCTGGTCACCCATGAATGATAATGGGTCATTTAGAGAGTCATTATTGCATTCAGTGTTTAGTGTGCCACTGCTGGAGGCACCAGCAGTAATGCGTTTATTCCAGCCAGTCGTGACCTTTCCTGAAGGGCTACTATACTGCAAGGTTTTTTATAAATGACTTTCTCTGCAGAGCTTGGCCGTTGGAACAGTTTAGGTACTGTCTTTCCAAGAGAAATGAAAAACATCCCTGTTACAATACATCCTTATCATCTATACAAAGTGCCATATCGTCATTCAGTAACAAAATTGCCGTATTTTAGTAGTTTTTGATGAGTTGATAGAAATGTAACTGATTGGAAAAAATGTACCTATTGATATTGACTTATTTCGATCACATTCCACTGAATTGAATCAAATAAAAATAGTGTCGTGGCGGACTCGTTATAATATAAGGGTTCATTATAATATCGTATGAAACTTGATGAGTTACACCCCTACTTAGCTGCTCAGTAATGTTCTACAACTTCTCCTGGGTAAGCAAAATGGCGTGAAATGGTTTTAATACTGGTGTGAAAATAGTTTTAAAAATGACCTAAAAGAAATTTAAATCATATCCATCTCATTGATTCAAAGGGTTAGCCGAATGTGTTACTAGACTAAAATACCAAATTTATGCGAAATGTACTGACTCAACTCAAAAACACAAAAGCACTCATTTTTCTGATATGGATAGAAGATTTTTCATAATGTGGAATAAGAACTCTCGGACAGGACGAGATTAAGAGAGGCTAAACTGATATATATTTTCAAAAAACAAGCCTCAGAAGTGATTTTTATTGCTTGATTAAGTTTTAAATGTCAGCTTATTGTGGCCTATTTATGGATCATGAATTATAGAATGAAAGCTCTGAGCTAAAAGTCCCCTTGCACAGGTTCATTACTGAATGTCACACGGAAGAAGACTTAACAAAAGGGATCATGGGAATGCTTGTCATCTAATAATAACACTACTTAGTTTCCCACTCCACCCTCTGGATTCACTTTTACTTGTTTCTTTAGAGTAGAGCATTGAAGCATGTGTTGCCTATCATGAGTATAAGAAAGCTGTGCGCTTCCAGAAAGTCATCCTGTGGTGAAATTGCTCTTTAGCAACCTAAAACCTCAGCTGCTCAGTGATTAACAGGAGATATAGTTTGTGTAAGTCGGCCACTCCCAGGTACAAGTGTTTATACATTTGTGACACTCTGTCTATCTCTTGCAGTGCTCCCAGTTGGCAGTGCTAAAAATAAACATCTGTTTCTGGTCAAGTTGCTTATTTAAATTGAGTTGTAAAGAGCATTCCATTCTCAATGATTTTCCACGCACATCATGCTGCAGACATGAGATGCAGTTCTTAGATCATGTTGGTTGGTTGTTGCAGTCTTTCGACTTTCTCATAGCTCCATAGCAGTGCAAACATTCAATGTGATATCATACATACGTGTTATGTTTACTAAGAAATGTAGGGCACAAGCCCCCCGAGGTCTGACTTGTAAAAGTAAATAAACTTTGTTTGCAGGCCATGTTTCTTTGGATCCTAAACCACCTTGTATGCACTGCCATCTTTTTTCTGTCAGCTTGTAGCAACTTGAAGCAGAGTGTCTGCAGCCCATGACACATTCAATTATACTGTTGCAAAATTGAGGCACAATCCTAGAAAAGGCCTGTTTTAGATGGACCAGATTTCTCGGTATCGGTCTCAAAAATCCCATATGGGTCAGGTCTAATTCTTTATACACAATGTAAATAAAACAAGGTGTTAATAAATAGAATAAACGTTCATTTACTGGCAGCTGTTTTTGTAAAACACTATCGTGGGTATTAGCTAATTGAAAGGCTTGTTACTATTAACTGTTTGTCTTGGGACCAATTAGCTTCCTGGAGGTGTGCAGGCCTCTTTGTATGACCTGGTGTCCCCCACACGGAACAGAGACCTGTGTAGTGGGAATGTCTTTAATTATGTAACAGTGTCTATTGGGGATTTAGATGCTGTGAAAACGAATATATGTTGCCAACTTAGCTTCCAGTGATAAAGATGGATGCTTTCCTCTGAAGAGGCATTGTGCTTTGGACCGTCTCAGACCTAGCTGTGGAATTTACATCCTGCTCGCCACATAAACTTTCCAGGGGAGTCGCACAGGGTTTCCGTTTACTGTGTTTCCAGCAGTTATCACAGAATATCTTTGTTTACCCACCAGGCCTCTGTAGAGCTGTGGGTGGTGCCTGTTTTCTAATAAAGTGCATCGGAAAGAGCCTCTGACATCTCGTTGTGGGGAAATTAGTTCTCCACAGACCATTTAAGATAAAGACTTCCTCACTATCTTTCCTCAGAGCTCCACAGCTACGGCTGCATGCAGCTGCATAATCCACAGACAAGCACTTGTTGAGCTTGTGTGATGAAACACTTCGACTGTTGTACTCACCCAGCCCCCTTCCTCAGATGTATTTTACTTCACAGTGAATATCTGATGCAAATTTCTACTTCCTGTGTTGAGAAAGCGACACTGAAATGATAAAACTAAAGTTGAATATAAGTTCAACACATGTACTATGATGTACTTGCAGTGGTAGTTGTTTTTCTAGTGGGAAGCATGTGTGCAAGACAAATGCATAACAAACCGTGATGTGGTAATGAGTGAATATTAATTAGCTTCTCTGTTCCACCATCGTCATTGTGCAAACTGGAGCCTGCCTGTGCTGCTCACCTGCCTGCCTCCACTCTTTGCTCAAGAGGAAACACACCCCTGTGGCTATTGTGCCAGATGGTCCCTGCACCATCCATGCTGGTCCATATTGTGCTTATTGATAGTTGAACATGTACTGCTGTGGATGCTGTTATCTAAGCCTTTGACAGCACCATGGGTTAGAATTCTTTCTACAATTTGAATATACAATTATAGGGGTGGGTGGACCACACATTTCCATTTGATAGCTCCAGGCAAATCTAAAAAAACGACTTGGTGACATGGCGCAATTAACCCGTCAATCCCTCTGATTCCATCTCTAATATAAACACCCACACCAACTGCAAACTGCAGGTCTCATTGTGTTTTTCTCAGGAGCATTGCGCCCGTTTTAGGGGCATATAATGTAAACACTTTTATCATATAAGAGCTTGTACCATCAGTTTGCACGTTTCTCTACAAAATTGCAAAATTGAGTCAACTGAGGTGGCAAAATGATTTGCATCATGCTCACTATCATGATATCTATTTATAACAGCTTTTAGTCTGTGTGTAAGCATGTGACCTTATCTGGTTCCTATTTCTGTGTGTTTGTTAGTGTCCATGCTTCATGTTATCAGCTGGTACAGTGGCAAGGCCCTGTGCTGCTGTAGTTTATAGTAAATATAACCATGGAAGACTTCCCACTATTTGACGCACGCTGCTCTTTGCTTTGAAGTCTTTTTTTGTTTACTATTTTTGCACGGGCTGCAGTTGTCCCGTCACCTCCATGTGTACATACTGTATGCAGCTTAAGTTGATGGTATCATTTTAGAGTAAAAAAAAACGTCTGATAAGGTCAAGGCCTCACAGTTATGTCATTGTCTGGCATGAAGTCTTACTGCTTGTCTCAGGGGACTCCCAATAGAGCTGCATGTGCTGCAACATGTGAGCCATGCAGCCTCAAGCTATATCAGATAATTGCAGAAGGCTATTTCAATTATGTGGAACTCATCCAAGATTGGATTAACGCGAGGACATCTAAAAGATTGACCAGCAGCACTTTTCTCATATTCTGCATGTGGGCTTGTGACTTTCATGTATTTAAAATTGCAGCCTTGACTGGTTGACCGCCCGTCTACAATAGATGTTTTGCATATTATTTCCATTTTTTCCTTCAGATTTCACAAGCCCATGGTGTTAGCTGTGCGCCACCAGACACTTAACAGCATACAGGACACTTCACGTGTTGTTTCACCAACCTACAGCTGCAGAACTGAAGCAACACTGTATTTATGTGTTATCACAAGCTTTTTTTGTCACAGACCGTTGAAAGTCGAAATAATCAAATGAGTGCCGGCAAGCTCTGACATGCCTGCACAGCCTACGTGCAATAAAATGTTTTAACTCCTGCAATCCTTACAAGCATTGACTGTTCATAATAGTGATCGTTACGCTGAACTAACTACTCTAACGACAGTAACTCTATTATTACCTGAGAGACCTCTGCAACATCAAGGTAGCTGCATAAAGAATTTGTTATCTACGTGATGCCAACGCACTCACCAAAGTGTAGTATGTCACATCTGATTGCTCTTTTAATGTTGCTTTAGCGAGTATTCAGTTTACTGTCGCTGTCCTTCCTTTTTATGAAGTGAGACAGCAGAACAATTCCAGTTCATCTTGTCAATCAGGAACAGACACACAATGATTCACAAATACCACAAAGGCCTAAAGCAATGCATTTCCAGATAAATCACTTCCTCATTTTCTTCCATTGCATTGCATCTAATGTATTTCCCTCTGATTTCACAGGGTTCCACCTGATCCCTCGCCTGTCTGGTATTGTGCCAGAGAGCTGCCTGTTGATCACGGTGGGCTTGCTTGTCGGGGGGCTCATCAAATTAGCTGGAGAGCAGGTCCCCCCAGTGCTGGACTCCAGATTGTTCTTCCTCTGCCTGCTGCCTCCCATCATCCTGGATGCAGGCTACTTCCTGCCCATTCGTCCCTTCATGGAGAACCTGGGCACCATCCTGATGTTTGCTGTCGTGGGGACATTGTGGAATGCCTTCTTCATCGGGGGCCTGCTGTACGCTGTGTGTCAGATCCAACCAGCCAATCCAAATCCACTCCACACGATAGAGCTGCTGCCCTGCCTGCTGTTTGGCTCCATCATCTCAGCTGTAGATCCTGTTGCTGTGCTGGCTGTGTTTGAGGAGATCCACATCAATGAGCTGTTGCACATCCTGGTGTTTGGTGAATCGCTGCTCAACGACGCCGTCACTGTGGTGAGTGGCAAAAACAGGAAACGGGGTACACGGTGTTGTTAGCAGACTTTTGTGTTGATTCTTTTTGTTGTGAGACGAAGCACTTATAGTTCCATCAGTGCTAGATTGAAGGCTTGTATCTACATCTTTACAAAAATACATAGTTTGGTGTTTCTTTCATAAATCTGTAAACTAGCTCAAACTCAACCTCTGAGTGTTATCATCAGAGTAGGTTGTGCATTAAATGAAATATAAAATGTTAATTCTCTTTAAACCTTAACAGGGAGGCTTAAGCTGTCAACATGTAGCGAATGATCCACTGACTAGCCTGTCACCACACAATGATCCTCAGCTCACAGCTCACCAGCTGTTAGCTGGCCCGTTTCCATACAGCACCATCCATCGTATAAAGTTACTATTGATGCTAGCATCACATCAACTAGCACTGCATTTGCCTGAATGAATACTGTGCTAAATATTTACCATAGTATTGTAATATATACTTTGATACCCTGGGTTGATACCCCAATAGACCAAAGGCCATTGTCTCCAGCTCATATGTTCCGACTCAGGTTTGGCTTCAGTGCATTCTAAAACAAGCAGGACGGCACTGAGCCATCATTGGCAGAGCCAAACCTGCTTGTCATCTCTCTCTCTGCTGTCAGCGAGAGATAGGGAGAGAGCTTACCCCTGTTTTTCCTGTTTCATGCAGCAAATGGCCTGGGTCGGATTTAGGCCTAGGACGCTGCAGTTAGGACTCAGGATTAATAAGTAGTACATGCTGTACCGTGTGTGCTACCAGGGTGCCCCTGTCACAGGCAGTGTTAAGTACTGCAAAGCTAATCTGCCTAGCGGTGATTGGCAGTCAGTCTGACTTTAAAGAAGTCTATATTTGTATAGTTAAGTACTAAGCAAAGCCTTCATACTTGATTTTCAGCTTGTTTTATCCAGCAACACATTCAAAATTAGCAGTTTTCTTTTCCCTCACATGGGGTTGGGTGTCAAGAACCTAAAATTTCTAAAAGTTTCTAAATCATTAAGAAATTTTAATTTGCTGCTTATCGATTCGTAAACAGATTTCCCTCATGCAGAGGCGTCGCAGGGCAGGTGCGAAGCTCCGCTCATTGACATGCATGCGCATAAATTACGTTCACACGCACGAAAATACAGACAGATCGTTTCTGTATTTATTCAGTAAGGAGACTGTATCTACGTTTTTTACAGATGAGAGGGAGACAGCGGCAATACTGTAATCGTGCAGCGGAGTGAGGACACAGATCTGTGTGTGTCTCTCATGCTCTGCCTTAATAGGGTCGTAATCTGTCCATATTTCTGTCAACAACCTTTATAAAGCATCAAATCTTTACATGCAGTGGATGAGATGAACCGGAGGTGATCCACGCGTCGTTTATCAGTTATAATGCTGCGCAGGGAGGAGACAGATGTTAGGAGAGGAGCAGATATGACACAGATCTGTATTTCCATATGCTGTATAGTTCATATATTTCACTGTCAAACACAGAGCTGTGGAGGAGCATCATGCTTAATGATCATAAGTTTATAAGTTTCACAGTATCACTTCACTCCAAACCCACCCGCTACCTCTCTCCCTCCCTCTGAGCGCCTGCGCAGCAGCTCTCCCCCTCTCTGTGCTGCGAGTCTGTATCACAGTATAGTATAGTATAGTATAGTATAGTATAGTATGATGTGTTTTAAAGTCTTATTACGATGCATAATGGATTGGACCAACAGAAATTTCATATCAGAATCATGTTGGGTCAACAACAGTCTATACATAGATGTGAAGCCTGGGTTGCCAGGTCTGTGGTTTTCCAGCAGACTGGGCTACTTTCAGAGGGTTACTGCAGGCCCTGTGCAAGGCCCTTTAGAGGCGCCAGGCCTTGCACTTTTCTCTTCTGTGAAATAAGCATGTGACCTGTTTTTACCCTGCCCTTCACAGAATTGGAATCGAGAATCGTTAAAAATCTGAATCAGAATCGTTAAAATCCAAACGATACCCAACCCTACCCTCACAGGATAGATAAAGGATGTGCTCGGCCTCTTTATTTTCAAATAGCATGTCCAGAAGAATCGCGTTGGTGGCCAGCGATGAACATAAAAACTGAAAGGATTCAAATTTACAGGCTAAATAGTGTTTTAGAAATAGTCTCATCCATGATCTGTTCTTCCAAAACCTTCATTTAAAAAAAATGTCCTGGACAGGTAGCACTGAAGGAGAATAAAATGAAGACTTCCTCCAACATCTTTATGATTTGACATGTTTAAGGACTTTTGGTTGTAGATTTGTGATCATCTAGCCTATTCACTGTTTTCTCCCCCTCTCTCCCCCTCCTCCCTCCCCTAGGTGTTGTACCACCTGTTTGAGGAATATACAGCTGCGGGCACAGTGACTGTAACGGATTGTGTCCTGGGCGTTATTTCCTTCCTGGTAGTTGCGGTGGGTGGCGTTCTGGTGGGAGCTATCTATGGGATCCTGGCTGCCTTTACTTCACGCTTTACCTCCCACACGCGAGTCATCGAGCCCCTTTTTGTCTTCGTGTACAGCTACATGTCCTACCTGTCCGCTGAGATGTTCCACCTCTCTGGAATCATGGCGTAAGTTTGGGGATGTTTTATAAACACACTTAGAGAGTTTAGGACCAACAGAAAAAAACAATTAAAACTATTTACTTGAGTGTGAAATGTGTCACTTTGCTACCATATTGTTTAATATTCTATAATGATATTTTCCTTGTGCAGTGCCAGTTCATTTAGATTTATCCTTCTCATCCTTTTCTTGTTTTTACCAAGTTGAAGACTTCCACTGAATCTTTAAAGCTGTAATCTCGAAGAGCTCAGTTTCGTCCTCTTTGGCGGCACCTATGGCGATAAACGGTGATTGTGTGTGCACACTAATGGTTGTAACTCTTGATTTTCTTCGCTGACGGTCGCTTTCCTCCTTATACTGTTTGCCTCATCTGAGCGTCCAATTTGTTACTTTTACTTTGAATTTTCACTTATTTTTGAAGTTGTATCTGTAGTCATCGATCTTTTCTTTTTTTGTTCAACCATAGTAGATTACTGTTTACTCACAACACTTGCAGAGACCGGAAAAGCAGCCGCTTAGCGCCGCCTACCCTCTCTGGCAGACCAACCACTGCTGGGTGATGGAGAACGTGTCACTAACTGGGCGCCGCTTGTGATTTTTTTCAATGAGTCGCCACCAACATCTAGTCCATAATAATAATATAGACTGCAAATGCGAAGGCTTTCATCAGTGGGCCATCGGCTCAATCACCATTGTGTTACCTCATTCGGCGATAGATAGTGACTGAACAGACATTTATTGAAATGAAATGAGATTATTTCTTTAAGTTTAGCAAAATTGTTCCGAATTGTAGTTAAAACTTTAGTTAAACAACATATACTCCATCTAATGAACTAAGCACATCATGTCCATTATCCATTAGCCATTTGCAGCCATGTGTTTTTAGTATTTGTATTTCACACTGTTTTAATCCATTATTTATTGCTGGAAATGCAAACAAGAAATATCAAAAGTGACCTTTAGTTCCCTGTTGCGTTCCCATGGTTCCATCATTGGAGCTGTTTGGTTTCAAAGTGCCTTTAGAAAGTAACATTGTACCTATTTAATATCAGCAGGTTAAATTATCATTGTTAGCATTGTGATTTTAGCATTTTCTTGACAAACACATTTAGTTACACAAGCATATACTTCATGATATGTCTACTCAGAAAACAGCTTTTAAGCATGTTACAACATTGAGTGCATGACTGAGAAAGTAAACACGTATCCAAGAAGCTTTTGTGTGTTTGTCTACACTGAAAGTTTTTTCATACAACCTGTAAACTGTAAAGTACTCCAGCTCCTTCAGACATGTCCCTCTTGTATCGCATGTTTTTAATATGTAGTTCTTCCCTCAGTGATGAGATGTCATCGTCTATATCCAACATTGCCCCTGCAGAGGAGATCTATTTCAGTCACTCCCAATGACAGTAACTCAGTAGTACAACATGGCAGATTACTCTCCTTGTAACCAGCTGTATAATGAATTAAACTGATCTCACGGCACCTAAAGCCTGAATTTATTGCCATCCCAACATTATCTGAGGTGCCGTTTCTCAACAGCTCCTCCCCCAGTATGTATCGGTCTATTTTCTGTTTTAAGGTGCGATGAGTTATTGATGTTGCAGACAGCAGGGGATGATTTACTTAGTCTCCCCTCTGAGCTAGGGTTGAAGGATATTCAGCGTCAAGGCCGCCTGTGCCTGTCTTCTTGCACCTTACATCAGAAGCTAAAATTGTCGAGGCGTTTTTTTTCAATGTCATATGTTTACAAAGAAGAATTGAAACAGCTCACTAAGGGTTTCCTTCCACTGTTCCCCAAATGTCACAGCCACACTTGTATTAACCCGCAAGAAGAATAGGGATGGATGCAGTGGGTTCATTTCTGGCATCAACATTTCTGACATGCAGAGATTGCATGGCCCAGGATTGAAATACAGAAGTGGTCACCAAACAGACATGGAGACATCTGCGTTTGTGTCACATGTTTTCTTTACAGTTTGGAGCTCAAGCTGTGTAACTACAGCAGATTCATTCACACAAAGGCAGTTCTTCTAAAGCAGTGTTTCCCTTTAATGTGTAGCTTTATCTTATGTGGCTTAATTCTAATCGTATGTTCAACAGGTCTCCTCTACTTTCATGTTTTTTCTACTAAGCAAGCGTTTGCCTCTTCTCCTTTCAGGTTGATTGCATGTGGGGCGGTGATGCGACCATATGTGGAGGCCAACATATCCCACAAGTCCCACACTACCATCAAGTACTTCCTTAAAATGTGGAGCAGCGTCAGCGAGACACTGATCTTCATCTTCCTCGGTGTGGCTACGGTGGACGGACCTCATGCCTGGAACTGGACCTTCGTCACCGTCACTGTCATCCTGTGTCTGGTGGCTCGGATCATAGGTCAGCTCTACTGCAGTATTTTGCACATTTACTTCTACAAAGAAATGGTGCCATGTGGGGGTGTGTCGCAATAATGCATGAAAGGGAAACAACTGCAAATGCAACAAAGGACGTGCGCTTTGTCACAGGGTTTGAGGTTAATTCTTAGATGTTTGATAATGCAGATGGCACTACTGACTTCCTCTTATTAACAGGCCTTAAATGCAAGTCAAAAAGCTTAGTACTCGTCTTCAAATGAGAAAATGAGTTATAATTTACACAAGAAGGATTTCTGTGTGTGAGGAGACCTTGTTCTCATAAAGGGAACTGGGAACGCTGACAGGCGATAATGTTGCCATCGTCTTTCATCACACAGATGTCGGTGTGTGAGAGGAACCTCCGCGGAGGATTTCCATGTAGTCACAAGTCCTTCTGTTGATCATTTCTCACTCTGGAGTTATTAATGTTGTTAGAGAGAGATAGTAAAACTGAAAGAATGATGACGTGTTCAGTCATGCTACGCTGAGATCTCTTATTTATTTAAAGTCTTTAGCCTTTGCACATGATGACGCTTTGGGAAAATATGTTGTCTGTGACTGACCGAACAACTTCAGTTGTTTTCACATGATGTTGTATCATGTGATGCATGTACAAAGTGCATGATCCTTGACTGCAGCAACTCAAAGTGCCTTATTAATGATTTTTGCAGGTTTAAGGTTGTCTTGTACAGCTTAATACTTTCCTATTTTGATATAATTAATACAATATCCAATTTATACTACACTGTGGTTGAGTGTAGTATTAAGTCAGAGATATACTTGCTTTTAACTACACGTACGCATGCTTGCTGTCGTGCATTCCCTGCATCTGTTTGGCGCGTCGGCTGTGCCAGTCGTCAACGCTACATGTACGAGAGTTGCAGTATGATTGGTAGGGGCAGTGTAGCAGCAGAGGGGATGTGACAGGGTCAACACAACAGCAGGAACAACAAGCGCTGATAAACCAAGTGTGCAATTATCTATATCTACGATGTGTCGTTACCAATGCACAGTAACAAACATGCCTGTCAAAATAGCTTGCGACAGATTAGTCGACATGGAAACCTGCAAAACTAAATACAAACGAGTCTGGGACTGTTACGTGTGTGCACAGAGGAACGTGTTGGAGAAACGGAGTGTCCACCGAACACACAGTGAGTGTAGCCATGTCTGTTGTTTACATCCCACAAATTCGGTAGTTGCATATGGCCTCAGCTCTCTGGTGTGCCCCCTAGAGGTATCCGTCAGTAACCCGCATAGTGCATAGTCAAGTATGTGAAAAATTACACTCGTGACACAGCCAGTTGTGTGCGTGAACACAAAGTTAAAAGCAAGTATTAATCTGGCTTTACACTGAATTACACCTTCACGTCTGTAAGGGAAGGTTGATTTTAAGAAGTTGCGAGCGTAGAACACAGCCTGTCCACAGGCGGTGGGGAAAAGGACTTGATGCTATGAAGTTCTAAGGGGCCAGTTCCCTCTCAGTGACTCCTCAGAAACCGCACAAGAAAAATGCTTGTTGTTTAAAGTTCTGGCTTCTTTAACTGATCAGAAATAATACCAGTTGAACTTGGTCTGTAACATGAAGTTAAAAACACACTCTGATAAAGACGCCTCTCACTTCTCATTACATCGTCCTCTTTAGGTGTGGTTGGTCTCACTTATGTGATCAACCAGTTCCGCATCGTCAAGCTGACCACCAAAGACCAGTTCATCATCGCCTACGGTGGCCTGCGAGGGGCCATCGCCTTCTCCCTTGGTTTCCTGCTTAACAAGGATCTCTTTCCCATGAGGGAGATGTTCCTCACTGCCATCATCACCGTCATCTTCTTCACTGTCTTTGTTCAGGTAAGACTACCGTAGTTTAAGTTGTCCTGTCCTCATCATGCAGTTATATTAAGAACACAAACAAAGCATGACTGCAGATGTTAAATTATCTTCTTTGGTTATGCAAAGTGATTCCTGTGTTTTGACTCTCTACTAACAGTGATAATATTACAGGTAGAACATAACACAGATATATTTTCCTCTGGTTATTGTTTCACACGTTGAATGCATGTAACCTACTTATTTCCATCTGTCGTCATCCGCTTTACTGGTTTGCAAAGCATGTTTTTGGTGCCTCGTGTAGTGCCTTGACATTTCATAAAACACGTTACAAAACAAATCTGTCTCAAAAAAGGCATTTAACTTACAATCATTCAATTAAACCTCGTTTATGTTGTTCCTACTGGTCATGCAGAGGATTAAACATCAAACAAAATTCCTCAGTGGTGAAATTTTCTTGGTCTCTTGTGGTGTTGAAGTAAACAGCCCCAGCTGTCATTTCAGCTTGACTTTGAAGTCCACTGACGGACAGACACGCAGGTGTGCTTATTCATGCATCAAATATAAAACGTATACAGAGGTAATACGAAATGTGGGTTATGTAGGGATACATTTGTGAGTCTTCTCTCTGAGGAAACCTGAAGACAACAAAAACAGTAAATGAGTGTATGATAAGGACAAACTAGCAGTGATTGCATGCGTATTATGTGGAGCCAATTGTAAGTATTTTGTCCTGTCAGAAAAACCTCCAAATGAAACCAAAAACAGATTCTTGGATGTGAATTGGACCCTGAATGGAAGCAGCTAAAATAAAACCCTGAAGACAAGTTTTTTTCTCCTCAGAGGCGAGATTAGAAACATATTTTATTCATGCTGCTGCAGTCTGATGCTGAGACAGATACAGACCAGGAGAGAGGCCCCTTTCACCTGCTATGAGGCGTTATAGTGTGACTGAGTGAGAGTGGGATTGAGTGCTACATGTATGAAAAGATTTTGAAAGCAGATATCTGTAACTTCCTCATGTTGTCAATGTCTAAAGCAGGTGAGAGGTTTACAGTAACAGTAGCAGGAAGGTTGTTGTGAAAGGTTAATGTGAAAACATGCTGTGAGTCTATCAGCCATTGCAAAATGTGCCAGCAAGTAAAGTGTGATTCTGCTAGTATGCTTGACTTGAGTGAATGAATGCACAGCCGTAGCAGCCCTGTTTTATCTTTGAGTGTGGGTTTATTTGTTCTACATAACTGGCACAGAAGACGGATTTAAAATTACAGATAAGAGATTTAATGAGCTTGTGAAACTCCACATGTAACCTCCGTATTTCACTCGTGCACAGAATGACTAAGGGCACATTTCTTGGTCTAACTAAGGTCGGGAGGTGTTAATCATGTTGTGCCTTCACGCAGGGCATGACCATCAAACCCCTGGTGGAGCTGCTGGCAGTGAAGAAGAAACAGGAGGCCAAGCGCTCCATTAATGAGGAAATCCACACCCAGGTACAACCTTTTCACCTTCAACCATCCTCAGCCGTCATTGTCAGACGGATGGTGTATACATATTAATATCACCCAAGGGACTTTTGTTATGCAAAGGATGAATGACATGTCAGACTAGTTTAAAATGGGTTGAACCATCCGTATGAGTTGATGTAATACATGTAAAAAAAAAAAACAGATTAATTCATCAACTTCCTCGTTCACCGTGCTACCTTGTTGAGCAAGATGACTGCACCCCCAATCAAGTTCTTTTTTTATATACACAGACTGGTAAAGGAATCTAAACACTAGTCATAATATAACTTGTATACACCATTGCACATATAATTGGTATTGACTTGTTTTTCTGATGTTATTACACATTTCTTACATTCATCATGGTTATGTAAAATCTGTTTTTCTGCAACAAGCCTCTGAGGCGATTTAGCTCTTCAAACTTTGATCGCTGCTGCCACCTACTGGCTGTGTGGTGGTACTACATCACATATGCTTCACTGTAAAGATGCAGGTAGAGCAATCGAAAGATGAGAGAATAACTGACAGTTTTGTGCCCAGTTCCATAAAAGCAATAATTCTTCATCTAGCAAAATATAACACACACACACACACACACACACACACACACACACACACTCTCACAAACTCACACACACCTGCAGCTTTTTGTACTCGCACACATTTGTTGTACTCAACACATCCACCTCTGGCCACCGTCGTCCACAATCCCTGAGTGTGTTAAAGCTTTTAATACAGCTCAGATAAGCGTATACTCATACACACGCGCCACACACCACAAACAGCCATCTCTGGGGCTTTGCAGTAAGTCACCAGTGCTCGAGGCAAGAAGAACAGGCTGTCCTAATGGCTGCTCCTCCACAGTGAAGCACCAGTGATAAGAGCCAACAGAGCTGGCTGAGGACCGATGTGTACTGGGCTACTACTTACAAATAAAGTGTTCCCCAGTCACTCCTCCAGCAAAGAGGCTGTGAATGTATTTGTTTATTTTGGCAGGCTGTTAGACGGAGTCCCAAGCCCACCTGTAACAAAATGCTGCCTTTAGTAATGTGGGAATAACATAACAACACTATACATCGCTTTAAAGTTATGTTGCTTTCAATGACGATGCGGCTGATAAATAAGATCATGTATGGATAAAAATATTTTTGCAATTTAATCGGAAAACAACCCTGAAATAGTGCAATAAAGTGGCGTACATCTATGAACCATCCATCCATTTTCTATACCGCTTATCCTGTTCAGGGTCGCGGGGGTGCTGGATCCAATTCCAGCTGTCATTGGGCGAGAGGCGGGGTACACCCCAGACTGATCGCCAGTCAATCACAGGGCTGACACATAGACACAGACAGACTTTCACGCTCACATTCACACCTACGGGCAATTTAGAGTCACTAGTGAACCCAACGAGCATGTCTTAGGACTGTGGGAGGAAGGGGGAGAACGGGGTAACATGCAAACTCCTCACAGAACAGCGCTAACCACTGCATAACGGTGCAGCCCCATCTACGAACCAGTATCAGTTTGATCAGCAGAGAATACATCACAGTATGTTGCTGTATGCCTCACCCTTCATCTTCTAGCCTTACCACTGTAGAGAAACTTTTCATACCGTTGACACTTTCCACCCCGCACACCCCCACACTGCCGGGCGGCCTCCGTATAAATCACTCTCTTCTGACAAAGCAGAAGTAAATTCTGCGGCTCCGCTTAATGACCTGTTGCCGTAGCAACGCTGGCTGTCAGACTGTCATCTGCAGGCTTAGTCAGAACAGCAGGACGACCTGCGGCCCGGCAGCAGTCTGAACAACAAATGCATCAGTGCATTTCTGCGGTCCTGTGAGCGAGAGTGCTGCCACTGTTAATAAACGCTGTCCAATCAATCAAACTGCCCGCCGCTGCCGGTGATAGAAGCGGTTTTCTTTCCACGACTTCCATTTTCAAGCTCGTAACCTGCTGTTGTTGATAATGATGTTTGCAGCCTTGCTGTGAGGGATGGTTACTGAGGTGAAGAGAAAGGTATAAGATGCATCTGAGTAATGTCTGTGGTACAAGAGAGCCTTTGATCACTTTGCTAGGCATATATTATACTCATATACTCATACACTTGAAAAAAGAAAAACACTTGTTTTCCTATAACAGATGTGTCAAGAGCCCTTTGGAAAGTCGTGTTTATAATAATAATAATGATACATTTGATTTATATAGCGCTTTAAAAAGTACTCAAAGACACTTTACATGTTAAAACAATAGCAAAGACAGTAAAAGCAATAAACAGTGTATGTATGTATATAAAAGAAAATAATTACAACAATAACATAATGAGGGATCACAGATTAAAAGCAGATTTAAATAGATGAGTTCTGTGTCCGGTGTTGAAGGAGGGAGGGGGCAGCAGAGAAGGCTCTGTCCCCCAAGTCCGGTGCTTGGATCAGGTGAGAGGTGTGAGGAGGTTGGGGTACGCGGATCTGAGGTTACAGGTGGCAGCGTGTTGGTAAAGGAGGTCAGTGAGTTGGGAAGGGGCTAAGTTGTGGAGGCCCTTGTAAGTAATGAGAATGACTTTGAATTGGATTCTATTTTGAATGGGGAGCCAGTGGAGGTTTTGAAGGACTGGGGTGATCTGATCTCTGGTCGTGAGTGGGTGAGCAGACAGGCAGCTGAGTAACATGTAGATTTGTTCACGGGGAGAAAACATTTTCATTCCCTGCTTATTGTGTTTTACGAGTAATGGAATTATTCCACTCCTCATTGACGGTTTGTCTCCTTTTTAAGAGATGGTTTTCTTCCCCTTTCATCCCCAGTTCCTCGACCACCTACTGACTGGGATTGAGGACATTTGTGGACATTATGGACACCACCACTGGAAGGACAAGTAAGGATTTTCACAGTTATATAACCTTGAAATTAGCAGTCATCAAAGAATATGGCCGACCTTATAGCTATGATAACAAATGCTCGTTCCAAGTAACAATAGCCAAAAAAGGAAGAATAAGTAAATCAGCTGAGTAAACTGTAGAGAATGTCCACATTAACCACGGCTGTAAGTGTGAAATATAACCTCTTTTATGTGCACAATGTGTCCAACATCTCTCTCTGCCCTCTTCTTCCCCCCTTGTTTTTCATCCGTCATTACTCTCCTCCTCCTCCCAGACTGAACCGCTTCAACAAGAAGTACGTGAAGAAGTGTCTGATAGCAGGCGAACGCTCCAAGGAGCCACAGCTCATCGCCTTCTACCACAAGATGGAGATGAAACAGGCCATTGAGCTGGTGGAGAGCGGAGGGGGAGTCAAGCTGCCTTCTGCTGTGCCTTCCACTGTTTCCATGCAGTAAGTTCTAAGTATACACTCACGTTGTCTAAAGTCACCACGCAGATTATCAAACTCCTCTTTAACCTGCAATAACTAATCTGTTTGGCCACTTGGGGGCAGTAGAAACAAGCTGTGAACACAACATTGGTCTGACACAAGTTTATATTCAGTATATTTACACACCAAACAGTTATGGAGCCGCATTCATTCCTTTAAAGTTTTGTTGCCTGGCCACAGGTCCCATATTTACACCTTTACCTGTGTTTTTGATCTATACCATCTCCTGATGGGAAATATGAGGCTCTTCCTGTGAGGAAAATTATGACTCTGCTGCTCCCAAAACAAGGATAAACAACTCACACACTTTATAAAACACAGTAAAGCAAACATGTACAGACATAATGAGCTAATGTGAGCTCTAATAAGTTGTATCACCTGCTGTCTTTGCTAAAAACGTAGGCTGTTCGATTACAGCAGCTGCTTGCAGTTTTAGAAACTTGCTCTCAGTCATCTGATCCTTCGATACAAGGTGGAAAGATTTAGAGGAAATGGGATTTTGTCATATCAGATTGTCATGTGTTTCAACAAATGCAAGCCTGACGGAATTTTTGATGTGTTCATGTGACTGTAATTTGTTTCCACTGACCCTCAGTAAACAAACTCTGACCTTCCCAACCTGCTTATTTCCCAGGAACATCCAGCCCAAGAAGCCTCCTCCTGCCAAGCCTGTAGAGAGAGCTCTGCCGCAGCTGCCCAGGGGCCGAGAGGAGGAGATCAGGAAGATCCTCAGGAGTAACCTTCAGAGGACACGACAGAGGGTAACGCTGCTGTTTACACGATAAGACAGACTGTTTAGTGTGCTGTTCTTTTTTGCATCAGCTACAGATTGTATTACTGGGACTTCTAAGCATATCACTTTTCATATTGATTTGCAATTATGAACGAGCTACTTCCTCTGCAACAGTGTATTGATTGTTCCAGAGTTAGAGTTAAATCAGTTGCGTGACTCATCTATTAACTATAACTGCTTTAATTTAGGGTCAAATAAGAGCATGCAGGTTAAAAAGTAATCACCACCTTTAGACAGTTATGCATGTTGAGTGTTGGATTTGTTTCTTTTTTTTTGGATTCTTTGGATGAAGTTGTATCTGTAGTCATCGATCTTCTCTTTGTTTGTTCAGACATAGTAGATTACTGTTTACTCACTGTTTAACACTTGCAGGGACCGCTTAGCAGCTTAGCTCCGCCTACCCTCCACTGCTGGCTGATGGAAAACGCGTCACTAACTGGGCGCCGCTTGTGATTTTTTTCCGTGACACCCTGTCAGTAATACTGCAAATGCAAAGGCTTTCATCAGTGGGCCATCGGCTCAATCACCATTGTGTTACCTCATTTGGCGATAGATAGTGACTTAACAGACATTTATTGAAATGAAAATCTTCGAGATTATTACTTTAAACTGATTATTTTATGTATCTTCTTCCTCAGCTGCGCTCCTACAACAGACACACTCTGGTGGCTGATCCGTATGAAGATGGCTTCGGTGACTTCCTCATCAAGAAGCAGAAGATGATTGAGCTGGAGAAGAAGGTACGATTGTCAGCCTTGGTGAGAACAACAACAACAACACTCCTTAAATCATGAATCAGTATGAGCCAGCCGTCTTGTTTTGTCCGATGTTATTGACACCCAGCTGCAGCACAATTGAGCAAAACAGGTTTTGTTGATTAGTCAGCACTGAATAGGACATTTTGTATCAGCACAGCAATGATTCACAGAAAGAGTTTTGCAATCTGGTGTATAACAAAGTAGAAGTTATATTGTAGAAAGCCGATAAATGAAAAGAAAACCCAACAGACGCAGAGCAGCTCTTGTCATTTCACCACCAGCAGTTAAATGATCGGCCAAAATGATGATTTGTGTTCTAATTAAAGTCCACCTTCAGTCTCCTGAATTAATTTTCTCGCCGCAAATGGGCGCTGATTTATCCGCACGGTTGAGTGGCCCTGCAGCACCACACACTTCCATTTCATCAGCCTGTAATTATATAATGAAAACAAACTGTTGTTTGGGGTAAATCGAATGTGCTCAAGGCCACTGTGGAGCCAGGAGGATTTCTGCAGAGAAACACGATTTTAATGGAGTTTCTCTAGAGATACTGATCAATGGTGAATTACTGACTTATATTAGTCTGGCTGCAGTATTTGGCTCTGCAGCAGAGCATGTATTTTAGCATTATACATAAGTTTTACTGAATGTTCACTGAAGTTACATTGTTACTGTTGCATTCTGATTATATGCATACAACAACCGTCCCTGTGTTTGCCTAGATTAAAGACATGAATAACTACCTGACGGTGCCTGCTGCTCCTCCGGACTCCCCGACCATGTGTAGAGCCAGACTGGCCTCAGGTAAACACATCCATCTTAACCGCCGCCAAATGCAAACACTCGATAGCTCCCGCCATTTTACTGAGAGGTACCACGAGAAACAACAGGACAAAGTTCAGCCCGTCACTAATGGCACCCACAGGGATCAGACACCAACACCACAGAATGCACTGCTACTTTTTCCACAGCTGCAGCGACAAATATTTCCCCCTCTGATGGAAATATGTGTGCACGTGCCGGCCGGCATGTAAACCAAGTGTGTGGTTTTTATTTTAGGCACAGATACTGATTTCAAACCTGCTCAGCAGCAGAAAGGGAGCAAAGTCTGTCCAGGTATGTAGTGAGTGTAGAGGAGACTTATTTTATGGTAACCCAGCAGAGCCTAACATGCATGCATCAATCATCTTGCTTGTTAACATCCATTAATGACTCATCACTAATGAGGGTATCTCATGATTGAAGAGGACACAGTCAGATGATTTATTGCAGCCTGGGAACAAAGCCTGTTTACAGAGTCGAGCATGATAGACATGTTGGATCCTCAGCTTCAGTTTGAATCAGAATTATCATTATTATGCTGGCATGCTTTGCATTTTAAAGCATTGTGACATTATTTGCATTTTCATTGTGTTGTGAAGCATTTGTAAAGGTCTTGCAGCCCCCTGTTGTTCAGTGGTTGTAAACTGCCAGCTTTGTCAACCCTACTATTTGTTGATTGCATTCTCCTCCCCTTGTACATTGTACGTTCATGCACGTGATCTTCATTCGAAAGCCTTGTTAAAGCTAACTCTTAAACTCTCTAACTAGACCCCCAAGCCTACAGCATGAAGCCGACGTCAGACAGCGTGCCGACCATCCATGTGGACCTGGCCTCTCCTCAGTCTCCAGACTCCGTCAACCTGTTGGATGAGTTCAGACGGGCCGGCCAGCAGCAGCAGCAGCAGAAGCAGAAGGACGAGGACCAGGGCCTGATGATGAGGCCTCCCTCAAGGCCGAGTGGACCCAACAAGCCCGGTGCAGACGATGCTAAAGACCAGCAGAAGCTGACGAGGTGCCTGAGCGACCCCGGTCCCAGCGCTGATGAGGACGAGGACGAACCCTTCCTACCTTGATATCCCAGGCTGGAGATGGAGGGTCAGACTGACTGCATGCCCGCTGTCACTGGTTAGAGGAGCTGCATCGCTGCTCTGCTCTAAATAATCTCTGTGGTTCAGAAACCAAACAAGCCAAAACTGCTAATGCTGTACAAACCAGAAAGAGAAAAGAGAGTGAAAAAAAGAGCCACTAGTTTGTTATCGTCATTGCTCTTTATTTTTTCAGACAGGAGGGGAACAGCAGCCGCTGCTGTCTGAGAGCTGGTTTGATAATGTGAGACATTCAGCAGAGAACTATGCATTACCAAAGGTTTGGACTGTTTTAGTGTCAGACAATGTCATTTTTACTTTAGTGTCAGACTGTTTTTTCTTTCTCAATGATTGCATAGTTTTCAGTTTTATGTTTTATTGTGATTTTACATGTTTTCTGTCTGTCCTGCATGTTATCAACAAATCAAACTACTTCACTCGGGGTTTCCATTCTCCGGTAAATTCTGTTGAAGTCCGACATATTCTAAATCGCCTGGTCATAATATCCGGTGAAAATAATATATTTTTAACACAAAAAATGATCACTGATTTATTATAACTCTGTCCCCTCAGCGCTTCATTATTGGTCATTTTAGCGAATGAATTACCGGCGAGGACGAGTCAGCGGCCACAGCCCCTCTCATCGATGCCACAAGCGCTGTGATGATCTCCGCAGCTATGGATGCTTGAATTTCTCCACGGCCTGCAAAGTCCTCATCAGGGATTTCAGTGAAATATATATCCTTAATAATATATATTTATTAATATTAGTATGTGTAATGAACTGCACCCCCTCAGGAAGAGAGAGAGAGAGGGAGTGCTCATTTAAACATGAGACATGTTGTTCAGCTGTATAAGTTTCAGTTTAGTGAAGTGTAGGAACTGAACTGCACGACTCCTCTGCAGGTTGAAAGTGCAACATTTACGCATATCATATGTTAATTTTTGGACAAAATATTGTAGGGATGATTCAGTAATTTTCCTACCCAATTCCACGCCCTGGATATAGCCTGCTTATCAATTGTTTTAATAAATGCAGATAATATTTGGCCGTAATTTCACCCATTTGTCCGGAACATTGAGACCTTCCAGGACACGTGGACCGGTACAGATTTACTTTAACGGAAACCCTGACTTTCAATTTTTGAACATTGCACTTGAAGGTGTTTATCTAAAATCTCACTGAAACTTTTCTTTCTTTCTGTCACTTTACTTTGCTGGATGTTCAAACATTTAGAGTGTAGCTATTTTAAAATATTTGGCCTTAATTTATGTCAAACCTTTTCACTTGGTGCATTTTTATCTTTTTAAAAATCGTGTTTTAATTTCAGGGGTACATACAAATATCTTTTTACTATCACAGTTTGCTCCAGTGTTTGCGGGCTGGATGTGTTTAGTCTCTGCGTAAAAAAGAACCACAGCTCTTACAGACCTGCGGCCGTGTTCTGTGGCTGTGAAGTCACGTGGACTTTTGGGAGCTTGGGAGACGGACAGGGATGCAGCACAGATGTTTTGATGTCAGTGAACATGCTTGATTCCTCATCCAAGTCTTTTAAGGTTCAAACCACATGTCCTCCGTTTCTGTGTAGATGTTTATGTTTTACCTCAACTTTAGAGCACCCTTTAATACTTACTCAAGTAGTGGTCGAGCTGTTAGAGTAGATATCTCTCTTATTATCGTTGTAATGAACAAGTCAAGTGCCCATCTAACAGTCACCTTCACACAGCTGATGATCTTTGACATGCCTCTTTAGTTTCCTTAAAGGCCTTTATAGAAGTATTTCTGTTCTACTTCACTGTCCAGCATATTAAGGGACACACTGAGTGGAGGCTCGTTCACTGGGCATGTCGTGGCAAAAAAAAATTCTATGCAGTACAGATGTAAAATATGTAAATGAATAGTAATATCCTATATTTATGAATACCCTTTAAAACTGAAGTCTTATAATCTTGTTAACATGCGACACATTGAGGTAAAACCACCGCAGAAGTCACAGCTGAAATCAAACACGGGCATTCAAACAGAAACTCACAAAAATAATGTTTTTGCACATCGGAGCAAGACTGAAAATCATCTGCAGGCATGAAAACATGCTTTAGTTCTGTCTAACCGTGAGTCCCTCACTGTACTGTATATGTTGTACAGTGTGTGTGAGAGCCAGTGTCAAATACACTGCATCTTTTTTACAGTCAGCTGCTCAATGAAGTCGTCGTGATGATTTACTGATTCACATCCGTTTGAGCATCTTAATGAAAAATTGAAACCATGCTTTTTTCCTTTTTTTAACAGACAGCAAAGTGCCACAGCCAGTGATAAGTTTGTAGAACCCACAAGTATTCTTTCACCCAACTCTATTATCACTTAATAAATATATCTCCTCCCTGCAGGCCAAAGAACTCACTATAGGAAGCCAACACTAGCATCGAAACACAGCCCCTCTCTGACATTAGCTGAGTGAGTCACTGTCACAGTCTTCTGTCTGTTTTCCAGGTGTTAGTGACCATTGAATCCTTCCTTCTCCTCTTACATCCAGAAGTCTCACATTACGGCTGAGAGGAATAACATATCATTTCCCTCTACTCTTCTTCTTTTAAGCATCTGTAGTTGTAACTTCCTGGTATGGGAAGTGTAGCGAGAGAAAAGAGGGTGTTTTGCACATGCACCGTTGTTGAGTGCGTTTAACCCTCTCTCTGCCCCTGACACTTTTCCTGCTTCCCAATTTCCAAAATGATAATTGCAGCTGAGAGCTGGGAGGGTCAAACCTTACAGCATCTCATTTCCCTCTCTTCGAACCAAATTGAATTTACTTCTTGAAATGTCAGCGTGTGTGACGGCGTGTCAGAGTGGAGAACTCTGCTGAAAATGTCAACAAGGACAGGTTCAAAGAGAGAGGTTGTTTTAAACCCAGAGCAGATAAACCAAATGACACGCTGCACTTTTCCCCGTCCTCAAATCTTCCTTTTCTCGCTGCTTAAAAGATATTTACATGCAGCAATGAATTTATGGTGTTCTTAAATGGTTTATAAACTGCAGCTACAGAAGCCGACAGACTATCATCTTCGCAGATGCTTGATGATTTGGCTTCTGTTTAACGGCACTTTGTTACTGTCTTCATCCTTTACGGCTCTGCAGAGACTGATAACTAGGTTTCAGGCAGGCTGCAGCAACGTCTGCGTTTCCTAACATACTCCCACTTGTATACATGTAACTGTGTGAATACAAAGCAGGGTATTTCTCAGAGAGAATATGCAGGATACTCTGTGCAGATATAACCTGTTAAAGCCTCCTAAGAGACATCATATCCCTGATTACTTCACATTATTCCAAAGACTTTTCATTTCTCTAAAAGCAAAGGATCACTGTTTTCATACCAAATGCATCTTTCTGGGCAAACATTGGGAAATGTTTGGTACCTCAATCTGAAGCCATTCAGCCTTTAGAAGAACCTTCATCATTGTAAACATAGATAATAATGTCGTCTATGTACACGTCATTTTGCCTTTACATTTAAATCGCCTGTCTTCAAACGAATGCTTCATGTTCTTTATTTGGTATTTCTGCACTACAGCGCTGGATTGTTTTAAGTCTTTGCAGTTTCATTGAATGTGGACTGAGAACGCCTCACCAGCAGCTTCAGCTTTATTTCTTTGCCTTTGTTTGCTTTACAAAACGATGTGCTTTATTCGTCGAACTGCTTTATTGTACTTTTTTTTTTGCCTTCTTTGGGATTTCTTGCTTTAGAAATGTGCTTTATCTGGATTCATGTGCATTGCATCACTTCATGTGTTTACAGAAGTTTGTAGGCTTCACTCTGGGTTTTTTTTTTTTACCATCTCATGTTTACTTTTATCTGCATCCCAGAGGCACTAAAACTTTAGACTGTGGAGCTCAGGCTCGAGTAGAAAGAGACTGAATTTACTGCTGCAAACTATAATCAGTGCAGTTGTAAAGCTTTATTCTCAAACTCGGTGCTCCTAAAGTTAGATTGTTCCACTGGGGAAAGTAAAGTGAAAGCATCAATTAACATGTGCTTCACATGTGGGCAAAACTCTTTTATCTTCAGAACAAAATGGGGTTTTGCACATTTTAGATAATTGATTGAATTGCTTTTTTACGGGTATCCAGGCAGACATTAGTCTCAATTTATTTACAAACTGTTTTAAAGAATCAACTTGTTTCAGATTTAGAGACCTAACTTAAAACAATACTGACATGCCTGTATGTACTTTATTTTTGTCGTTCTGTATCATGCAATCCCTTGAAGAAGTCCTGTCCTAAAGCACTGTCCATGGAAGTGAACGGGGCGGATCTGCAGCCCTCCTTCTGTGTGAAACGGCATTTTTTTAATTTTAACTGAAGGTATCATGAGGCTTTCAGTAGCCTGAGTTTGCCAGATCGAGTAGATGTCCTCCAAAGTTGTAAAACAAAGGGGGCTTTGTGTTATTAATCCTCCCCTGCAGCTCAGCAAGCTGTCCCATGAAACGCAAGACGACAGTTTTCTTCTCAAAGGACACTTACTTTGAAAGATACACTCTTCTTTGTAAACGTAGACTGCTGAGGACTCATGTTATCTTCTGCGCCACGCTGGAAAGCATTTGTTTGGTAGAAATGAGCACTCCATTTAATGTGCTTTTAAAAAAAAGAATCTTTTTACAAGAGGAACAATTAAAGCAACCCAAAATCTCTTTAAATATGCATACAGGCATGTCAGCATTGTTTTATGATTCACTTGAAACAAGGTTGATCTACAGTATCTTTAAAAACTGCAACAACAAAATGGATGGAAATAAATGTTCACTAGTAAAGTGGGAGAAACACTGAAACAAAATTTAGACACTACAGTCTGCTTTAAAAAGAATTTGGCAACTATATGGGCTGAAATCTGGTGTGTACGGAAAGATTTGCCTCGCCTAGCAGTACTAGGCTAATGGTTACATTGAACACTAGACTAGTTTAATTATACAGGCAGTCACCTCAGTGTGACGCACTCACACACGTCATCCCCATAATGACCCCCCGGTGTCAGTACTCTCCCCTCATTTACATCATTTGTCTAATCCTCCTCTTGTCCTCCAACATTTTCCACCACAGCGCGCACTTTAACAAAGCTGTACCTTTATCTCACACGCCGCCCTTAGAGAGCAATAAGTGGCTTTAATGCAGTGTACACATTGTGCATGGTTATCAGGTGACACCTCACAGGGGAGAGGAATGTGCTTAATGACGGGCCTTAGCAACAGGGATGGGTTGGGTGTTTTTACTCTTAGTGAACGCCATGACTTGATGATTAATTTCTCTTCTCTTCTGTTTTTCTTCATGTGTTTGTTGAATTTCTGTGTCAGCTGATTGCAAATGTACATTTTGCAATAATTTAGAGTTTTTTATTTTATATACACATAAATGGGAGTATATTTAAAAGAATAAAAAACATATGTATTAGAAATTTATTATAACAATGTACAAATCAGAGTCTGGAAGATAACAAGTGTGCACTTTGTTCTTGAATCATCTTTAGGCTTTCAGCATTCCACTTCTGTAACGATGACCAGTAAAACTAACAACCAGATGAAACCACGTCGGATACTGTATACCAAATTATTAAAGTTTTACTTTATAGCAATGCTGTTCAACGTCTCTTGATTTAACATGGACTTAAAGCGCTTTTCAAGTCTTCTGACCACTCTAAGCGCTTTTTCACTACATGTCGCAGTCACCCTTTCACACACACTGATGGCAAAGTGCCAATCTCCAATTTGGGGTTCAGCGTCTTTCCTCAACATGTAGACTGTAGTAGTCGTGGATCGAAACCGCCAGCCTTCCAATTAGGAGCAGCCGACTCCACCACTGAGCCACAGCCGCCCTCTAATGATCTGCTCATATGGATGCAAGTCAGTTGATGTATTTCAGCTCAGGACCACATTTTATACTCAAATTTACACATTTATTTGTATTAGTTTTCAGACCTTGAATTGAGTAAACATGGCAGTATCGCCATGTACAAATACTGTGTTACAAGTACAAATTCCTGAGATAAATATACATAGAGCATCAATGCAGACCGGCTGATTTCATACTCTAAACTATGTTATTGGATTATAACTTTCTGTGTCTTAATGTATAAACACCATCATGGATTTGGTGCTTTGTATGTAAAATCTGAATCTGCAAACTACACTCATCATGTAATGTATGTAGTATATATTATGTGTGCGTGCTAATGTATATACACAATACATTACAGCCAATTTAAGCATTATATAAAGTGTGATGTGATGCTTGGTAGTGCTTCTGTTTACATGAAGAATCCAGTGGTTTTGGTGAAGCAAAACACCATTCAAGCAATTTCAGAGTCACCACTGAACCTAACGAGCATGTCTGTGGACTGTGGGAGGAAGCCGGAGAGAACCCACGCATGCACGGGGAGAACATGCAAACTCCACACAGAAAGGCCCCCCCATGTTCGAACTGGGATTCAAACCAGGAACCATCTAGCTGTGAGGCTATAGTGCTAACCACTGCATTACCGTGCAGCCTAGTACAAGTGTAATCCTTAAAAGTAGGGATGCACGATATTGGATTTTTTGCCGATATCCGATATGCCAATATTTTACAACTCATTTAGCCGATTACCGATACCGATATTTTTCTCCCGCACACCTAATTGCAGAGATCATCAACTCTCTTCTGTATTGGAATTAGCGTACAGTATAATGGTGATACTCTTATCACATTTGTTACAACGGTCGGGGTGACGGGTCTTGAGATGGTTAATGAAGTTTGTAGTGTTGAGAGACTTTGCCTTGGCTCCTCCTCGCATCATCGAAGGTGAGCAGTCATTGCAAATAGCAGTTTTGCTATCTATTTCGGACACTGTGAAAAACTTCCACACCACGGACATTTTGGCTTCTAACTCTCTCATGCTGCAGGTAGACACACTTGACGTCATCACGCTGCGCCGCGCAGGTCTTCTTCACGCAGGGGACATTGCGCCGAGGTCGGGCATTTAATCAAGTGTGCAGCAGCCCATTATTTTATCGGTTAATTATAACGGCGGATATCCGCGTGTTGGCCGATATCCGGTAACGTGCCGACAATATTGTGCATCCCTACTTAAAAGTTACTTTTTCACCACGTGGCGTCAAACCTTGCTAATTCTGCTTGTGCACTATTTGTTATAGTGTTCAGTTCTTCTGAGAACCCACGCATGCACAGGGAGAACATGCAAACTCCGCACAGAAAGGGCCCACTTTATTCAACCCGGGATTTGAACAAGGAACGTTCTAGCTGTGAGGCAACAGCACTAACCACTGCACCACCATGAAGCCTTTATAAATTCATCAATAATATAATCTGTAATATAATAATTGTATTGAAACTGGCCAGTGTGTACTTTAATATGTTTTGTGGCTGACTAACCCTTTGAGGAATGTGAGGTATCCCGGGAGAAAGCTTCAGCCGCTCTGGATGAGGTACTTTGTTTTTCCCGTGTCTATTTCAGTTCGAATGAACCACAATGACTGGATTTAACGAGCTTGGCCTCCCTGTAATATTCCTGGAAAGGATATTCTCTATTTATAACAGTCACTCATTTTAATTGTTGGCAGTTGTTGCATTCTGTTGTTTTCCAGCCGAGCCTCCGGGTGGCCAAGTTAATTTTACATCTGAAGAGTCTAATTTGAGACTCTAATTGCAAGAGTTGTTGTTGGCTGAAAGTCCTCTTCATATTTGCATTTGGAGGAATTTAACTGGTGCTCATCCAGAGGAATTAGCAGTAAGTACACAGTAAAATAAGCTCAAATTCCCAGATCACCAACAGAACAAGCAAACAAAAGCTTAAGTTTTGTTTGTAGGAGAGAAGTTTGTTCCGTCCCAGAAATCCTCCATATTTCTCATGTGAAACAAACGGAGATCAGTGATCACAGAACATCATCTGGTTCACAGGCTGCAGTACAGCACAACAATATCAATGCTTTCATCTGGATAGAACAGCAAATGCCATCACTTTCATTTGCATAATATTGTGAATCTACTCTGCAGATTGGATGGTTTAGCTTAGAAGTTCATCACTCAGGGGCCAAGTGGCAATCCATCCATCCATCCATCATCTATACTGTTTATCCTGTTCAGGGTCGCGGCGGCTGTAGCCTATCCCAACTGTCACTGGGCGAGAGGCCGGGGAAACCCTGGACTGATCGCCAGTAAATCACAGGGCTGACACACATAGACAGACAATCTGTCACACTCACACCTACAATATTAGAGTCACCACTGAACCTAACGAGCATGTCTTTGGACTGTGGGAGGAAGCCAGAAACCCACGCATGCACGGGTGGAACATGCAAACTCCACACAGAAATGCAAACTGTGTCTGAACTGGGATTTGAACCAGGAACATTCTAGCTGCGACGCTGCAATCTTTAGTCAAAATGAAAAATTAAATTTGACATATTGGGGTCAATAGTTAAAAGGAGGAGATCAATTCAGCTTATGTCTCTGTATAATAAAGACATCACAAATCCAGCACATCCCCCCCATTAAAAATCAAAACGTGTAATTATTTTTGCTATAATGTTTGTTTCACATTAAACAGACAACATATATGCAGTTAATTAATGAGCTTTAGAGGTGGTAATAAGTGTATTTTGTAGCCTTTAGCCTTGTTTCCTGTCTTTATGCTAAGCTAAGCTAACTGGCTGCTGAATTGGCAGGTTTCCCAAACTGTCAAACTTTTCCTTCAGGCTGCTTTTTGTTTCATAAATCTCCATAATCACCATCTGACACTGTGCAGCGAGTAAACCAGAGTGATTAGTTTCCTTGTTTTGTGGAAAAGTGCTCAGTCATTGCAAGAAAAAAAGGCAAAGATCGGAGAAAATATTTTTTCTTGTAACCAATCATGTCCAACTTTTGACCCTCCTCTTTGTGAGCCAATGCTCTAAGGTATACTTATGGAAGCAGACCTATCAAGAAGTAACACCTGCACAATGTACTGATACAAATATAATACAACTCAGCACCACACTGCAGTAACTACTCTGTAAGTGCACCTTCTGAATCCCTTCTCTTGGGACTGTATCACAAAAGGTTTGATTCAGCTTTATGGTAATGTTTTAAGGCGGTTGCACTTTGTGGAGGTTTTCTATTGGATTTCAATATTTTAAAGCGGCTCTGCTTTAAATACTGAGCATCTCTGCTGCAAAACTTTACTTTCGGATGACGCAAGCTGTCTCTCCCTGTTATTAATCTTATAATATTGTTGTGTCACCCCCTTCAACCACACTTATCAGCTGTCCGACTGCTGCTTGGAGATAATATCAGGCTGCAACCAGAGTTAAATACAACAAATGGAGACAATCAGCTCCATACTTTGAGTGACACAGACTTCATTTGTCTGTTTAACAGTGAAGCCAACACAGAATAAACTCATGCCAGATATTTAACAGCCTCCCCCGGTGCTGCACATTTACATGTGGAGAGTGAAATGAGCCTGAAAGCTTTTGGAGCGGCCTGAGTGTTTATCTATTTCTATTTTGCTGTAAAACGAGTCTCATTTGTTTGTCCACTGGGTTCCCGTCACGATGGAGGCGGATAAATTGGTTCTGTTTGCATAACAGCTTTTCTGTTTATCTTCCTCCTGATCGTTCTTTAATGTTTAGAGTGGCTGCCCTTTACATATAATCATGCTGTTTGTACTGAATATTGGAGCAGTTTGACCCCTCAGTGACCTCTAAATACACGGCAGGTTTTGTGGTTATTTGGAAAGTTCTGTGTGCATGGTCAACCTACAAAACAATCAGCTTAAATTTTGGTGCGAATGACCTGAAGGTGAACATCTAACCGACCGAATTGAGCCACAATGACAGCTGAGTTTTCTGTTGCAATGCACGAATGCGCCAGTGGATGGCACTGTGTAGCCATAAACTCACACAGCTCCTTAGCAAGCGCTGTCATCTCTGAACAAGCTTCTACTTTTTCACCTCACTGTAGGAGTTGCACATTTAATCAGAGTGTTTGTGAGGGAGTCAGGCTCTCTGTGGCCCTTTTCCATCAGCTTAATGGTGTGTTTGCTATTGCAACCACTCTCATTTACATGGCCCATATCCCCCCTCTAATGTATGGCTAATTGTTGTGTTTATGCAATAAAACTCTGAACCAGCATCGATGTTCCTCACAAGTGAACGTTCTGTTTTTTTTAGCGTCGGCTAATGTGCTCAGATAATATTTCGTTACACAACAAAAAATGTTTTGATTATGAATCCGGCTGAGACGGGTCACTGGAGGGCCGCACACACACACACATGCACACGCAGACGCAGCAGTTTGTCTTGTCTATAAAAGGAACATACAAATATAACTTCAGCGAGGCAATAATGCTGAGCTTATTGTTCCGCTGATAGTATTTACACTGATGGCTGATCTGAGATGTTTTCTATTTATGTTGAAAGAGATGAAGGGATGTAGCAGTTTAGACCCACTTATAAACGCAATAAGCAAAAAGTGCACAAGCAGAACTAGCAAAGTAACTGAGTACTTTACTTTAAGTATTAGACAGTGAACGTGGTTAGCGCTGTCGCCTCACAGCTAGAAGGTTCCCGGCTCGAATCCCCGGACGTAGTGGGCCTTTCTGTGTGGAGTTTGCATGTTCTCCCTGTGCATGCGTGGGTTCTCTCCGGTTCCTCCGGGTATTGCCTCTCACCCAATGACAGATCATGACTAGTTGCAACATGCTAATGCTGCTTAAGGCGTTAGCAGCAATAATAACTGACTTTCTCTGCATAATGAGTTCTGCATACTGCACAACTCTGGGAAAACTACAAGAACAAAAGCTTACAGAAACTTCAATTAGCTTTTAATGATGCTACAACAGCACTACTGTACCAAAGCTACTCAGATAGTGTAGCAAGTGAAATGTTTTTGCCTGCACTAGTCAATACTTTCCAAACTGTTAATGCACAAGTAACTTTGTGTATAACTTTATTTAGCAGCTTGATGCCTCTGAAAATGAAGCACCTTGGTTTGGTCAAACATTAGGTGCAGCACTACATGCATTGAAGGATTGCTACAGCGTTCTGTTTGAAAGATTAATATTTATTTGTTCTATTTTAAGCCATGATCTTTATGGTGCTGTTGTATGTTATTCATTTTATGTGCTGTGCTTTCTTTTCTTCAGTCTGTAAAGTTTACATTGAATTAAATGAGTACTTTGACTTTAGGTACATTTTGTTGATTGGTTGTTAAATCCAGGATGAAATATTGTGAACAAGCATATGTCCCATTCTGGTATAACTACTTCTGTATAAGTGCAGGATCTGAATACTACACCCATCACTACAGGAGGTGCACAGCGTCAACAAACTAATAAGATGAGGTGATCCCACTGTCACATCTTGTCAGGTGACCCAGAAATCATGTAACATTTGGTCCCCATTTACAGTCCGCTTTTTGTCAGGACTTGTATATCTCCCCCCACGTCATGCACCAGGGTCAGCCTCCCACCCCCCCACCCCCCCAAAAAAAAGCTATCACTGATATTTATGGCTCGACATCACAAGTCCTGCCAGGCCATGATTCCCAATGTCAGGCGATGCTTTGCAGCGGTGCTTAGAGAAACAAATCGCAGGCTCAGTGACATTATTAATCCGGACACGCTGGCACGGGCCGATACATCTCTGCCTGCTGTTTGATGTATTGGAACGAGCAGAACACAGAGATGGACTTTTTCATTGGCATCTCGTTTGATGAATAAAACATCACTGGGAGTTGGGTATTGAATTTTTGAAATGGTTTTGGATCATGGGACATAATACAATCTGTGACCCTCTGCCTCTGAGTCAGCTGTTTTACGCCATTTCCCCTTTCCTTGGAGAGCCTCAGACGTCTTTTCGTAACTATTTTAGAAGCCCTAATTGTCTGTGATTTTACTGTATATGATAAATAAACTGGTCTTCTCTTTAAGAGCAGAGAAAATAAGTAATTCCTTATAGTCTCTCCTCTGATCTTTATCACATGCCAATTAAGAGTGGAAAAGAGGGCACAAAATCATTGCTTCCCATCCCCTAATGTATTCTGTTTGTGGAAACGCTTCCCAACTGATAAAGCATGAGTCAGTCTGATAACAAAGCCCAGTTGAAGGATGCATGCTCATTAACCACATGCAAACAACTTCACATGCAGCGCCAGATTTCCTTCTCCAGGCTTATAAATAATGTTTGTATAGGGAGGATCAGGATGCCAGTGCTGCATTATGAAGAGCCAACAGACACCACGTATGGCATTGCTACTCTGAAATCGTGTACTGAATCCGGACAGCAGTTTGTTGTCAATGCTGAGAGTGAATGCAAAGTAAACAAGAAATGTTTTTGTGGCAGCTATTTACCTACATAAACCATTTACCTTCAGTGAAAAATGTCTCTGCTTTGACTTTACCCTTCCCTGTTGGTAGCGGTGAGACTGTATTGCCTGGCTCATCTATCCTCGTGATGAACTAGGCTGTCACTGGCTGGCGCGGCTTCATGTGAGCTCAACAACTGGACTCATGTATAACTTGGCCTTTTGAGAAACGCCGACTTGATGTGTCTATTAAGTTGTCTTAAAACAGCAGCATTTGGTATTTTATGCTGCTAGAATCAGCATAAACTTATGAATAATCCATAAGTGAAAAATGCATCTTAAATGGCTCCATGTATTGGTTGGCCTATTTTCAGGCGCTGTGCAACATACACACTCGATCTACTGCAATCCAATACAACAGCTCTGCCATAAATTCTATAATCTATAATGTTAAATTGTCAGTTGTGTAAATTGGACTACATCCTTGATACTGAGCTCATAGTTAGCTGTGTTGTTGTACTGGACCACATTGTATAACAGGTGCTGTTTTCTGTCCTGTTCACATGAGGGGGGACATCTCTGAACAGCCTATTACAACATTGACTACCAAGAGATACTTTTACCAGGGGTGTTGTTGCTAGGGATTACTTTGTATAACGAAATAATAAGGATAGATTAGCCTGATGTAATAGATTAAATAATTTAGATAATAAGCCCAGCTAAGGGTTAAGGAGAAACAAAGATAGCCAAAAGTAAAAGATAGTCTGAATAGCTGAAATTATTTGCCAAAAGTAACAGTATAATGGCTGAAATGGTTAGGTTAAAGTGACAGTTTCAGGGCTGCAATAGTTAGCTTAAAGTAACAGTTTAATGGCTGAAATAGTTAGCTTAAAGCAACAGTTTAATGGCTGAAATAGTTAGCTTAAAGTGACAGTTTCAGGGCTGCAATAGTTAGCTTAAAGCAACAGTTTAATGGATGAAATAGTTAGCTTAAAGTAACAGTTTAATGGCTAAAATAGTTAGCTTAAAGTAACAGTTCATGGCTGAAATAGTTAGCTTAAAGTAGCAGGCTGAAATAGTTAGCTTAAAGTGACAGTTTCAGGGCTGTAATAGTAAGCTTAAAGTAACAGTTTAATGGATGAAATAGTTAGCTTAAAGTAACAGTTCATGGCTGAAATAGATAGCTTAAAGTAGCAGGCTGAAATAGTTAGCTTAAAGTGACAGTTTCAGGGCTGCAATAGTTAGCTTAAAGCAACAGTTTAATGGATGAAATAGTTAGCTTAAAGTAACAGTTTAATGGCTAAAATAGTTAGCTTAAAGTAACAGTTCATGGCTGAAATAGTTAGCTTAAAGTAGCAGGCTGAAATAGTTAGCTTAAAGTGACAGTTTCAGGGCTGTAATAGTAAGCTTAAAGTAACAGTTTAATGGATGAAATAGTTAGCTTAAAGTAACAGTTCATGGCTGAAATAGTTAGCTTAAAGTAGCAGGCTGAAATAGTTAGCTTAAAGTGACAGTTTCAGGGCTGCAATAGTTAGCTTATAGCAACAGTTTAATGGATGAAATAGTTAGCTTAAAGTAACAGTTTAATGGCTAAAATAGTTAGCTTAAAGTAACAGTTCATGGCTGAAATAGTTAGCTTAAAGTAGCAGGCTGAAATAGTTAGCTTAAAGTGACAGTTTCAGGGCTGTAATAGTAAGCTTAAAGTAACAGTTCATGGCTGAAATAGTTAACTTAAAGTGACAGTTTCAGGGCTGTAATAGTTAGCTTAAAGTAACAGTTTAATGGATGAAATAGTTAGCTTAAAGTAACAGTTTCAGGGCTGAAATAGTTAGCTTAAAGTAACAGTTAAATGGCTAAAATAGTTAGCTTAAAGTAACAGTTTCAGAAGCCTAATAGATAACACTTCCAACAGTTAGCCTAAAGTATGGATCAATGTTTTGAATGTAGCCTAGCTAAAAGTATTGGATAAGCAGTAAAACAACTTAGCTTAGCAATGGTAAACTGTTTTCAATAATTAGCCAAGTTATAAATGGTTGAATTAGTTGGCTTAATGAAATTGATAACTGGTTTCAAATAATTAGCCTCCTGTCAAAACAGTTAGCTAAAAGTAATAGGTAAACGTAACAAAAGTTAGCAAAGTAATAGATAAATGTTATTAATAATTAGTATAGTATATAAAGTATACTGTAGTTAAAGGGTTAAAACACTTAGCTAAAAATAATGGAATAATGGTTTAAATTATTTGCGAAAGTAATGGATAGATAAATAATAATGGATAAATGATTGTTGGCCAAAAGTGATGGATCAACTGTTGAATCAATAAAAGGGTATGTGAATTTATTTGGCAGGGCTGTGGTGGTATCTCAAGTCGAAAAAGGGTTAGGTGCTGCAACATTACAAAGCCACCAGAAACCATAACCTGCACATAAGCATATAATTGAATTAACACCTTGATGACATTGTCAAAAAAACATATTATTGGCATTATGCCTTTATTGCACACCAGTTGTATTGAATTGCATCAGAATGTACAGGTGTGCCTAATAAAGTGGCCACTTAGTGTATTTTGTAGTGTAAGGAGTGATGAAATACATGATATTTAAGTGTCATCACTTTACAAAGCCGCTGAGCCATCACAAAGACCCTGTCTCTTACAAACTGTCCTTTTGTCAGTGATGAAGCCCACAAAATGCTTCATTGCTCTACCTACTCTCGGAGGAAACGCTCTTGGATCACAAAATAAAAAGGCAAATTCAACAGTTCTGTCTTCTTACCCCCCTGTGTTCTGTAATATACAGACAACCAGTCTGACTCAATTAGGTTTGCTGAGGGAGATGGCTTACCAGTTAAAAAAGAGGGGTCAAATGCAGTACAAATTACCTTAAAAGTAGCTCATCCCACCACAGGCACCTGGTGACTAAAAATACAGCCTGAGGAGTTTTATGTGTCCGATTTTAATGAGCCTTATTACTTACACAAACATCTACTTTTTTTAAATGACTAATGCAACAACAGAGAAGAGACAGCGGGGGAAGAGCGATGATTATCTGTGCTTAAGGCTCATTTAGAGCTCATCAGACCTCACAGACATGGTCAGGAATGACACTGATGGTCCACTAATTTAAGCATACCCTGAGGCAGCTTTGGGACAGCAGAATGACAATAACCCACCTGGTCCTGGTCTATTGGGACCAGCAGGAGCCAGTAGAAAGTGACGCTGGCTTGTAATTAAAGACCAATATTGAAAGCAATCAGACCTGCATTTTCTTGCTCCTGCTTTCAGGTGCATTAGCGGAATTGTGCTGTGCAGGCTCTTCCGTAATGACCAACTCAAGGGCCAATCTATCTTATTTAGCCCAAAGAAAACACTGTGTTTACAGTTTAGCTTCGATTTTGCTTATGCAAACATTATGGAAACATGCTTTTGTAAAGTGTACACCTCAGTTATACAGCGATGATTCAGGGTGTTGGATGTGAAGAATACACTTGAAATCAAGCATGAAAGTTCATTCTTAACCTTGGAAGTAGTTTAACAACAATGCCAACACATGGTCTACTTACTGTTCCCACAATCTTCATTAGCTGGTAGAGTCAGCTCCGTCGTCTTGGATCCTGAAGTAAAGTCAGTATTAAGCTTTGAAACATCACAGGCCATCCATCCGTCCATTATCTGTACCGCTTATCCTGTTCAGGGTTGCGGGGGGCTGGAGCCTATCCCAGCTGTCATTGGGCGAAAGGCGGGGTACACCCTAGACTGGTCGCCAGTCAGTCACAGGCCATCACAGGCCAAATGCAAAATATAAATTAGTCACAATTAGCATGAAAACATACAGAAGGGTACATATTGTGAGTACAGGCCTTCTAGGACTCAGCCTTCATGTGCATCTTGCTTCAACTGTAGTTCAAACTTTTGCATTGCGAGGCTAGCTTCTATTTTTTAAAGAACCAAGAAGCCACTTTTCAAAGACATTTCCAGATAGAGTATAGACTGTTTTACCCAAATAGCATGCGTGTCTGTTGCACAATAAAAAAGTTTCCTATGTGGTAACAATTTTCTCGGCCCAAAAACAGGATGTATGTCCTTGCATTTTGTGTATGACACAAATTGACACATATTGCATGAAGGAAAAAACACATTATTCAATTATCCTGTAAATAAATACTCAAAATTAAGTATAAGAACGTCATAGTAAAGACAATAAGCAGGGAGATGCGTCATTTCCGGCTACAAATTATTTTGGCTAGTTTAGCTTTAAACGTGTTTAAAACCTTGTTTGTTTTAGCTTGATTGAGGAGACCAATTCTTAGCTATTGTTTTCTACTTCGAAGACTGACGATTAGCTTAAAGCTCCCATGAGGAGTTTTTTCCTGCTTATAAAAAAGACTGAAATTAATTCTGATTAGTCTATATAAGCTACAGAAGCAAACCAGACCATCAGCGACAAGATTGATTATTTCTTTATAGTTATTTTTAATACCTGAAACTGCTGGCAGGGGGTAGTCGTCGGGTGAAGCAATTAACTGCGCGCTGCCTTTGTTTACATTATCCAGGGTTAAAATTTAAAGTGAGTGATACATGTGACTGTTAAAGAAAGCAGGAAGAGACTTTTTGTTAAAACAAAAAAAACTCCACTTACGCATATACAGGACAAAACCAGCAAAGAGATAAGAGGTAGGGCTTTGTCCACACGGGGGCGCCAAAATAAATACAAACCGAAAGTTCCTTACAGCAGCTTTAAGTTGGAGGCATAACCAGTTGCTTAAGAGGCTAACCAACATAAACTTAATAGCCAAAATATATGATTATAGCCTACTGCCTGGAAAAAATGTCAATTTTCATCAGGTGGGATTCTCCCAACAGGTTCCACCAATGCACAGTGAAGTGTTAAATAACCCAAAATCAATGAAGTCTTGTCTGGTCTGCAGCATCCTTCTGACTAGGTGTTTAAAAGCTGCTTCATGTAGCCTCTGTTATAACTCAATGTATAGCTTCCTGAGGCATGTTGAGACATCTGTAGCACATATCCTCCTCTAAAAGCTTTTCCAGGATTAAAGCAGCTCATTTTCCTCGTGGGTGTGTGGATGGTTTTCTAACGTTACAGAGAGCCATTCAGACCTACTCTCCTTTTGTCCAAACGGCTTAACTGTGTTTTGATAAGCCGGTCTGAATATCCATCAAGAAACCCGACCAGCCCACTGGATTGTCGAGCGGCGGACCGTTTCGTCTCTCCCCCTCCTCTCCTCTTCTCTCCTCGCCCTGCCCGCACTATATGCTACATTTCCAGCCCCTCTCCTCTCGCTGTTTTTTACGCAGGCGGACGTCCACGGCACGGCGACACAAGCGCGCGCTACAGGCGAGAGAGCGAGGCACTGTAGGCAGGCAGGCGGAGAGACGGAGACACGGCGGCGGGTACTGGAGCGACGACGCCGCGGCGGTGTTGTTTGTCTTTGTTGAGGAAACCGGCGTCGGACTGGATGTTGGATTTGTTTATTCTCTGGATTTGGATCATCGGGGGCTAGGATAACTTCGCATGGGACAAAACCCGCCTTCTTTTTAATGTCATCCAGCGATTTGTTTCACCCGGCGTGTTGACGCCAGTGGAGGAGAAAAGGAGGAAACGGGAGGCTTTCCTGGAGGAGCGAAATTGACAGATAGGCGACATGCATGTACACGCGTTTTCGTCCACCAGCTGCACAGGATAGACACACGCAGACACGGCGTTTTATTTTCTTACATGTGATTTGCGGAGCTTTTAATGCAGCAACGTGGCTCGGTATAACGGGGACAAGGAAATGATGCTCTCCTGCACGCTTAAGGTTTTGCACCGCTGGGCAATGTGTTAATATCAATATGCACGGCGTGGAATAATGCATCGAGACACAACTTTGTCCATGTTTCACTATCTCTTCTAATCAAAGTGCATTTAATTGTTAGCCTGGCGAATGCTCGAGTTATCCTGTCATTCTTGAATAGCCTATAGCTTCAGTAAACGCCAGTGCCACATATCTATCAGCCCTCAAAGCCCCGTGCTGTTGTATGATTTACGTTGTAACCCCATCCTGTAGTGCGTTGATGTCCGTGATTGCGTTTTGTAGTTAAAACCACAAAGCTCTGGAGCTGTGTTGCAAATGATTGCTAAACTGTAGATGTAGGCAGGCCTAACCTCCGCGTATGCAGATCCAATCGATAGCGAGATAAAGAGCGCTCTGACAGGCTGTTCATGCTCCTCTGTAAGTGTCACGGGGGTGTGTTTAAAATCCAGCATATCTATTTTTTTAAACATTGCCCCCAGGCAGCAGAAAGAGAGGAGACTGTCCAACCACTGTGCAGTCTCGGAGAAAAACACTGTAAGGCAACGTCTCAAGAAAAGTTTCAATGGTTTTCCGAAAGTTGCCCGGTGTGTCTGCATCGGGCATGGGTCTGCGCCTGTCCCAGAAATTCGTCTTTCTGCTCTTTCTCTCGGGTTTGGTAACACTGTGTTTCGGGGCCCTTTTCTTTTTGCCCGATTCCGTCCGACTAAAACGCATTTTTCTGTCCAAGACCGAGACCCAGCCCGTCACTGTTGGCTCCGGGTCCGAGAACGATGCCCGGGAGCACTTAAAAAGACCCAATAAGGACCAGGAGCACGGTCCTCGGGCCATGACCCCGGCCAAAGGAGAGACCAGCAGCTCCAAGCTGAAGAGCCAGAGCCGCAAACCGCCCGTCTCTCTTGAGGCAACGGAGGAGAGGCTCGCCGGGGGGAAAGCGCAGGAGGATTTGACTCTACCCAGGTCCAAAACGGAGTCTTCCGGCTCCGAGAGAGCGACCGCTTCTGACCACGGTGCCAACTCGGATACTTTCAGTTACCAGAAGTTCAAAAGGTGTCTGCTCAAGCCACCTCTGGGGAGAGACAACGGCAAACCGAGCGACCCCAAGACCAACGAGCGCCGGGAGAAAGTCAAAGAGGTAAGGATGTGTGACAGAGACCCAGCAGGGGGGCCATGACGGTTAAATGTTTGGACAGTTGACATATAGTAGCCTTTGGTGCCATGTGGAAGTGGAATAATGGTGTGGTGGGATTATGAGAAGTTCGTGAACGATACGTTTCTTTTGAACGGCTCTTTGGCGCGAACGATGGGAACTGAGTCGTAGGTGAGAGCCATTCTTTTTAGAGTTGTGCCCAGATTTCACTGCCTGCCCTAGACCCACTCCTGTTAATGACAAATTACCACAGGCAGCCTTTTCCAACTGCAACTCCACTATACTAGGTTGCATGCAGCGGAATCATGTCGCCACAACATAGTGCCGATAGTGAGCAACATTATAATCCTCCGCCGAGTCTGTTGTTGTTTTTATTGACATCTCTGTAGTCATATGGAGTTGTATCATAAATTATAGGCGAGTCAATCACACTGATTAATTGTTCCTACATTATTCTGCTGTTTCCTTTTAAATATTAAAAGTGCAGAATTTTAAATATGCGTGTGTGCTGACACGGGAGAATAGAGTGCGGGCAGGTACGCGAGTCCGACCACTCTCTCACCTTCTTTCGAACGGCTCTCGGGAAGGAAGGGAGCCATAAGATCCGGCTCCCTCCAAAGAGCCGTAATTCCCAACACTAATGGGAAGTAAACATTGAGGTATAAGGGAGAAACAGGAAGTGTTCCGTGGGGTAAAATCAGGACACATGTTTTGCAGGATGAAACATGTTTAAACTAGATCACATAATCACTGCACTGCACAAAAACAGTTTGTAGTGGCTTTATAGAGCAAACATGCCTCAGTTGGTCTTTCTTAACGAGTTCATGCTGTAAAAACACAAATACCACCTCCTTATTTAGATATAAAAAACATGCAAGCAGTTTTGAAAGATAAAATAACAGTTCCATTGTTGATTTACTCGAATTTGTGAGACACTACAGTCGCTCTCTCTATAGAAGCAGTGGGACGGTTGTTTGCCGAGCGCCTGTCAAACAGACAAAATAAATCCCTCTCAGTCATATCAGTTGTCTAAATTTACCCATGATGCGGTGTCTTTGGAGATTCCGCTGTCTGTCAGTGAGATTACATGGAAGTCTGATAACCTATAATCAATCAGAATAAGAACAAGACGACGAACGGGTGCGATGCAACTTTGAGAAACGTGACCCTGGGAGAATTTTAGTACTTGAATCAGATAGCAGGGTGTAAAGATGTCACATATTCCGGTTAGATACTCCGTTTAGTGCTGCAGCTCACATTTATTTCCATTATTGACTGACTGTTTAGTCTTTGAAAAATGTTCATCATAATTTTCCAAAGCCCAACTGATGTCTTTAAATTGCTTCCTTTGTCCAACCTAGTGTCCAAACCCCAAAGACTATGCATTTACTCTCAGAAAAATACCAACAAGAAGCAAATCATTACATTTAAGATGCTTCAACTTGCAAAAGTTTGACCTCTGCAAATAGTTTTCTTTCGATCAGGTTATTGTTGCAGCTCTAATTCTGTGTGTGCGTGTGATCACATGACTAATCAGAGTGCCATATCTGTGTGTTACGCGAGCTGACAAATTGCCGTCTGTCGGGTCATCCTGAATGATAAAACGTCCTGTGTTCAGCTGTAGCACCTCTATCGCCCTCACACAATCGCCTGGAAAATGCTGTGACTGTGTGTACTGAGCTCTTCAAGCTGTGCGTGCCAGCCTTTGTTGAGCCCTGTGGGTCCAATAAGGGCTCCAGAGTGGGAGCGTCTGTGGATCACACATCTGTACCCACTCAAGGCAAGTGAGGAGCAGGAGGAGGAGGAGGAGGTGGAGGGGTGGGGGAGGCATTGGCCGGCGTGTGCAGATGGGTTTCAGCCCTGGCATGTGACACAGATAAGTCCTGTAGTCGTTCTCACTTGCACCCTGCTGTCACCCTCACATGCCTGTCGTACCTGGAGGTGGTGCGCTCCATGATAACGGAGGCGTCAGAGGACAGAGAGGGTTATTTGCCCTCGTGGTCTTAACTCTCACTGACTCACTGTTTCTCCTTTTTGATGCTCGTTCGAATGAATGTCAGCGTGACTTTGCCGCCCTGTTGTGTTCAGCTGAGCTCTGCAAAGTTCTTGCCTCGGGGGTCACAGTCGTCATCTGAGGAAAGTTGCGTCCCGCCACGCCCTCCTCGCCAAATTGGTGTTGCAGAATATTAATTGCTTCCTCCGGTGGAGACCTTTTTTATCAAGCCGTTTAAGAGTCCGTCCAACATACTTGCATAGCATCCCTCCACGTCCGTGCCGATAGCCTTGTGTGCGCTTTTCTGTTTTTCTATTGTTGCTGCAGTTTCCACTGTCTCAAGCCTGCTGGCAGCTTTCCAAACGGCTTCTCTTCCTCCTGGAGGCTCACTTTCATGCTGCCAGCACAGGCTGACACAGTGCGAGCCTGCGCTTTGTCCAGGTTTACAGATGTAAAAACCAGGGACTAAGTGCAACAATAAAACCGGCATGTTTTGATGTATGTTTCTGTGAAGCATGAAATGTACAGAGTTGAAAGATTAGTTGTCAGTCTCTCTGCTTGTGTTCTTGTGTACAGACAGAGCGGCTCTGTAAAAGCAGTCAGTGTAAAAGAATGCAGACAAAAACGGGGGTCTGCTCCAGCCCAGTGAGTGCTTCAATGCCCAAACTGTGAATGGGCATCGTTTTTCTCAACTGCCAACAACAAGAAAGCAGACTCCCCACCTTCCTCCTCTGTGTGTGTGTGCACCCACTGCCAAGCGAGGGTGAAACAAGGGACAATAACAGTCTGATCACACACAAGACACATTTTTTAAGGCATCCCCCCAAGGATACCGGCAAATCCTGCCAAAGTTGCCAGTGTGCTGTTTGCCTATTCCAGCAACGCCCCGCCAGTAGCTAGTTCATTCTCCTCCAAAAGTCCTCAGCAGGATGAAGATGAGAGTCATTTTCAAACAGCTTCCTATTTGTAATTCTGTGATGTCATGGCTCACTGAGTCGCCTGCACGGCTGTGTTGCTGCCTCATTGGCTCCGGCATAAAAGGATGGATAGCGGGGAATCGCACCACACAAATGTGAGCCTGGAGCAACAGGAGAGGGATGGAGGGGTGGGTGGGGGTGTCCTTTTCTGCATGCACACTTTGTTGCTTTGTCCTCTACAGTCACTAAGGTTAGACCTTGGCGTGCAGAAACAAAATACGAGATGCAGGAGTAGCACATCCAAACAAACACGGACACCAGAATATGAAGGGAGCTCTGCAGCAGGACCAGACCTCCATATCTCTCTCTTCCTCTGGTCTCCTCATCTCATGCATCAAAAGAGAAGTTTGCATTTAAAGAGACTGTATAAAGCAGGTTTGCCCTCTACCTTGTCTGCCGAATTGGTGCAGTCAAATGAGGCCTTTGCTTAAAAGAAATAGGAAGACACAGTTTAACGTGGCCTCTATTTGTTCATATTGGGAGAAGATTAATGCTGCCCCTTATATGAATCATCAGTTTAGAAGACCTTGAGGCGTCCCGATCGGGCGAATCCCTGCCCCTTGTTTTTTAGCTGTGTCATTGTACACAGAGCAGTGCAGGAGCAACAGCACGGCAAGGTCTAAACCTTAAGAAGGGAGTCTCTAAAAATCGTCAATGTTGGGCTGAATAATGCGCAGAAGTCTCCTTTCCAAAACAAAACGACTCTGTGACTTAAAATGGTAAAAACACATAAATATGAAGCAGTTTTATCGTAAATATCTGTGTTTCTTCAGAGCTTTTCGTTGGCAGACGCAGGATGTCAGGAGGGGCTTTGAGCTGCTGCTAGCTTGTTTCCGGTGCTTAGCTTGTTTTGAGGTTAGGATCCCTTAAGAGTTAATTGTTTATAAGGTTTTTATTGTGAGCCCAATTATCTGCAGAAGTCTCCTCTTTCAAAACCAAAAAAAAACATAGATATGCAGTAGTTTTATGATGAAAAACAGAGCTATTTGTTGGCATACACAGGATGTCAGAAGGCCTTTGGGCTGCTGCTAGCTTGTTTCCGGTGCTTAGCTTGTTTTGAGGTTAGGATCCCTCAAGAGTTAGTTGTTTATAAGGTTTTTATTGTGAGCCCAATTATCCGCAGAAGTCTCCTGTTTCCGAAACAAAAAAAACATAGATATTCAGTAGGTTTACGATAAAAATCTGAGCTATTTGTTGGCATACACAGGATGTCAGAAGGCCTTTGGGCTGCTGCTAGCTTGTTTCTGGTGCTTAGCTTGTTTTGAGGTTAGGATCCCTTAAGAGTTAATTGTTTATGAGGTTTTTACTGTTAGCCGAATTATCCATAGAGGGCTCCTCCTCTTGAAAACCTACTGAGCAGATAAGGAAAACCAGTAATAACACTAAATAAAGTTGTTCCAGGTTATAATCGGTGATTCTTCAGTAGGGCTTCAGGGCCAAGGGGCTGCTAGCTGGCTGCCGTTCACTTTAGCTCACTAGCTTGACTAAAATCCTTCATCCTCTTTAAGAATATAGTGAAAAACGATGCGATGTGAGTTGGAACAGTAAGAAAGTAGTCGATAAGAAATGTTAAATGTTCAGTCGACAGCTGGCACTTACGGAAAACAGATGGAGCACCTTCCAGGTACAAGCTGAGAGTCACATAGGCTGATATAGGAGTTTGTTGAGGATCATAAAGCAATAAAATAGCCGCAGCTTTTTATTGAACAGCTAAATCTGATTGGACAGACACAATCCTGAGTTGTGTGCAGCCCTACAGACGAGCCGACAGCTGAGAGTGCTGCAGTGAGAGGACAGGCACTGCAGCCTCTCGTGCTTACAGCCTCCTCCAGTGGAGCAATAAAGTCTTCAGGGCTTCTTTGTCCTGTGAGTGTGTCTGATAACTCTGTGTGTGTGTGTGTGTGTGTGTGTGTGTGTACTTGATAGCTTATCTCGATTATTATTTAGGTGCTTGGGGATGAATTTCGGAGTTTGACAGTTTCAGTTGGAAGGCTTGTCACTGTGTTTATCCATCCAGCGCTGAAGCCCACCTGCTTCACTGTGTAGATAAAAACAACCAAATGAGATACATCTGTTCTGTCTTAAAGCAAGTCTGTTTAATGGTCAGTGGGATGTGTGTGTGCGTGCGTGTAATCCAGAATGATAAGCAGTATCTTGAAAGCACAGGGGATGCTGTTTTGAAAATATAGTTCCTAAACAGAAGCTTAAGAAGCAGTTTAATCCAAAGAGTCTGAGAACTGTAACAAAAAGTGCACAAAGCTGATAAGACCGTTTGTTTAAACCACCATCAGTGTGTTTGTTCACTCTGCTGACGACGCCACTTACCCGCTTCCTTCTTCTAGATCAGTAAACAGCTGCAGGGAAATGATGCAGACATGTCCCTTGTTTAAACAGAAAACATATTAAAAAAATCGGCAGGTTATTTGCATTTTTTCTTTCTGTTTATTTTTGAGACAAATACTCCGATCTTAAATTTAATTAACTGCTGAGGAGCTTGAGGAAATCAGATCAGGAGGTCGGACGTCATCTCCGGGTAAAGAACAGACACTTGTGTGTTGCTGAAAGTCCTATCATGCTATTATGGGGAGCTAATGCCATGATGGTAGAAATAAAAGCCATTTGGCTCTGTGCCTTTTGAGGATGCTATCCGCTCTCCAAAGGAAAACCTGGAAAACCTCCACCAGGCTACGTAAAACTCTGGCAGAGGCCAGGGAGCTCGCTAAACTACGCTTCCTCAATCCAGGATGCTCACCTCTGATGTCTCGTTTAAAATCACCAGGTTTGAAATGTAGATTGCAGGCCGAAGATTTTTTAGACGATGAACCGGTATATGAAATATCTGACTCCAGCGTCTCTCGCTGGGCCGTTCCTTTCAGAGGGAGGGCCGCAATGCATGCTGGGTGTTGTAGGGATGTAGAATGGGTGAAACCACAAGCTTTTCATACAACTTTCTCTGCAGCTATGGCGCCAATTTCAAATATTATTGCTTCTATTGATTACAGAGAACACCAGCTTTGACTGATATTGGCTTTTTCCAGGGGTGAACTGCTCCTTTAAATGTTATTTTATTTGCTTCTGAGACACACACAGCTTTAGGAATTTAATATCAGAGCCCGATTTTACACATAAACTGAGGGTGAATTGTTCTAGTATTTTTTAATGGAACATTGTGGTTAAACTACACCATCCTAACTGCCACATCACACACACACGGACACACAAACATAGCACAAAGCCTCAGAAATAGGTGAGCTCGTATTCCGGACCTGAAATCCCCTTACAGCAGTAATGAGCAGTGATCCGGGTGTCCGTCTGAATAGGCCGAGGCCGTTAAGCCGGCGCCTCCTGGCCGGCTGCGAGCACAGTGACCTCCCTCCACCCCACGTTCCCCTGCTGTCTCCTGCTACGAACCAGGTGTGCCAAACAACCTTCAGTCTGAGCCAGGAAAATGGCCGCCTGCTGTGTGAGAAGAAAGAAACGGAAGATGAACAAAGTCTTAAGAAAAGGCTTACAATCGGCGCGCGCTCCCGCAGAGCTGGAACATTGGTGTCTTCCTCTCCTCTGTGGACGCTGTGCAAATGTCAGCCGCTGATGTCGGGAACATGAACCCGCCGTTGTCTTTGGTGTGTTTATGCGGGGGAGTGAGCCGCCGGGCCTGCTGGGTATTGATATAATGTGCAAGTCGATGCAGCTGAGGCAGATAACGTCAACCTGTCATTGTGGCCGGGCATTGATGCAGGTCTTTACTGCCACAGAAGAAGTAATGAACCCTCGGATCTATTTTCTGTGACGTTTGTGCTAATTTTACATGAACACTGAAGGCATTCATTAAGTTTTTCCCAGGGCTACGAGGACTAATTAGAATAACAGGGTCACTTCCCAGGTTAACATTATAAGCGGCCAATAATGATGAGTGGAAGGAAGGGACGAGCGTAACACCTGGTGGTGTGATTATTGTTGGTGTTTCCTCTTTCCTCTTCTACTTTCTCTTTCTCTTCTCTTTCTGCTTCCACTGGCAAATCCAGGCGAAACGAACTGAAAACAATCTTTTGAAAGACAAAAACACAAACCTTTTCTTTGTTTCCCTTTTCTTGTCGCTGTCAAACTCATGCAAACCGATGTCAGAAATCTTTATATTATTCACAGCATTTCTAGGAAGCCACCAACAGAGACCAGGAAGTAAGCTTACACATGCACTAAAGGACGGCCTAAAGTAAGCTAAGAGTGACTGTGCATTTAAAATACGACTTAAAAAGGTACAGCATTATAATGATTGCATTACCTCTATCTCATTATAGGGGGATTAAAGTTACAGAGAAACACAAACACGTACCAAAGAAAACTAACTGCTGCAGCCTTTTATAGTCTGACTGCACGATTATGGCCAAAATGATCATCACAATTATTCTGATCAATACTGATTCACGGTTATTTATTACTTTTAGGGACATTTTTTATTGTACTTTCACATTTAAATAAACAGAGCAATGATTCCAGTTCAATTTTGTGCTGCATTCAGGCTCAGTACACATTTTTTGGCGCCTCCTCGAGGCAAAAAGCAATGCTAATAGGGTGTCGCGTGTACAGCGTCGCTATTATGGATGTTTAACTTTACGCAGGACAAGGACGGAGAGTAGCGCTGTTATTCCTCTTGGCCTTCACACACTCATCATCATCATCATCATCAGGACAGCTACGTTTTCTCTTCCTGTTTCCAACAGCTGCTGTAACTACGACAATCACAGATGCATTTGGCTGAAAGTCGCTGGTTAACGTGGTCGCTTGTTGAACCGAAACGCCGCTCTCTGTTTACTCTTTTACTCCAAACTGCCGCTGCAAGGTGTCCGCTCATGACAGGACATGCCAGCTCCCCCGAAAGTCAAGCCAAAACCTCTCTAACGCTCCCTGGTGGAGTCGCTGTTAGTTAAGGAGGAGCTCCATTTGACATGCAGCAAATTTTTTCACAGGTGGAGCACTAATTTGAAACGTTAATATTGCCAGCAATCAATCGCGTCCTATTGAAACAAACTGTTATATAGCACGTTCATGTTTAAAACCATCAAAAAAGAGTAACAGTGTCAATTTAGATGCATTTTGCTTCATAGTACTTGACAAGAAATAAACCTAATAAGCTTAATTTGATTTTAAAGCAGTTACTGCCGGCGTGAGAGCTGCTGCACCTCTACGCTCAGCCATCCTGCTGCAACACTTGAGTGACAACATGCTGACCTGGTGTTGACCAATGAAAATCTTGCTTACTAGTTGCCGCAATATCGATTAGTTCCTTCTTAGTCATCCCTCGTTTTCTGTCCCCTTAAACAAACACTCGTCCCCTCTCCTGCTCGATTAAAATCAGCGTGGTGACCCCCCGAGGTCAGAGCAGCTGCATCCAGGAAATCTGATGTTTCACAGAGTCGCAGGAAGACAGAGAAACGTCAGATAGACACTCCCGCAGAGGAGCTTATTCTTCACTAGGTGATAAAGGCTGATTAAGCTATACAATACCAGGTTTTTTTCCCCCTTAGGCAGTCACTGCAGGAAGTCAGTGATCGGGTGAGATAAGGGGAGGAAAAGGAAGGATGTGAGTAAAAAGGGGGAGATGTTAGCTAACATCCTTTTTGCATTCACCGCAGTTTTCTCCCTGCATTCCCTCTGTGGTAGGGGCAGTAGCTCCAGGGTTAGTTTCTCCGTCGAGGCGCGCATTTCCATGTGTGTGTGTGTGGGTGTTCTGTGTTTGTGTGCACATACCTCTCGTGCAAGAGCATTCATACACAACCCTTTGTAGATCGACGCACAGACCAACATCGGCTGCTTTGTTCAGGCATATTTGTTTATTTGTGTTTCTCTGTACACTCTTTGTGTGTGTGTGTGTGTGTGTGTGTGTGTTAGACAGGGGGAGAAGTGGGGGCTTATATCACATCTTGAGTGAATAACATGCCTTAAGTGTCCATCTCTCTTGAGAAGCCAGCAGGGTCTTTCTATTGGTCCAGAATTTAACAACAGTGGAGGTTTGTGTACGTGTTCTGTATTTTGTGAGTTTGTGTGGTGTCGCGTGTGAACATAGTTAAGGCTCCCAAGCAGTTTTAAGGTCTCACACACATCTTGAAAGCCTTTCGTTTCCCGATGACGTGGCCTGCAGTCAACAGTTTGCAGATGTTTTCCTTCATTACACAATAGACGTCCAGTTTTCCCCGAAACTCCCTCTTTTTTTCTCTGCACTACCATATTTGTCTTCAAATCAGTGGATGTGTTTGCTGTACTTGTCTGAGCACCCGCCCCCCCTCTTCGGTGTGTTTACTATAACCTGTGTGTGTTGCGTCAGTAGCAGAGAGGGTCACGTCCTCGGCCAGAACTTTGACCACCTTCTCAAAGCACAGAGGTGTGAGTGGGCATCGCTCTTGGCAGTGCATGAGGTGTTTTTCCCCCGAAAGGTAAATTTCCGCTTCTCTCAGATTTCATCAGCCGCACTCTCCAAAATATTTTCTTTACACCGTCAGTTCCCTCTTCTGATGCTGTGATCTTGCAATAAGTCCCCTGGAAGCACATTTATCCTGAGTTTACGGCACTGCTGACATAATGGGGTCATTGTGTGTGTACCTCTTGATGCTGGCTTCTGAAGGCCTGTGATTATTGGGAAAAAAACCTCATTCATTCCTGAGGGGATGCTCTCATGTTCCCCATGTTCGCTCTTGGAAAATGGCTGTTTTATAAGGTGAAAATCGCCCTTTGTCATTACTTTCTCCACATTGTCCTTTTGGCGTGCTCATCACTCACAGGCGTAGATAAACACAGGCTGATGACTGTGCTCTCACACCATTATCCACACACACTGCTCGTACTGACATTTTAAGAGAGGGCTGCTTATAGTCGTCCAAACACAAGAAAGAAAGTCTAAGTCAGCTAAGTTTTCGTGGGCCTGTTGGTGGGTAACGTATCCATATGATGTAGTCTGGTAGGTTTGTTTTAGGAAGTGAATCTCCCCTGTGTGTGAGATACAGAACAGTACAAGGATGCACCTTGGACACAGGGGAGTGCAGGCTTTCCAGAGTTACAGCAGTCAGCAGAAAGCTTCCAGATAAGCTCAGGTTCAAGTGTAAGGGTCGTGAAACAGCTGTGTGTAATGCTCTGTGTACTGAGTGTGTAAAGCATTCAGGGCAGCTGAAGGTAGAAAGGAAATCTGGAGAAGAGAGAGTGGGGATGACATGCACCGAAGGGCAGAGGGCCGGAGTCAAATCTGGAGCCAATAGGACTCTCCCTCTGTGTATGGTAGAGGAGGGACAAAATATTGATATATCATCGTCCTGACTCGTGCAACAGTTATCGTCAGGCTGGCGCCAAATTACGATATTTTCATTCACAAATATATGGAGCTCTAAACAGATTTCCCTGCGATTTTGACTCAACGCATCACTACTTCATGACTCCTCGCGTTGGCGCTTAGAACATAAATGAGAGTAGCCTGAACGGAAGTGAATTGGCCGAAGAAGAAAGAGATGCGGCAACTTTCAAATCCTTCCAAGTCCTTATTTGTTTTTACAGCTGTTCTGTAGTTGATATAGCAGAAAACACATTCACTGTTTCATCTCAGTTTGTTTCAAATTCTGTGAAACTGACACCAAATTGCAGCCGTATCGTACCGTATGGTATCGTATGGTACCGTATCGTATGGTATCGTATCGTATGGTATCGTATGGTACCGTATCGTATGGTACCGTATCGTATGGTATCGTACCGTACCGTACCGCACCGAATCGCACCGTACCGTACCGCACCGCACCGTACCGAATCGCATTGCATCGCATCGCATCGCATCGCATCGCACCGCATCGCATCGCATCGCATCGCATCGCATCGTACTGTACCATACCATACCGTACCGTACTGCACTGTATCGTACTGAATCGTACTGTACCGTACCATATCGTATCGCATCGTACTGTATTGTGAGTTACCCTGCAATTCCCCCCCCTATAGTATACAGGGTGCGCCCTCTATCAACTAACCTTAAATAAATGCCCCATTAAGCATCTGTTAAAGCACATCCTTGCGCTCAGTTCTTACTACTTTGCTAGTTAGCTGGCCGCTACAGCCAGGCTAACAAATTGAATCAGCCTATTTTTACTGCTTTTACTGTTAGCATCGTTTTTTTACAAGCAACTTGCTTTTGTTCATTTAAATTTCAAAGCCTTCTTTTTGTATTTCTCTGTCATGTAGCACAGTGTTAACCATGTTGCGTATAACATTCTTCCCGAGACCTGGAGCTCAAACCATTTTCTGATGCCCCCAATAAAGGTATATTTGGATGTTCAGTGTAACATCATAAACATGCACAAGCTAGTCGACCACTGACTTTAACCACTGACTTCCTGTCAACCAGAACATTTTTTAGTCTGGGGGTCAGCCTTTAATATTAGCTCTAAAGCAAAAAGTAGGGTGAGATGCAGCCTGTGGGACTGACTGTGTCTTTGTGAACGTATCTTTACTTCCAGCATCCACACAGCGCACATGGTTTCAGCCTTCAGACAGTGTTTTATTGTGTGTGTGCGTGTGTGTGTTTGCTACGGATGAAGAAAGTGCAGAACATGAAAGGTCCGGGGATGGCCTTGTACGCTGCAGGCTCTGCTTGACATCCTTTGGTCCTAGGTGCCGAATGAAATCACGCCAGACCCTTCCACCTCCCTCCCCCTTAAAGCAGGGGTAGATTCAACAAATAGGAAATAAGTGGGGAGAGAGAGAGAGAGAGAGTGGCCTAGATGTAACCAGCAGACGCTGTGAGCCCCCAGCTGAGTTCCAGCCCCCTGCCTTTATGCCTGCCTAATTGGTCAGAAACAACATGCGTGGATGTGTTCACGGGGTAATGGCGAGACATTAGAGTGGGCCGGGGGGACCTGGCTTGTCCCCATATTTCTTCCAACTGTTCACTCCTTGCTCGTCTTTTGTTTCGTCCTAGTTGTAATTTTTTTCCCTGCTGCTCCTCCTGTCTTTCTTCTTCTTCTCTGCTTCTTGGTGATCTCCCCTCTCCCTCCCTCCAGGCATGTTTATCACCACCGCTCTGCCAGCCCCCCCCCCCCTCCTTCCTCTGCATCACTTGAGAGCCAGTGTGAGCCGCCCGGGCTGCTGGCGTCTCAGATCGGGCCCGTCTGCATTGTTGTTATTGTGTTGTGACATGGTGTCAGCCTACTTTCAAGATGGCTGAATAATGCTGTCAAACTTTTTTGACCCACAATTTAGGCCGACAACATCATCTTTTATGCAGCAGCCTTTGTTGGCCAGGATCTTGTTTTTTCCGAGGACAGGAGCTTCATGTGAAAGCTCACCAGACCGTTTTCATCGGTCAGCGCGGCGCTGTCTCACTCTCTGTGGGTTGAGCTGAAAATGTGTCTCCCTAGTGATTTTCTCCTTCATCGGCATCAGTGGGTAAATAGTCATTAATTAGCTGAATGCTTACAAGGGCGTTATAGCCAGAGCTGGGTGTGTTTGCTCATTATTATCACAATTAAGTAGCTAATCAAATGGCAGCAGCAGTGCACAGTGCTCTTAAGGGAGCCGTATGGATTTCTCGTTTCCATCAAGGTTGCAGGATGGGCCGGCGGTAATTGCATTTTTCATCCTCCTATAGTTGGTAGAAAGTCAGAAATATTGATGCTCTTATAAGTACTGTTTGTCTGTGAGAGATCTACCAGTTTTCTGGACAATAATTGGATGAGAAGTGTAGGTGACGGGCCACTTAGCATTTTCTTCAACGCTGATATCACACTGGACGGAGAGAGCTCGATATGGAAGGGATGGTTGAATGCAATAAATAAACCCTTCAAAATAGAGAACCAAGAGAGTCCAAAATGAGCTGTCAGTCCTCCTCGAAATAACACTCAGAATCCCCCGACTGAGGAAGACGGCTGTAAGAGAACGTTTGAGAGCTTCTTTCAGATGCTATTAAGATGAGGCATTTGCTTAAAAAGTGCTGCTGAACACTTCATCTTAAAAACACTAATTATCGCTTAAATCTTGAAGGATTTTATGTTTTGAATCTGAGTGTCTTTGAGATAATATCTAACCTTTTATCCTCATAAAAAGCTCTTTTGTCAACTAATAATGACTCAGTTAGTCTTCTTTCCTTTTACATAAAACCCAGTGAGAGACACGAGTTTCCGTCTTCTGTCTTTTGTCCTCTCATTCAGAGAAGCGTGTTCAGCGATGCAGCGTGTTTCAACAACAGGAAATGGGTGGACCCGACCGTCTAGTTTCAGAAGTGACTGTGGTTAACGGTTTTTGAAGAAGCCCAGATGTTTGTTTCAGTTATTAGCTGTGACACACGACGTCATGCTGCGCTGGTGTTGAACCTGTGATACATTATTCAGGGGTTTGTGTGATAAAGAATATCATAAGAAAAAGAGAAGAGTAATAAGCTCTTAAATTCCAAGTATTGCTGAACAGATACTGATGTCATATTGGGCAGGTATGAGACTACAACAGGGTAGAGGTATCTAGATTTTCCTCACTTTCAAGCATAAATGAGAAGTGTCATGTAATATTTTGAACCTCAGACAACAAAGATTTTTAAAGACCAGCTCCAGTCATGTAAAAGGCTCTGCTTGAAATAATAAATTGTGTCTGATATGTTTTTTCTGCAATTTTAATTACCTTCTCCCGAGGCATCTCCTCCTTCTCCCTCATTAAAAGTTCCTCAATCTGCAATTCTGCATAGGCCCCGCCCACTATGCAAACTTCCAACCGCCCCCTCTGTCGCAAAAACCAAACACGTCTCTGCCATCGTTTAGCGGCAACTTGTTAAATCTTAGCTAGCTTGAAATGTAGTAATTAGTAGTAGCAACGTTTGTAGTCAGTAGTGAGAAAATTACGATGACGGTTACAGCTGGCTCGCACATCGCCGATGTGGTTGCCATAGGTTACACATAATGATATGCATAGCGTCACCCCGTCCATTAACGGGATTGGCTCCTTAGGTTTGTGACGTCTCAAACCTGCCAATCTGAAAACGTGTTGTTCAGCCTGTCCTTGGTACACTGCAGTTTAAAAGCAGACAAGTTGTCTGTTGTCCCTGATATGTCTTGTAGCACATGAAGAACACCACATGGAGATGTTTACAAGGTTAAACACTTGATGTTCCCTGGAGGGCGTCTTTTACAGCCTTATTACTTCAACAAAAACTTTATAGTACATTTAGTGCAGCCTTGCCCCCAGGCGAGGTAAAGGTATAAGGCTACTGTTTCAGCAAAGGGATCCTTCTGCAACTTTCAATGTGATTGAATCTGCAAATGATGTGTTTGATTCCTGTATTTAATGTTAGAAAATATAGAAAAGAGCATTTGGGTTCTCTGCTGAGGTCTGTTTAGCAGTTGTAACCCCAAAAACATTCGATTTCAGGAGATATAAAACAGAGAAAAGCAACAGATTTACACAGTGGAGAAGCCTGAATATGACGTCGTTTGGCATTTAGCTTTAGAAACGCGTCCAAAATAGTTGCAATTCATTTTCTTTTGATCCAATTATGAATTAACTGTATTGCCTCTATGTTTTGCAATCGGCTAATGGTTGACATTTGTTATGCGGCCGTGGTATTGACAGGGAAAAGTGGACAGAGCTGTTATAAAATCAAGAACAGTCTGTGTTGCAACCAATCAATCAACCATTCAGCTCAATATAGACGAGTCAGTCTCTACCTTTACCCCACGTGAGGCTGCTTCTGAGTTATGCAAATGAACTAATCAGACTTTTTGTGTGCTGAAAGCTCGATCTATGTGAGCTAATCTGGCCCACCGTTAGAGTGGAAGCTCGCTGCTAACAAACCTCCAGCAGGAGATGTGAGCCTCGACCTGTCTTGATGTCTGCTCTGGTCTTCACGACACAATGAGAGCAATGAAGCGACAATGTGACTGTTTATAATGACATCTCTGGATTACCCAAATCCAGTGTGAAGCAGCGTCTGCACAGCCTTGTACACGCTTTCTATCAGGCTTTCCTGCTCCTGAACAATGACTGAGGCTCATGGAAAAAAAGTTGAGTGAAGTTAAATGGAAAACAGACCCATCGAGGAGGGGCGAGACCAACACGTGGCTGAGTTCGAGAACGTAGAAGAAACTTTGCTGTTGTGTTTTCCAAGTAAAACGAGATGGATGGTTGCAATTAATCCTGCAGTGACCATTACCTAAAGAGCCGAGCCCAGCAGAATAAAGCAGCAGGACGCTGGAACACACGAGAGCAAAGCGCTGTGTATGTTTGCCTGTGCGTTTTAAAGACAGCTTGTTAGGGGACCTCGGAGGCCCACTGAGTCTTTACAGGAGTCGACTATATGCTGACGGCAGTGAATGAAACCCCGACAGCTCCATCAAACATCTGTTACAGGTTCTGCCTCTTAATGTAGAAGAGAACACAACTTGTTTTGTGTGTGTTTAGGTACACGAGTGTATAATGACCGACTATGGGACACAAAAACCATTGGGATTTTATTTGTTGACATTTGAGGCAGCTATGTGGAGGCAGAGGCAAACAGCATTTAAATATTCTAAAGGTCCTGTGGGTGTTTGCCAAGGGAGATGTGGCTATGTGCAAATATGTGAAACGCAAATGCTAAACTAGACCCCTGTTTAGCCTTCTTGAAAGTGGTATTAGAAATGTTAACTTTTCTGTAGGGCTGCCCCCAAAAGTCAAAGATTCAGTCGAGAAGATCCTTATTTGAATCGCGTTTTGTCAGTCAAATATCGGCTCTTTTTTTCAGCTGCATCATTGTGTGAAGCAGGAGCAAAAGCATGGGCAATCAGCTTTACAAACAAAGTCTCAAAATGGGTTTGTCTTTGGCAAGGTTCTTACTGGAAGCTGAATTATCTGCAGATTTCTCTTCCTTTTCAAAAAACCAGACCTGGTTATTGAACAGGTAAAGTAGTTCATATTTAAGATAAGTGAACTCTTCAGTGGTCCCAGGACGTCTGGAAGGTTCTACAAGAGGAGCTTGTAGGTGCGCAGTTGTTTTTTAGGTCGGGAATCCTTCAGTGGTCGTCACTTACGAGGTGTTTACCACGAGCTCAATCGTCCCCAAAGGATTCCTCCTCTCTGAAACAAAAGACCTGGTAATAAAAACCAGTAAAAACACTGAGTAAAAAAGTTTCACTTTATAAATCTTCGACTCTGCAGCGCTCCTCGGCAGAGGCTTGGGGTTCAAGGGATGCAAGCCAAGATACTGTAAACTTCAATTTAGTAGCTACGGTAACTCCTTCATTGGGTTCAATGAAACTGAAGTTGGGGGCGCTGGTTTAGCTCAGTGCTTAGAGCACCGATATACAGAGGCTACAGTCCTCGAGGATGGGCCGCAGGTTTGACTCTTTTGCTGCATGTCATCCCCCACTCTCTTCTCCCAATACTTCCTCTCTCTCTCTTCAGCTGTCCTGTCTGATAAAGGCAAATGGCCAAAAGGATCATCTTCAAAAAATGACGTCAACAGAAAGATAATAGTCGGCATGAAGTTTTTTACCTTCTGTCCAAAAGCCGACGATAATTAAAACTCTGATTTGTGCGCCTTACAGGTAAAAGATGAGACTTGAAGCTCAGTTAAAGAACTGCATAATCCAGTTTTGACAAAATTTGGAGTCGAGTTCAGCCGTACTTTTTTTGTGAGCTGCAGCTTGTGTTAGAAACTCTCTATCAGTTCACCTCGTGGCAGCTGCCTCCATTGCTTCTTAAGCTCTGTCTATTACACCTCCCCACCACCATCTGGAAGAAACTTGTCTTCATCTTGTAAATCTGTCTGATGGGCATCGTGAGATCTGAAAACTGAGATAGGCTGTAATTTCTGCAAATGGTTTCCTGTTTGACCCCCACATTGTCGCAGTCCGACCAGCTTCCTGTAATTGAATCAGATGGGGAGATATTTGTCGCTGGAGCAAAGGACGCGGGGATGATGTTATAAAAAGACAAAGGAACCTGAGTTAAAAAAATTAAAATATTCAAGGCATTACTCGAAGGTGTGTTCGAAGGTGCGACAGAGATGGAAACTGCAGATGCTGCAAAAATGACATTAGTGTCGTTTTAATTAGAGTAGAAGCCTGATTGACAAGAAGGACCAATTATTTCCCGTAATCTGCGGAGCTGCCGGACACGTCTGCTGCAGGTGTTTTAATCACTTGTAAATTAAAGCTTCCCTATCTGATAATGACGTCGTGTCATCTGCCCTTTGTGTGACCTGTGCATCAGATTGGCAACAATATCAATATATCATTTAAATTAGTGAGAAGCTAATTGGCTGTTAGCTCATTTGGATTACTTGTGTTTATGGTCCGGCTGATCTGGGGATTGTCTGCATTTCAAAAGAAAGAAACGGAGGGAATCATGCTTGTTTTTTGGTCACATGGCAGCAGCTGTTTACGTTAATAAATTTACCTTGAAAAATGGCCGCTTTAATGCGACCTTTTGACCTCAGCGCTCTCCGTCAGTCGTCTTATGAGTAGCACTTTCATGAAAGGGTCGACCTTGAAATATTGCAGTCTTTAATTTCTACAAGAGAAGCTTTCATTGTGCAAAGTCGTCTCGTGTTTTGTCTTCCTTCAGGCACCCGGCCAAGATTTCGTTTTACTACTCTGCAACGTCAGTGTTATCATACACTCACACACACACTCACACACACACACACACACACACACACACACACACACACACACACACACACACACACACACACAGGGGCCTGTTACCCGGGGGGACTGACTTCTTTTAGCAGGGAAGTCAACACATGAGTGAACTGACAATACTAACAGAGCTAAGTGAGCTAACAGAGCAGAAAAGCCCAAATCAAAACAAACTTAGGGCCCTTGTTGGGCACAGGCTGACACAGACAGGCCAGGCTGACCGAGGACGAATGTATCAGGAGGATCTTTGTTTGCTCTCTGTATTTGATTCTCTAGTTTTAGTGTTTTGTAAGTGATTTGGCAGTATGATTACATTTGAAGATTTAGCTAGCACGCCCAGAAGAAGTCTCTTATTTTGAAAAACCATGACCTACAGCTGATACTCTCCGTTTCATGCATGCGTGCGCTCTCACTACTGGTCCATTTTTGGAGGTTATCTTTGGGGGGACTCACACTGGGCGATTCATCTCCCCCTCCCCGTGCACTGAACTCATTTGTTCAGAGCTCCGGTTAATAATTTATTGCGAGTGTGAGCGAAGGGGAGTCTCAGATTTCTGTTTGTAGGACTCGTCTTCAGTCTCCTCCTCCAGCCTTCCAGTTCGGTTACATCTTTCCTCCCAGACTCACGCTCTCTCCATCCCTTCCACTTCTGTACTCTCTTTGCCTGTCAGTTTCAACTCACTTCTTTGCGTCTGCTCGTCCATCTGCTGGCGTGTCTTTCGGGCTTCCTTACTTGTGACACTTCCTTACTTTGCGTTGCTCTACTTTTCCAGTCGAGAGAGAGAGTGCTCTTTTAATTCTTCCATCTTCTCCCTGCTCAGTCCTGTCAGTCAGTGTTTATGTTAGCATACACTGTTAGCATAGCAGGTTGGAGGCCACGGTGATTCACTCACTAACATTTATTGTAAGATGTAATTATTGCTCTCTCATTTTGTGATGTTTGTCAGCTCAAAGTCCACTGGTGACAGTTCCACAAACAAAAGGGGTAATCGCTTGTAGTATATCTATCTATGTAGTATATCATCTATACTGCTTTAGCTCACTAAGAATGTGATAATATAGTTTTCCTAAGACTTAATTGGCTCTCTCTGCAAGTGTTGTGAGTAAACAGTAATCTACTATGGCTGCACAAACAAAGAATACATCGATGACTAGAGATACAACTTCAAAAATAAGTGAAAATCCAAAGAAAAAGAAACAAATTCGACGCTCAGATGAAGCAAACAGTCTGAAAAGAGTTACAACCGGAGCCAACCGTGGATGTCACACATGCGACACTGTCTGGATATCTGGGAAGTGTGCTCCCGCAATTACCGTTCGTCGCCATAGGTGCCGCCAAAGAGAACGAAACTGAGATTACAACTTTAAACACTGGAGTCACCTCAGCTGTTGACTCACATTAAACTGAGATTTTCCTGGTTCTTTTGCTTTAATTAGACTTAAAAACTTAGTGTTTACTTCATGTTCTGTTTGAATTAGTTTATATAGTTTTCTTTTTGGCCACAGTGTCAAAAGGCTCGTAGAAATATAACTGTGAAGGGGCTGATGTTAGATGTACCAATGGTCTTCTTTCTCCGGCTGGATATGATGAGATGTGGTCCTGAAGGGGAAAAAAAGAAGCATTTTTGTGATTGGGATCCAGTCAAAAATGTAATGGGTTCTTTCTTGGCCCACGCAGCCCTCTTCCACCAAGTTTGATGAAAATTGGATCCGAAGGAAAAAAAGCTATAAAAAGAAAACACCAATAAATGTTTGCCTGTCCCCTCTTCATCGTTATTTATGCCTGTTGCTTTTGGCAGCATTTTGGGTCACCCCTCTCAGTGCAGCAGCCCTGTGAGCGAGATCCGTCTTGTACCAAAATTGGCAAAAAATATCTGCCACTACAGTAACAGTAACAGTAACAGTAACACCCTCATCCCAAAATTCATACATTTAACCTCCATCTCTTATCCTGCTCCAACGTGTAGGAAGCTGCACAACGACTCATTGGAGGGGAGCTGGCTGCTGATTAATAAGCGCTTCTCCTCCCACACCGTTGGACACTAAAATATACCGAGTGAGCATTACAGGAGAAAACCCAATCCAAACAAAGAGCCACATTGAGGAAGCGTCGGCTTTACATGCAGTTCTTATTTTCTAAATCAAAATGCCATAGCTAATGTAGCCTCCTGACCACCGGAACCCTGAGGATTTATCACAAGCTATCTTTTATTTACAGACTCTCCTTGGGTTGTCCCACTTTTAATCAAACCTGACACGCCTCCTCATGTGATTAAAGTGATGGGAAAAGGTCGAATGTGCCTGCAGCAGCTCCACAACCTTCAGGGCTTCCTCAAGACGTAGGATACCTCATGCATCCTCACTAATGAACTTGTCCAGGACATAAAAAGGCTGCATTATTTTATTCATGTTCATTTATTGGTTCATTTAAATGGGGCAGAGCAAAGTCGGCCTAATACCTCTTAATTGAAAGGTTAGTTTTCCTGTAGTTCTGGACATATTTTCTATATAATTGGGAATGCAATGTTATCTTCAGTCATTTTACATAATTCAATTGTAGGTTAGGGATTGAGTTAGGACTGCTAGAAGTGAAGTTGCCACACCATTAACTTGGTGTACACGGCTGGCATGGCTGCATAACCAGGGTTCAAGGTTCTTTATTGTCACATGTAGTTGCAGCAAGTACAAGCACAGTGAAATGAATTTGCCTTCATCCACCAGCTGCGCAGAATAAATAGACGCAGTAAGAGAAAATCATATAAAAGGGGACACAGTAACTTGTGCTAAAAACTCACACTAAAATATATAACTAGGAACATGTAGAAAATAACCTTTTAAATATCTTTAAAGATCCTTAAAGTGCACAGGCTAATGTAATAAAAGAGAGACACCTTTTGGCAAAATCCCAAATCCTTAAAATGCATACATTTCCAGTGGACAGCTTCTAAAATCGTGTGTTATGTAACAATTATAAATGAACTCTTCTGGCACCTTAACGTGGACTCTGAGGGCAGAGTAACCGTGCTAAAAAAGGACGTGTCTTATGCCAAAAGGCCGACTCACAGCTGCCAAGGAGGAGACCGTCAGAACCAGAATAATCTGTAGAGTCGACATGCACTTTGTTAATTAACTTGCAAATGTTATTTCTCAATCAATCAATTAATTATGTTTTTGGTCTATAAATTATTAAGAATGTGGGAGAAAATCATTTCCCAGAGCCAAAGGTGACATCTATAAACACCTTTTTGAGTTCAAGCCAAAAACCCAAAGATATCTATTTAACTTCATGCAAGGAGGGTAACCTCAGGAAGCTGGAAGCATCAAATGTGTGTCAATTCTCCTAATAATTAATTACCCCATTATTAAATGCATAGCTGATTGTGTTTCTGTGGATACAGACCGAACTGGGGGTCAGAGGCAGACGGGCCTCGCTGTAGGCAGGCAGCAATAGAGACATACAACTGGACCACTAAGGCAACCTCAGTGATCTGACTCAGTGTAACTGATAGCGCTCCTCTATATATGCTATATACAGTGCGAGGAATGAGGAGCAGCTGAGTGGGCAGATGACTGGGTCGGTTGAGGAGTTGATGTGGGAAATTTAATAGCAGTGGCTGGTAGGCAGATGCAAAACAGTGGGTGTGGAGAGACGACAGAGGTTAGCACAACGCAGAGATTAATCAGATGAACTTTCTAGATGAAATTGAATTCTCTAAATTCCTTTTTTCCCTCCTTACTCTCCTTCAGGCTGTCTCTGTCCTGTCCTTGCCTCCTTCCATAGATCTCTCTTCAGCCTCTCCTCTCCTGTAATATTAGTGCTGAATCAGCTCCCTTTTCATCCACTTAACATTTCAACATGGATGTAAATGTGCCGGCGCCTCGGGGTACCTGCAGTCTCCTGACAGGCATTAGCATAAACAGTGGAGCTTCTAAACGCTTCTCAACTGCCTGGACGGCCGAGCCTTTTGCAGCTCTTCTGTGAGTTCATCTCTCATGTGACTCGGCCGGACCGTCTTGGTATGCATACTGTAGCGCCCGGCTATTCTGGATTAGCTCTTCCTCTGTACAGTCACGCACACGTGGTCTGAAGAAGTTCTTTAATACCCTCATTCAGTATATCCTCTTTTTCCTGCTCTTTCTTTGAGTACATTTACATAAATTGACGCCGCTTTTGTCCTACTTTAACCCCCAACTCAAGCTCCGCCTCCTTGCAGACTATTCCTGGATAATTACAAGTGTGTCCAGAGCAGATTTGCACCCCTCCGTGTCTAATCTGGGATCTCATTTCATCACATCATTTCAATAGATGTTCGTGACTCATGCTCGTAAGCTATAGAGACATCAGCGAGTCTTTGCGGCCTTAAACTACCCCTGCGCTACAGATGAAGCTCCGCTTGAGCAGCTGGAAAGCTGTTTGCTTTTTTCCCCCTACATCTGAAGCAGGAAACAGGAAGTAGACACAGCGGAGGCTGTGTGTCCCCCCCCCAGAGATCAACATTATCAGTGTCAGCTGGCCATACATCTGCCTCCTCGCTGTCAGCCTCTGTCCGTTCACACATATCAGGGTCAAAGGTCACCTCGCACTCATCCACACCAACAAAAACAGAGCAGGAATCGGCAATAGGAATTTCCTGCTGCCTGTTATTGACACTTCAAAGGTCCAGGAGAGCAGCTCTTGGAAAGTGCCCTCTCAGCACTTCGTAGTCACCCGCCCCCGGTCTGCTTTATTTTATTGGACAACACCAGGAAAACAATCGAGATTTATGAGTCATGTGGCTGTGTGCACTAACATTCTGCTTTCTTAGCTAAAGGGGGGCTGTAAGTCACCGCTCCTTCACTCCCTCCTCCTCCTCCTCCTCCATCATTCGCTCTTACCTCATAATCCTGCAGCCGTCTCCTTCCAGCCCCTCATTTGCCTCCCCTTCACTTTCGTCGAGTGTTTGGATTGTGCTGGAGGTCTTATGAGTCCCCCGAGTCATGTGTGGCTCGATAACCCTCTGAGACATCTGGTTTTAATTTCCTTCTTGTCACTCTTGTCGCTTGGGATGTGTGTTTTAAAAATAACATCTGTTAACCAAATTAACTGTTCCAGAAACCTCCATTAATCTGTTTTCCAAGTGTCTTTTTTCTTCTTCCAAAATAGTCAAAAATCTCCTTTAACATGACAAAGAAGCCGTAAGTTGCGTGCGAAGAAAATTTAAATGTAACTAGTTCTGTCATGCGATGAAAAAAATCTATCTAATTATTCACAGGCTTTGTAATTAATCAATCGCAATTAATTGCATATATCAATTAATTTTGTGAGAAGCACCACATAGACTTAGTCTGGATTACCCTGTGTCTCGATGGTTATATCTCACTTCCACACTTTAGTTCTACTCTGTTCTAGCTCTTAAAGACCCCCTCCAGTGAACATCAAGTGTTAACCTTGTAAACATCTTCATGTGGTGTTCTTCATGTGCTACAAGACATATCAGGGACAACATCAGCAGTCATCTCCATGGCTGGGCCTGTCTGCTTTTAAACTGCAGCGTACCAAGGACAGGCTGAACAACACGTTTTCAGATTGGCAGGTTTGAGACGTCACAAACCTAAGGAGACAATCCCGTTAATGGACGGGGTGACGCTTATGCGCAACCTATGGCGACCGCTTTGGCGATGTGCGAGCCAGCTGTAACTGTCATTGTAACGTTTGCAAACTCACTACTAACGTTAACGTTTCAAGCTAGCTAAGTTTCAACAAGTTGCCACTAAACGATGACAGAGACGTGTTTTGTTTTCGGCTTTAATTTTACGAAAGGAGAAGCTGAACATTCCAGAACATTCCGGTTTGAATGTGCATAGTGGGCGGGGCTTATGCAGAGTCAGGAAGGAGGGAGAAGGAGGAGGTGCCTTGGGAAGGATTTTTACAAGGCAAGGTTTACAATGTTTTAAAACATGACTGGAGCTGGTCTTTAATCTGATCACTTTGCTTCCCTTCAGTCCCCCAACCTCTGCACACAGCTGCTGGCCCCGCCCACCTCTTTCTGCCTGTCTCTCTCTGTCAGCTATGTTGACTGTCCTCATCAGCAGTCTGTTTTAATGACGGATTAATGACGTCATTTCCAAATGAATTTGGCACCTTTTACAAGCTCGAAAACAGCCACAGATTTAGTTTTATTTTAAAAGGAAATGACCGCAGCTCACTTAATGAACTTACAGTAGGGACGTACCAGAGGACGTCTCTGTCTGTGTGTATGTTCCTCGTTGAAATAGAAATGTTTTGGCTTCACTCCATCTTTTTATACAGTCTGTGGTGTTTCTCTGCAGAGCGCGTGTGCTGACCCTCCTCGCGACGGGTACGCTACGGGAGGGAGAGAGAGTGAGGGCAGATTGTCCACTTATTGATCGATCTCAGGCGGATAAAATTATAAAATGTATAAAGCCAGGTAACGACGTGTCGTGTGTTTCTGTCATGTTTTCAAAGCTGCTGTATACAGTTGTATAATCAGTGACGTATGAGGTCAGGGGACATAACAGAGTGGGATTAATCTGCGTGAACTCTTTGGACGTGTTATTCTTTCTGTAATTAATTAATCGATAATCACAAATCGAAACATCGCAGATCTGATGAGAAGTTTAGACATAAATAAAGAAGCTTTTCATATGTTTAAATGTTTCTTGTAGCTTACAGCCACTTTTGTAGAAACTGTTGACAGCCAGACAAATCTGCGACAAAAGTTTTGCACGTTTACAACTTTTCTGGAGAGAAAAAACTACATATAATTTTAAAAGTTGGACAAAAGGGCAAAGTTGCCTCATATAAGGTCATTCACCCACATAATAAGGTCAGATTTGTTGTCAGTTAAATATTATAAACCTTAACTTTAACATTTCTTTCTTGTATTGCCCACCCCTTCCCTCCAGCCTGTTAGAAAAGTGGCCCTCCTTCTCCCCGGCACGCCGATGAGCACCTTGAGTACACTGGCATTAAAAACGCATGAAATTGTGCACCGCTCTACCTTTTACTTCAAACATTCAGAGTCAGGAAAGAGTTCCAGCGATTTTACTGACAAGGTTTATTTTTGGGGCACACACAGGGGTAGCAGGCTGCCACCCTAACCCCCCTCCCTCTCTGTGATGTTGATGGTTCATAAACAAGAGCTCATGCAGCCCGAATGCAGAGGAAGCAGAAGACAAGAGATTTTCACATGAGGAACACGGCAGAGAGGGAAAGCAAAGCACAGATTGGTGTTTGTGTGTGTGCGCGTCTGTTTTATGACACTTTCCTCTGAGGTGTGTTGAACATCGCCCCGGGGCTGAATAGACTGAAAGACGACTGACAGGCTCTTGTTTTGCTTTTCAGCTTAAGACAGATTCTGCCCCCCGGGGGTCTCCTCTAGATTACAGCTAAGTACACAAGGAAGAAAGTCTGCGTCTGTTTTGTCTGTCTTTGGTAGAAGAATTTATTTCCCAGTAAGCCGTGCATGCTCTTTCCCAATTCTCTCCACCATGGGAGCTGAATATGTGCAGAAGCTATTTCCCACGTGTCTCAGCGGAGTCTGAGGAAAAATGACTCAGCAGGACCTTCTAATCTCCCAATTCCCATCAAACCTCTTTTTTGCCCAAAGATAAAGTCAACACATATGAAGGTTTATTCCAGTACAGGTCCCAGAGCTGTACATCTGACAAAAACTGCTGCTGTGTGGAGAAAAGGCCACGCTGGAATAACGCTGAGGGGATCAATAAGCCAATTTTCTTTGGGGTCAGCGGCTGGCACTCGTGTTATTTACAGTGAGGAGGCGGGGGCGAGGACAGGTAGTGGTGGAGAGCGTACGATAGCAGACATATTGCCTTGCTTACCTGATCACTCTCTGAACATTTTGTCTGAAATGTCGTAGAAAGTCAAGAGATTAACCTCCACCACGTCTTTTTAGCTTAAACACACTCATCGCGAGTGGCAGAGTTTGTCGTAACAGATAAAGGAGATCTGTTTGATATTCTGTGGGTCCCTGATTGTATTTGAGGTTATTAAGCTGCTGAAGTGTCTAAGCAGAAAAGTATCAGGCTCCTAAAGGGACATGTTTCCACACACTGGCAGATGGCTTGTCTCACTTTGGTGAACTCCAAGAGGATTTTTACAACTCCCTATGACACTGCATTAGCATATATAAGAGGTCTAATTCCAGCATGGACTCGGCTCGCCTTTGGCATCAGGACCAGGTGTAGGTAGTGTAGCTGGAGGCTCGGCCTCAGAGCATCTCCTGCCTGCAGGGTGGATGAATCTATGGTGTTTTTGGAAGGAAGTTAAATTCAACAAAAAGGTTTAATTAACTGGTGCTTAGTCTTTGTCGATGCTGTCGAGAGCTGAATAATTAGTGGGAAAAAATAATTGGTGATAATTTTGATAATGGATTTATTCTCTTGAAGTAATTTGTAACAGATAAGTTTTCTTGGTTTTACATGATACTAAATTAAATATGAGTCCATTTTGGGACAAGTCATTTCTGTCAGTCACCTGCAGATTATTGGTAAATGCTAAATGGACTACTTATATAGTGCTTTTGTAGTCTTACGATCACTCAAAAGCGCCTAACCTTTCATCCTTTCACACACTGCTACGTAAAGTGCCCAACTGTCAATCAGTCATCACATTCACACACTGATGGCTACGCCACCGGGAGCAATTTGCAAGTCGTCTTTGCTCAAGTCCCAAGTAAGTCTCAAGTCATTTGGTCCAAGTCTCAAGCAAGTCATTTTTTCTCGGGCAAGTCAAGTCACAGGTTATGTCAAGTCGAGTCCCTTAAGTCACTTTTTTTCCACCCAAGATCCAGCACTCTTACCTGTAGTATCCGGACTTTATAAAGAGAAAAGACGAGGTGTTAGTAGCTCGTCTAATAATGACATTATTGGCCAATTTACATAACCTGTTTAAAAAGTATGACAGTGAATTGTATCTGTATTATCTCGGCACAGACGCAGCCATGATGATGGTCTGCTCTGAGACAGCATTGAGTAGTAACGAGTATGACTGATGAGGATTCTCTTTGGGGGCTTTGATGTTGCGTGTTGCCATAGCGAGGAGTTTGACTGACAGCCATTCATCCAATCATGACGATCACATACCGAGGAGCTTTCTGAGTCGTCCGCTGCGTACATACTTGATAGTTCGACAGAAACTTGTCAACATTGAATCATTTTATATTTAACAGCTAACATTCAAACTTACGAACAAACGCAAGTCATCTGAGTCATCATGCCTCAAGTCAAGTCATTAACTTGCAAGTCCAAGTCGAGTCTCAAGTCATTCACTTTTTGTCAAGTAGCAAGTCATCAGAACAGTGACTCGAGTCGACTTAAGTCCAAGTCACCAAGTCTCAAGTCCACATCTCTGGCAATTTGGGGTTCAGTGTCCTGCCCAAGGACACTTCGACCACCAACCTTCGACCGACTCTACCACTGATCCACAGCCTCCCCGATTACTGGGAAATAAATCACGTTATTGTTCAACGAAAGAAAGAAAGTACTAAAAAATTCCAGGTATTTCCCACTGCACTAAGATTGTCATCTTCAAATGTCACCAACAGTCCAAAACCATGAAGTATCCAGTTTACAGTTAGAAAAGCCTCAAATCATCACGTTGGAGGAGCTTGGACCAGCAAATAATAAACGATTAATTTTCTATCTATAGCTTGACCGATTCGACTCGTTGTTGCAGCTCGGATTGTTTTTTGCAACAGTAATGAAGTGTCCCCAGCGTGCAGTGCAAGAGTTATCTCATCTCTTATACACTTTAAAGTGTTTGCTGTTCAATCTCTTCGTTTGCGTGCTCTGCATCGCAATTTCTGCTTATCTTTTACTTGAGTTCATTTGCATCATTTTGTTCATTAGTTGATTTAATCATCACAATTGACTTGCGGCATCATGAAGTGTTTTTGTTGAAGATTTGATCGGGGCTCTCCATTCTTCTCCGGGTTTATTCTCATATTCTCTCCTCTATCAACACAGAGAGAAGGCTCGCGTTATGTAGTAAAAAAGGCTGTGAGCAGTGAGAGACAGCTGGCGGACTGTACAGGAGGCCTGCACCAGGAATCTTAACAACACAAACATACTTCGGCTGAAACAGAAAATTCCTGTGTTGGATGTTTTTGATTCTCTGGAGATTTGCTGAAGATTTCAGATTGTAGGAATGCCTCTGTGAGGAAAACCATGCCTGATTCACTCATGTTTTTCCACTAATGAGCGTTGAGTGATGTGGATTATGCTCACACATCCCCCCATGTTGTTGCCTGTGGAATAACAGGAATCCCAGAGGAGATGCAAGTTCAGAAGATTAATGCACACATTCTATATTTACACAACCAGGATTGGATTCGGTGAGTCTTAACAGCTGTTAAAGATGGCAGGTTATCTTTATTATAGAAGTCTGCTCAAACAAATATCAGAATTTGTATAAATACATCTTTCATGCAAATTAGACACCGTGGTGCCCTTTTTATCGTTCACGCTTAAAAGACTATTTATGCTACATTACAGATTGTGATGATGTATTCAAGGTGAAATGGAAACCTGGGATGCTGTAACGTTTCAGTGGACCAATTTAAAATGTGGTTTCATGAAACAATACGCACACACGCACGCGTAGAGCAATGCACATGATGTTTTACTGATCATAAGTAGGCAATTCAAACCTTTAGATAATCATTTCCGTGATCATGATCTATAAATGTGTTTGCAATAAGATGAGCTTAAAAAGAACTGTCACTGTAATGCAGCACGAACTGTACTTTGACCTTGCTAAATGTAATTTTCTATATACTTCAATTTAATGTCCCACAATGGTCCCACGCCGCAGTAATCATAATAACTGTTCAGTCTGCCAAGTGTCAGAGTCTATTCCCCTGACCCCAGGCCAGTGTTTGGGAGTGCCGGTGGATTCAGAGCACCTTTGCCTTGGGTGTGTGATAAAGAATAAAATATAAAAAAGGCAGAATAAAACAGGAAGGGCAGACAATCATCGGGTTTAAGAGAATAGGCAAATCAGTTTAGGCAAAAATAAGGAAATAGCCAGAAGTCAGGACAGGCTCTCCACTTTGAGTGTGTTCCCGCAAAATTTCCATCGGATATCTCACTGAGCCCTCCAATTTGACTGCCATGCTCAGGTGAGAAAAACAGGAAGCACATCTGCTTTCCAATTACAGCGGCTGTGTTGGTGAAGTGGCCTATTTGCTTGTCGAGGCGCCCAGGGCATGCTCGGCAAGCTGGGATCAGTGGCAGCAGGAAGGAGGGGTTCTCATCGATGCAGATGCTCCCTCTGGTCACTCGGAGGGTTTGGTTAAGTTCGCTTATAGATGCTGTCAATGTTCTGCCCGTTAAGTCACATTTTCAAGTGTAATCAGGACGTGTGATGAATAGTATTTTATCATTTCATTCTTAATAATGCCCACCGCCTCTCTTTCCTGCTCTGTGTAAAACCAGAACAGGAGCAGCGCATCTCTTGGTGGATTTAATTTGCTGTCAGAAAGATTTATGGGACATAAATTGTTGCTGGGTTAAAATGCTGTCCGATATTATTTATTGGTCCAAGCATTCACTATCCTAATTTCTACATCTGGATATTTAAAACCAGCGGATACATTACATCATGACATTACATCATGAACACGAAGTTTAAGCTGCATACGTTGCACATTTTTTTATTAATACCATCCAACAGACAAAACCCAATGACACTCAAACAGGTTGAAAGGTAATCATCAAATTTAATAAGCCGTGTTATAAGAGGCGTCATTCTGATGTAGAAAAGAGGACCACATCATCAGCCAGTCAAATTTAATCAGCCATTTAATGCTCTTACATCTGCCCAGTGGTTTTTGCTGCCTTTATGCCAGAACTACCAGTAGTGTGTCCATCTCCATCCTCCATTTATTACTCTCAAATAATTATGTCTGAGCTCTAAGCTTTTAAAAAATGTGTTTTCCAAGCCCCTCGTAGTTGCCATTCTGTTCGCCCTGCCTATTTACAGTTCTGAAGGCCAACAGACACAATACAAATTGACCCAGTGGTGGTCGATGTAGCAATAATGCAATAACGCAATCAACAGGATGGTGTGGACCGATGTTATTTCTTCATTCCTGTCGGGTTCCTGCTGGATCAAAACAACCCCTCCATTGGTTGGTTTGGCTGGAAATTAAGCCAACAACTGGGGGCCATTGGTCCTGGGTCGAGATAACCCAGTATTGGCGCTATATTGACCCACACTGGGTCATTTTAAAGTCAATGCCGCACCAGAGTTCATTCATCAAAATACTCCACTGTATCAGCCTCGTAACATTTGAGGCCCCTCCGTGTTTGTGCATGAGGAGTTTTTCCATCGCCACAAAACTGTTTTGTATTCTCGGCTAAAAGTGACAGTGACAGAGTAAGACAGAGAGGGTAAGTTGTTATAACACAGGAAGTCATCCTTCTGCCAGAGACCAACAAGTATCGAGAGTGAGTGATGATAGGGACTTCGGCAGATCAAACAACATTTGTGAGTCAACAGAACAAAACAGGCAGCGATACCCCGGCCTGTCTCCGTCTTTCACACAAGACAGCATTGCTTTCTGTGTACAAGCACATCTCGAGCTGGCACAGCTTTGTGAATGACGAGAGGCTGCACTTGTTTCTGTCCGACGCTGAGACTGACTCGCCCAACCCCCTGTTGATGAAAAGTGGGAGGAGAAAAACAAAGGCGGCCATTGTTCCACCGTCTGCTCAGAGGAGGTGGGAGGCGTACATGGCATATACCTCAAAAACAAGAACTTGAGGGAGGCCTCTGCAAACCCCCGACACCCAGTGGGGTGAATGACAACAAGTTATTATGGCAAGGCATTCTGGGAAACATTGTGGGAAACGTTGGAAGGAGAGCTATTCACTGGAAGTCTTGACCAGGGAGCCTCTTAAATGGACAACGGTGTCATTCTTTGTCGTAGCTGAAGTCATACAAACTCACTATTTCAGTTGCCTCTCAGACATTGTGTCTGCTGTGGAGATGTTGGCGGTGAATGGGTGGAAAGGGGCACATACAGGGTGGTGTGATGTCGGGGGAAGGATTCCCCCCGCGGAGTCCCTCATGGCCCCGTACTGACATCACTGTCGCTTTTGTTTCTCCCCCCGCTGAGCACCAATTAGCCTGTCGCCGCCTGCTACTGGAGAGCAGCTCTTTGTGCTCCACAGCCGAGCAGCAGCCATGTTCTGCTCGCTGGCTTGTGGTTCTCTCTGCCTGTCAGCTACTCAGGAAACAGGATGCTGTGGTAGTAAGCGATAACGCCCATAAGCTGTCACACACTGCACGCTTAACTGTTCAGCTGGCATCAAGTGATATTGTTTTTCTTTTTCACTGCTGCTTACTTAATGTACCATGCTGCACTGGGCTCTATTATGTTTACATTACAGTATATAATTGTTCCTGTTTGTTAAGGTGACATTAAAGCTCTCAGAAATGGGAAGCAAACAAGTACAAATACTTCCTTGCTGGACTTAAGTAGAGATTTATGCGCTACTGAAGTATTTCCTACAGCCTTTTGCCCCCTATACTGTACGACAAACTCTGTACTGTTGTCAGATTTGCACAGAAACAGCTGTAAGAGATGTCCTTTAGAGCAGTGGTTCTCAGCTGGACTTGCCTCAGGACCCACCACCACTTTCTTAATGACAAATGGCGACCCACATTTTTTTAACCAGTCAAATTTATATATTTAAAATCTGTGCAGTTTGGACCTGAGATGGAATAAAACATCACAGTTACATCACAAAACACAGCAGTGTAATAGTTCGCCAAAATGACAAGCAGGTGGTAGTGCATAAGAAGACCATATTTCCTCTTCAATAATTCAATTAGCCTTTTTTTCAACAGAAATAAACTAAAAAAGTGCAAAAAGAGAGCAACTACTGTACGGCCAACACGCCAATATCCGCAGATATAATTAACCGATAAAATAATGCTCAGCTTCGGTGATGTGAGGAGGAGCCAAGGCAAAGTCTTTCAACACTACAAACTTGATTAACCATCTCAAGACCCGTCACCCCGACCGTTGTAACAAATGTGATAAGAGTATCACCATTATACTGTACGCTAATTCCAATACAGAAGAGAGATGATGATCTCTGCAATTAGGTGTGCGGTAAAGAATATCAGTATCGGTATCGGTAATTGGCTAAATAAGTTGTAAATTATTGGCATATCGGATATCGGCAAAAAATCCAATATCGTGCATCCCTACTTTAAATACAGGCTTGATGGTAATCTTACATTAGGAAAGTGCCTGGACATTTATCCTCATGAGAGCCCCTTAAACTAACCCTATTGGAGTCAAAAAAGAGCTCCCACTCAGAAATGGTTGAGATGCTTTAAGGAGAAATGTATTGTATATAATCAAAAAGGTGTGCTTGAAATATCGTTTTATACCTGTAATTTTAGTTTTTTAAACGTGTGTTGAAAGCTTACATTTTTGCAGTCTGAGCATCCAGGGTTGTTCTTGTGATTCCGTTTCATGAGTAGGTGTTTTTACCTTCATGCTTGCTACCTTACTTTTACAAGTTCTTAGGTGTGTGCAGGATTACATAAGGGGAAGTTTTTTTTTCACAGAACTCTGAAGAGAAAACTGAGGATCTGCAACAGAGAGGATGGGTTATTCAACTCTTGACTCAACAGTTTGAAGCTAGGAGAGTTTAGCTCATGAATGGCTTTGCAGAACCATTCATAAGCAAAACTGCTGAGAAACATTAAAATTACTGGATAGAATTGAAGATGGAAGAATTATAACAGCTTGCAAACATGATATTGAATGTACAACTTGAGTTCACCGGCAGCAAAGTGAGAGCGCAGAGATCAGTTTACAGGTACAGATTCAAATGAACAGATTTGCTGAGATTAGATACCCAAATCCCTGATAACAAGCACTTCTTTGAACCTATCCTCCATTATAATAAGCTACTATGAGGTACAGGTACCGCACAGCATGTGTTTGCGCTGGTAAAGAGTCTCATCCCTCATTGGGGCTTCCAGTCACATCTGACTTGGACTAATCTGGGGATTGACGGCGACTCATTCAAAGGACACTCACAATGGCAGCTCTTGGATTATGAAGGATGTGAGAGCACACAGATGAATGGGGTCGGTTCGAGACGTTGATCCTGCTCACTTCCGTGAGCCTTTCGACTCCCCCAATCACTGTCAGTCACGCTGCATCATGGCACCAGGAAGGAGCCCTACTTGGCATTTGTTTGGTCATACAGGTCGTCCTCTTTGGCCTTAAGTGCCCTGTGGACCCTGACACGTGTTTTCCTTCAGTCTCAAGAACGGCATTGTGTTTCTTTATCTCCTTTCACCTTGGTTCAATTACCCGAGAATGTGCCCCCAACTGTGGACAAAGAAAAGGCCATTTAGCTGAGCGACTGTCTCATTCCACAGGGTTGTAATTGGCTACCTTCTCTCTCGGTGGCCTTGATGGCCGCACTGAAATTGAGGTTCGATGGCCTGGTGTGTGCTCCAGCCCTTGGCAACTGAGAATCATTGACAGAGTTTGAAGTGAACATCTTAACCCCGCTCATAGTTCGACAATCAGAGTTGTCATATCGTGTTTACCCTGTTGACGGGACAAAGGTCAAATGGAATCCAGCCTTCCATTACTTAACAGAAATGGTACAATTTGCTCTAAGAGTCTGTCTGCTTTAGAAGATCAGGAGATACGTTGCTCATTCTTCAGAAAGCATTTCTTTATTTTAATCCAAGAGCAACCAACCTTGTTTTGCCCTACATGTACAGTAAGATTTTATTCAACACTAGCATCGCAGATAGCATCCACGGCATCCAGGCTACCTCTCAGATCGTAGCTCCAGGCTAAATCCCTTTCTTTGGGGGATGCTCATGAAATTTTAAAGTAATAGTTACATGTTTGTTTTATATCCTTGTACCGAAGCTGACATGTTTATTTTTTCCCCTTCAGTGCTCTCTCTAGCTGCTTCCCCTTTGTACCATTTTCTCGCTGTACTGCATCGGTCCATAAAAGACAATAATAGTGTGGGAAAGGCTTTGTGTCATGAATTTTATACCCAAATAAAACACTTATTTTGGAGATAAAAAGCAGGAACAAAAAAATGTCATATTGCTGTACTGCCTTGCTGAGTTTACAAGTAAATATAATAGGTCTATGCTATCGCCTTTATTGGTCTGACTTCACTCAAGAGTTACACGCTGTAGTGTACTGTGTAGTGTAAAAAAAGCAGGTAACTCAGGTGTTACAGCAGCACAAAGACAGATACAGCTCCGGAAAAAAATTAAGCAAAAATATGTTTTTCTCTGGTTCTGTAAAATGAACGTTTGTTTTATTGTAAACAACATTTCACCCCACTTGCAAATAAGATATCCCAAAGATGTTTTTCAGGCCTTGAATAATGCAAAGAAAACAAGTTCATGTTCATGTTTAAACAACAGAAGATTAATGTTTTAACTCAGGAAGAGTTCAGACATCTATATTTGGTGGAAAAACCTGCTTTTTAATCACAGCTTTCATGCATCGTGGCATGCTCTCCACCAGTGTGTCACGGTTGTTCGATGGCTCGTGACCATGCATCTTTCTCTTGAGGTTTTCAATGGTTCACATCTGGGATTGGGCTGGCCATGACATGAAGAGAGATGAGGGTCTCTTGTTTTTTCCAGAGCTGTATAGGTAAAAATAAAAAGAGAAACTTGATACTCAATATATAAAATCAAAATAGAGCAAACAAGAAAATTCACAGCTAATACAACTGTATGTTACAAGTGTTTTGCATTCTAGACTCTTAAATGCACCGTGTATATCAGTGCGCACTGGGAGATGACAGTATTGCAGCCCAAGCGAAAGCCTCGTGACTCCAACTTTTGAAACATCACATCTCTGGGAAATACTTCTTTTAAATATAGGAACTACTTTGTGTCAATCTCTTATTACACAACTTACAGAGTTCACAGAGTCTCCATCCGCAGACCTTTTCCTTCGCATTTTCCTCTAACACAGAGTTTGAAAAACAACATAATACCACGATATGCAGACGACACTGATGAACAGTTGGTATAGTCCCATATAAGCAGTGAGCGAGTGCATTCAACTAATGAAAAATGGATTACAAGAATTTACTCCATTAAAAGACAGCTTTTATTTTATTCATTTAAATTCCATGTGTGAGTCTTTCTATTTTCTTTCTAAAATTTATTTTCTTAATGCCTCCCTGTCTTATGTAAGGTACTTTGAACTGCCTCGTTGAAAGGTGCTAGCCTAAAATACTTGTCAGCACACCCTCCCATTAGGATGACACGCACTCATTGGGGGGCTTTTCATTTTGATGTAAAAAAAAACCGTTAAAAAACCTAAAAGGACGTACTTGGCTTTCCTCTGACGTCCCTCGACGAGTTCCTGCACTTACATTATACTTGCTGATTGTAGTAGTTATGATTTCTCCTGCCATTTCACTTCGCACTGACACCTCGGGCCTCCATCTCTCCTCTACTGAGACTCTTAATTTTCTCTTAACTCTTCACCTCGTGCCACTTTTTCTGTTGTACTACTTATCTCACATGCTGATGTGCGGCTGAGTGACAGACTGTGGGGTCTTGTCGACGGTGGTCTCCTGTGTAGATGCAATTTGCTCCCTCAGTGAAGCAAAGTGGACTGCTGATTGACATCTTATTATAGGGACCCGCTTCACTTTCACAGGCTTATCAGGGAATTGAGATGGTGATTATATGACAGGAGTCCCTGCACTGCCGCAGAATGGCTTTTTGGTATGTGAAGCATTAGCGCTCTGTCTGACGTGCTCAGTCAAAAGAGCAGGAGACTGTGTGGAGAGTTGTGTAATGACAAGAAATCGGATAGGCTGGGGTCAAAGTGATGAAAGACACCACTTCTCAGCATTACACACTCGAGCATGACGTCTTTAGCATGTAACACCCAACACCATTCACCTTTTTTTCTACATGAATCCTTAAATAAACCAAACGGCATTTAGCATTTCACACATGAAACGTTCCTGGACTGGAAATGTAGAGTTTTAAAAAAACATTGATGAAGCAGAACAACAAATATTGTTGTTCCCTTGCATTGCCCAGCCACATCAGCATAACTGCAGGTCACTTTACATCGCCATGAAGAGGACAACAAAACAATCGTTCTTAATTTCACCAACTCACACAACAAACAAAGTCTGTCCTCTTCTGCAGTGGCATTAAACCAGCTGCTCATCGGGCTAATGATAATGTACCCAAACATAACTGTGCTCATAAAGATCTCTGTCCTTTGTCTGAATTCACATTAACTTTTACACTGTAGGTATTCCTTACAAGACGCTGAGTTTGTAATGTTTGTTTATACCCCAGAAACATTTTGCTCTGTTGTCCTATAAATCACAAAGTAACGATTTCTGCTAAATGAATGGCAATGCATCCATCTATCCATTATCTATTCCGCTTATCCTGTTCAGTGTCGCGGGAGGCTGGACCCTATCCCAGCTGTCATTGGGTGAGAGGCGGAGTACACCCTGGACAGGTCGCCAGTCAATCACAGGGGTGACACATAGAGACAGACAACCTTTCACGCTCACACACCTACAGGCAATTTACTCCTAACGGGCATGTCTTTGGACTGTGGGAGGAAGCCTGAGTACCAAGAGATAACCCACGCATGCACGGGGAGAACATGCAAACTCCACACAGAAAGGCCTCCCACATCTGAACCGGGGGTTCGAAGTAGGGACCGTCTAGCTGTGAGGCAACCACTGGCCAACCACTGCACCACCATGCAGCTATGGCACTTCATGTGAATGAAATATAGATTTCAACTGAATAGCTCAGTGACGAGCATGCGTCCCAACCCAATGAGTTCGTCTATTTCACACCTGAAGCATTTGATTTGTTGTGTGGAGGTTTCATATCTCAACTAGTTCCCAAAACAGAAGTACAGTTATTGACTTCCAAAAATGATCACGTAGCTCTTTGGTGCACAGTGTAACAACTTGTATGTTCATAGAAACCCCAGAGGCTCAGTCAGACACATGACACACACATGAATTATGGAGTCATGAATAAGTATTAAATCCCAGATCAGCACATTGTTTAATTAATTAATGTTAACTTCTTCCTTGTCAAAACTGGTTCCTACATTACCCACAATGTAACTTGTCTACTTGTAGTTTGGTGGGAGATTCAGTTGTGTTATGCTAGTAGCCGCTAAAGCAGCTAGCTTTAAACAGTGTTAAAGAGTAGGCCCAGAGGTCCGCTACGCTAGCGCTGACTCAGGTGAGCACAAAATGCTTTATACTCCTTTTATTTACTTTTGCAGAAGTCCTCCTGAGACATGTAAACAGAATTTGCTGTTACATCGTTATATATATAGTCGTTATATAACAATATCTCATTGTTCATTTTGACAGTCTGCTAAGCTTAATTTCATATTTATAAAAGCGAGAATATTCCCATATTTGTTGTCCATTGGTGGTTCTCCATGGTTACCCGGCGTACTCTGTCGCGTGTGATAACAGTTGTGTTTGGTTTAACTGCCGTCCCTCGGCTCCCTCTCTTACAGCTGTGTAATTCAGCTTCCTGCATATCTCCTACACCCCAACTCAAGGCCCTAATTAAGAAGTGGATGTTTTCCTCCAGGGTGTGAATGTGTATGTTTACTTGTGCATGTGTGGGTGTGTGAGTGTGTGTGAATGTTCTTATTTGTGCTACTGAGTAAGCGGTGGAGGAGCTTGTCGGCCTGTGTTGTCATTGCTACGGAAGCAAATATGAAGCTGGAATAGAACCTGTAATGCAATCTCCAATCCTCAGTGTATAATTATGTTTATAATATTTGTATTGTGTTGTTTAATACGTCGGCATTGATGTGTAGATGTTTGAAGTTGCAAGTATGGCTTCAACTGTATGCCACACACGTGTCCATGTTCCATAGCATAAAGGGGTAAATATCAAATTCTCCATCATCTGATTGTGATGTACACGCTAATGTTATAATCTGGGCTAAGTGTCATCTTTAAAAAAACATAATAATTTTTGCAGCACCAGTACCCTTAAAGTTATAGAGATACTTCATTTGATACCCGTCTTTTTCTTCTTCAACTGAGACCCATCATGTGAATGTAAGCCTGAAGTAGTAGGAAGAAGATGAGGTCACCTCATCCAAATGCTTTTTAAATCAGTAAAACTGAATTGCCTTTAAATACACTCTGCTTGACTTCAGACTATTAGAATTGTGCTGCCGCGATAGTAGGAAACATTTAATTGCTGTGATTGGCTGCTATAAAACCATTAAAAACCTAACGTTTGCCAGATATGAGTAATAAAAGGATCGTGTAGGTTTCAGTACTACTTGGCCATGTGTTATGGCCAGTATATAAGTACAGTACAGTACACAAGCCAAGTGAAACAGAACACTGTGCTTCTAATTGTCTTGCTGATATATTTGGTGCTAAGTCGTAACTGTCACGTTGTTGTTGTTTGAATAGTGTAGGTCCTTTATGACTTAAGGTTTTGTAACCATTGCTACTAATGGTGTCGTGACTAATCAGTCCTGGTATTACAAAGGCTAAGCATTAAACTGTCCTTCCATCGACAGAAGCTAGACACCATTAACTACAAAAATGGATTCCCCATCTTTGGTTTTTAGACTTCCAATTGTACTAAACAAGCTGTTTGAAGTAATCAGCTTGGGCCATGGAAGATAATTATGGTTACTTTTTCCATTTTGGGATATTTATTGACTAAAATTAATTAATTAATTAAGAGAGATAAAAATCTGCAGATGGATCCATAATGAAAACTGTGTTTAGTTGCATCTCTGAAAAGTTCATCTTCCAAACAAACACTTTCAGTGCACAGAGGATTTTCCATGAAATATGTAACCAAATATAGCAAATATACAGGTTACAGTGTGACGTGAATATATTTGAATTCACTTATCGATTGCATCTGTTTGAGGTCAGCAAACAGCTCACAGCATTTATTTTCATTAAATTTAATATTGGGTTTTTCCCCTTGAGCTGTTTACTAGCTATAAAACCTGTCCTTGGACCAGACTAGAACTCCACGCACTTGCATGTAGTAGGCTTCTCGCTACCACCCACACATACCTCTCAAACATACTGGCCTTTATCATTCCACTACCTCAATTAACAGCAGCCTGCAGCTTCTGCGGTATTGTGTCCATTAAAACGTCTCTATCAGTCTTGCTTGGGCGCAGCTCCGCACACAAAGCATGACAAATGAGAGGGGCCTCTCCCTCATTACCTGAGCTGTAATCACGGAGTCCGCTGATAAGATAAGTGTCACAATGCATGCTCACTTATTGACAACATTAGCAATCCAGATCAGCTATCGGCGCTATCTGTTCATGTGCGGTGAAACGCAACAAATGGGCAACGCGATTGATCGCTGCACTTTTGACCTTTGTTGTTTTTTGATCCACTGTAAGCAAACTAGACTGAAAAAGCCAAAACAGATTTAACACGGATGCAAATGATGAGGAAATCATGCCCACACGCAATGCAAATATACACAAATGCTCCCTCTTTTATTCTGTAGTCTCCAATCAACGTTGTCACCCAGTAGCTGCTGGCAGGCAGCGTGGCCAGCTTGGTGAAAGTGACTTTTGAGTTGATGGTGCCAAATCATAGCGAGGGGTCTGTCCTCCCTTTCCAGCCCGGTTCCCATGGGGAGCCCCAGGCTGCAGTGAGATAAGAGCCCCACTGAGGAAGCTGCTCTCAACTTGGCTCACTCCTGTTGTTGGCTTGTCCCCTGTGCTCCCCCCGCAGGTCTGTTTGAGCTGCCTCGGTTGTTTGAACGAAGCCTAGCATGATTAGGCAGAAAGGGACGCTCGCTTGGAAAGAATAGACTTGGCACAAATTTGAATGGAAGCAGTAATAAATGAACTATGTGTACTCATATTTAAACAGCCAAAGACTCTCACTGTGTTTGATGAAGTATTGTTGCAAAACACCATTACAGTGAAAGGCTTTGTCAGCGACATCATGAAACATCATCAGGCACAAAAATTGATGTTTGGCCTTAAAACAAACCAATTATGACTCGGAATTTTCCTTCTTTCTCATGTAATGATATCTTAGAGTGCATCGCCAAGGCTCTTGTTGCTGATCAGAGGTATGTTCTTTTGTGTCCACGTGAGAGTGTCTTTGTATGCTCCAAAATGTAGGTATCGAGCTGTGTTGGCTGGAAGCTTGCCATGTCCCAGTGATTAGTCACACAGGCAGATGTGGTCGGCAGGCCACATTGCGTAATTTGGCCCAGATGTAGGTGGAGACTTTGCAGCCAAACGCTGAGCTGGAAGCTGTTACTCCCCTGAACCCCCCACCGCTATTGTTTTTCCTTTGACTTTGACATTCATGTTTTATGGGAAATTCATGAGTCTGAGTCCCCGTGCTTAGCGGGTTGGATTGTTTGAGCAAACCAGCCTGAACCTTGGAGTCTTGTCTGGAGAGGTGCTTGAAACAACCTGCATGCTGTTTGGCAATTTAATTTCCTTGAGGTCATACCCTGTTCTGTGCTTCTGCAGAAGCCTGTCTGAGCTCGTTTTTGTTATTTCCTGGTTTTCTCCCTCCCTTTCTCTTTCTTTGCTGATGATACATGGGGCTTGTCAGAAAACTGAGCAACACAGAGTGGGGAAAAAAAACGGAAGCTAACCCACAAGTTGACCATGGGTTCAAGCTGTGAACTCAAGATGTGCTGGAAATTTCTCTTTATCTTTCAGCTGAAGGAACAGTCCCAGACTTTGACATTTTAGTTATCTTCTGACTCTCTTTTTGTCTTCCTTTCATTGGTTTAAAAAGCTGCTTTTCCTTCGTCTCTGCCTCCTGTGAGGCTAAACGTGTATGACAGGAGCAAAAGGCAGGAGAGCGTGAATGTCAACAAGCGATTAAATGCAGTCGGGTTGTGGAGACTGAGTCACCTATTTTATTCGTTTCTATTGTCAGTTCATGTACCAGAGCTCGCTGAAATGAAGCATAATCAATTCTAATTGCACATTATCTACCACATCTAATTTATGTCATTACGCTGATCCAGGTCACTGTTCATATGTCTGAACTTCAACCTTGATACAGTCTCTGTCTCTGCTCTGTATAATTGAACAAGACCCTGGACAGGATTTCTCTTAGTTTATTCCTACAATTTATCTCTTTCCTTTGTGAATATTTAATAGAAAAATGCTTAGGAAGGGAGTGGATTTGCATTTTTGCATTGATATGCAATTCCCTTGAAACTTCTGCCTTTCATTTGACCTACTTTGTTAGATTTCCAAGGTATGATCCTCTGCTGGTATAGCTCTCATGCCGTCTGCTCTGTCTGATAAAGGCTTGCAGTGAATTGAGTTGTATAGCGTCTACGTGACTGGTCAGCAGATCTTTCAATCTGCCAAAGAAGAAGTGTTTCTCCAACTCAGGATGAACAGAATCATGCCATTCACTAGGGTGGCAATTTAACTTTGACGTCACGTTCATGCTAGGTAGCTCAAATATTAATGAAGTGCTGTGTTGCTGGTTTGCAAATTGTGTCATCATAGGTCATTTTTCAATCTACTTAATTGATCTGCAACTAAAAAGAAAATGGATAGTGAGGGGATCTGTGGGGAAGTCATATTTTAAAGTGAAAAAACATTTAATAAGTAATTGGGTACTGAGAGCTGAGAGGCTCAGCAGCTAACGTTTACATTTAACCAGTTTCTAGCTAACATAACCATTAGCTATCTAACACTGCCAATAGCTATGTTAGCTAACTAACATAACTGTAAGCTAGGAGTGTATGCCTTTCCTATCGTATCCTGTAACACTATCAAATTGTGCTGTTAGCGAGGAAGTGGTTGAATGCTAACATTAGCTGTTGTCTAAAGGTAGCTAATGGAATATCAAATATGTTTTTGTACCTTAAAACATGGCCCAGTTTTCCAAAATGTTTTTACTATACATTGTATTTTAAGTTGATGATAAATCTGGAAGCAGTAATATCAATCAGTCAGTTCCCTGTGTTTATTTAAGCAGCTTGTATTAGCATTTACTCATTTTCTTGCTCACATAAACATTAGCTATCAACAGTTAGCTATTAGAGTTAGCTAAATAACAGTAGGCCTACTTTAAACTAGGATTTTTTACCTTTACTTTCACATCCTGTAGCACTGTTAAATGGTCATGTTAGCAAGGAAGTGATTGAATGCTAACGTTGTGCAAAGGTACCTAATGGGATATCAAATATGTTGTTTTAAGCGTGGCCCAATTTCCTCCTGGATTTCAGTACACATTGTATTTTCAGTTGGTGATCAATCTGGAAGTAAATTAAAATTGATTTATGAAATTCCCCGTACGACTAACAACCTGGAACAAATGTTGCACTTACAGCAGCAAATGTCAGCATTTAACCATTTTCTCACAAACATTATTAGCTGTCTAACACTGTCGTTAGCTATTTCACATTACAGCTAGTTAGAACATGGCAGTGCGACATTTTAACAGCTTCCTGGCTTCCCATCGGGAAAGTGCAGCAGAGATTAGCCAACTTGTGAGTAAGGTGTATACAAGGTCATCTAAGGAGTCTCAGTAGAGTACAGAAGTGGAGAGTGTAAAGCTGGCTAATAGATGGATGCAAAAACAGAGATGGTTAGAGTCTGATAGAGACAAATAGATTGTTTCATCGAACAGTAATAACAAAGGAGCACACACTGTCCTGAATTATAAAAGCTGGTCTGGAAGATGAAGTACCCCCCGACCGCTCTGTAAACAAACTTCAACTGGAGGCACACTCCAGTGACCGCAGCAGCTCTGTTTTAATTGTCTTTTTATATCAGCCATATGTCTGGGATAACCCAGAAGTGTTGGCCATCAATTAATAGTAGCTGCAGCTCAGACACATTACCCACCCGCTATGTTTACTTTACATCCCAGTGTCACAAACCTGGATGGACTGACTGATAATATATGGCTCATTGGTTTACATGGGTAGCGGCAGAACCTACCATTTACCTCGAAGATACTTCAGATGGAGGATAAACAAATCCTACCTCTAATTTGCAGCTTTCTCATTGGGATAAATGGGCTGTGTCCTCCACTGAGGTTTAAATCGCTGCCATGAAGCTACAAATTTGCTTCCTGTGGGAAAGTCTGAGGCCACACAGAGCAACCTCTCCTGAGGTAATCATTATCATTTCTGTCAGGCGCTTGTTAGGCCGACCTCATAGCTGGTGCTGTCTGTGTCCTTGAGGCATCCACCGGGCTGCCTGTCACCCTTCAGAGACAGATTATTTAACAGTGGCTGCAAAGCAGCTATTAGCCTGTCAGGGTGTTGTTTACCTTTTAGCCTAGGACAAGCAAACTGGTCAGAGGTCATTGAGGTTAACACCTGCTGTCCGGACACTGGATGCAAGGGTAACAGTGTGAAGAAGATTTAAAATCAGCCATTCCTTCAGGTCATCCTTTCCTGAAGACGCTCTCTTTCGAAACTTGGCAAACAAATCATTAATTTAGCAACAATGCTGGTCCAAAAACCGGACTCCCTCTCTGCTGCATGCCAGAACCTTGTTTTGACTGGGATCTGGTCTGGATCAGATATGAGGGGGGAGATAAGTTCAGCAGGAATACTTCCAAAAATAAATCCAAACACAAACTCATTCCTTTCTCAGTTTGATTCGTGCAGGTATGTTTTTTTTTTACTCTGCTTGCGGTCACAATAACAAAAGCACCTGTATGATACACAGCGATCCAGTACAACAGTCTTGTGGTACATATCTTATATCAATGCCTCTCCCAGGGGAGTGACTCCTGTAGCCTGAAGGATCCAAACTTTCCACAGCACTACAACAAAGGAACTACCTCTGTGTCAGAGGAGGTACACTTGGAAATGGAGGAGTGGGTCATGTTGTGTAGCACAGAAATGGTTAAATTCTCCCCTCGAGGGACATCAGGCCAACATGATCCTTCAACCTATTGATCTCAGTGGCCACGCATGATGTCTGTTACGATTCAAACTACACCAGACTGGAGCTTTGTGCTTATATCTTTCCATCAGAGACGTGTAGATAGAGAGTCTTTGGATTTGAGTATTGATCTGTGTACATTTGAATAAGCGTGTGCACATATTTCCTTGTGTCCGCATCAGTATTTCAGTCCATCTGTAACTCTGTGTGTTCTGCCCCGTGACGCTCCGTTCCACTTCTCTTCCTCTCCCTCTCCTCTGTTCTCCCGAGGGGGTTTGGAGGTGTGTGTGTGTGTGGGTGTGTGCAAGTCCAGCTTCAGCAGAGAGTGCCTTTCTCTCTTTGACATACAGAATAACGTGTTAAGCTACAACTAATTATTATTTTTAAAGTGATTTATTCTGTCATTATTTTCTCATTTAATTGATTTAGTGTTTGGTCTGTGTCAGTGTTTCCCAAAGTGCAAGATGACCTCTGTAAATGTCTGGTTTTGCCCACAGTCAAATAAATTCACTTAATCTTCATATAGCAGTAATGAAACACAAAAAGTCTTACCTTAAACCAAGTACTAATTAAAAGTAATCAATGAGTTGATTGATTGTTGCAGCTCATGAGAAAATTAAAGTCTAAAAAAAAAAGATTGTATTAAAACCAAAAGCCATCAGTGACATCTTAAAGGAGACATTTGACATTTTGGTGAATGCTTGTATTTGTTTGTATGCTACGTCTGTATGCTAAATGTAAAGCTATCCTCAGCATCCGGTTAGCTTAGCCTAGCATTAAGACTTGCATAAAGGGGACACAGCTTGCCTGGCTCTGTAAAACAGTCTCAAAATCTGCCTTCTCTTAAAGGTGGGATATTATGCCAATGTCAAGCTTCATATTTCACTCTGTAATGCCTTTTGACTAGCTTAGCATAATTGCATAATTTACTGAAAAAAAAACTCCTAATTTTTCTCACACTGGTGCTCTGTGCAGGCCCTCATAGAGCCTCTGCCTGAAACCACTCTGTCAGCTCTGTCCCTTTAAGAAACCCTTGTCATACAAGCCTGCTTTCTTCTGATTGGCCAGCGGAAGCCTGCTGAGGCTGCAGCGTGTAGAAAAAACTGTGTGAAACCTGGCGTTTACAGCAGCCTACAGACTGAGCTGAGAAGCCTGGGGATTACTCAAACATACTTTTAACTTAGTCTGGACATCCATCCATCCATAATCTATACCACTCATCCTGCTCAGGGTCGCGGGGGGCTGGAGCCTATCCCAGCTGTCATTGGGTGAAGGGCGGGGTACACCCTGGACTGGTCGCCAGTCAGTCACATAGTGACAGACAACCTTTCGCACTCACACCCACACCTATGGGCAATTTAGGGTCACCAATTAACCTTACAAGCATGTCTTTGGACTGTGGGAGGAAGCCGGAGACCCCGGAGGGAACCCACGCATGCACGAGGAGAACATGCAGACTCCGCACAGAAAGGCCCACCTTGCCCAAACCGGGGTTTGAACCAGTGACCTTCTAGCTGTGAGGCAACACAACTTGATGTTGGCGTTAAACAAAGACAATATAACATGTTGATTATCTAGCTTCGAGGGTCTTCAGGTATTGTTATTGTCTGTTTAACCCCTGCTTGTTTCCAGTCTTTGTGCTAAGCTAAAATAATCAGCAGCTGGTGGCTTTAGATGTATTATTTATGAGAACAGATAACTGTAAGTGCACTTCCCACAATGTCGAACTATTGCTGGCATTTCCCAGAAGCACTTAGAAGGACCAGCTATGGTGATGCAATGCTTAATGCTCATTTGTTAGCATAACCTTCTGATGCTACCAGCTGTTTGAATGGTACAAGATAAAAGCAGCCAGCCGATCAGATTAACATGCAGTTAATGGAAAGTCTTGTGATATCAGCGTATGATGAAGCTTTCCCTTCTAGCGAACATAAAATGAGACATTCAGTACTTTGTGTGTGTGTGAGTGTGTGTGTGTGCGTCAGAAGGAGCTAGTCATCTGTTCTCTGTGGTATCTGAGACCGGCACGCTGAGGCTGGTCATATGACTCGCTGCAATGAGTCAGGGATGACGGTGGGAGTCCAGCTGCCTGTGTGAGCAGCCTCAGTCTGACCCTCAGGCAGAGCTCTGCCCCGCTGTGCCAAGTCTCTGCTGCTCTCTGTTGCTGCTCAGCCGTTATTAGCTCGAGAGGGCCAGCCGACCTCCCTCTCATCCAGCAGCATTTATAGCATAATGGAGGTCATGGTCGGGGGTAATTTTGTGTGCATGGTGGCAGATTGTTTGTGTACAAAGAGAGCATATGTACTCGGTAGGAACATTTTTGTTGGTGTGTGTGCACACTATGTTATGTGCAGAGAAATTATGGGATCAGTGCGTGGGATTAAGGAGACTAGAAATGCAACTATTAATAGATTAGATCTTCACTTTCTCTTTAATCTGAAACAGTTTGAAAAGAGAAATGGGGTGCTGGTTTAGCTCAGCGGTTACATCAGCGACCATACATGGAGGTCGTCCTCGGTGCGGCGGCCCCCGGGTTCAAATCCTGCCCTCGGCACGTGTCATCCCCGCTCTATCTTCCCCTGTTTCTAACACTGTCAACTTCTCTCTGTCAATAAAGGTATAAAAGGCCAAAAAAAAAAAATAGCTGCTTAAATGTTAATATTTTATTGTTCTTTAGTCCTATATGACAATAAAGTGACATTGAAACAATTATGTGGCGTTTTAGCCACCAAACAACTAATCACTTAATCGAGAAAATAATCGAAAGATTAATCAATAATGGAATTATTTGTGCCACGTGTCTTTATAGTATGAAATGATGTAATAGTTTTTAATAGTAGAATGAATCAAAGCCTTACTGACTCTTCAGAACATGTTTTTATCTAGTCTATGGTATCAGGCGTAGTGATACTGGATTTGTCAAGAGAGAAAATAGTGCCAAAAGAACGGCGCAGTGTATGAAATCGTAGGCCGATGATTTTGTGTTGAAAATGGATCACCACTGCCTGCATGTAGGGTAAAACTTTTTGGTTTCTTGCCAGAACTACTTATTCTACGTTCTGAACCGGCCAGAACTCCGACCACAGGACTCAGTGAGTAAGCTAATAGCTCTGCATCCACCACACTACTAGCAAGTGTGTGAGCTATCCCTTTAAGCTTACAATCCTGGCTGAACTTCCTTTAAGTTAAGCTGAATCTTTAGCGGAGACCTCCTTCTCTGAAATCTGCACCCGGTGAGAGTATAGAAACTTTTCACTTCTCTTTCTTCTGTCAAATTGAGCGGGAATACTCTCTCACACTTTTGCAACTGGGAAGTGTCTCTGCCTTTTAAAGCACCCTTCTGGCAGAGGATAGATATAGCTTTCCACTCTGCCACTCACTCTGTCACACGGCTGCCATTTCCTCCTCAGGGTCTCCTCTCTGGAGAGCTGGCCTGTCAGCTGGAGACGATGTGGAGGTGGGAGGGTGGGGGGGGGGGGGGGTTAGAGGTGTCAGATTTGACTGGGATATGGAGGAGATGGAAGAGGAGAGAGGGCCGCTCTGAGGTTATGAGCTAGAATGAGGAAGATTCTCCCGCTGTGTGCACACACAGATTGTGTCTTCTTTTCGCGGAGGAGTTATTATCTTTGGGCAGCTGAGAATTAACTCGTTTGGTTAATAGAAGGGAGCCGGCCTTTTTAGTCAGCCGTGCATACACTGGAAGTCTTTACCTATTTAACCTTTGCCGGCTCTGATCTCGCGCGTTGAACCGTGACGCTGTAAGGAAGTACCTCTCTGAAGAATCACTGTTTTTGTCCTCACGCTGTGTATCGACTCTCTATAGGATCAGAAAGGAGTCTTCTTCAGCTAAATCCTGCAGACTAAACACTCACACATTCACACACTGGTCTCCGCCCCCCGGACCGTAAACAACCGTGACTCTGGCAGTCTATTTGGCTGATGGATATGGTATTGACTTTATGGCCTCTTTCTCCATCTGCAAGGGGCTGACATGGTTGGTTTGCTGCGTTTGGAGGGAGTTAGCCGAGGTGGATGGATTGACTCGCGTATCGATAACTCTCTCCTCATGTCTGTGGGCGGTGCTTTATGGCCTGCAGGAGGGATGGGCTGCTGATGTCGGAGATTTGGGAAATAAAGTGGAAACAAACCACTCATCTCATTGGCCTGTTTGTGACATTTTACAGAATCTCAGACAAGATTTATCTTAATCGTCTCCTTGGGCACTTTGAGTTACACCACTACGTTCAGCTTCGTGTTGCTTTTGTGGTAGAACTTTCGAACTATAATAACGGAGGATTTGCTTGTTTCAGGCTTTTAGCTGCCTGCTGTCGCTGATAAAATACAATAGCGGTAAAAACAGTTTGTTTGTTAGCTTTCGAAGCTCATGCACAAAACAATCTGTATTGTTTTTGAACTTCACCACTTTTAGGACCTTATCTCAGAAGTCGAGCTCTTTTTCACTAAACTTTTTGCCTCTCTTGGTGTTTTTCAGCCCCGCTTTTGCCCGTTTGCACTTTGTGAAATCACTCCGGTGCTGGCTAAGGCCTCTGCTCTAATATCGGGCACTGACTTTGCATTTGTCTGAATTCCGTTGTGTCTCCTTAGCGCAGGTTATTGATGGAGGCAGGGTAAGTAGCTGCAGTGGGCAGCTGAAATGGCTTTAGCTTTTGTTTTCTCCACTCCCACAAACTGTTAATGGCCTTATTGGATCAATTAGAGCCCCTTCTATAAAGGTGCTCAGTAACTCATGATTTAGCCAGCCTTCATTAGCTTATTGGGCTTGTTAATAGGCTTAGCCTGTGAGTGTGTGAGCGCCGGTTGGGATTAAGTGCGACATTTCTTATCTTTTCTGCTGCTTATCTTATTGGCGTTTTGGGTTTGTGCATCGACTCGCACTTAAAGTTGGGATAAGTGAGAAATATTTACCTCTAAGTACTGTAGTGGAAACATCAGTTTGTGATGATATCTGCACATTTGTCTGCAAGATCTGACGCTCATGAAGTTTTCATTGTGGCATCACAGGCATATCTGTTCTGTAGATGTGTAAGTGTGTGCAGGAGTGACCCTTATACTGTGAGGAGCGTCGTGCCTGCAGCTCTCGAGGGCTCGGCTCACATCCATCTACACGACATACATGAAACAAGCTCAGACACACATGTACGATCTTCACACTCACACACTTTGAAAAAGAAACAGAGCGTGAAGCAATCTCCTCCGCGCCCTCGCATGCAGGATGGTTTACTGTCTGAAACATTTTTTCCACATGATGCCCGGCTCCTCTCAGCCCTCTTCACTGTGCTCTGTTTAGTGACAGGGTCTGGTTTGTGTAAACATCCAGCAGGGCTGCAGAGGGAAACGCTGGACCCAGGTGTTGTTTGTTGATTGCCTACACAAGCGTCATTTTTATACTATATATAGTGTTTGTATGGACTGAATGAACTCGCTGAATAGTGGTAAATTGTGGGCTTTGAAGGTGCTGGTTGGTGGATTTTCTTCTCTTTGGATTGAAACAAAAAAGCTAATTCTCATTGTTGCCAGTCTTCTGCTAAGCTAAGCTAACCAACTGCTAGCTAAACTTTAGCTTAACTGTAAAGAGTGTAATTTCAATCGTCTCTCTCCAACTCCTCCAGAGAAAAAGCATATTCCAAAATGTCAAAACACTCCATGATACCATCATCAGAGCTCTGTGCAAAATGTTTATGCCAAATTTTTGAGGTTTCTCATTGATAATGAAACAAACCATCATTACTGTACTCTAATTTATGCAGATAAATAAAAGTACAGTTATGATCAGGTCCACCCAGGAGGAACGTGTTAGGGTAGAACATATTGTACACAGTTTTCTGTGTAGGTTTGCTGCACGTTTTCTTTAATAACCTTCTGTGTGCTCACACCAAACACTGCTGAGAGCTTTGCACTAAGGCAGGTCAGTAGTCTAATGATATAAGGGATGGTCATTTCAACCAAAAATACTATTCGATATTCACTGGGAACTATTCGCCCCATTCCCCTCCCCCATTATTCTCCAGTTCTGAATCTCACAGCGCCACCGCCACCTGGCACTAATGCTTTCTTCTTCTTTTGTTATTTAATGGCGGTTAGCAAACAGGTTTCAGACGTGCTTCAGCCACCGTCTGACGCTTGCATTACAACCAGGCGCCGGTAAAAACAATGGAAGAATATATTTTTTAGATGAGATAATAGTCGCATTAACTTTTAGATTTCTTTATAAATTAATAACTATTCGAATATCCGGAATTCATCACCCATCTTTAAATGAAATTAACAACCAGCTGTTTCAACAGATTCCTTTGTGCTTACAGTCTGCATGGCGCCAATACTGCTCATATCAACAGTGAGTTGTAGTGTAACATAACAGGCGTCCTGTTCTTTTCCATTGTCAGTAATGAACAGATATTTCCTTTATAATGCTGCTGGCCACTCTGCAGGGAGAACGGCCATCTTTACTTCTAATATACATACTCTACACAGGTGTTTCCTTTTTGCAAAGTTGACCAGCATCAAGTTTTATAGCTCAAATCACAAAGTACAACAATCTGTTCAGAATCTGACACTTTATTTCCTCAAACCTGCAAAAATCAGGACACAAAGGTTTAGACTGATGTCAGCTGTCAAATGAAATGTTGCAGTGAGCAGATTCAAATCCCGTCCTCAAACCAGTCAGTCAGTCTGCACTCATTTAAATGCATCCTTCCTGTAAGCTCAAAGTTCACTTAATAAACACCTGAACTTGAACTTCAGCTCACCGTGTACTCACACCATGCTGAAGCTCTCCTGGGGAACACACCGGCTGGCTGCTGGGTGCTTTTGTTGCTCGTGAATCGTTTGATGCGAGCCCACAATGTTGGACTCTATTCCAGACGTTTTAGTGCCTTTGTTGAAAACTGTTGTCTAATGAAAGACATTAACCAGCTGAGACACCTTGATAAGGATTTCCCTTCAACATCAGAGGTACAGTACTTCCACTCGCGCCAACTGTCACATCTTGAAGCCGTGTTTATCTCATCTTTCTCGACTGAAAGAGCTGGAATTTGCCAGATCTTAGCTGACAGGCCTATTATCAGCATCAATCCTCCCTGCTTCATGCTGAGAAGAAAACCCGGATATTGTCGGAGGCGTATTTGGACACCCTTCCCGAGTGTGCATCAGTAAGAAACCGCACAAGCTGCCCGGCCCCTTCTGCCAATCACATCCACACTCGCTGACGGGCTTTCATGTGAATCTTTTATAGGGAAGATTCACAGAAACGATAAGAGCCGCTGCGGAGCATGAGACGATAAAACATTTGTGGCAGGCATGAAGCTTTTCACACACGACCCTTAACCAGACACAAAGCCTCTGTCGATCGCATTGCCTCTCGTGTGTCAATAAGTGAGCAGTTCAGTGGAGGTAAATCGAGGCCGGGGGGCAGAGGCATGAGTCAGAGTGACGGCAGGAAGAGAGGATGCTTATTTCTGTTGAATCAGGCCGATGGTGCATTGTTGTGTCTGCTGTAGCGGCTCAGTGTTTTTGTGTCTTTTGAGGAGGTTTTAGAGGCTGCTGGTGTGTCGCAGCGCAGAACAAGGCCAAATGAGATTAAACCAATTGAAAAAGAGCGCGTTTGTTGGTTTTAAACTCCCACTTACCAGCCCCCGCAGGACAATTCAGTGCAGGCTTTATGCATTTCTGTGGGGGAAAGTGGGTTGGGAATTAAAAAGCACATTAACTATGATCTCTCGATTCTTTATGTGTTTCCTTTGGTGCCCGGAAGTATGGATTTATTTAATTGTTATAGAAGCTCAGGCAGTTTTTTGTACCTTAACTGAATAACGTCAGTTGAAATGGATTTGGCTGTTCAGTATGGTTGGAAACAGTTTAGAGGCACTCCTATGACAGCCTACATGAGTCTCATGCTTTTCCTGTAGGGCCGGAGATATATGTGCGTTCGCGTACAAAACCGGCTGCGTCATGAATTGTTCATACTTGTATATGCACTACATGTGTTACTGGAGGATACCTCTAGAGGGCACACCAGAGAGCTCAGGCCGTCCGCAACTACTAGGTATGTGCGGGATGTAAATAACAGACGTGGTGACACTCGAGGAGGTTGCTATTACGTTGATTCTGAGTTCACGGCAGAAAAAGCAACAGCTTGTTTTTGTTTGGTGAACAGAAGTCACTGTTGGCATTGCCCCCCCCTGAGGATATGCACAGCGAACGCTAACTTTATCACTTAGTGAGCTGAAGTTAGCCGCGGCTCGGCTCACGGCCCCTCACTCCGCACCAAAGAGCACTAGAGAAACCGATTTTAAACGTGAAATTGCTTCATTCAGCGTTTTCACCTGTTTTTTTCAGCAGGTCAGTAAGTTTTGGAGAGGAGGAGATCTCTGAGGATAATTCGTCTCCTGTGTAAAACCTCATAAATGATTAACACAGAAGGCATGTACAAATAAGCCGTTGGCAGCTCTGCTCACAGCTCCTCTTGTGTCTGCAGAAGAGAATCAATTTTTTTCACATGAAACTGTGCTGTACAGTGTTTTTACCTGTTTTATACACCGGGTCCGTTTGTTTCGAAAAAGGGGAATAATTTGAGGGTCATCTTGGTCTTGGTTTTACAGCCTTTAGCTCATTGCTTCTTTCAAAATAAGGCAGCCAAAAACAAACGTGCAGAGATTTCTCTGACAAAATGCGAGTTTACTCTATTGTCTATTTGACTGCTGATTCAAACGGTCGACATTTAGGGGGCAGCCGTATTGTCATCACTTCCTTTTGTTGGAGGAATTAATTAAAAGAAGGTACACGTGTTGCCTCTGCAGGCGGAACACAGCAGGACCAGACAGTGATGTCAGAGCTTTGGGTTTGTTTCCTGCATTTGTTGTTGTTCACATATTTCCGTGCTTATTCACATTTCGCTTCCTTCTTCCTTTTTTCTTCTCACAACGTTGGCAATTTGTCCCGGTCTGCTTCTGTGATTCAGAAAGGCTGCATCCCACTCTGTTTACCTCCAGCCGAATCAGTCTCAGATGGAGAGACGGCGAATAGAAGACTGAGAGAGTGTTTGAGGGGGACAATCAAAGCCAAACAGTGTTTTACTTTGTGAGTTTGAGCGGGTCCTCATGGCTCGGGCCGGAGCTTTGTGCTGCAGAAGTGGGAGTCCGGCCCTCCGCGCAGACACCAGCGCTCTGACATTTGGACTAACAAGGGAGAGCAGCGGAGTAGAAGGGATGAGGGTGCTCATGCATGCTCATCCCTCATCAGGCCCGTCTTCAGGCCCTGAAATCCAGCACAAACAAACAACCACTGAGAGCTAAAGACGGGCCACGCAGAGGAAGCCAAGCTCAATTTAGTCTGTGTGTTTGTGTTTCATTTATACACCGACATGCTGTGCATATTTATGTTTGCTGTCTGTAAGCACAAAGCTATGCTTTGATATATCTGGTCCTAATGTGCAGATTCTGCTCATATCTAATTACGCCCACTTGTGTTTTATTTAAGACTGCGACACAGGAAAGTGCTGTGTGCACATCAGTGGAGCAGAGAGGCAGAGACATGCATTCAGATGGATTCTGCATTGTAGAGGAAAGTGATTCTTTTAAGCAAAGCCGTTATTGATTCTGTTTATTAGTGTGATTCTTCTTGGATTCCTGTATTGATCCGTGGTCAATTTTTTAGTGTGGAAAGATGAGCCTTCACAGGTGTTCAAATTCAATGAAACTGTTTTGTTGCAGATAAATGGATGAAATGAGAGAATATTTGTTCATATTTGTACGAGTATATTTTTCATCATAGGCTTGTTATTCAAAGAAAACGCTCACACGTTTAGTGTCGTATACAAGGCGGTCCTGGAATTAAGTCCATGTTTCACTGAAAGATGTTTCAGCATATTGCTGGTGTTTCCACACGTACTTCATATGATCATTGTACCGACATGCTTTGTGAAGTGAAGCCCCGCTTTGACAGTTTCTTTTCCCAATCATGACGTCTTCCTGCTGCAAGTTTAAGATTTAAAGATTTTAAGATGTTTTTTTTGGCCTTTGTGCCTTTATTGACAGAGACGACAGTGGACAGTGTCGGAAGCAGGGGAGGAGAGAGTGGGGGATGACGTGCAGCAAAGGGCCGAGGATGGGAGTCGAGCCTGGGGCTGCCGCATCGAGGACTGTAGCCTCTGTACCAATGACTGTATATAAAGATGGATGACACATCTCCATCTGCTCTCATTGTACAAAATTGATGCCAAAATAGCCTCTGTGATAGGCCCTGCCATCTTGCGATGGTGACTGAGCTGCTGTAGCAACTTCCACTAACCGAAACACACATTTAAAAAAACGGCAAAGGTCCCGCACGTCAGCATGTTTAACAGCAGAACAGCTTCTTGTGTCGGTCTGCAGCAGACGTTCACATATGTAAACTTCACTGACTGTAGTGATTGTTTTAGTTACGTCTCCTCTCGCCGTTTGTCCTCTACTCTGCTAATCAGGAACAGATCGGCTGCAGGAGCCGGATGTGTCAACAGAGCTGTCAATCATCATTTTTAAAGCATCAAATAACTTATTAAAAATAAACTTTAAACAGAAACCATGTTTAAGAAACATTTATTTGGCGTGTATTTTGAATTTATAGTTTGACTCATGTCCCATCTGTTAACATGGAGGAGGCAGGCTTTATGACCTATACTGCAGCCAGTCAGCAGGGGGCGATAGAGAGGGTTTGGCTTCACTTTTAGGGAGCTGTCACGTCGTCCATCTTTTTATACAGTCTATGCTCTGTGCATGGGACCCACGATTTAACCACTTAGCTAAACCGCCGCCAAAAACATGAGTGCTTTAAATTGTTTTGCAATTGTCATAAAAACCATGTTCCTTTGATTGGCATCAATCAAAGGAACCTGATTCTGATGGTTCGGACCATTTAGAGCCGGCTGTTGATTCCCATCCCAAATCCTAAAGGTTGTTTGGTTATTTACTTGTGTTCGGAGCCTGTGTTAACTTTGCAAACAGCCTGCGTTGGCATATCTGATGTATTTGTGGACTGTGTATATCATGAACACAAACAGCTCAAATATGTGTCAAAGACAAACAAAGCGAAAGAGAGCGCCTGGCTGGGTGTTTGACAGAGCTGGAACCGACTAAAAACCGGCACATATGTAGGAAACGACAGTAAATCAGTGTCAGAGATGTGTTCCAGGTAAGCGGAGGGACAGTTCACCTTTTCACTCTGTTAGCATCATGAAGCAAAATCAGGAACATAACACTTAATAAAGAGGAGCAGATGAGACAGGAAGTGAGTGTTTAATATCTCATTGACTTTTAATCAAGATAATGCTTCCATATAAATCCATGTCGATATGATTTCACACCGCTGTGACTCTCGTGGCAGCCAATGACAACACAAAGACCTCGGGGTGAATAATCAATCAAATGCTAATTAATGCTACATAGAACAAACCCGAGCATGTTCTTAATGTATGCCTGCGCATGATTTAAACGATAAATCTACTGTTGGCGTTCTGAGCTGCTCACTGGCACAATAATGCTTCTCTGCAGATATGGAAATGTGTAATTTTGGATTCAAGTACCTCTTGCTTTTGAGCTTGAATATAAATGCTAACCTGTGCTCTTTTTTTATCTGTTTTTCCCCATTCGCTGCTGCGCTGATTGCTGCCTCCACGGTGCCTTTTCAACAGGTAATGTGATTTTTTTTTTCTTCTTCTTTTGCTGTCAGCCTTATCTGGTGTTATTCTGCGAGGTTCTGGCCTGAAAATAGCAGTGTCACAGGCATCAGTAATGGCAGTTATTTAATAGCTATGACCTCACTGGGGCTTGGGAAAATACGTTACATTCTTCCTCGTAATCTCCAGCTGGAGAGCTGCTCCTTAAATTGTATGCTGCTTTTGAGGTGCAAGCAGAGAGGGAACAGTGGAGACGACGCACGCTTCCTTGTCTGGAGCAGGGTAGGGTTCAAGTAGACAGAAGTGTGACCCAGTGACACTCACATTTACAGAGCCGCCTGCCTCAAAACAAACAAACCCCCCCCAGACATCTGACTGTAGCAGAGTCCAGCAGTTGCTCGGGAGTTGTAGAAGAGCTCGTCGGGGTTAGATCTGCCTGATCTGTATGGGGCTCAGTGTGGGCTTTAATCCCTGATGGCCCATCTGGTGTGTGTATCTGTGTGTGTTCATGCACGGGGATGCCACACTGCCCTCCTTCACAACTGTCCATATTTCAAATCCTCTGACGGCCCTTCTCGCCAGCTTGCCCCCGCTGCCCAACCCCAGTGTTGTTGTTTGATGTTTCCCTCCCTCCTTCCCTCCCTCCCCTTAGGCCTCTCTTGACATTTATAATCCGCCCATTTCATTGTCTTAAGCCAGCGCGATTGTAAGCGTCCCTCCTCCTTTTGCGTTTGTTTCTCTTGACCCCTTTTTCCCTCTTTTTTCCCTCTTTACCGTCTCCTCTCTCTCCCCTGCTGTTGCCCCGCCTCTCGTCCTCGCATCGACCTCCATCTTTATGGATAATTGAAAAGATTGTTTGAAATTTTTTGTCTGTCTGTCAGGATGCGTTTGAGGGACGTAGGATATAGCTGTGTTTAAAGAGCGTGACATAATGTCAAGGGTAAGGGAAGCAGCTGACTTCCTGTCTCTCTGTGTTGGTTTATGAATGTTTGCTCCTCTTCCTTCTCTGCAGCGACTGTACTGTAGTTGTTTACAGGTTATTTAGAGGTTGCGTTTCGTGCAGCAGCTGATCCACATTTTTGTCACAGAGTATTTATGTTCCTCTCTCTCTGCTTGTATCTCTAATGTTTCCCTCAAGTCAGCTCTCACGCCTCTTTTTGTGTCCTGAGCTCATGTTTTTGGTCCTTATTGCATCATGAATGCCCTCAGGAGACCGTTAATGCACTCCAAATGTCATAACGCGACAGACCCTGTTACCCAAAATGACTATCTAGTGCCAGTGTCTGATGCATTATACAGTGTATATTTGCTTTGGGATGTTGTGCTCTTGTTTATGCGTGCGTCTGTGTTGTCTGAACAAGCAAACATCATTTGGAATCAGGGTTCTGTCCTCACACCGCCACGTGCCACGCTGATAGCGGCAGTGATGGAGTGTTTCGATGGAGGGCGGAGATTATGAACTGATTAATTTGCAGGGGAAGATTTCGATGGGCCAAAGGAGAGGCGATGGCAGTGAGCTAAGCATCTGGGATTATCCAGACTTAATGGAGGGAATAAAGCGGCCTATGGGTGGCAATCCGCTTTTCCATCCGCGCAGATTTCCGTCACATTGACGTGTGATGTCACGCTGGAGGAACCCTGCAGCGGGGTGCGAGTGGGCGGGCACATCACAGCGTCACAAGGCTCTGCCGTCAACAGAATAATTGGACTTCTTTGCTCGTAACCCAACAGGAGACATGACGAGTACAAAATAAAATGTCACATAGACCCAGGTGCTGTGCAGCACAGCAGTAAAACTTTTACAGGCAGTACCGTTTATGTGAGGCAGGAACGTTTCCTCACGGAGGGGAACTGATTAAAGAGGGATGCAGCTGTCATTGAGACAGTGAACTGTGATGTTGGGAGATCTCGTCAGAGGTAAACATTTAAACATTTAAGACGATTGTTTCGAGACGTTCTTCTCTTTATGCAACAAAAGACCAGGCTGAAAAGTTTCTGTCATTGTGCTTTTACTTATTTGACTGACGTTTTTACCCACTGGACTTCTTAACGGCGCCATTAGCATCCCTTTTTTGCTCTTTTTTCAGAGAGATAGGTCGTAATATCCGTCTCACACAGCGTTTCTTCTGATGGACTGTGTCTCCCGAGGCAAACACTATCATCATTGAACTGTTTCTGACAGACTTACAGCCTATAAAGACCGTCACCATGGATACACACCATTTCTGAACATTGATACAGTTAAAAAAGAGCCATGCACAAGTACAAAGGTCAACCATTAAGTTGGGCAATCAGATATCTTCAAAACATCCTCAGACATGAGATATGATGTCGGTAGGTAGTAGGTAGTAGGTAGTAGGTTTTCTCAAACATGGTACATTTCTCAAACATGGTTTCTGTCATTATAGTTAGTTCCTATCGTGCTGATTTATGTCCACGTGTTCATTTTTCTAACAAGTTTAGTTTTAATTAGTTATTTGATGCTGTAAAAAGGATGATTGGCAGCTCTGTTGACCAATATGTCTCCTGCAGCCGATCTGTTCTGGATTAGCAGAGTAGAGGAGGAACGGCGAGAGGAAACGTAACTAAAACAATCACTACAGTCATTGAAGTTTACATACCTGTGAACGTCTGCTTCAGACCGACACAAGAAGCTGTTCTGCTGTTAAACAAACCGACATGTGGGATCTTTGCTTTTTTTCCTGTTAATTTAAGTGTGTGTTTTGGTTAGCGGCTACGGTGGCTCCAACCACCGATCTGTACTGCGCAGGTATGGCTCGAAAAGGGGGGCTATTTTGGCTTCAATTTTGTACAATGAGAGCAGATGGAGACGCGTCGTCCATCTTTATACAGTCATTGGTCCGTACACAAAAATCACTCCAAAGTCCAGATGTGTTTAACTGTTTATTAAAAGACTGAAAACAAAATTCAAATGCAAAAAGCAAAATTAAACGTGGCGTGATGGTCAGCAGAAAATGTCAAACATAGACATAGACATTAATCACATCATGGCTCCTGCAAGTGCACTTGACTGTGTTTTGTACTGTGTTTTTATTAGCTATAAAAGTAGCTTAGCCATGTAGCTGTTACCCTTTTCTTTAAAACTTAAACGTGTTTCTGTGCAAAATAACTTAAAGACGGTTTTTTGTGCCTTTTAAAAGGTTCCTCTTTGTAACTTTTCATCTCTGGCAAGAACACCATGAAATACCAGCGTTAATAAGTATGAATACTTCTGTAATTATGGGCTCTCTTTACTTTATCCCTACATTTTCACATAAATATCTACCTTGCAGTCCTTACATTTTTAAAACAGCCTCCTTTTTTTACCCAAGCGCCCGTCTTTCTACTTGAGTAAACAAAGGGTGTACCCTGTAGAAGGTGCTGTCTCTGGTACTTAGAGAATTAAAAAAGTAGGTGACAAAATATCAGGACTCGCGTCACCTCGAGTGACCGGCGTGAACTCCGGCTCCATAAATCTCTCACCGTCATCCATCAAAGAGGACAGGCGTCGTCGTGTGTGTCGTCTTGACTCTGAGCTCCAGGCTTGAAAAGGTTGCTTATACAACAGGGAGGCTTCGTGATGAATGGAGTCTCCGTTCAGATCAGCGAGTGTTAATGAGCAAACGCAGACTGCTGAGCTCATCCTCTGCAGACGGAGCTGAAGGGATGTCTGATAGTTCAGATGGATTCCTCATGGTGGGTGTGTGTGTGTGTCTCACAGGGATATATGAGGGGGTAGGTATGTGTTAAAATGCCTGCATGTGTTTTTCAGACAACTGTGGGCGGTTGAATTTGTGTCTGCATCTCTGTGTGCGTGCGTGCGTGTCTTGTTTATGTTCCTGCAGCAGTGTCGTGTGATGCTCCGCTCTCTGCAGCTGGCCCATGCAAGAACACCCCTGGGCCAAAGAATCCAAAGCAATCCATCGCTTCATACCAGGAGTCCTTGAAATCCACACTGTATGACTTTGTAGGTCCACCATTGAGAGATTTATTACATTTTCCACACTCTATTCCACCTATAGATAGTGATGAATACCCTAAAGGCACGATGAGGCCTGTGTCTGTTCGCACTCTCGCTCGATAAAGCCGCAAAGCCTCCTCATGCCACCTTGAGTGTCTCAGGCGAGAAGCGATCCTGCTGTGACACCCAATTACAGCGCGTCCCTAACACGTCACACCTTTTTGTCACTTTTACGGTGGTCCCTGCACGTATGATATGAGAGTGTGTGTAATAGAGAGGGAAATGGTGGCACACAGTCAGCCAAGCTCAGCATTTCTCTGGGAGGCTGTGGACACCTAACAGCTGGTCAGGGAGGAAGGTGCGGGCTAAATTTCCCAGGTGACTCTCTCTCTTTCCAGACACAGCGACCTGTTCTGTCAGCAAGGAGGAGCGCCACCTCTCTCTCTCTTTCTCTGCCCACCTGCACTTATTATAGTCGGCCATTTTTCTTTGTTTTCCTTTCTCTCGCTTCCCTTAAGATGTTTTTGTAATCCTCTTTCTTCACGTTAAAACCTTACCTGCACAAATATGCTACTCAAAAGAATCAGATATAATTTAAATGTTGTTGTATTACCACAATGGCTTGGTTACAGTAACAGTGTGTAAGACAGGAGACATCGAGCAATCGCAATCATACAGAAACTATAACTTTACACAATCTCACTTTTACTGTAGACCAGGTGTTTCCTTCCTTTAATATTTTTTGGTTTTATAGTTTAAAATCGTTTTAAGGCCAGGCTCAGACTACAGGAGTTTATCGCCACAATTTTTACCTGATTCCGCCCTCTCGACAATCAGAGAAATCAGCTTCGGCCCTTGGTTGGTAACGCTGTAAAGCATCAAACGTGTTTGATATGTAGGGCATAAAAATCTGGATGATTACGTCAGCACATTTCGAGCAGAAGCACAAAATGATAGAAATCTTCAAAGAGATGCTCATTACCTCAGCAGGTTGTAATCAGTCTCCATTTTGCTTACATTTGCTTCCCTGTGAGATCACGTCAGATCTAATCTCTATTTACAGATTTTACACAGAAAGAGTTTTAGGGACGGCAAGTGTTCTGGTTTCCGTTTGCACTACGCTTGTAGTCCGAGTAATATTGACCAATCACGTATCAGCAGGCTGCGGCGTATGCAGGAAAAACAGTCTGTGTGGAGAGCAAAAGCAGGCGGAACGCAATGCGCCGTAATGACATCCCGGCTGCCATCAGCGTGATCTGACGATGATTTAGCTTCTTATTAATCTGTTCTAGATCAAAAATTCAACTGCAGATGAATTCCTTCACGCTGTGCCATGAAAGCCGTTCAACATTTAGATTTCCCGACTTCCTTCAATGCATCAGAAATAATCGATCCGACCTCCGTTCAACAAACGCGCATTTTAAAAGCAGTTTTCCTCTCCTCTTGGGGACAGACCTGACAAAGCTTCATTTTCACTTTTCACTAATCTGCATCATGAAGTTGAAATTTTGGCAAAGGTTAGACCCGTTAATAAAGTAAATCACAAGAAAAGCAGCACGTGGAAAAGGAAGTCTTGCCTGGAAGTCGTTTATCGCTAACCGCTGGTTAAACTGGACACGCCCGGCATGTTCACCGTTGCCCACAGAGGCTATAACGTCGTCAGACTATAGCCGATGGGATCTGAGATTGCGTCCAATCATACGTAGTACATCTCTCCCTTTGGCACACACGATCATCTTTATAATTTCCTGATGCACCATTATTTCCACATCTTTTACTGTGTTCATGTTTGTTATCATGCATCACGGCTGGTTGACTGCATTTGTAGCGTTTTTCTTTTGCGTGTGTTTTTAGGGTTTGTTTGTTTTTGACTTCAGTTTCTGTATTTGCAGCTCGTTTGATGTTAATTTGTTTTTTGCAGCACGTTTTTGTCATTTGCAGCGCCTTTCAGTCGTTGCATGTGTTTTGGACTTTTGCACGTGTTTCTGAATTTGCATCGTGTTACAATTTGCAGCCTTTTTCTTCTAATGGAAACCATTTGGGCTGTTGCAGTGCGATTGCCCTTGCTGGCCACCGTAGTTTCTCCTCATGTGTCTGATTTTTAAGTGGATTAGGATTTTAAAACTGCCATCTAAGCCTGGCCTTGGTCATGTGATTTAATGTTGCACAGGAAAGCAAAGAAGCAGCATAATGAAGCTTACAGGATTCCAGTGCTGTTGAAGTTTTTTTGGTTTTTTGAACTTTTTATTTAGACATTTTAATAATTTTACAGAACATTTCCTGACATATGACTTCATATAACAGAAATGACATTAACAATGACAGGCAGAGGATCAGTATATCCATAGATAGTGGCTCAGTAAGATTTTCCAAAGAGGAATTTAGATAGGCCTCTCTTCCCAACAGTATTCCATCAAATCATCCCATCCGTCAAACACCCAGGTACCTTGAAATACAAGTCCATCTTTGCACAAAGGTATCCACAGTCAGCTGCAGACTTGCCGTCATTCGCTCCATCATGTATACATTTTTCAGTCTCTGACCATTGACCTGTGGTGGGCGGTTTTACATCTCTCCAGTTCACTGTGATCATTTTCTTTGCTACTAATAAAAGAATCCTCAGTATATATCGCTTGTCTGCATTATATAGGTAGTGCTGTTGAAGTTTAAAGGACACTTTACTGTGGCTTTATTAGCAGCTGGTCTTTCACTGATTTACAAAAGGAACACGTGAATCACTTTTCTTAAGGGTCTCCTCTTTTAATTACTTTACCTATCCTTCCTTCGATGTGAATTCCTCTCCGTAATGAGTCTCAATATTGTTGGCAGCAACAATGGAGGTATTTAGGGGATCATATCCCTCCGCCTCCGCCCGGCCTCCTCCTCTCCCTCGTCAATCTGATAACAGTTTTATCTCGACGGCTGCCCTTTCTCAAAGAACGGCGCAGGCGTTCACTTCACAGCTCTCCTCCTCCTCCGCCTCAGATCCTTTCCTCAAAAAATGAAATTACATCTGTTGGGAATTTGTACCTGGAGGGGGGGAGGGAACTTTGTACAGTGTGGCTGTCTTCGCCCATGGTTGATTAGGAGGAAGGAGATTGTGTGTCACATTAAATGAAGTGAAAGTGTTATCTGAGCGTGTGCGTGTGCTATCAGGAGACGTGGGTGGAATCCCCTGTGGAGTGTTTCTTTGCTGTTTCAGCAGAGGTGAAAAATAAGAAGTCACAACTGCTGTGGATTCCTGTACCTGAGCAGAATTCATCAGGTGTTAGAGTCTGTTAGAAGCAAACGCTGCTTCTGTTCATTATTTGAATGATTTTACCTTTTTGTCTATTAAACGTTGAATACTAGCAAAAAAAATCATCACCAGTTTCCTTCAATTTAAGGTTTTAGATTTCCATTGGCAACTAGACAGACCAGCCAGCTAGGGATGCACCGATACCGATACCAGTATCGGGTGGTATCGGACCTTAAGCACTTGAACTCGTACTCGTAAAACTACGACGAGTACCGCACCCGAATACCACTTTACGGCTTGACGTTAGCCTTACACAAAAGTAAAATGCTGCATCATTCTGTTTATTTACTTTGTTACAGTCAGAAAGTGAGGAACGTCTGATGAAAAGGGAACATGTTTTTAAAGTCATTATGAGAAATGTAATGATATTATTAAGTACTCATATCGGTACTCTGTATCGGCAAGTACCCAGATGTAAGGACTGTAATTGGTCTGAAAAAAAAGTGGTCTCGGTGCGTCCCTACAACCAACAGTTCAAACACCAAAGATTTACAGAACAAAGTAAATCTTGATATTTGAGAAGCTGGAAACAGATCATTATTTAGCTGCTGACTCATTTTGGTCAGTCAATTAATGGACTGATCTTTCAAGCATATATTTCTTGCCTGAGTCGTACTTTTAACAACATCATATTGATCACATTGACTCCAGTAAGTTGGTGACACAGCAAAGAGCCACTGTCATCCCATCAAACTGTTTGCAGTCATCTTTTCAAAACAGAAAGTCCTTTGGGTGACAAATGTTGAAGCTCCAACTGGTAGTCACGTTATGCATTTCAATCGATGTGTTGCCGTGCAATCACATGTGGTTTTCATATATGCAGCTTCATCTTTTGTTGCAAGTAGGAGCCATCTTGATAAATGGACTGTACTTATAGCGCTTTTCTTGTCTCCCGAGCACTCAAAGTGCTTTTACACTACATGTAACTTTCACCCTTTCACACACTGATGGCAAAGGCCTAAGTGCCAATCAGGATCTAAGCATCTATGCATTCATACCCGATGGCTGTCTCTGGGAGCAATTTGGGTTCAGTGTCTTGCCCAAGGACACTTTTGCCCATCGAACCCCCAACCTTCCGATTGAGAGACGACCGACTCTGCCACTCCGCCCCAATATAACATTCAGTATGATACAATGAAGTTAATCATTTTCTTTGGAATTTAAATATCAGTAAGACTTGCTGTGCTGTTGTTGCTCTCTGTGACCAGTGAAAAGGAGCTAAGACGTGTTTTCGTGTTCCTGTAATGGAGAGAAAACGTTCGTGCTGTTGTCGTTCTTGGTCTCGTGTCCCTCCGAGTGATGGAGCAGGAAATGATGCTACATAGTGAAGTCTACATCGGGGGGGTTGCCGGGGTTAAGAACCAATGAGCTCCAGTGGATAATGGGATTGGGCCGGTGGGTGGGCCCCGTGCGCTCCGCTGCACATACAGCGCGTCACAAAAGTCACAAGAGGTGATTGAAAAAGCCGAGTGATGCCCTGCTGGTGTGTGTGTGTGTGTGTGTGTGTCACGATGAGGGATGATGACGGGGAAGGCTGTGGCGTGCACACGGAGGTTTTCTGAAGAGGAATCAATGCAGTGATTGACTGACTCACTGTCATCTCCTCCTGTCCCTCCTGAGGTGTAATTACTGAGGGGGAATAGCCGTGTTTCTACGGGTCATAAATCCCAATCTCGCTGCCCAGTGACAGTGATGGTGACCAAGACCAGTGGAGCAAATCTGCTGCGTCGGAGCTTCAGTTCAGAGTTAACTTCACTTCTCTGAATCACATCCGGGGCTGGGGGTCGCTACTTGATACCTTTTAGCCTACAAGTAACCCAGTACAAAGCTTTCACACTCAAATGATACCTGCACTCTGTCTTATTTGTAGCTGCATCTTTAAATAAATCTGTGTACTCCCCTCGTTCTTCTCTTGGACCCTGCGTCCTGATTGGAGGCCTGGTTCTGGTATACATTTTTTTGAACCAATACCTAGCCTTAGTCATAAGGCATGAAAATATGATGACAACAGCCTGGTCAGTTAGTGGTATGGCATAAACTTTACCTTGTTTACACTGACTTAATGTCACCTATCTGTAATTGTCTGTGTAAATTAAACCTCGAGTTCAAGATTTGGCCACCGCCATCTTGGTTTCCCTAAGGTGAAGCTTTTCCCAGAAAGCTGGAGCACAGACGTTTTTGATGGCCAGATAGTTCCATAAATCACACAGCAGGCCACATTAAATAATACCTAAAAGGCTCCACCAACACGATGGAGAGCTTAAGCTCAGTGACTGTGTGGCTGTGTTGATGTCCAGCAGGCAGCCAGCTGTGTCCACCTGTCACTCAAGATACCCCGTCCCTATTAATGAAGGCATAACATAATTAAAAAGTTCGACAGACATTCTCCCCTGGGCAGTTGTTATTGTACATGGACTGAACTTATAGAGAGCTTTTCTAGTCTTCCAACCACTCATTCATGCACTGATGGCAGAGGCTGCTGCGTAAAATGCCCAACTGTCAATCAATCACATTCACACACCGATGGCTATGCCACCAGGAGCAATTTGGGGTTCAGTGTCTTGCCCAAGGACACTTTCACATGTAGACTTTTTTTGTACCAGGCTGTAGACGTGTTTATTTCTGCTTTTTAACACAGGGCCCATAATGTTTTTTTTGGAGCCTGCCTCAAGTGGACACTTCTGCAGTGGCTTCAGCTTTCAACACAGGCAGTTTCCGCTTGATTGTATCCCGTACTACAGTACATAGCTGATCTGATGCACCAGCTGTGAGCCGCTCTGGATCGAATGGATGAGTCAGCTAACTGCATACACTACAGCAAAATAACCGTTTGAGATACGCTCGCTTATCTTACCTCATCTGAACTTCTCATTTCACACCTCAATGCTCTGAGGTGTTTAAAGATGTGTTTTGTGATTATACTGCATATAACCATTATAATTATCACATTATAGCATTTAAATGCAAATGAGTGTCAAATCATGGAATTGTCACATACAGGCGATTATGAACGCCATGTTAAACATGGCAGAAAACATGTGAACTGTGATGTGAAATGTCCCACTGCTGCACACTCACGCTGCTTCATTTAAACCTTTGTAAACAGCTGAGTCCCTTATCTTACCGACCCGCTAAAGGTGACGGTAATGGACTGCACTTATATAGGGCCTTTCTCGTCCTCTGACCCCTCAAGGCTCTTTTACATGTCAGCATTCACATGCATTCATACACTCATTTAGTGCCACAAAACTGTTACTCATTCACACACCGCAGGCTATGACTCTGGGAGCAATTTTGATAGCTGGGGATCAAACCGCAGACCTTCCAATTCGAGGGGCGACCCGCTCTACCTCTGAGCCACATCCACAGAATGGAGTTGGGACTGCAACAGATTTTAACAGCTGATCCGGAGCACACTCGCTCTTCTTTCTCACTACCTCCTAGATTTTTATTTTTTCTCGCTTGCACAGAGCACCTCCACATGAGTCAGGCTTTCTGTTATTGTTTGCTTGCTTTTTAACAATACACAGCGCTTGATGCATCTCGGAGTGAGCAGGATCAGCACCGCAGAGCCCCCAGAGGCCCTGAATAAAGCAGACACAGTATCTGTGTGCTGATACATGAAGAATTACAGTCGACTCACACGAGCAGGAGTGAGCTGCTGTGTGCTGAAGTGAACCAGGAGTGGAATTCTGATTTGCACTTAACCTCCTCTATTTTTTATATAACACTTAAATGTTGGAGGTGGATTTTTTTTTTTAAGTCAGCCTAGTTTTCTTTGTGTCAGGAGGTCATCGCAGACTCTTGTATTTGGTCTGTGGTGCGTTTAAATCAGCGTGTGTGTGTGTGTGTGCTCTCTTTGTGTCTGCCTGCATATGTATGAGAGGCGATCCCCGGCCTGCATACAGTATCCTCCAACTCCCTCACTCCCTCTCCTCATCCTGTATACAGTACGTACAGCTCGCTCGCCCCCCGTGTCCCTCTCTCCCTCCTCTTGTGTGTGATCAGTATTCAGCAGCAGAGAAACGGTGTCACAGGTTGCCTCAGAGCTCGGTTAAGAAGACAACATGAGAGGCTTGTTACCCTTTGACTTAATATATGTGGACGTTTTGACATCGTCCGGACCTGCTTTTGTCGTTTTACATACAAATGCGTGTGTGAGTGCGTTTGCAGGTATGAAACCCACTGATGTGTGCTGATGTGCAGCCCTACACACGAGATTCAACGTTATATACTGTACATGTGTGTGCGTGTGTGTGGGTGTCTCCATAATAACAGCTTGCTCTGCTTCCTGTTTCCATTCGATAAATATGTATGCCCAATCCCAATCTCCACACTTAGAAACACAAACTGTGCCCTTTCCGTGAGTCCGCATATCTGCAGAGTTTCGACCTTGGTGATGTGAAAAATGTTATTGTCCAGCCCCCAACTAAATGTAGACAAATGTTTGTGCAACTAAATAGTGGTCAATAAAGTTTAAGTAATAAAAACTGAATGTAAACAGAGCAAGCACGGATGGTGACAGAAAAAAATGTGAATAAGTTGATCTATAAGTGACACCATGTAGTTAATCACTGTTGTGGTTATTGCATATTTTGTTTTTCAGTCACATATATGCAAAAGATTGACTAAAATTTCTGACTCTTGATAGTTAACATTACAAACACTGTAACGTAAGAGAAACAATTACATACTCAAGGTCACTGTTCTAACTGCCACACATGACCAAGCCACTCCCCCAAAATTTAAAGGCCCGCCCTCGGGCCTGTGACTTTCTGACTGTCCCAATTCGAAGGCTCCTTCAGATGCGGCCAACAAATGTGTCCTTCTTTTTCTGGGCCACAAAGGATCCAGCGGTGCGTCCCTCATGGCCCAGCGTATCCCGAGATTCATTGCGCGCCAATTCAAACGAGATGGCGGACTCTTATGCGGCCGAGGAATACACTTTAAATGTAAACGTTTTTGGTTTCAACTCATAAATAGTGTTACACATGTTTAAAAAAACTAAGCGCCCTTGAAATAAATTATCTTTAAAATAATAGGATAAGTAGCTGGGATAGGCTCCAGCCTCCCCGCGACCCTGAACAGGATAAGCGGTATAGATAATGGATGGATGGATGGATGGATAATAGGATAAGTTACGTGACATTAGCTATGCTTGCTGGTTAGCCCGCTAACTACCTGTTGCTAGGTGACAGGAGCGGCCTACGCAGGCTACGAATGGCACATCCTCCTTTGACCGCCCCTTTGCTGCAGCCCCTGACACCGCTCATCTTTCCCTCCAAACTTCCCAGGAAGAACAAAGAACCACTAAAAAATAACCATAAATGTGTGCAGCGTGTGCCTTAATCTAGTACAATGTCAGCTGTTATTCTACCGTTTTAAGGGATGGAGGGACAACATGCCTTCAAGATTGTCTGTACCTGATTAGTACGTTTAATTTTCTGATCTATATCAAAGTGCAGTACAGAGAGAAAATGTCTTTCTTCAGGAAACTAAATGCCTATCGTGCATTTTTTAAAATAGTAGAGCCAAACATCTCATCAGTGGATGTCCTTGGGTACAACTTTTCAGTACTCGTGATTATAAAGTATATTTTATTAAAAACATTATAAAGCAGAGTTCTTTCAACATGCTGCATGCAGAATGACCTCCGATAGTAAGCAAAGTGTTTTCAAAATAAGAGCGAAAACGAGCACAAAGGAGATGGAGAAGAAGACGTATAAATCCAAGGATACAATGCACAAATCAATCCACAAAAATGAAATGCAGACAAGTGGGTTTAAAGATTTTAGAAAGTTGTGCACTTATTTTTCTTCTAGTAAACTTGAACTTCGCCACAAGGTCAAGGAGCAATTACAGCACACAGAAGATTTAATCAAACCAAGATAGGAGGATTTAAAACCTGTGTCCATGAGCGGTGTGTACAGCTGTACAGACTGTGGACTGTTCAAATGTAGTTTAACAAAACGTCCATTACAAACCATATGGTCCTCTTAGTTGTAACTTAGTTTAAGAGACAGCATCTTGACCTCTCACCTCCTCCTCTCCTGCTGATCCGAGTCGGCTGCTTCCTTAAAGATGTCCGCTCCTCGTCAGGAGAGTGAGACCCTCGTGTTCCTCTTGACTTTGAATCAGGTTGGACTCGCTCGGCTAATCAGAGGACAATCTGATTGTGTTACTAAACCGTACAGCCTTCACATTTCCATTTCCATTACATTACTGCATATTTATTCATAGAGCAAGGATGTCACAAAGAGGCCTGAGTGGAATGATAGATGGAGCTAATGCATTCTGCTTAAGAGATGGATGGAGGAGCAGAATCAATAGCATCTGCAGCCCCTCTCTCTCTGTGCTAAGACAGGAGCTGAATGCAGAAAGTACAGTGTGAGCAAAGAGATCAAAGGCACGCAGCAGCGGAGGACAAATCTCATTTTTCAATCTGCTTTTTGATTAAATAACTGACTGAAATTGTCACACATTACACGCACTGAGCGTGTGTTACATGACAGGTCGTACCGTGTCATCCATGTCATTCATGTCCTGCTAGATGAGTCACGTCGGCAGCAGGCGTGTGTGGGCTTATTGCTCAGACAGGCGTGATGTTCTCTGACGTTCCTCCACTGACCACCACCCAGCCGGGTCATCTGCGGCTGGAAAAGGACGAGATGCGTGTCACAACAAAGATTGTCCCATTAGGGAAGGATCTGGTGAAACTACTACTCCTTTTGTGCTTTCCAGCTCGTGTTTTTGTGCCTTAAGAAGCATGAAAATTAAAGGATTAAAATCCCAAATCTTTGTTTGAGAAGAACAAGTAACAAGACACCAGCACAGACTTCTTGTGCCGTTCTTTGTTAATTAACTGTGGTCCAACTGTGCAGTTGGAACACATGCTGACAAACTTCAGGAAAGGCGAGACTTCTGCCTCCAAAGATCTGCTGGAGGTTGTGGTTGTTTTTCTGCCTTGGGACAAAACTGAATCCAAACAGAATAGTTTATTTTGTCTCACATTTTGTCTTTATACCTCTCTCTCTCTCTTTGGACCAGTTATTACAAGAAATGATCACCGTTTAGAATGATAGCCAGAGCCTGCATACAGTCTTAAATGATGCTGTACAGCAGTAGCAGCATTCGAGGTTGTGTTTGGAGTGCTGACATAAGGATGTCCAACATGGCGGCACATTCTGTATGCATGCATTGATACAATAAACAACAGCAGTTTGCATACAGACATTGGGCCTCATGCAGGAAGCGATATGCAAACAAATTCCCTCTGATTTGATTTGTTCTTATTATCTTGGTACTCGTGATTTTTAGGGTTCAAAAGCCATATTTCTGCGCTTAGGTAAGAGGACTTTTTCCAGTGGTTGAGAACGCTTTTACCAAGATAAGAAAAAAAAATATTTTCACAGTCAACAGAATTTCCCATCCATCCCTTATCTATACCACTTACCTGCTCAGGGGGAGGGTTGGAGCCTATCCCAGCTGTCATTGGGAGAGAGGTAGGGTACACCCTGGACTGATCACCAGTCAATAACAGGGCTGACTCACAGAGGCAGGCAACCTCTCACGCTCACATTCACACCTACAGTGTATGTACCTTTACGGGCAATTTTAGAGTAATCAATTAACCTAACGAGTCTTTGGACTGTGGGAGGAAGCCAGAGTATCCAGAGGGAACCCACGCATGCACGTGGAGAACATGTGACTCCAAACAGAAAGGCCCCCTTGTGTTTCGGAGCAGAAATGCTATTAAAAGTAAAAGATGCTTATAACAACTGGGTAAGAGCAGATAATGACGCTTAAGAACGTTTGGTACATCTGGAGAAGTTTAAGAAAACACTGCTGCTTTGAATCTTCTCTTATGTCTGTGTTATGTACTCGGATACTCTAGATTTCTTTCCCCGCTTATTCTAACTTTTGCCCTTCATGAAGGTGTTTTTTTCCTCCTCATTTTTACAGCCAGTAAAGCCACCCGGGCTTCTCCACTGCCTGTCCGTTTATGATCCCCCTCCAGGCCATGTAAAGTGGCTTAGGTGACCCCACGGTGATAGAGGCCTTTTTATGCCTTACCAAACCCTCTGCCTGAGCCCCCCACCAGCCATAAAGAGCACACATGCACTCAGAAATACACAAGAGTGCACGCACACACTCATCAGTCATAGGGCTGTAAGTCACGGCGTGCAGGAGGCCGAGCTGTGACCACCTTTAAGCAGTAAAGATGAATTGTGCTGCGGATGCAGGTGTTTATTTTGCTGCTTTTATGGGGCAGGAGGGAGTGCTGCTCTGCCGGGGTGTTTGTTTATCAGCCTCAGGATGGAAGTGGAGGTATATGTGTGTATTTATGGGTTTAGAAATGCCCTTACATCGGCTGAACACACTCATATCCAAGGCCTACAGCTTGTACTCTCTGTTTTGCCTTTTTTCTGCATCATCATGCAGGTGTTCTTAACATTGCTCTCTCAACTCTCAACTTGAAACTTAAACAGGGGGTATTTTGCAGTTTCACATTTTAAGACATATACAGTATATAATGTTACAATGTTGGATGTTCAGACTAAATGTGGGTGAAGTTTCAAATCTGTAGGTAAAAGTATGTTTGAGTAATTGACAGACTTCTCAGCTCAGTCTGCAGGCTGCTGTGAACGCCAGGTTTCAGGCAGTTTTTTCTACATGCTGCACTTTGCAGCCTCAGCACGCTTCAGAGAGCTGGCCAATCAGAAGTAAGCGGGCTTGTAGGGGCGGGGTTTCGTAAAGGGACAGAGCTGACTGAGTCGTTTCAGGCGGAGGCTGTGTGAGGGTCTGCACAGAGCACCAGTGTGAGAAAAAATATGACTCTTTTTTTTTTTACTATAAATTATGCTAAGCTAGTCCACAGTTATCACAGAGTGAAATATGAAGCTTGACATTAGCATAATACCCCCCTTTAACTTCAGTTATACAGCACCTTTCATACAAACATGCAGCCAAGAGTGTTTCATGTTGGAGCAAACAGATGGAACAGATGGAAAATTACAACAATTAAAATAATAATATGTTAAAAAATTGATTAAAAACAGTAAAAAAAAACAAAAAAAACAAGATGAGACAAAATTACCATCAGGAATTAAAGTGATAAAAATGATTCACAATTGGATTAAATTTTACAATATAACTAACAAAGATAGCTCTCTGATTTCCGTTTAAAAACTATTGTTTATGCAGTGCATACATTACTCACACAACCTCTTTTTATTTCCTGTACTCTTTTCTAGGCAAGAATTTGCATAAAGTTTTATCATGAATTGTTTTCCGAGATTTCACTTATCAGGTGAATCATTACAAGAAACACTAGAATTGTTTTGAAAGCCCACTCCTGCCTTCCTGCATAATATTTCCCTCACAAAGCCTGCCCTGTGTCTATACACCGCAGCACATTAAATATGCCTTTAGTCCATTAAATATGCCTTTCACTGACTTTCTCTCCTCTTTAACAGAGTTAGGTCCCCAAAGCGCAATTTAATCTTGCCTCCCATGCAATTCTGCTCCTCCCTACTTTAAATTACCCAGCATGCCAAGGAAGCAGACAGGTGAGACGCCCTCCGTGTTGATGCAAAAGCATCCCCCCATGAATTTTTTGGCTGTATAACTCTTTCCAACTCTTTTTATTGTTGTGGCATTAAATTGCCGCTAAATCAAACACTGTCACCTTAAAGGGCCAGCGTTTTATTTTCCAGAGAGGCTTTAACAGTTTGTCCAAGCGGCTCGTTTTTATACGTGGGTTATTGATTTTGCGCGTGGCACAGTTTACCGAGCAGGAACACAAGTGATGGAACTACTTTTTCTCCCTTTTTGAAAACACATTTCTCCATCCAGGTGTCTGTGAGTTCACAGGATTTGATTTCTGCTAGCTTTCTCGTGGCGCTCAAGCAAAAGAGAAATTAGCACTCTAGTCGTAAAATGTTATTGGGCGCTCATGTGATAGACTGATCCAGGATGAGTCTGTGTGTGTGTATGCACACTGTATAGTATGTGTATGTGTGAACAGCTCTGTAAGTGAGCCCTACTGCGTGTTAATTGAGCTAAAACGATTCCGTTTGAAACAAATGTGTTTTCTCAGCATGCTTTTTTTCCCCTTTCTCATTTCATCCTCTATCACACTTTTCTACATCAGCTTTAATCCTCACAGTTCCTCACTTTGTTTTATCCTGTGGGCTTTCTGTCGCTTAGTGTTTTTCCTTAATAGTCAGCTATTTGTGGCACTGCTCCAATTCTAGTATACTTCTGTTTGAATCCACTTTTTGAGGACTTTCCTAGCGCTAAATATTCCATGCAAAGTTTTTCCCACTAATAAAATAGTGGAAAAGTTACTCTGTTGCCTTTGCAGTATTGCCCCTCCTCAGTGTTGGCATGAGAATTGAAGGAGTTATAGAGAAACATATAGTGTAGGCCAAGGCGCAGAGAGACACAGTGGATAAGAAAGTAAATTAAAAATCGGCTATCTCAGAGCATCTTATACACCATCACATTCTTAGCTACTGAGACCCCAGAGGTTTTCTTCTTCTCTCTCGCCTGCTGCTCTTATTTCCTCTTTTGTCCTCTTTCTATTACTCCATCCTCTCCCTTCTCTGGTTTCCCGTGATATCATGCCGTCTTTTCAGCTCATTCCCTGCTCTACCTCTCCCTATCTCTTCTATCTATCCATACCTTTTGTTCAAAAGCAGAGGCAATCCCTTTTGCGTATGGAAAACATCTAAGATTAGTCACGGATGTAAATGATTGTGCTCTCAGTTTTCCTCCTCATGGACACTTTGGGGGGGAAATGGTTGAGGGACGACTTTGTGCCAGGACCGGGGGGACCGGGATGGGCTTGTTTCAGGCCTTTGTCAGTCTGTTTTTCACAGGCTGAAATCAATGCTAACCTTATCTGCCCTCTCTGCCAAAGAGGGCCTAATGGGAGTCTTACCGCTCTTACTCGAGGCGAGGGAGGGAGCGGGGGAGCAGCTGCATCTAGAGGTTAAAACAGGATTCAAATACCAAGAGTATGCATCCTTTAACTGGCTTGAAGGGGTTTGTTGTTGTATACAGATACTGCCTCCACTCTTCAGCCGCATTGTAGATCTCGAGCAAGACAGTAAACCTATTTGGACACTACTACTTTAACACTATTTACAGTCCTGCAGGGAGCTTAATGCAGCTATGGAGGCTATGCACAAATTTAGTATGAGATATTGAATTAAAGTAACATATGGCCTGACATACAGCACATCTAACGCTGCCAATGTGATACCCACTGGTTAAATAGGCTGTTTTATGTGCCAGACTATTTCTTGGCTGGCAGCAGTGTTTTTGTGGAGTGTCTACTGGTTGCTAAGCAACTGCCATCCTAAAAAAAAAAAATGTCCACCACCTAACCTCGTGTAAAACAGCAAATTGTCTTTTGTGCACTTCTGTTTTTTTTGTGGATTCAACAAATGAGATTTCACATGTTAATTAGTGAGCTTTCAAGGTGCTCATAGGCAGACTTTGTTTCATTCAGACAGAGCCGGGCTAGCTGTTTCTCCCTGTTACCTGTCTTTATGCTAAGCTAAGCTAGCCAGCTGCTGATTATAAACATATATAATGCATGCTTATGAGAGTGGCATATCTTCTCATTGGACTGTCCCATCTCAGAAATGTTCAACTATTTGTTTGCCTCATTTCAAAAGGGCAGGGCTAGCTGTTTCTCCCTGTGTCCAATCTTAATGCTAAGCTAAGCTAGCTGGCGTCTTACTGTAAACATACATAATAAACAGAAAGGAGAGTGGTATTGATCCTCTCATTGGAGTCTTCCATCCCAAAAATGTTGAACTATTTATTTGCTTCATTTAGACAGGGCTAGGCTAGCTGTCTCTCCTTGTGTCCAATTGTTATGTTAAGCTAATCTAGCTAGCTGCTGACTGTAGCCTTATAATTAATGAACCAATATGAGATCTTCTCATCTGAATGTCCTCAACAAAGCAAATTATCGTCTTCTTCTAAAACATTTGCTTCATTTAGACAGGGCCAGGCTAGCTGTTTCTCCTTGTTTCCAGTCTTTATGCTAAGCTAAGCTAGCTGGCTGCTTATGCTAACATATATAATGAACATAAAGGAGAGTGGCATTGACCCTCTCATCTAAAAAATGTTAAACTATGCCTTTGTTTCATTTCAACAGGGCTAGGCTAGCTGTTTCTCCTTGTTTCCAGTCTTAATGCTAAGCTAATCTAGCCGATCTGACTGGAGCTTTTTTATTAATAAAGTGATTGATACCAGTGACTGGTATTGATCTAAAGTGATTGATACCAGTGACTGGTATTGATCTTCTCGTTTGACTCTATCATTTCTTTACTTCAAATAGACATGGCTAGGCTAGCTGTTTTTTTCCCTGTTTCCAGCCTTTATGCTAAGCTAAGTGAGCCGGCTGCTGACTAGCTTAATATTTGATGAACACATTTGAGATTAATCTTGTCATCTGACTGTCTTCAAGAAAGAAAATAAGCCCCTTTTAAAAAAAATTGTTTTGAACTATTTCTTGTAGTATATTTCTAAGAGTGGTGTTTAAGCAGAGGTTACTGGTGACTGGCAAAAGCTAGAACAGCTATGTCCCGTCTGTCGTGTGGGCCCTGAAGGTGGGAGGATAGAGACATAATCAACAGCAGGACGAGAGGACACCAAATTGGGTTAATCGGGCCTCACTGGTTAGATGTTTATTGTTTTTTGATTGTACAAATTAGAGTAGATACAGTTGTTGCAGACAAAAAGCTTTATCAAGAAGCATCTCTTAGGATCCAACTTTAAATCAACAAGTGAAGGCTTGAAGTGACTTGGTGAGAAGGTGCTATAGATTTGTATGCACTTAAAGCGAAGGGAAGACATTGTTAAAGGTTTCCGGATTTATTGAAACACTGTGCTATTGCGGCCTTCAGGCGAAAACCGCATATTGACCCGGTCTGGATCAGGCCGGGATTTTCGCCTCTAATCAATGTCTGGCCAGCGAAAACCATCTATCTGGAGCAGCCTGTTTGGTGGGTTTGGATTCAACCCTGATGTCCATTGATCAACACGAGGCGGGACCGCTGCCTGGAAGTTAAAACACAGGGGAGGAATGTGCCCGTGTGATGGTGTGTTTGTGTGTCTACTAATTCTCCTGCACCCTGCTGCTATGATCAGCTTCAAACCTTTTTAAGACCTGGCTTTGCGACGTTTACGCCGCTCACAGTCAGCAGCTCATCATTTCAGTCACATACATTCACAGCGTGAGAGAAGAGACATGATAGAGCACATATTTATCAGCTTCTTATTTACAATCTCTGATAAAGTGTGTAGCTTTGGAGCCGGCTAACTGCAGGTTTCAGCCCCTCGCTAATCCTGCTGGGTAAATAAAGCGAGCGGAGACGCAGACACCTGCCTCGAACCACCGCCGAGCAGATTAATAAAACACGCTCCCTCCTCCTCCTCCTCCTCCTCCTCCTCCTCTCGTCTATTTGCTTTGGTGCTTTTTCTCACATTTCCAATCAGACTTGTACTTTTCTATCCATCCCTTTGTTTTCTCTCTGTGTCGTCCTCTCTTCAGACACACAAGCACACAGGCTGAAGCAATAATGGAAAGCCCTGGGGTCTGATGAAGAAAGGTTGAGAGAAAAAGAGGGGTGTAATATGAGCCTTTCTGGGACTTATCAGCATTTTGCAGAGACACAGACACATGAGGGGAAAAAAGGTTTGGAATCCCAGCAGAATGGATAGGCCTGCATGCACTTAAAAATATCCGAATCAAGAGTATCTGTTGACTAAAGACGCTGCAAAGTGTTTAATAGCGCCTGCTGTACTCTCCTGGCTGAAAGAACTGAACAGCCACATGCATTTATAGGTCCACGTTGGGTTTTTGTCTTCATAAGTCACAACTGGTGCCCATCTGCGCTAAGTCGTTCATGCAGACGACAGATGGAAAGTTACAGGCCTCTGCTGCCCTCCATTATAAAGACAAATATCACCTACTAAATGAAAATGTATTTTCCATTTTCTGTACCACTTCAGCAGCTCATCAGATAATCCGAAAAAAGAAGCCGCAGACTGGAGACGGGATGAGGGAGGAGATGGAAAAATAGGAACGGAGAAAAAAGCAGCAAAGAGAAATGAAAGATAAGCAAACGTAAGAATGGCCGAGGCGAAAGAAAACAAGCAAAAAAAAAGGAAAGCAATAAAAACAGAAAAGGATCAAGAGGTGAAACAATAATGTAGCACAAAACAGCCAAGACGGACCTCTCGGTTTGTTTAAATTTCTCGCCCCGTCTCTGCGGATCTCCTGTAATGGCCGTGCTCAGAAAAGCAGGGCCATGCACGGACTCTAACTCATTTTCTCCTGCTCCCAGGACACATTTTAAGGGGGTAAAATGGATTGAAACTCGGGCACAGAAAGCTTTTCTGAGACACAAAACTGCTTTAACACCGTGTTCCTGGTCGGCGGTGGTCGAAGAACTCAGGGGACCGGCAGCCTCCAAATGTGGCAGAAACTCTCTGTGCACAAGCCGAACACGGACACGAGGCCGATTCTAGTCGTGATTCTCGTGTGGAAATATGTGTAATAATTTAAATCACATTAAATGTACTAAAGCTTTTCCTTTTTATGCGGGAACATTTGCCTTGTTCGACAAGCTTTAATCCAAGGTCCTTACTCTGCCGTGGCTGCATATATTTCCTGCCTGAATAGCTGCAGTGGGAACGGAGCCGCTTTACACACAGACAGACTTTTCATTTTCAATATTTATGCACCTTTTCTGCCGTGTTACAGCAGCATAAGTTATTCACCTGCATCCAGCTCCAGCGTTACTATTTATTAGCAGCTGAATGTTTCATAAACTACAGTGGTGTCATGGTGCAATAAGTCCACGACTGCAGTCCCCCCGAGGAAACGAGGAGGCGTGAGTAACTCGGCAGGCCAAGCTCGTGATGAAGCACATTTTTGAAGGCTTCATAAGCTTTGGGTGGATCAAAACGGAAACTATTTAGTTTGGTTAAATGAATCAGTTTGCTGAAATGTAATAAATTATACAGAGCTTTATCGTGATGATGTTTAAAAGGAAAGCAGAACATTTCCACTGATGCACTTCTACACACATTAACCCTTTGATAAGAGACCCCCTGCCAGAGAGCGCGCATAATTCTGCTTAAATTGATCTTAAAATACAAACCAGAACAGTTAGAGCGCTTATTCTTTTTGCAACTAGAAGCCGAGGCTCTCATCTCTTAAATTATACAGTGTGTCTGTTAATTACATCAGTACATCCATTACATGATGTGCTACAGGCGCGGTCTGGCCTCCGGAGGAAGTTGAAGCATAATCTTGTTTTAACGTTGATCTAAAATCCAAAACATAATAACAGCGTTACTTGCATGTCCTTTAGACAGTTCAGATTATAGGGTTATGAAACATTCGAAGATACACCAAGAAATGACGTCATAATAAGCAGAAACAAAAATGTAGTGCTGTATATCTATGGCTGGTGAAACTATGAAAATGTCTTCACACTGTGCTCATAAATAAACGTGAAAAAAAGGAAATATTTTGTTCCTATTTCCACAATAACAATTGTTTGTGATTAATATATGACATTAATTACATGTTTAAAAAGGTCTCCTCTGAAATGGGCCGTTCAGAACAGCTGCAGGTTTCTATGTAGAACCTTGCTTTCGCTGAAATCGACCAATCGTCATTCACCGTCATTCACCTCAGGCTGCCTTCCTGCACAAGCTTGTAGTCAAGTCATTGTCGAGATGTCAGCTTACCATTCTGATACCACCTGGCGATTCTGACTCCTACATATAAGGCCGAATAACCCATCCTAGAGCTGCCATGTTTAATACAACTTTGGAGTGACAGTGCAGTGCGGCCACTCCACCACGTGGGGGAGGGGCTACGTGGTCACTCCAAATACTGTCAACCAATCGTAGCTAAGGTCTGACCTTTGAATGGCTAAACGGCTCAGCCCTTTCAGGAGGAAGGAGAGGCTCTGAAAAATAATCAAATCAAAACTCGTATACAGTTTTTAAAAAGAAACTTTAACAGCGTGATTCAAAAACACATTATAAAAATTGAAAATTGATTGTATATCTAAAATATGTCCCCTATAAGCTTTTATTGTCTAGATTCTTGGGATCTGAAGCGTTGGAAAATAAGCCATGAAATTATATTACAATCAGCAAAAGTACTAAGTCGAATTTCATTAAAGTAGTATGTATCCTAAATGTGTCTTAACAAGTGCTAACAAAACAAAAGTCTTCTGGAGGCTCAGTTTAAATGTAGAACAGTTTTGTTGGGTGTTTATGCTTCAGATTTCAATGTGTACCAGTCTCATGTAGGGCTTCCAGGACCCTGTTGCCCGTGCATATGAATCCGTGGTGTCAAGCATTGGGCTGCCAGACTGCTACAAAGGTGAATGGGCCTACCTGTGCTCTTCAGTGCTCTTAACCTGGCTAGCTCTCTCTTGTGTCAGGGCTCAATGACAACACGGACAATAACTCGGAACAAAAACTAGGTAACAAAGGGAAAGCCTTTATGGAGGCATGTCCCTTTAAACCACCTGTATATCCCTCTTCATTATGTTCCTCTTGGTCTGTGTTGAGCTGTGAGCCTTCGCCTGCCTCTACAGTTTTGCCGTCTGTGTACACTACCACCTGTTTACTGGCCTTGCACATACAAACAGAACCCCACTATATGATGACCAGAGCTCGCTGCTGCACTCGAGAATCGCGTGGTGCTTATTGGAAACTAGCTCTCCTCGACCTCTCGCCCTATCACTCAATACCTTCCCGGACTCCTGTGCGACTACTGCGGCGGTGTAATAGCTGTTATCTGAGGGGCCGGGAGCTGATGTGATTGGTGTTTCTGAGGCTGCAGGTTTCACTGACTAATCCTTGTGTTAGAAAGCTGCGTTTATGATGGACTGCAGGGTCACCTTCAGCTGGTGTTCGCTGTTTATATTCTGGACTTGTGATTGAATTGTTCTCCAGATAAACTGCTCCTGCCGCTGGTTATGATGTTCTCCCCCCACCTGTATGATAGAACAGCAGAGCTCGCGTGATCCATTTGGAGGGGATTGATAGCTGCGTAAGTGTTTCTGTCACACCAATAAGATGGCCTTGAGGTTGCAGCTTAAGGGCCTCAGATACGTCTGCGTGAGCTCTCTTTTCACTTCCAGGTTTGCGCTTAAAAAAACTGATACAGCAGACGTAACTGATCAATAAACTCCTCTACAAAGGAGCTTTAATGCGTTTACATCCCACCAGTGATGCAGTTTGTGGTGCTGTGCTTAAAAAGTACACAGTCACGGTAATGTGTGCGACGTTTCAGATGTTGTCATTGGAAGATTAAAGTGAAGCCATCAATTTCTCATGCGGGATTTAAAACTTTTCTATAAGCTCAGGCTGTGTGATTACATCTGTTCTATTTCTGAAAGAGACTTATGAAACATTTTTTCCATTGCCTCCTCACGGTTTGATTTATATTTCCACTATTTTAACTCTGCGGCTCTTCAAGGTCGGTTTGTCCTGATGTAGGACGGGGACAAATAAAATTAATTATAACTGTTTTTGTTAAATGTTCATGAAAAGTTTCCATCAAAATGGGCAGTAGAAACAAGTGAACGCAACATTGACTTACCATGACCTTTTAAGTTGACAAGGCTGTTGCTTATTTACACATCTAGTTACCATGGGAACCAACCCAATTTGCAAGCTCTTGTTTAATTGCTTTTGCAGATGCGTCTGACGCCCCGACTGCTCAGACAGATTTCCATTCGACTTGATTGAGGTCAGGCCAATCACAAACATTTGTCTAATATGGGGCGTGGTTTAATGGGTGTTGACGCATTTTTGTAAACAACTAAGATGGCTGCTAATGTGGAAAGTTCTAAATCTGCCGTGTGAGTGTATAATATCAAAGTGGATGGTAGTCAAGTCATTAGTGTTGCCTATACTCAATCATGTCCAAAACTCTTTGTTAAACTAGAAGCTATGTGACTTGGGTGTTTGAACTAGCTACCTAGCCTAGCAGCCGGGCGCTTCCATTGCTTTCATCCTTTATAGCATCCAGTCATAGATGTCCCTTGGAAAGTAGGAGGTAACAGACCTCACGTTAGCATTTGTAAATTGATCTAATGATGCTAGGCTAACACTTAGCTAAAATGCAGCCATCTTTATGTGTCACGCTTCTGTCCAAGTCCAATCTCATAGCTCTGTTTTTGGTCTCTACCACCTCCCGAGGGCGGTATCTAACACTGAACAGGAAAAGCTAACAGTGGAGTTCTCCCTGAAAGAATCTGCCTGCTGTGACCAAAGAGAGTCTGTTACCAGTCTATTTGCTTCATGGGATAATTGTCTTTCAAATGGTTATTGTCATTAGCATGTTGAAGGACAGCACTGACAGTGACACACTTGTAATGACTGTAAGATTCTCTTCAGGTTAAGACCCTTACAGACTTACAATTTACAGCTGTTGTCGCTCTCTGATTCTGACCTTAATCTGCGCTAACATATTCACCGTATTATTTTCTGTTGCTGTCGTGGGATGTCAGCCGAACAGACGTCACTGCCTGCTTCTTCAAATTTCCGACAGACACATTGATGTGTTAATATCGCCATGATCCGCTCAAAAGCTTAGGCGCCCATTGTTTTTAATTGAAGATGATATTTGGGGGATTTACAGGCTGTGGGTGTAGGCGGGGAGATGCCTGTTCTGCTGCGTGCGAATGTGGCGGAGGATAAGAAAGTGGAGGGTTTATTGTGTGAGCATTGAAATTGGCTCTTTTCTGAGTTGGGATTTCATTAAAGTCAGAGAATAGGGCTGTCAAACACTTCTAGCAAGGTGACTGATATCTCCCCGCTACCTCAAAGGCAAAGAAAAGGAATATATAACTTTCAGCAACCTGCGTTTGTGGCTCAGCGGAATAAAAACCATCCTGCTTTTTAAATTGCTGAAAATGATAATAAATTAACTGAACTGTTCCTGCAAGAGGTTATTCTGCTTATCTGTACATGTGGCGTCTGCAGGCCCGCTTATTAAATTAGAATTTAGGAGGTCTGTTGGTTTCTATGCCTGCTAATGGAAGGCAGAGCTGTGCTGGTTTATCCATTTCATTAAGTGCTTCTTTTATGATTTATGATTTGTCTGAGGACGGTAAAGCATCGGTGTTGTGTTTCGAAAACAAGCAGAAGTCCATTTTATGGGGACAATTACAAACTGCAGCAATAAAAGATCACATTCCTCATTAATTTCCTCTCATAGGCCTGAATCAGACTCATCATATTCAGCGATAACACAAATGTTTAGCATGCACATCGAGCTCTAACGATTGAAATGTTCTGTTTGTGCTTTTCTGAAGCAAGAACCAGCACCTGAACTTATTCACCTCTAACATTTGAATTATTTCTCCGCTCCTGAGAAGTCACAAATTTAAGATGAAAGCAGCAGCGAGGCTGATCATCTCCGAGTTCAAAGGCTGGCCTCTGTGTTTGAAGGCTCGCACCAGGAGAAGCAAGGTGTTTCACGTCTCCCAGGCTGCATGGGAAGGGATCGCTAGAGCTAGAAGCGCAGTGAGAGGGCCTGCCAGTGGGATTAACCATTAGTGAACGTGTTATGTGAGCGTTTTTATTAGTGTTTTTAGCAGGTTAGAAGAATTCTTTCACTCATGGCCTACTTTTAATGCTTTTCAGTCAATTTAAAATCTGGCAATCGAAAAAAAAGTACACTCCATGCTCAAACTTTACTATAAAGTTTGGAAGGAGAGTCTTTGGTTTTGGATCTTTTTTTCTCCTCTTCTATTCGATTTTTAGATTTTAAAACGTTTTTTGGCTTCAATATATAGGACAGCTGAAGAGAGACTGGATAAAGAGTAGAGAGTGGGGGAGGACATGCACTAAATGTCGGCAGACCGTGAGTCGAACCTGGGATCAGTGCACTGAGGACTAGCCTCTGTACATGGGGCGCCTGCTCGACCAACTGATCTAAACCAGCGCCCCTTTTCTCGTCTTTTTAAGATCAAAAAAGTACTGTAGCTTTACAGTGCCCAACTCATTGCCTGGGATTATTACGTTCGCTCTGTTACGCTCTGTCTTCTATGTAAAACACACTGAGGCGGAATGGGGTGGCGAAGTCGTTCTGCCTCTGAGCCGGCATCAGAGGTGGAACAGCGCCATGTGTCTGTGAGGAACGTGCTGTTTGTTTACACCTCGTGCACGTTTTTTCTTCAGCAACGCTGGAACGCTGTGTAAAAACACACACTGGGGCAGCTTTACGCCGGAGTTGCTTGGTCCAAAGTAAAATAACAAAGGCTGCATGACGGCGGAGATTTGTTACGTCGCTGTGGTGGAACCGGCTTTCGATAACCCTCACATGCAAGACAGAAAAGCTGCTAATTCCTCACATTTGAGAAGCTTGAACTTGCAAATATTGCAGGTTTTTTGCTTTGAAAATCACTGAAACAATTAACAATTAATCAATCATGAAGTTATACAGAGGCTACAGTGTGCAGGTTCATCCTCCACTCTCCTCTCCCCATATTTCCATAAATGAAGGTCCAGACTTGCTCAGAGGAGTTTTGTTTTCTGTCATTTGTCAGCCTTGAATCGTCTGACAAAGCTTGGTTGAGACACACAGACTTTATTGGCCCCCGTGTCAGAGTTTCTGACTCCACTGTTGCACATATAAATCCCCAAAGCAACAAATCATTGCGAAGGTCACGACTGATCTCGTTCTGTTCTCTTTCTTGCTCTCTTCAAGCAGCTGCAGTGGATGAACCGGTCTGCTGTCTGAAGTGTTTTCTGAGAACAAATGTACTAAAGCTGCAGACTTGCAGAATGTCAGGATGGTGAACTCACTGCAGGAGAAATATACAGTAATGTCTGACACTCTTCACCAGGGCAAAGATTTTAAAGTGTGTGGAGTGAAATGACCAAAGTTAATATTTCCTCACTGTGACGGGGTCAGTTGGTGTTTCCTGTCAGGGTCGAGACTCGAGGTGGAAATAATCTGCAAACGTCACCAGGCAGGCGACACAATCAAAAACAGGTCATCAGTCTGACTTCATTAGAAATTCAGCTCTCCTCATTTTACCTTGATAAATCTATTACTGCTGCTCCCTTTCTCTCTCCCTGGTGCATTAGAGACAAAGTGATCTACTTGTGTCGTCTTCATCTCAAAATAACTTCTGTTGCAGCTCTTCCTTCAGCTGCTTCTCAGTGGGAACACCTGCAGAGGGGTTAGGGTTAGTAAGTCCTCTACAGGAGGGATGCTGTGGATTAATTTCTAATAAGCACGGTTGTTTCACCATCATGATCCTCGCGGGACTCTGTGTGGTTCCCAAAGTGGAACTGTATCCCCAGGCAGGCCTCTCGAATTGGCAATTTCTTGCAGACAAATTACCTCCTCCTCATCTGTATGTCCTTCTTTCACCGCCCTTTTTTTCCTCTCCTCCGCCTTCGTCTCACTCTTTCTAATAACTCTGTAAAAGCTCTGTAATAGTTTGTATTTGCTTTCACTAACCCCCCATTTTCCACACTATCCCTTGCAATTTAATTACTACCTCCTACTGAGAGAGAGTTTCTATCAGGAGCAGGCGGCAGGTTAGAGGTTTCCTGCAGGATTATTGGCTGTGCGATGTTTCCTGTGAAACTTCCCCGGCACCCCCCTAAGTTTAGAAAGCACTCAGCCTCTCCGCTCGTTCAGATCCCATCAACTTTTCTGGCAGGGTCTATTGATTGGGTCCGCTCTGTGATCCGAGGAAACTGAAAGGAGGAGAGACTGTTTGACTGGAGCCTTGAGAGCTCTTGTGCCGACAAGCATCGCTTTGGACTGTAACAGTGAAGGCTTGAAAGACGGAGCAGCTTTGCTTAAAACAAGAGTTAATCCGGTGTTTTCGGTCGGGTTGTCACTCTAAACAGGGACTGCTGTCGGAGCTCTCGCTGTACGAGCACATGAACTTAACAGTGTGTGAGGAAAATGTGTGAATGCTACAAGATTTCTTTAGATTAACCCTGACACTGACTTTTTAAAAGATTTAATGAACAGTGTTTTGCAGATTCTGTTCTGGCTTAAAGATGTGTTCATGAAGTAAAGCAGACACCAACAACTCTATACCTAACCCCAGGGTCTCCTCCCAGTTGGACGTGCCCGGAAAACATCCTAACCAGATGCCCGAACCACCTCACCCGGCTCCTTTCGATGCGAAGGAGAAGCGGCTCTACTCCGAGCTCCCCCCGGATCTCTGTGCTCCTTACCCTATCTCTAAGGCTGAGCCCAGACACCCTACGAAGGAAACTCATTTCGGCCGCTTGTACCCGCGATCTCATTCTTTCGGTCACTACCCAAAGCTTGTGACCATAGGTGAGGGTTGGAACGTAGATCGACGTAAATCGAAAGCTTTGCCTTCAGGCTCAGCTCCCTCTACACCACAACGGTCTGGTACGACGCCCGCATTACTGCTGATGCTGCACCGATCCGCCTGTCAGTATCACGATCCATTTTACCCTCACTCGTGAACAAGACCGCGAGATACGAGGGGGCAATCCACCTTTTTCCGGCACTCATTATAAATAGTTATTTTATCTATTATTAAGTAATAGATTAAATATTGATTAGATTAGCTTTACACCAATGTGGAAATCTCTTTAGCTGCATTTCCTCTGATAGAAAGTGCTGCCTTGAGAAACTTATCTGTACTGCATTGCTTGAGACAACACCAAGGTTAGAAGGCAAAATCATTTTTACAGTCTCACTAGTTAATATCTGTTACGACCCGGCTCAGTAGGGAAAGGAGTAACATAAAAACCAAGATGTAAAATGGTTAACAGGTGTTACAATTTGTAAGAGGATATTTACATAACAAAAAAAAGTCAAGTTTTAACAAACCAAAATACACCACAGGGAGGACTCTATATAAAAAACAAGAGCCAAAGAGATACTCAAAACAAAACTACTACAACAAAGGCAAAACTTCAGTACAATATCTTAACCACAAATCACTCCTGAACTTAATAGTCGAAACGTAAGACTTTAACAAAAGGTATGCCAGAGGCTGAAAAAGACTGGGCATGTATCACAACATGAACGAAGCTGCCGAGCACAGACTGAGTGGCGGTCTGGTCACATCAAGTCCCAGCGCCCGACTAGGGGAACTAGCTGTCCTTTTAAAGATGTCCGCTGTGATTGAGGCCTCTGATTGGCTGGTCCGGCTGCCAATCGCTCCAACCAGGAAGCTCCAACCTGGCAGTCAAAGAGGAGGGGAGCAAGAGCACACACAACAAAACACAATAACGGCAGCAGCCGTAACAATATCACTTGGAAAAGTGAAAAAGTGTCTTTCCTTAAAAGATACAATACTTTTAAGAAAGATGTCCTGGTATGAATGAGCTTGATTTAAAGAAATCTCAGCCTATTTCTCCCCACAGAAACATGTCTCAGATGATGCATCCATTTGTCTCTCATTTGTCTTCGGTCGTGGGTTGAACGTTCCCCGTGCTGTGCTGCATGTTGTCTATCAGCTGGTTTCTCTTATTGTAAGTGTGGTAAATGTGGACTGTACTTATAAAGTGCTTTTCCAGTCGACCACTCAAAGCTGCTTTTACTCTACATGTCACATTCACACACTACCTAAAGTGCCCAACTGTCAATCAGTCATCACACACTGATGGCTCTGCCACTGGGAGCAATATGGGGTTCAGTGTCTTGCCCAAGGACACTTGGACATGTAGACTGAGAGAGCTGGGGGATCGAACCACCAACCTTCCAATTGAAGGACGACCGACTCTACTTTCCCTCTGCCTCCTCCTACAGACGCTCCCCTTCCTCTCCTCCTTTACACCTGTTAGATGCTGGTGTTCGGTTCTGAGACGTTTGCACATCCTGTTGCGTTCGGCCCTCTCTGGCGGGTAAAGCCGACACTGTGGAGTTGAAGGTCTTCTAAGGGCTCAGTGTAGTCAGGATTGTTAGTGTAGACTGATCTCACATGATGTTCTAATTTTAGAATCAAGCTCATTTTTATCAGATTTGTTGACGTTTGATTTGCATGGTTTCTCATGTGACTGCTGTAAAAAGTCTTGAGACTTTTCTGCATCTTTGAGCCCTCTAAAGCTCCATATTTTTCTGTTTTCTTCTTACTTTCCGCTCATGGTCGAGTAATGCTCCCTTTCTCTCTTTGTAACAGAATTCTTGGGGTTGCAGCCAACTTGTTTGAAATACATTTCAGTGGAATAGTCGATAAACAAAACCAACCAGAGGTTCAGTGTTCAGTGCATTCAGCGTCCGCACCTGTAGATCCCATAGTTCCTGTAGTTCTTGTTGGATAGTTTTAAAGCCACTGTCGGGTCTGTTCACATCTCTATTGTCACCTCTCTTAGCCTCTTCCCTCCTCATCATCAGGTGGCTCTACTGGGGCCATTTAATGTTCCAGGTCCACCTCCCCAATCCTCCATTTTAATGGGCCCTCTGTGGCGATTCTCTCTCTCTCCCTCTCTCTCTCTCTCTCCCTCTCTCTCTCTCTCTGCATGAATGTTTTCATGGCGCTTTGGAACTTTTAACCCACCAGTGAGCGACGCTCAGGAGACTGCTTGGCATGAGCCGCAAGTCTCTGCTAATGATCCGTTTTAGAGAGAGAGCTGAAGACACCTTCCAGAGAGAGAGCGAGAGAGGGGGGGGCACAGGTGTATGTGCACACGTCCACCAGAGTGAATTTACAATGTGAAGACTTACATTGGTTGAAATGTTCTGTTTGTAATTATAAAAACATGTTATGTTAGCAGGTTCTACCAGTATTTGACAAAAAAAAAAAGAATCCATCAGATAAACAACACGGACGCTAATCTTCTGGGAATGATCTGCAACACAAACAAACAAACACATCTTATGCTAACAGCTCACATCCAGGTGTCCGCGTCAGTTGGAACAGTGATTTTCTCAAATGTTGTGTCTTGCAGCTGGCTGTTAGCATTTGGAGAGTGAACCAGGGCTTGCTTAGTCGATTATTTTAAATTACAAGCACTGTGGAGACGTACTCCAATCAGAAATGTGTTTTCATTTCGGTGTGCGGTCACTTTGCATATTTAGTAGCTGTGCACAAGAGTAGTTGTGACGACCTTAAGCCTTTGTGTTTCTCATTATTCAGCTCAAATTAATTTCATTCAATTTAACTGGTCACTGAGAGGAAAATCCTTGTATTTTTATATTTTCTGGTTTATTGTCACACTGAAGTCTGAACAGTTTACTCACTCCGCTGCCAAGAAGCAGCGAGTGCTTTGTAAACTTATTGCCCTGGGTTTTGCCTATCAGGAGACAGACTGCCTGCCCCGTAGCTTATAGCTGTGTCCCAATCCTGCAGCCGCAGCCTTCGTAGGCTGTATTTGGCCGCGAAGGATCCATCGGGTGCATCCTTTGGGGCACATCGTATCCCAAGATGCATTGTGCACTAATTCAAACGAAATGGCGGACTTTTAAACGGAAAATGACAGGGCCCTTGAAACAAATTATCTTTCAAAATAAGAGGTTAAGTTACGCAACGTTAGTTATGCTAGCTAGTTAGCCTGCTAGCTACCTGTTGCTAGGCGTCAGGAGCTGTGTTTGGTGACGCAAGGGTAGACCAGACCAGTTCGGCTTTAACGGTCTACTCAGGCTATGAATGGAGCATCCTCCGTGGACCGCCTCCTTCGAAGGCTGCAGCCCGTGGATTGGGACACAGCTAACATAAAGGTTGAGTAGCCTGAATGGAAATCCTGCAGACATTACTCAGGGATTAAAAAAGGTATAATGCTGTTCTGTTTTTCAGTTACAAAGTAAACAAATGAGTTGGGTTTTTTTTACAACAAATAATATGTATATATTTATAAATGCAAAAATAGGACCATTATTTTGAAAATGTAGTACTTCCTTTTAAATAGAGAGCTACATTTGCATATCAAAGGTTCATTATTACAGCATCTAATAGCATAACTAAACACAATAGTCAGAAGGGTTACTTCATTAACAATTCACATACATACAGTAGCTTCCTAGTTTCTACCTTTATTATAGAAAGAACTATTATAGAGCGGTTCACGCCCAGAGCAGGTTTGGTCATCTGGTTCTGGGATTGGTTCCAGACATTCACTTATTCCACACACGAATAATCCTCAGCTCAGTTCTGCCTGGTTGTCCGACTCTGCCTCTTGTTGTGGGACTTGCTTGTAATTGCACACAGTGTTGTGCTGACTCAGGACGAGACCTCTGTGGCCTTCAGAGACCCGCACTGCTCTGTCACCGCTCACCATAAATGTGCTTTTAATGGGCAGGAAATGGCTGTGCTGCAGGAGGAGCTGAGAGGGGGGGAAGATGTGCGTGATAAGGTGGGAAGTTCAGGGGGAAACTGTGAAAAAGCTGATTCTGTGTCTTCGCTGCCAAAGGTCTCCTCAGTTTCAGGTGATGACACAGCACCTTGTTAACGCTGCTGTGTCCTCGTGCTGCCATGCCAGGGTGCCGGATGATTTATGATCCGTGATCCACCCAAAGCCCCTCAGATTAAAGGGATGCCTCGCTCGTGGATCAAAACATAACAACTGCTTTACCAAACATGCGGGGTGGGGAGGTGCCAAGTGTGCTTTCAGGCATGCATCATGTATATTCATTAGAGATTCTTGTAAGAAATATGTCACATGTGAGACACTCTTGCAGATATCTTAGACATAAAGAGCCCACACAGCTGTATAACGTGGTGACATCAGGGGGATGAGGACTGTTGCTGTGCCTAAAGCAGAAGATCTGCTCTAATTAGTTGTCCAGAATAAGCTACAAATTGTTCAGCCCACCAGCTCATCTCTGTGCATCTTTGTCTCCTGGGCCACGCAGGGGCCACTGAGTCCAAAGCCCAGCTGCCACTACCATGCGTACAACGTTGTAGTGATCTTCTGTGGTGGTGCTGCCCGCTTCAGCCCACACTGTGAGCTAATTAGCTGAAACCACAGTGAATGTGAATCCTCTCGGCAGCTGAACTTCATTAAATATAGTTTCTTTTTCCTTCTGTTTTTTGAGAAATAAATATTCTGCTTGTGTGCAGAGTAGCTGCTCTTTTCACCAGTGTCATTCGGCTGCAAGCAAACCATGGCAGCTCCTGTGCGCATAGTGTCGGTCTGACGGAATATTAACTGAGGCACGATGGCCGCTAGCCACAAAAAGTTACGGTGGCCACAATATACTACAAGGAGGTAGTCACCTGTGGCCAACAAGTTTTATCCCTGTACTGTGAGCCTTCACCAACACACAGTTACAGCTCTACAAACATCATGGTTCATTCACACGAGCATTAGAGAAGGCTGATGTACCTATCCCTGCTATGAACCAAAGAGTATTGTCATTGGCAGTAAGCACGATGGAGGAAATGCAGACCAAAAACTGGAAAGAGCTGACAACTACAGCAAGTCGTAAGGGACAGCCTACATATTATACTCTTTGGGCGTAACCCGTGGATAAACCTCTACGCTGATGATGCGGTTCCTGTTAATCGCCTTTGGTCAGACTATTAAGATATTATCACACCTTCACCCGTCAGGAGACTTCTTCTTAACTCCACATTCAGACCTCCCGCTCGGGCAACCTCTAAGTACTCTGTCTCTCCCTCTGTTTTAAAGTCACCTTTTATCTCTTTTTTTATACCCGTGCTTCAAAAAGTGTTCTTCAGATTGTCTCTCCTGTGTACCAGATGGTTCTTTGCCTCTGTGTCAGCCTTTTGAAATCGTCAAACACGGACTCTGATGGATAAGTCTCGTCTTTGCAGTAGCGGATGAAACGAGCTTTAAAAGCCCCATTTGTGGCCGCGACTTACACGGGTTACACTACCTTCCCCCTTTTGTCTTTTCTTTCATGACTTTTCACATGTGGCTCGCAAATTTACATATCAACCCCCTCTCTTTCACTTTCAGTCTGTGATTATGCACCTTTAGGGAGCCATGGAGGCTGCAAATGTGGATTCAACAGGCTCAGCAACACAAACAGCCTTGAGTTTTTTAAAATCCATGTATGTATCAAAGAGAAACGCCTCGTTTACAGAAGGCAGATCCACACATTCAGTCGCAGAGAAAACAGGTTTAACCCTGCAGTGTTGATAGCGATTGTACTATTAACAAAGTCTGTATTTTTATGATTTATTCTTGGTGATCTTAAGAAGCAAGTGTCACACGCAGCCTAATGTTAGCACAGCAGATTGACAAGGTCATTTTTCAGGCTGTACTTCACCTCCTTTCATTTGCTCACGTCCATTTTTCCAGCTTTCTGTCTGCAGAGGCTTTCTGTTGCAGAGGAAACACATGCTGGGCTTTGCTCGGGAAGGAGACGACCGACACTGAGATAATTGCACCGTCCTGTGGAGTCATTTCCCCTGGAAGAGTTATGACCTACACTGGGAAAATAGTTGATTTTCAGGCGACAAAAGTAGCGCAAAGAACATCTCTTTCAACCTTTTTTGAGAGTAGACAGATATTCATTAGGATAAGCTTTAGATGAAGTAGCAGGGGACTAAAAGAGAGCTGGAGTTACATTGAAGAACCTGCACCTTGGAGTTAATATCAGAGAAACATGAATTTGTTCTCTACAGAAGAACAGGAAGTGAATGTTGCGTCACTTTAAGGATTTTAAGCTCTTCCTTGTTTGAGTTGAATGAAAACTGTGATCTCTTATTCTGGGATTTAATTTAGAATCACTTACGCAACTGCTTGTGTCGCATTTATGATCTGATCGATGTTGACCATCCTTGAGCGCACGATGAGCTGTCCGCGACCTCTGACCTACAGTCTTAGTGTTGGAACGCTGTATCCCTGTTTCAACCGCTGATTCATTGTAATCACAGCCTCTGTGTTCACATATCGATCCTGCTCTCCCCAAAGACCAGCCAATTAGTTGAACCAAACAACGCTCAGTGTCCTGTCAGATCATGTCTGTGTCTGCATTTTATGCCCCTGGAAATGAATCGTTCATCCGTTCGTCTCTCTTGTAGCAGCAGCAGCAGCAGCAGCAGCAGCAGCATTGGGGGCGGCAGGCTCGGCTGTGGCTGTAGCTATTGATTAGCGCTGTGTGTGTTGTGTGCTGTGATGATTGGTTGTTATGCCAGCAATCCTACGGCTGTGTGACCCCGGTCCTCCCACACTCTGACCCTCTGCAGCGCACAGCAGCAGGGATGTGATAATACAACGCCAGATATCTGTTTCCCTGCAGTTGAATGAAACGGCTCCAGTGTGTCGCAGCAGGAAGCTCAGCCAAATATTCATATGGAGTGTGAGCTTGAATTTTACATTTTGACATGGAAATAAAGCTTTTACTTGTGCAGGATATCTGCAGGTCTTTAAAAGAATTAATAAACATTGAAAGTAGCTCCATCAGAAAAGACTAAAAAATGGGCAGTTATCGGAAAGGAATGCAAAAAAAATCACAGAAAAACAGATGTGCAGATATTCAGCCCCCTGCAGCTCTCACATACAGGAAAATGCACAATTTCATACGCGTATATACCATGCATACTAGACATACTACACATAGGCTAAACTATATGCATACTATAATATGCATACTGCTTCCAAGGTAAATCTATCTTTCCAACCTCACCAACCAACCACATAGATATTACAGGAAGACAAATGCAGTCGCCTGATTTCTGATGAGTCTATCTTTCCTTTCTATTTGCAGTTAACTTGTTACTTTCATATAAAAAAGGTAGTTACCTTCTGTACATTCACTATATTAGTTCTGACCTTCCCGCTTTTAATCGCACCTGTTAAACCAACACTCATTTACATGCTGCTTAGTTATGCTAGTAACCGTACTTTAGCTTAGCAGTTAGCTACGGTCTCTCTCTCTTCCTCTTCCTCTCACTCTCCTGCTTGGTTTGTCAGATGTTTAATTATTCTTCCGCCTCCTTTAGTGACATATAATTCATGAAGTTTATTTGCTGAAGTGAGTCAAAGCTCAATGAATTAGTAATGTGTCTCTGCGCTGTGAAAACTCATCGTTAGCTGCTTTGGCTAGCCAGAACCCGGTAGCTAGTGGGAGCCGACCTAATGTAGCTCCTGTTAGCTCTCTCCCAGCAGCTTCTGAGGCCCCCGTGAAGCCATGATGGCTGCACGACTGTTTCAGGGACGAATAGCTCCAAGCTAACTTCACCACCAGCTGGTTAGCGTTTCTAATCATTTTTCAGTTCATGCCAGTCTGCTTAATTTCAGGCCCAGTGGTGCAACAAATGAAAAGTCTCACTTGCCAGATTTTGTTTCTATGTGCAACCAAAGCAGTTGACATCTGATTCTGTTTTTTGTGACACTTTCTAGATTTACCAATAAACAAGTGGATTGACTAATTGCTAGTGAAAGTTGCAGTGTCACCTGCATTTAATCTCTTCTTTTAGCATCTCTTTGAGTCGCATCATTGCTGATTATGCTGCCATTTTATATATTTAATGCCGGCAGTCATGCGGTTTGAGCGTACCATCTGCCTGTTTCCTACTTTCCCCAACATTGATTTGATGATGCTCGTAAAGTCCTGCTTCTCTCGCTCGCAGGTGCCATGATACTATTTGATCATTTCTGCACAGACAGTGTGACGTACTGTGTGTGATGTCCATCAAAGGAAACAGAAAGAGGACACTGACTCCCAACATTCACCAAATCCCACATTTTGTCATACTTTAATTTTTTTTTTGCATTTAAAGCTGCTGCAGGAGTGAGACAGGCTGGCGTTACAAAAGATGGAGTAAGATTCAAATACAACTTGAGACATTTGCTGGTTTTCATTCTGCAGAGCTGAGCGTGCAGTCGCTGCACAATCAGACTGGCACCGTTTATTTTTGCTATTTCCACACCTTCAGGAGAAAAAACCTTTGTGAACATATTTCCATCATAAGATTCATCTGTGATTTTCCCTTTAATCATATTGTGTGCATGTTGTTCACATTGTGTGAGATTGCTGCTGTATGCATTGGTGGTATTTGTTGTGGAGAAAGGGCTGTTAAAAATGTTGCTTTCTCAGATTTGATGCCAGAAAAAGATTTGTATTCCTTTGATCTCTGACTGTTTTTCGGTACACAATGCCTTTAAAAATATAATCTTAAAGATTTTCATGTAAACAAATGTCTGTTAAGTCATTATCTATGTCCGAATGAGGGAACACAATGGTGATTGAGCCGATGGCCCACTGATGAAAGCCTTTGCATTTGCAGTATTTCAGACTGGGTGTCTGGTGCGACTTTCGTGGAAAAAATCACAAGTGGCGCCCAGTTAGTGGCGCATTCTCCATCACTCATCAGTGGTTGTTCTACCAGAGAGGCGGAGCTAAGCGGCTGCTTTTCCGGTCTCTGCAAGTGTTGCGAGTAAACAGTAATCTACTATGGCTGAACAAACAAAGAAAAGATGACTACAGATACAACTTCAAAAATAAGTGAAAATATAAAGTAAAAGAAACAAATTGACGCTCAGATGAAGCAAACAGTCTAAAAAGGAAAGCAACCGTCAGCGAGGAAAATCAAGAGTTACAACCGGAGCCGACCGTGGACGTCTGAATAAATTAGGAAGTGTGCTCCCTCAATTACCGTTAAGAGAACGAAACTGAAATCTTTGCGATAACATCTTTAATGTTCGGTGCAACATAAAGGCCAAATCACAAATTCATCTGGCACGGTAGCTTCAAAGTACTCTAATGGCATTTAATCCACCTGTAATGAAGCTTCAGCCCCCTAACCTATAGTCCTGAACCTGAAGGACATTTGACATACATTTTCACAATGTGTATTTTATGGAAGCTGTGGCTGTTTTCATGTGAGAAATGGCTGGAGCTCTGAATCCTGTGAGGTGCTCATAATGAGCTTTTTAGGGTGAGAGGATTTTCTGCTGCAGGACTTGTCAGAGGTAATCCGATTCATGTTGTCCATTCCTCTCAGGCTTACATTAGCCCTCCTCTGGTGAGCCAGGAGTCTCGTGTAGTATTGATAATAGAGATGTCTCCATGTTACTGTGGAATCCAGAGAGCAGGAAAAAACTAATCCTGGACTATCTGTCCATCTTTGATGGATGACACAGAGGGCAGCCACTTTCTTCATGTTTGCTTTATCCTGCTCAGGTTGATTGAATTTCACAGACATGTCGTCGTTGAAATCACTCGAGTCAAGCACACTCGTGTTCCTGCTGCTGGAATTAGTTTTCAATTCATATCAAGATGTGTTTTTCATTAGTGCATGCATCCTGTCATCTCTTTGATGATAAGAAAACATGCTGTTGTCTCTTTTTAATAAAAGGATACGCTGATGGTCTGGTTTGCTTTTGTAGGTCATATAGAGTCAACATAAATGTCAATCTGTTTCATAACCAGCAAAAAACTCCTCACAGGAGCTTTAAGCAAACTCACTTTTAGGTGTTGTCCTGACGATTTAGATTTTCTGTCTGTGCCGAGCAGACACCTGCAAGAGCAAGCTGTCATTTCAGGAGTCTCATCACGCACACTGAGTGGATGAACGACGATGAAAGTTTAAAAACATTAAAATTATTCATTAAGTATTTTTCCACCTCAGGATGAATTGTAAAAGCTCTGGTTATCCTTAGACTTTAGGTCATGACCAAGGGTTGATCATCTCATGGGTCTTGGCTTTAATATAATGCTCATAGGTAGCTAAGATACCACATACTGTATATTATATTATACTATATTATTTTACTTTTATATTACATTTTTATTTGTCACTTAATTTTCCATATCATACTACATTATATACATACAGTATACACTCTGTAATATACCATAGTGTATTTAATTGCCACTTTTATATCGCACCTTATGTTGTATTATATCTTATTCCTCATATCATACTGTATTATCTCATACTGCTAACATGTTGCTGCTATGTCACTTTATCCCATAACTGTCACTTAAACTTGTCACTTACTCCTACTTGTATAACAGCTGTATTTACCTGTTATTTTATTTGATTTATTTTATCTAATCATTTTTATATTATTACTTGCCATTTTGTCTTTGTGCTGCTGCAACAACCAAACCCCCCCTCTGGAGATCAATAAAGGATTATCTTATTAGTTTGCATGAACTGAAGTAGTGAAAATAGGTGTCTTTATTGCTAGTTCTGCTTTGTGGGGTCTGTTTGACACCTGACAGAGATCTGTGATCAGTCAAAACGTTACTCTGTTGAATAAATCACAGTTTGCTGGGTGCGATCAGTGTTTGGATGTCTGACGTCTCACTTTAACTTGTTTTGTGATCCTGCATCAGTGGATGGTTCTTGTAAGTCTAGCTTTGTCTTTGTGAGGATGTTGCCTTGTTTTCTTTTTGGAACACCAGGAATTTATTTGATTAACACGAACCACTTTACACTCTTACGTTCTTTTAAGCTAAGTGTAACGATGCGTCGCTGCAGGCTGAGATGCATCACTCAACTTTTGGCTTTTCAGCCGAGATTATCGCAGTTTTCTTTTCATCCCTCACTCCGCTGTCTTGCTCCCTCATTTAGTGCATCAAAGACAGCTCCCTCCTTCTTTGCAATTCACATCCACATCTCTTTATTCAGCAGCAGTTGGGGAGGAGAACAGAGCATCAAGTTCAAAAATGCTTTCTTCTCCGAAACGCCGTCTCATCTTTTAAACTAACTTTTCATCTCCTGACATGATCCAATCTTTAAATTAGGAGGAGTCGCTGCAGGGGGAAATGCCAGCTATTGTTCAGCCCTGCGGTTTATGTGTGTTAATTGCATGCTTGTTCGTAATCCACGCTGATCAATACGGCATGATTCGCCTTGCCTTGAGCTATACCAGTTTAATTACGTCTGGGTTTGGAGGCGCTTTGCCTTCAGTGCACTGACCGGTACGTGTGCCCTCTGTTTGTGTTGCAGATGATGAAGTTCGCCTGGGACAACTACAAGCGCTACGCCTGGGGCAAGAACGAGCTGCGGCCTTTGACGAAAAACGGACATATTGGCAACATGTTTGGTGAGTTTGAAGATATTTTCTTGAGACTTAAAAGGGCTACAAGGGTCATTTGGCCTTTTTCATTCCTTAGACCTGTTGACCTTTTTTTCTCTGAAGGGTTTTATGCACAAATCTGACACAATGAAACTAAACAGGGAATTATTTTAGGTTCTGTTGCCCTATTTGAAACTAGTCTTTTTTGAGTTGTCCGTTGAAAGGTAAAATCTCCCACCTGTTTCCGCCTCTGTAAGCTTTTGTCACCCCCTCTTACTTACCTTTCACTCTGCACGGGAAACCTCGCAGCCTTTCAGAGGTGTCACGCTTTCCAACAGCCTCTAATTGAAGGCACATCCGGAGGGGTCCTCAGGTCCTCTGCAGTGGAGCATAACACTCAGTTCACACTGCTGAGCCGGAGGGAAATCCCATAAAGAAGCCCTTAATAAAAGACGGATCAGCTCTTAATAAGACTTGGACGGGTACTGTCTTCCTCTATCACATCTGCAGGGACTCGGTATTATTGAGGGATGATGCAAGCCCTCTTGAAAATACAGATTGTGATCTTTTTGCTCACATTCCTCCAAGGTTGCAAAGTTCATAGTAAAGATGAAACCGTTTGAAGCCCGGCCCTTTAATTGTGTGATAGGTGTTCTGCTTCAAAGCAACCAATCCAGACGTATTTCATCATCCAGAGTCGGACTTTGCCCGGAGTTGGAAGCAGCTTTTTTTTATCCCTGATAGTCAGGTATCTGAACAAAAAATAATATGAAAGTGTGTGAGGTTTTAAGCAGTTCGACTTCACTTTGAATTATTCAGCGTTCTGAGCTAATGAAGCAAAGGAGTGCGCACAGAAAGACACATATGAGTAGCTCCACATGTGCACCTTAAAGACCAGCTCCAGTCATGTTTAAAGACATATAAAAC